>NC_137776.1:62029654-63229654 GCF_963455305.1 Plecotus auritus | reverse complement strand
CAGTGTCTCTTATGGCATACCAGTTGAAAATTATTGGTCTAGATATTTAGGACCTATTGAATATGACTGACTCTGAAACTAAAAATAGTGTCAGCTTTCCTTGAGTGACATGATCTGCACTGGGAGGGGTAGATATCTAAAAAACAGCTATCTAGATAAGCAAACAATATTCTCTATAACACTGGTATTTGAAAGGATAAAATGTGATAATTTGTGCTGATATTTACTAAAATTTAAGAATGTTGGTGTGCACATTATATACTAAAGGCCTGGTGCATGAAATTCTTGCACTGGGGGGCAAGGGGTCCCTTAGCTCTGCCTGTGCCCTCTTGCAGTTTGGGAGCCCTCAGGGGATGTCCAACTGATGGCTTAGGCCCACTCCCAGGCCTAAGCCGTCAGTCGGACATCCTTAGCACTGCTGTGGAGGCAGGAGGGGCTCCCAGCACTGCCGCTGCACTCGCCAGCTGTGAGCCCGGCTTCTGGCTGAGTGGCGCTCCCACTGTGGGAGTGCACTGACCACCAGGTGGCAGCTCCTGCATTGAGTGTCTGCCCCTTGGTGGTCAGTGTGCATCACAGCAACCGGTCGTTCCACTGTTGGGCCAAAACCAGCTCTCCGACATCCCCCAAGGGGTCTCAGATTGCAAGAGGGCGCAGGCCAGGCCAAGGGATTCCACTGGTGCACGATTGGGGCCAGGGAGGGACACGGGAGGTTGGCCAGCCAGGGAGGGACGCGGGAGGTTGGCCAGCCAGGGAGGGACCACAGGAGGGCTCTAGAGCACGTCTGGCTTGTCTCATCCTGTCCTGATCAGCCAGACCCCAGCAGCAAGCTCACCTACCAGTCAGAGGGTCTGCCCCCTGGTGGTCAGTGCATGTCATAGCGAGCAGTTGAGCAGCCTTCACATATCATCAGCATATTACGCTTTGATTGGTTGAACAGCTGACTGGATGACCTGACATTAGGCTTTATTAGGCTTTTATTATATAGGATCAGGGATCGGGGTTGGGCCTGTCAGAAGGAGGAGATGGTGGGAGATTAGCTGGCCAGCATGGCCCAATCAGGGCCTGATCAGGGCTGGGCCAGCTGAGGGGAGGGGCCACGGGTAATTGGCCTGTGGGCTCCACCTCCATTTGGGGTTGGGGGGCCGAATGGGAGCAGGGCCAGCTGTGGGCTGTGGGCTGGCTGGCCCTGCCCCTGATCAGGGGTCAGTGGCTGTGGGAGAAGCCGTGGGAGGTTGGTCAGCCAGCCCCACCCTCGATTAGTGTGTGTAGGGGGCGATCGAGGGTGGAGCTGGCTATGGGGAGGGTCCTCGGGCCGATCAGGGTGGTGGGGGCCCATTGGGGGCAGGGATGGCTGGTGGGGAGGGGCTGCAGGAGGTTGGCCACAGGACCCACTCCCTGATCAGGCCGTTTCTCTGGCCACAGTGGCGTCATAGTGACCTGTCGTTCTGGTTGTTACGGCATTCCAGTTGCTGGCTTTTTATATATATAGATGATCAGGTATTCTTTGTAAGGAATGATTTTATTATTTATTTAGGGTAGAAAGAAAATACGTCTGTCTGTGGAGCAATATCATCATAACACCGCTTAGCTTTCTGAGAGCAGGAACTTGATATCCTGATGCTATCCATTGAGCCTCACTTGGCTCCCTGAGTTGCAACCTAATTGCTGTCAAAGAGAGCCTCTTCTGATATTTTGGCTCCTGCTCAGGTTCCCAAGCCTGATTTCTCCAAGTCCTTTAGTTCATGGTTTAGATCCTGTTTTAAGATTCTGTTCCAAAAATTTGCAGTGTTCCTCAGACTGTCTTTCAGAACTAGGATTCTTCCTGGTCTCACCAATTATTTTCCCTAGGAACTTGAACCCTTACTCCTATTATTTTAACTTGTCCTGGGTCTGAAGAGTGGATGGAGTTACCAAACAGCCTATCTGCTGTGTTGAATATTCTAGGTACTCATTCCACTCCAGTGGGCAATTTGAGGCTAAGTCTGGGCTTTTCCTATACTTGAGATATGACAATAAATAAACAGCCCTGCCTCACAGATGAACACTGAGAAAGAACACTGTCAACTCCAAGCTTTAAACAGATTTTCAAGTATTTCTGTAATCTAAAAGGTTATATATCAATAACTTTAAAGAAAACATGTTATTTCATAAGTATTAATGGCTTAATATTTTATCTATCTGTTATCTCTTTATTTAAATTAAATTTAAATAAATTAAATTAACTTTTAAATTAAATTAAAACTTTTAACTTTTTAAAAATTAATTTGATAAAATTAAATTAACTTTTAAAAAATTTTATTGTTTAAAGTATTACATATATTAGTACATATATCTCCTTTTTTTCCCCCATTGACCTTCCCTCAGCCTCCCCTACTCCCTGTCGCATGCCCTCATCCCACCCCCCTCCCCAGTGTCTTGTGTCCATTGTTTGTGCTTATATGTATGCATATAAGTCCTTCGGTTGACTTTTTAAAAATTGATTTGAGAGAGAGGAAGGAAAATGGGGAGAGAGGAAGAGAGGGGGAGAGAAGGAGAGAGGGAGAGAGAGAGATCATCAATTTTTTTGTTCCACTTATTTATATTTATTGATTGATACTTGTATGTGCACTGACCGGTGATCAAACCTGAAACATTGGGATATCGGGATGATACTCTAAACAACTGAGCTACACAGCCAGGGTTTAAATCAACTTTTTAATAAAAGAAAGAAAATATGATAACTTGGGTAGGAATTCAAGATCTTACTTACACTCAGTCTATAACTGGAATTCTTAAGCAATTTGGAGAGCTAACATAAATCTAGTCAACTTCTACTATCAAAGAATTTTGCTATTGATAACTGTCAATTATGTAATCTTAAAACCAAGGCAAGTTCATACTCTAGACTCCATCTATAAGACATAAAGAAAAGGATACATTTCCCCAAACCCCTTTGATACTTCCAATCTGTCCATCTGAACAGATGTCACTAATTTGGTTAAAGATTCATCTGTGTTGCTTCTGGCTTGACAGGAGCTCAGGCTGCAATAGCCAGCTCTTCTAGATTCTGATGCTGCCAGGAGGCTGTTTTTTTTGTGAAACATGTTGAAGAAAGAATACTTATATAAAATGGGAACATTGTACTTGATTTATGTTCCTGTCTTTTAAGCCAGGTAAGTGTCTGAAACTGAATCCTTATTTTTCCTATCCCAACTCCCTATTATGTATAGGGCAGTTCAAAAAGAATCAAACACTTTAATAAATATATTACTTATTCAGTAAGTTGAATATATATATTCTGAGTGGCCAGATTATTATGATCTCTGAACGCATAATAATCTGGCCACTCAGTGTGTGTGTGTGTGTGTGTGTGTGTGTGTGTTTGTCAGAGGCCCGGTGCATGAATTCGTGCATTGGTGGGATCCGACCAGCCTGTCCAGGAGGAGGGAAAATGGGTGGTTGGCTGGCCTGCCTGCTGGTCGAACTTTTGGTTGAGGGGACAATTTTCATATTAGCCTTTTATTATATAGGATATACACTGAGTGGCCAGATTATTATGCATTCAGAGATCATAATAATCTGGCCACTCAGTGTGTGTGTGTCTGTATGTGTGTGTGTGTGTGTGTGTGTGTGTGTGTGTGTGTGTGTGTGTGTGTATTCAAACCAATTTGAAAAGAACAAGCATGAATATCATTACACATGTTCAACATGTATCTTTCCTTTCACAGGGCACATCTCAATTTTGTAGTCTAATTCTAATCATGCTGTTGCAAAGGGTAAGATCTCCTTCTTTTTTTTGCACATTGCCTTCCGTGATTTAAATGGGTTCCACCACTTGTTCCTTCTTTTTCTGAAAGTTATGAGAAAGAAATATCACAATATCATTTGTGACATTTAATAATTTATTGCTCTCAGAGTTGTGGTTTTCTATCTAGGAATCTGGGCATCTGCTCTTCAAGTATATATTATATACTAGTATATGGAGTATATATGTGTGTATATATTTTTTACTTTTCATAAATATTATTTATCATAATTTGAGATATTATATAATAATAAAATAAAAGTGGAAGTAGTTATATTTCTTGAACACTGTTAGAAAGTACTGAACAAATGTTTATCTTGCTGATTTATCAGGCAAGGTAGATAACTACAGTATTATTTTATTCTAATTTTAAATATTTTACAAATGGCAAGTATAAGAACAATAAGAAAATTATAAAAAGTAATAAATATTTTGAAATGCTCTGAGAAATTAGCACTTGTCTATCCGATATTGATGGACATATCTTAAATATGACCTTTCTCACTGAAAAGTCTTGAGCCAAAATGTATATTTTAAAAATGGATTTAAATAATAGAAAGTAGGAAAATTGCAATATTTTATATCACATAGGTCATTAATTTGTCACCCACAGACAATGTAGATATAAACTTGCAAGTTAGCTATGCATAGATGACTTGGAGAAAATTATATTTGTTATTAAAATGTAGAACAGCAGTGTATCCAAGGTACAATGATTTATAAGGAAGGCTTGATTAATGGAGACACATTTAAACTACCAGTATTTATATAATTAATTTAATATAACTAAGTGATATGCACGGTATTTAGAAATTAGTGTTTAGTTATATTGGACAAAATACAAGGACTATTATATCTGAGTCGAGAGAAGATGTCCTTGAATCAACTTCAAGTTCACAATGTAATTCTAATTATCATTATTCTTTATTTAATGTTTTTTAAAAATATAATATCCAGATTTAGTCTTTGAATGACCCCAATGTCTCACCATTGAATATCTTTCAATTATTTTACTTAATGTTTACATTCATATAATAACAGGCATTTAGTTAAAAATTATGGTTGATTTCTGTTTAATATCATACTACAGTATTCTTCTTCATTTAAAGAATACTTCTATTGATTTTTTTAGAGAGAAAGAAAGGGAGAGAGAGAAACATCAATGTGAGAAGGGAAGAGCAATCTAATGCCTCCTGCACAGCCCCTACCAGGGATCAAACCTACAACCCAGGCATGGGCTCTGACTGGGAATCAAACTGGCAACCTTTTGGTGTATGGGATGATGCCCACCAATTGAGCCATACCAGCCAGGGAAAGGCTTTCTAATAACTTTTTAAAAAATTACAATATATATATTTAAAAAGACCAACTCTAGATGTCAGAATAATCTCTAAAAGCTAAATGATTGAACTTAGCTTTCCATCATGTTCCATGCAAGATGTGCATTTCTAAAAATTCTTTCCTGAGATATGAAATTCAATGTGTCTGTTAGAGAACAGAAGTGAAGGAGCACATTAATATTTAGAAATGTATTTTAAACACATATGAGGTAAGCATTATGAGCCAAAGCTATCAACCTTGGAAAACTTGGGAAATCTAAAATGCTCTCTGGAAGATCAGAATAAATGATTATTGAATTGCAATGTTGGAAAATGAAAATATAATTTCATTATGGTGGAAAGGCAATAATGTGAAAATGAATTATTGATATTAAAACCAATATTACAAGCTTGTAGAATGTACATTGTCTGTCATTTCTTCTTCCCTAGGGATACATTCTAACCAAGAATATCTATATATATATAAAAGCCTAATATGTAAATAGACTGAACAGTGGAACAACCAAACAACCGGTCGCAGGGCTGTTGGCAGACAGGGGATTGGTGGCTGTGGCAAGAGGGGCTGAGCGGGGGTGCAGAGGATGGGCTGAGACCTGCCCCTGTGCCCACCACAGCCTCGTGGCCCATAGTTCCTTTCAAGGTGCACGAATTCATGCACCGGGCACCTAGTATTATATATAATAGTGGTTCTCAACCTTTCTAATGCTGTGACCCTTTAATACAGTTCCTCATGTTGTGGTGACCCCCAACAATAAAATGATTTCATTGCTACTTCATAACTGTAATTTTGCTACTGTTAATGAATCATAATGTAAATGTCTGTGTTTTCCGATGGTCTTAGGCTCTACAGCAGCGGTTCTCAACCTAAGACCATCGGAACAGTCTCTTAGATTTAAAAATTAAAACCTGGCAAGGCTACTCTAACACTGAAAAAACAGGATGATGCAGCGATGACATGTATGGACTCTGGCTTGCACATTTTGTGGTCAGCCCTAATTCTGACACTTATAACTGTGTGACAAAGCCATTTACTTAACTTCTCTCTGCTTCAGTTTTTCCACCCATAAGATGGGGAGAATGGCACTACTGCCTCAGAAGGATCATGTTATGTACTACTTTTTATAATCAGGGCAAAAAAATGCAGCTGCCCATACAACAGCAAGATGCTTTTCACCTGTATGAAAAGTATGGTCACTGGTGCATGCAACGTCCCGGATTGTGAGAGGGATGTCCGATTGCTGATTTAGATCTGGGGGGATCGGGCCTAAACCGGCAGTCAGACATCCCCTGAGGGCGCAGGCTGGGCTGAGGGACCCTCCTCCCCTATGCATGAATTTCATGCACCAGGCCTCTAGTTGTAAATAATGCTCCTATGAACGTAGGAGTGCATATATTCTTTCAAATTGGGTTTCAGAATTCTTAGGATATATTCCCAGAAGTGGGATTGCTGGGTCAATAGGCAGTTCCATTTTTACTTTTTTGAGGAAACTCAATACTGTTTTCAACAGTGGCTGCACCAGTCTGCATACCCACCAACAGTGCACTAAGGTTTCATTTTCCCCACACCCTCACCAGCAAAGATATTTTTAATGAATGTCTGGGCTAACATTCCACTCCAACTCAGCAGAGCTATAACCTCTCTGCACATGTAACATTCTCTATATGCCTGTTTCCTCCCCAGTGTAATAGGAATAATAAATAATAATTTTCTTTTTAAAAAATATATTTTTTATTGATTTCAGAGAGGAAGGGAGAGCGAGAGAGAGATAGAGACACCAATGATGAGAGAGAATCATTGATTGGCTGTCTCCTGCACACCCCACCCTAGGGATCAAGCCTGCAACCTGGGTGTGTGCCCTAACTGGGAATTGAACCGTGACCTCCTGTTTCATAGGTCGACACTCAGCCACTGAACAATGCTGGCTGGGCAGGAATAATAATAATTTTCAAGGCCGTTGTGTGGAGTCTTCTAAAATTACTATATAATGTCCTAATATTACATTTTTTGTTGCTTGCACAATATCACATAACATTACATTACTAATGGCACATAACTTATTTAAGCAATTTAGATAGTTTAAAATATTTTACTATTATGAACAGTAATTGTTTATAAGCAATATAAATGTCATTGCACTTATGTCATTTCATGTATGTATGTATATATTTCTGTGAATTCATAGACATGCTATCACTTGTCAAAAAATATATGCATTCAATGTGTTTCTGAACTCTCAAAAAGTTTAAGCCATGGAAATTCTATGACTTTAATATCTCATTGCTAAATGATGATGTCTCATAACATTTCCCCCCCTGAATTTTAGTCACTTCTTAAGCTGTTATTTTAAGCTTTAATTTTAAAGCAATATATCTTAGAATTTTGTGTTTGCAATGGGGAACAAGGAATAAAAAATAAAGTTAAAAGAACATGATTAATAGGTTGTAATACAGAGAAGATAATTTGATGGTAACATTACTGCCTTTTTTATTCGATTGGGGCTCAGAAACAATTAATTTTCCTTGTGTGTGGCAGAATCATTTATATTTATTAAGTGATTTCTTGAGCCTTGTTTCTATCCATCCTAAAATGGCACTCATCCCAATGTGCTCTTCAAACTAAGTACCAATTTCCAGCAAATCACCGTAATTAATGCTAGTTAATTATTTTTATACTAGAGGCCCAGTGCATGAAAATTCATGCACTGGAGTGGGTGTCCCTCAGCCTGGCCTGTCCCCTCTCACAGTCCGGGAGCCATCAGGGGTGGGAGGCGACCCGGTAATCAGGGGAAGGCAACACCCCTATCACATCTCTGCTGCTGCCACTGCTGGCAGCACAAGCCTTGGCCGGCCCTGGTTACCTGAGCCTTGGGTGGCCCCGGCAGGCTGGGCAGCATCCGAGGCTTGCCTGTGCCTTGGGCCGGCCCTGGGCGGCTGGGGGGCTGATGGCGGGTCCGGCAACACTGTGCGCCTGCCGCCCCCCGGTTGGGTTGAAAGGACTGTGGGATTCTGTTGGGGCTGAGGGGACTGGGTGCCGCCATCTTGTGGCTATGAGCGCCACCATCTTTGTGATGGCATGACAGTAAATTTGCATATTTCCTCTTTATTAGATAGGATTTCTCCTGCCTTGTGCTATGTCTCTTCTCTTTCTGGGACTCTAGGTATGCTTATATCAGACATTTTTACAGATTTTCCCTGCATTCTTCATCCTTTTGTCACATTCAGTATTAACAGGAATGTTTTTTTCTGACCTATATTCTAGTTCACTAAGTCTCTTTTTAGCTGTTACCTAATTCTCTGTGAAAACAATACTTTGAGCTCTTAACTTCAGTAACTGTCTTTTGTAGTTATGGAGTTTGCATTTGGTTATGTTTTACAATCCAATTTCTACCAGAACTCTAAATCTCGTCTTTTGTTTCCTCAAGCATATTAAGTACAGTTATATTTAAACCCATTTCTGTTAATTCCATCCTATGTGCTCCCTGGGTAACAAAGGCTGGTAGTGCCTCGCCATCATCTCCCTGGCATTTATCTCTATAGGTCTAAGCAGTCTTCTGCCAGCCTCATTTCCTTCCTGCCTGTTCAGATTTGTTTTGCCCATGGGAACATGCCTGACCTTGGCATAGTGCAAGCTGGAAATGATGATAAGATAATGCCTGCAGAAGTAGCATTCATGTAAAGATTGTTTGGAAGCTGATGAATGAAAACCCCAGTTTCCTCACCTCTTGGGTGAGGAGACATATTTTACAATATCTCTTTAAGGTTCCTAAAGAGATTGAACTTCAGTTATCTGCAAAGGTAATTGGCTCAATAATGCATCCTTTATTAGTTTTCTTCTTTTCCTCTTTCTTAAATCTCCACTCCTCTAAAAATGTTTTCTCAGGTCATATCCTCTCAATTATATTTGTACTTGACTACCCCTTTTAGGGCCTACTTCTAGGAGAAACCCATGTCACAGTGCTTTCTACTTGTGTGCTTGGTTCAGGTTGATTGCGAGTTAGAAGTTGTATGTAAAATATTATAGAAAAAAAGAAAGTGTGAATGATACTATCTTTTAGAGGTGGTTTAAGTTATTTTATTTATTTATTTTTTTAGCAAGAAACGCCTGTCTAAAGCAGGGGTTGACATTTTTTTTTTTTCCTGTACAGGTCCAGATAGTAAATATTTTAGGATTTTAGGGCTATATTGCCTCTGTTATCACTACTCAGCTGTACCACTGTAGCAAGAAAGAAGCCATAGACATTGACAAACGAATGTGACTCTTTTCCAATGCAAGTTACTTTACAAAACAGGTAGCGGGTCAGACTGTCCCCATAGGCTATATAGTTCCCTGACCTCTGGCCTATAGGAACTTGCAATTCCAGCTCATCTTAATCCAACAAGGGAATAAGATTCCTTAAAGCTGACAAAGAAAAACACTGCAGATATTGCCTCCATGAAACCTGCCAGCTACATTGAGGCAGCTGCTGAGTCTTAAGTTCTAAGATATTATTCCACTGCAACGTTGAAACTTTTGTCCTAGTTTTGTCCCTTTTCACTACTATAATAAACCAAAACCAACCCATGGCAAATTGTTGCCATCTGGACACCGATAAAGAACTAAGCCCTCCATTGTAACTCACATTGCCTCTGCATGGGTATTGATGCTGATAGTATTAAAAGAAGGACCTTACTTTATTATTGTCAAATTTTGAAATCTTGTGACATCTGGTACCACTCCTTCCACCTGGGAAAAAGTTCTAGGTCCATGTAAACCCTAATAGCTTGGCTTTAGGAGTATTCCTAAAGTTTTTCCTAGGAATATCAAAGTACTAATTTCTACATGTCAAGTTGATCCACAAAAAACAAACAAACAAACAAAAAACCCTCACTGATTATGATCTTTTAATTTTATTTAATAGACTGAAGGGTTATACAGAAATGTATACATTCTTATCTCTAAGAAGATAGAAGAAAATACAAACTAATTCCCATTTGACATCAGAAATTCTCCTTCCTTCAGATTCAAATGAATTATTGACTCTCTTAGGTCTCTATAGTAAGTTTCCATTATTTAGCACATTATGATATAGCAGCCTGGAGAATCTACCTGGTATAAAAATCTAGTTATGCCACATAATAGCTCTATGATTGAGCAAATATTTAAACTCTCTTTGCATAAATAACTCCATCTGTAAAGGATGTGTGAGGATTAAATAAGATAATTACCCCAAATGCTTCTAACAATGTCTGGCATATAAGAAGCACTCCATTGACATAATCAATCATTCCCATCTTCATGATCATCTTTTATTTTCATTGCATTATAATCAGCTTTTGTAAAGAATAGATAAAATCTTAACCAAAAGTTCATAATATATTAACTGGGGGGGGGGGAGGGAATCAAAATATGGTACACACTTAGTGCAACTGCATAAAATGTGTTAGCAGTTTGGAAAGCATTACATAGTTATTAGCAATAGCAAAAATAGTTGTGTTACCATGAATTTCTTCTGATATAATATTTATGTTTTAATTTAAAAAAATAGAGTCTTTTCCTTGCTTTTAAACTAATCTTCCTCTCCTGAAAATTAGTCTGAGCCAACCTAATGTTCAATTTGGTCAGTGAAAATGTGCAGTAACATTTCTCTTAGAGGATTTCTAGATCACTGTTACTGCCCTGATCCTCCACTGATCATCCTTGAAAGATAGTTTGATTCCCCTAGTGAATGTTCCCAAGTTACTGCGTCCTAGGACCAAATGTTCTGACTATTGGAAACTGTTTCTATACTTATCCTGAGCTTAAATCTGTCTCCCAGTTATGGGCATTGATTGGAACCAGTTCTGCCTTCTGAAGCTGTCCCAGTAATTCAACATGTTTTCAGAAAACCATCCTTCTTGTAATAGAGGATTTAAAACAAGTCTAATCAATCTATGAATGCACATGTCTGTTTTATTCTGAACTTCAATTTTATGTAAATAAAAACAATGCTGTGGCTATTTTTCAGGATTCTAATTTTAATGTATCATAATATTAATTACATAAATAAATTATTTCAGTGAATGCTGTGGGTAAATGCCTTGTTCTGTTTTTTTTTTTAAATATATATTTTTATTGATTTCAGAGAGGACGGGAGAGGGAGAGAGAGATAGAAACATCAATGATGACAGAATCTTTGACCAGCTGCCTCCTGCACACCCTCCACCGGGGATTGAGCCAACAACCCAGGCATGTGCCCTTGACCGGAATCGAACCTGAGATTCTTCAGTCTGCAGGCCGATGTTCTGTCCACTGAGCCAAATCAGCTAGGGCTCTTGTTCTGTTTTTTAATTAAATTTAAATTTTAAAATAAACTTCCATAATAAAGTTAGAATATTTGAAAAGCATTAATTATTATTATTATGTATGATTTCATATTGTGGTATGTGTTAAAAGCTTCCCATTTGTAAAAAATGAGGTTTTTTATTTTCTTCATTTCTGGATTTGTAAAAAATATATTTAAATTTTTTTGAAAGGAAAAATGCTTTTTGGTACAGTAACTTGCAAATGTCATCCCAGCAGGAGAATTTTTAGAGCGCTCTGAATAATAGAAAACACAGCTTACTAATCATAGTTATCTTTCTTGTAGGGTTTTCTTTTGCAAACACTGTTATGCAGAGTTCCAAAGATTACTAACTTGTAAAACACAGTCATAAATGTGGATCTAAAATATTTACACTCAATTTTTGTAGTTTATCTTTAACCTGATTTTTATTTTGGACTATTGTAAATATAAAACACTATTTTAACTTAGAATACTAATTCTATAAATATAGTGTTTAGTGTACTTGTCATTTTAAAAACAAAGGCATTTTATTTAGGTACCCATTTTAATAGATTTTAAAATTTAAAGTTAATTAAGTGGAGTGTATGTAAAATGTTACTCCAGCATGGTAATTTTACTTCTTCCCAAGATTCTATGACCTTTATGCTACATTTAGAGATTTAGGAATATTTTCCTTCCTCAAACATACAAAGATGAAGCAATGGAAAAAAGATAGATCTCTAAAAAGAAAGGGCTTTATTTCACAAATGAGGTGATAGGATGGAAAGGCCATTGTTGTCAAGCTCATGCTAGACAGTGATCAGGTGTGAAGTGTTTGTTTTTCTCATAAGTTTTTTTTCTTCTTCTAATTTGTTCCCCTATTTAGAAGTTGGAAGAAGGGCAATCAAATTAACCAAGAAAGAGACTATGTGTTTTCACAAAGCAACTAATGATTTTCTAAGCATGTTGTTATATCCATAATTCAAATAAAGAAACTAGAGACCAAGAATTCTATAATTTGCCTGAAGTCATGATGCATGGGACCTGTAATAACATGAGTGAGTCCTAACTATGTAGTTGCAGCATTTCCCACTTTACCGTGCTGCTGCTCCAACAGCAAGAAAGCAGGTAATCAGCTCGGCTGGTGTGGTTCAGTGGTTGAGTGTCGACTTATAAACCAGCAGGTCATGGTTCAATTCTCAGTCAAGGCACCTGCCTGGGTTGCAGGCTCAATACTCAGTAGGGGGTGTGCAGGAGGCAGCCAATCAATGATTCTCTCTCATCATTGATGTTTCTATCTCTCTCTCCCTCTTCCTTCCTCTCTGAAATCAATAAAAGCATACCAGTACTCAATCAAATCAGTTATATATAAAACCATAGTTCATATGAGACATTCCTGATGTAACACCTTTGGAAATAGTACATATAGGACCTGTCTGACATTTTTCTAAACAATATGACATAGTATTTAATGTGCTATACTGACACAAAATACCTTTGCATATAGAATTAAAATTGATTATGGAAATAATTCTGTGAATTAGATGTAATGATTACCACATAATTAATAGAGATGGGAATGGATGCAAAGAAGGCTTAAGGTTATGAGTATAGAGAAAAAAGTGTTAGAGTTTTCAAGAATTCTCAGAGCTTCCCCCATCCTCCTTTCCTGTTTAAAACTGTTTAAAGACTCTGGACCATTTTGCATAACCACCATTCACCCTCACAAATAAATACCATGACTTTTTACACACTCCACTCTCCAGGTCTCTCTCTCTCTCTCTCTTCACACACACATACACACACACACACACACACACAACCACACAACTTTTTAAAAAAATATATATTTTTATTGATTTTTTACAGAGAGGAAGGGAGAGGGATAGAGAGTTAGAAACATCGATGAGAGAGAAACATCGATCAGCTGCCTCCTGCACACCCCCCACTGGGGATGTGCCTGCAACCAAGGTACATGTCCTTCACCAGAATCAAACCTGGGACCCTTCAGTCCCCAGGCTGATGCTCTATCCACTGAGCCAAACCAGTCAGAGCAACTTTTTTGTTTTTACTTCAACACTTGAATTTAGACATGGTGCCAGGCTCTGTAAGTTTTGTGGTAAAGATCTGTGGAGGATCTGTAGAATTTCTTCCTCAGAAGTTATTTAAATTAAGAAAAATTATAAGCAAATTTAATGTATGCTTTGTGTTGATACTTTGATTATCAATTTGTGTGATCACATACACTTTGAAAAATTCATCATGATTTCCCCAAAGTAACACAAATTTGAAAAGGAAGTAATTCAACAGTGATTAACTTTAATAGAAAAATACCAAAAAAAAAAAAAAAAGTAAGTGCTGGGAAATATTGTAGCTTGAGTAGTTATAACATTACTTGATCATTCTCTCTTTCAATGTCGTTCTGAATTTGGCCACCTCTGCCATAATGGGATGCTGCCATAATGTTTGACGGTGAAAGCTACTTAGGACAGCAGATCTAAGAGCTCTGAAATAAACTGGTTAACATCTGAACAGGTTTCCTTCTTTCACCTTCTCAAGAAAACTGTGGAATAAAAATGAGAATGGTGCCTTAGCCAAGCTTTTTAAAATGTATCTTTCTTCCTCTAAGAACTATTTTCCTGAGTATGCATTCTCAGTAAATATACTGCCCTTGTAGGCATGTGTGAGCAATCTAGCCTTTTACTTGTTCAGTACTTCTCTAAAATACCTCTATATTTCAAATGTAAGTTTCAGTGTGGCTTGCCTCTGGGCTGATGAACCTCAGATTTTCATCCAGGAATGCATGAAATACAGATATTCTGATACATGGAACCCAGAATGTATTTACTAGTAGACACAAAAATGATTCAGATTGCTCTGTTGGCCCAACCAGTGTGGCTCAGTGGCTGAGTGATGACCCATGCACCAAGAGGTCCAAGGATCCATTCCAGGTCAGGGCACATACCTGGGTTGTGGGCTCCATCTCCAGCAGGGGACATGCAGGATGCAGCCAGATGGATGTTTCTCTCTGGATCTCATCAATGTTTCTATCTCTCCCCCACTCTCTAAAAATCAATAAAAACATATTTTAAAACATGTGGTAGCCAATCGATGTTTCTTTTTCACATCAATGTCTCTCTCTTCCTCTCTCTAAAAAATCTATGAGTATGTCCTAGGGTAGGATTGAAAAAAAGACTAGAAAAGACAGTGTTCAAACCACAATGATGCACTTAAAATTGTCCTGGTACTTGGTACATTTTGTCTATTGGAGTAAAAATAAAATATCACATTTTAAATGTGGATTTAAAATCCCATATTAAAACATGGATTTTTCAATAGAGAAGTTCTATCTATCTATCTATCTATCTATCTATCTATCTATCTATCTATCACAGCCGTGGGCAAACTATGGCCCGCGGGCCGGATCCGGCCCATTCGTCTGTTCTATCCGGCCCGCGGAGCCGAAAGAGCGGAGGGTTCTCTTGCTCTCCCCTCCGCTCCTTTACTTTGAATTTATATTAGTTCACACAAACACTCCATCCATGCTTTTATTCCGGTTCTCCGATCTAGTTTAAGAACCCATTGTGGCCCTCGAGTCAAAAAGTTTGCCTACCCCTGAATTCTATCATCATCTATCTATCAAAATGAACAAGCATACATATAGGAAGGGAGACATTTTCCTATTTTACCAGATACATAAAATACTACAAACTGAAGAATTTAAGAGACTGATCTAAATAACTTGAATTCTGCAAACAGTTTTATTAAAAAACCCTATTTTTAGTGATTTCAGAGAGGAAGGGAGAGGGAGAGAGAGACAGAAACATCAATGATGAGAGAGAATCATCCATCCACTGCCTCCTGTATGCCCCCTACTGGGATCAAGCTCACAACCTGGGCATGTGCCCTGACCTGAACGGAGGTGTGACCTCTTGGTTCATAGGATGACGTCCAACCACTGAGCAACACCTTGCCAGGCTGCAACAGGTTTTATATTTTATTCTAGCTACCTATTTTGTTCCTTCTTTTCTGGTAGAAGAGGATAATTTATATCTAATCCCAAACTGCTTTTGCAAAGTACATACTTAGCAGATTTTTATATAAAACCTAATTTCACATTTGATGCATAGGAATTTTAAAATTATAATTGTAGTTTATTTTCATTTTATATTATGATATTATTTTATATTAATTTATTTTTATATCACATGCATTTATTTATCTGAGTCAGAATTAATCAACCTCAGTCACCTCTTAGTGTCATTCCCACCCTTCTAGGATCACCCAGAACTCCTCCCTAGGGAAGAAGCATTTGCTACTACCTCCAAGGTTATTTCTCTGCTGCTTCATGCTGAGGGTCAGCCGTGGAATCTACCCTTCTTTCCTGGACACTCTGCTCTAGAAAGGTTGAAAATGCCCCTGACAGCAATCCTCTTTGCTGATGGCCACCATGGGCCTGCAGGGCACTTGTCCTAGCCACCCGGTGCACATTTCTGCCCATTGGTCAGGGAACACCCATTCTCTCTGTGATCTTCCTTGTCAACACCTCCAGCCCAAAGCATTTCCCTCCTTCCCCACTTCTTTTTGGGCCTTTGTACAAAATTTCACCCAGGGCTCCTTTAGAAGCTCAATGCTGGCCTACTTTAACATGTAGTGGCAAAAGACATCATACATTATGCTAACTCTTCTGTTACTCCTGTATTAAAACAAACAAACAAACCAACCAACAAACAAACAATCTGAGCTTGTGACATGGCTAGAAACTCCGTTTGAACCAATAATAAGCTCTGATTGCCATAAGGCTAATGTGATCTGAAGTGGAATAAATAGGGGTTAATGACTAAAACAAGGATGGGTCTCCTGCCCATCCCTGTGTTGTCAGTCCATTTCTGGACACCTATCCCGCTTTCTTAGTTTCTTTTTTCATTATAGAGACAATATGGTGATGGATCAAAACATGCTGTGGATATTGTACACTTGGATTTCAGCAAGGCATTTGACAATATGAAGTGAAGTGTGGAATGGGTGAAAATATAGTTAGAGGAACTTTATTTCTACATGCAAGTACTTCTGTACATGTGCATGCACATGCATGCATGCATTCACATTGATAGCAGCTTCGGAGGAGATTTTATGTCTCTCAGAATGGGAACCACATTTTGAAGATGCTATTCACTCACTAGAGTTTGTCCAGAAAGCAGTAGGCAGACTGGTGAGGGCACTTAAAACCATGTCAACATTATGGGAAGGCTGTCTTGGGGAAAAAGAGATTGTTTTGCTGTGTTGTTGTTACATGTAATCTCAAAGGGCAGCACTAGGACTAATGGGTGAAAGTTATATGGCTCCAAGTTTAAGCTCTTAGAGCAGGAAGAATTTCTAGCCATTAGAGGAATTGGCAAGTGCGATGTTTGAAATGGACAGTGACTTTGCTGTAACTAGAGGCATTCGAGCAAAAAGATAATTCTTTATAGAAACACTAGAGGCCCGGTGCATGAAACTCGTGCACTTGTGGGGGAGGGTTCCTCATCCCAGCCTGTGCCCTCTCACAGTCCAGGAGCCCTTGGGGGATGTTTGACGGATGGCTTAGGCCTGCTCCCACAAGCCTAAGCCATCAATTGGACATCTGTAGTGCTGCTGCAGAGGCAGGAGAGGCTCCCGCCACTGCCACTGTGCTCGCCAGCCATGAGCCCGGCTTCTGGCTAAGGGGCACTCCCCCTATGGGAGCACACTGACCACCAGGAGGCAGCTCCTGCATTGAGCATCTGCCCCCTGGTGGTCAGTGCGCATCATAGTGACCAGTCATTCGCTATTTGGTCGATTTGCATATTAGCCTTTTGTTATATGGGATTGAAGCAAAGAGTCGGTGAATGAGAACTTTAGGGTCTTCAGATCCTACAATACATTTTTTGTTTGTTTAGGTTCTTTTCTAAGAATATTTGAATACTTTTTTAAAAATTAAGATTTTTGTGGTAACATTGGTTAATAACATTATATGTCCATATATTTATAGTACATCATCTGTGTATTGTATTGTGTGCTTATGACCCAAAATCTAGTCTTCTCTATCACCATATTTTTGAACTACTCTCTTCATATTTCCCCCACCCTTCTTCTCCTCTTGTATACTACTTAGCTATAAGAATAAGGTAAAATAGTGCCATTTGTAACAACATGGATGGATCTTGAAAGTATCATGGTAAGAGAAATAAGTCAGATGGGAAAGAACAAAAAAAAATGACTTCACTCTTATGTTGGATATGAAACAAATAAAACTAACAAACTATTTGACACAGAAAACAGTATGGTGTTTACAAGGGGGAAAGGAAGGTGAGAGGAGGATAAAGAGCGTAAAAGTAAACTAGACTTTGGGTGGTGAGGAAAATGTGATATACAGATGATGTAAGATTATATAATGTTATTAATTATTAAACTTACCCCAATAAGTTTAAATTGAAATTTTTCATAGCACTTCTCATTTCCTAAAACTATATGTATTTTATACACTTATTTATTATCTTTTTCGTGAAGTCAGGATTTAACCTTTATAATTTTTATATTTATTTATTTATTTTTGTTACCAAGGTAAACACATACAAATTGCTTTTGGAAATCACATAGTTCATAAAGCTTTTATTTTTTTATCTTATTTACTTAATTTTAATTAATTAATGACTTTTTTTGTTTGACACCCCTGACTCCCATTCTCCTCCTTCCCTTTGTCAACCATCAGCTTGTTCTCTTTATCTATGGATCTGTTTCCATTTTGTCTTATTTATTTATTTTTTATTCCTCCTGTAAGTAAATGCATTTGGCATCTATGCTTTTAGAAAACGACTTAACAGTTACTGTTGAGGGACTTTTTGTGACTGAAATGGGACAGAACTATACTTCTGTGATTTTAATTACATAGGTGTGCTGATTTTATGAAAATAAATCAGGCTGTGCACTCATGGCATGTCCTCTTACTTGTGTGTATTGTACTTCATTAATATATTAGATATCAGAAACAAAACCAAAATCCCATTTTATCACTATCTCTACTAATAATATATTCTCTTTCTTTCTCTAGACAAACTATTTTAGCAGATCAACTTCTTTGTATTTACATATACATGTATGTACCCCTAGAAAACATATTATTTCTAATATATATTTCTGTTTCCCTCCCCCCCAGCATAAATGATATCAAACTTAGCCATTTTTATATCTTAGAAATCTTTTTTAATATAGAGATCTAATTTATTCTTGGATAATTTAGTCTTTCATATCCTGATGGATATTTAGTGAGTAAATTTGATTCTAATATTTACTCTTTCAAAAGTATACACTGAACACACTTATATATTCTTCTTTGTGGTCAAGTATGGATCTTTTTCTAAGATAAACAGAAACTGAATTGCTCTATAAGAGTATATGATTATTTTAATTAGATATTGCCAAATTGATCACCCCCAATTTACACTCATATCTGCAGTGTTTGAAAGTATCAGTTTCTCTACACGTTCAAGCAAACTGATAAAGTTTTTTTCTTTTTTTTGTTTTATTGTATATTATTATTGTTTTAATTTGCATTTCCCTGGACAAGCTGAGTAGCTTGTCATTAGTTATTGGCTTTCTGATTTCTATACTGAGTCTAACCTGGAGTCTTCAACTACCCACACCTAGAAGACAAGAAGGAGGATGGTTGGCAGACAAGAGGCTGAGAAATTCCAACCAGAATGAATTCTTTCTATTCTTCTTCCTCTGATACCAACTTAATTCTTCTCACTAGAGTTGGACAGTTTTAAGTCTATCTGTTCCCACTAGTTAGTAAGCAGGGCATTAAAAACTATGCTGTATTATTTTTCCCCAGATCTACCACTATACAATAGATATCTTCCCATTTTGGATTGTAATAAATATGTAGTGAATAATGTGACATTGAGATTGGAATAAAACCTTTCCAACTGGATATACTAATTTTAAAGGTCTTTGAATTAACTTCCTAAAGCTTATTAATTTGTTGTAATTAAAAAACAAAGCTAGTGTTCTTCAGGAGACCATACAAAGTCATACCCTTTTGCTTCACAATATTGAAATAATATTTTTTGAGTGTATAATCCACAAGACAAAAGAAAACACAATTTAAATAACACACACACCCATTTCAAATAATCTCTTTGAATTACATTTTCATAAGCAAAATTTGCTGATAGAATTTGACTATTCTATTTGTGATGTTAGGTTATAGCAGGAAT
Source organism: Plecotus auritus (assembly GCF_963455305.1). Taxonomy (NCBI): domain Eukaryota; kingdom Metazoa; phylum Chordata; class Mammalia; order Chiroptera; family Vespertilionidae; genus Plecotus; species Plecotus auritus. The sequence goes on along the minus strand of NC_137776.1, from coordinate 63,210,012 downwards.
ACCTGGGGTGCTTCCAAAGGACTCTACTATAGACATTTCCAATAAATAGAGATATACTGAAATAAGATAAATCTTTGCACTAAAAGGGAGATGGATTGAGGTGACTAATTGGATGAACATATATATTTAAGAATTATCAACAAACACTTCAGTTGCATTTTTTTGGTTCCAAAATTGTGACAAAAATAAATTGCTCAGTTATCAATAATAATTCACTTAAAACATAACTAATAATGTTGACCTAAAGCACTATTAACATATCACACAAGATATTTATTTTAGAAGTTAAAGTCTGAAAGGACAGAAAAGGAAGTTTCCAGTACAGAGAAACATTATATTTTCAGCACCATAATTATTGTCATTTACAGTGCTGCAAAGCTTTAATCCAGGGGAAACTCATCAGTGGAATATGACTCAGTTTGATCTGAAAGTCCTTGAGAGGGGGAGAAATATCTGCAGATGGTGCTCATCTGCATCTCATAATTGCAGTATATCTTCACACTCTAATAAATCTAAAAATATATGGAAACCAACATAGCCAATCTTCTGAATAAGCAATAACTAATGAACATCTGGAAATGGCAACATGACTTATAATTGAGTAGATAATTTCCAAATCAGTGAAGTGTTGGCTGTTAATTTCTTAGTGTAAGTACTCTAGTACTACCTAGGCATTTAAAAAGCAGCTCCATTTGAAACATTTATTTGTGCAGGTTATAACGTTATATAGTTCTAAGTAAGTCTCTGTATGAAAATGTATTTCTTGGAGATAGACAACCACATGCTTTGGTGAACAATTGGGAACACTGATAGAAGGATTCTAGGAAAACCAGACTAGTGGGAAAATCAGTAAGTTCTGTTCACATACTTCTTATAGCTATAGATGAGACACAAGAAAAAAAAAGAAAGCATCCCTAGGGGAAAAAAAAATGATTCAGAAAGGGCCAATTAGTGCAAACCGAAATTCCAAAGACACCTCATTTTCTGTTGGATTTCTAATTTAGTTACACTCACTACTTTTGTGGCATTTGCAGAAAATGAATTGCTAAGCTTATTCACTGGGAAACATGACATTCTTAAGATAATGGTATTCCAAATTTGTTATTTTAGCTTAGTTCTCTGGGCTCCTAGCTTTCTGAGTCTGAATCAACCAGATTAGCTCTGTTTTGGCTTGTTTTGTTTTTTCAAATGCCATTTGTGCTTGTTTTAATAAGGCGTTGTACTAGCAAATGGAAAGGTTTGCAACCCATTCATTTAAGGACATTTCTATTGTAAAGAAGCCAAATTGATACTTGACATTGGCACATAAATCATTCAATGTAAAATTTCAAGAAAATTGTGCAACAGGCCTGAACTGGATATAGTGTAACCTAACAAAATTTCTTAAAATTAATGACCTACAAAAAGAAAATATTTACTGGTAATCTATTGGCTGGACTATAAAAATAATGTTTACTGAGATATTGGAACAACAGAAAATGTTTACATTAGTATTTTTTTTAATGAGTAAAAGGAAAAAAATGGATAGGTGCAATTTAAGAGATATATATCACATAAATTCTTATTTAAGAAAAATGAAATAATTATATGAAAATCTAATAATAGTTGATATGATTATGAATAGTTAGATGATATGATTATGGGTATTTTTACCACCTATTTTTCCTTTTATATATTTTCAAATTTTTAATTCACAAAATTATATAGGTTTTATAATAAAAAACTGTTTCCTGCATAGTCAAGTCAGTATTTGAAAACACTGGTTGGTAGTAGAAATGAAAATCATCTCTTAGATAAATTGACTTATATATAAGTATTTTCAATCTTTGAATGAAGCACTACTCTTCTAACAATTTATTCATTTTTCCAATACATTTTTATTGAGCACTTACTGTATGTCCAGTGCAACAATGTGCTCTGGGATTGTAATTAAAACAAAGACCTCATTCTTCTTAAGATTTTTCTAGTTGTATCATAGATACTATTGTAAAATGCAATTAAGATGGACTTGGTGCCCGGCCAGTGTGACTCAGTTGTTGAGCATCTACCTATGAATCAAGAGGTCCCTGGTTCAAAAACGCCTTTGGCATCATCTATTATACCAAAATAAATGATGCATTGCATTGTCTACTTGGGAAAAAGTGTAAGCATTGACCACCAAGTTAGTTGAAAAAAAAAATTAATCATATTTGTATATCTAAAGCAGGGATGGGTAGCATCAGGCCTACAGGCTGTATAAGGCCTGTGAATCATTTGGTCTAGCCCTGCCAAGGCAATTGCAAATGGAACTAGAAATTCAATAAATCTAGGAACTTTTTTCATAGCAACATAAATTTATATTAAGAGAATGATGTTATAAATATCCGAATGGCCCTTGGCAGAAAAATGGGTCCCTATCCCTGATCTAAAGTAACAGGTATTTCAGTTTTGAGTTGACTAAAATGTACAGCATTTATTTTTGCTGCTATTCACATTCACACAAAAAATACGAACAGAAGAGAATAGAGCTAGTTTTCTCACATAATGCCACACCCTCAGTTCTCTTAAAGTATCATTTTTCTGTAGAGATAAGGAAAGAAAAAGAAGTCTTTGGAACCAAGAATGGTGTTGGTTACAAGTTTTGAAATATCTAGTTGTCCAAGCCAACTTTCTCTTAAATTGGAATGAAAGTAGCACCTATTTTTAACAACTTAAAGAAGTTACATGAAGATTAAATAAGATGATGCCTATTAAGTGCTTAGCAAAATGCCTAAAGCAAATAAAAGGAGGGCCTTTGGCTCCTTCTATCCTTTCACATTTTCTTTTTTTATCTAAAAACTAGGGAGGACATACTATTGGAGCTTTGGAAAATAGGTATATGGAAGTCATTTCCAAATGCAAAATTGTTATTTTTTATTAATATTATTTTGGTTTGTGGCCTTTTCTTTATGTAAGAGCAGTCTTAATGTTTCCTGTAGGTAAAAAAGTTTGTTTCTAATGAAATATTCATAGTTAAGTACCAGGAAAGTCCTCTTTCAAAAAATATCTACTGAGAACTGGGTATGTTAATTTAAATCTTTAAATTTGACAAATGTGAGAAAAACTCATCATTACTTTCACTTTTTTCATATTTTAGTCCATCTCATTCTTTTGTACATTTTCTAGTATTTCAAATTACTATTATAACTGAGGAGATTTTTACTTATCAAATATACACTTTCCTTTGAATCTGCACTTTCATTTCCTAGTTTTCTTTGCTGTTTACTCACAACTTTCTAGTAAAGAATAATTTTCATATATATCAAACCTTTTTTGAATAGTGATTGTTTATTATGAAAAGGACAATTAGAACTATTATTAATAATCATATTTTTTTGGTAACTGGGAAGGAAGCGTAAAGAAAGTTTACAAAACCAAAGGCACAGGAAAAGAGAATGGGATGCTACCTGGGAAAAATGTCTTTGTGTAGATAGATTTCCTTATTTCAAGGTCTATCCCTCCTTTTATCAGGATTAGAAATTAAGTTAAGTTTAGAGACCATAGGATTGTCAGGAATTGTCTCCTGTTAAATACACTAACAAGGAGCTGATGCACAAAAATCTGAATGTCAAATGCTAATAATCAATGAGAATAAAAATTATATCCTCTGCTACAGGAAATTTTCCACAAGAAGCCAAATTACATAAAAAAAAAAATTCTTAGTGAGCATGCAGGTAGTAAATGGAGAATTAGTTGCAATACTTCTACGGCCAGGGTTGAGTCATGAATAGAATGTAGTCTTCCCTACACCCTGTTTTATGGAAACTGTGGTCCTATTTATGGAGCATTGTTGGCACTTCAACAGTTGCTTATTTGGGCTTATTTTTCCTCTTTGTTCACAGCAGAAAAATTCATCTCTCAATAACACAGTATCATATTAGGTATGTTAATATTTATAAGTTATAGGTACAATTCAACTGTCTGACAGTCATTTTGTCTCATGATGAAGCTGATGATCATAATGATGATGATGTTGAGGTTAAAATGATGATGATGTAAAACTGCTTTGTGTGTGTGTGTCTGTGTATTGCTTAAATTCTCTATAAATGGTATTTATAGTTTAAGTCAATAATCACAATCTTATTTTTTATGTGCAAAGTTCATGGCTAAGATGAATAGGGAAACACTTCACATTGCTCTCATGTAATTAAAAAAAAAGAAAAAGTTTATAAATATTATATAACTAGAGGTCCCGTGCACAAAATTTGTGCACGGGTGGGGGCGGTCCCCTCAGCCCAGCCTACACCCTCTCCAGTCCGGGATCCCTCTTACAATCTGGGACCACTGACTCCTAACTACTCACCTTCCTGCCAGACTGGTCGCCCCCAACTCCCCCCCCCCCCCCCCCCCGCCGGCCTGGTCGCTCCTCACTGCCCCTTCTGCCGGCCCGGTCGCCCCATGCAGCCTGCTGTTCAGTCATTTGGTTGTCCCTTACTAACCTCCCTGATGGCCTGGTCGCTCCACGCAGCCTGCTGTTCAGCCTACTGTGAGGGCATCCTGACCAATTTGCATATTGCCCTTTTATTAGTATAGATTTCTTTGATTATCAAGAAGTTGATATGATATAATATGATATGGTACACTAAATTCTTTTTTTGAATGACAGGAAGTCAAGACTCTACAGGTGTGACCATTTAATTATTTGCTTAGCTATAAAGTAAACACAGCTGCTCTCTTTAGAACTCTTTCATGTAAAACAAACACCAACTTTTGATTTGTTAGTGACTTTCCTTGTGTGAGGAGGAAACAAACTTTCTTCTACCCACAAGGCTCCTTTAGATGGCCTAATAATCAAATAGATGTCAGAGAGATTAGAAAGAGAAAATGAGCAAATTTAATTACATTTATACGAATGGGAACCTTGTGTACATGAGAGGTTCAAAGAAAGGGAACATTTAGTATATATGACATTCTGAGCTAGGGAGGAGGTAAGGCACCTTGGGGCTTCAGAAGATCATTGCAGGGAGAACACCTATTCAGGTAAAAAAAGATTAACTCTGATAATCTCCTTTTATGGGCAAGGCTCCTCATTCAAATTCTTCTAGGTCAGTGGTCGACAACTCATTAGTCAACAGAGCGGCACACCGAGCCGAAGTTTGCCGACCACTGTTCTAGGTAGTTAAGGGAAGATGGGGGAGAAGTTTCTCTTGATATCCCAGGGTCTTGGTTGCCTTTATCTCAAAACAATACACATACCACAAACAAATATTTTGTGATGACTCGTTTTGAACCCCTTACACTTGAAATCTCTCAGATTCTACTGACTTTCAGAATGTAGCTGCTAACTCAATCTTTTTTTTTTTTTTTAAATATATTTTATTGATATTTTACAGAGAGGAAGGGAGAGGGATAGAGAGTTAGAAACATCGATGAGAGAGAAACATCAATCAGCTGCCTCCTGCACACCTCCTACTGGGGATGTGCCCGCAACAAAGGTACGTGCCCTTGACCGGAATCGAACCTGGGACCTTTCAGTCCGCAGGCCGACGCTCTATCCACTGAGCCAAACCGGTTTCGGCAAGCTAACTCAATCTTAAATGTATGCTGTAGCCACCATAACTGCCTCTTCCATCACTAAACTTTCTCTCTGGCTTCTGTGGCTGCAATGGATTTACCATTCCATTGTGTCATAATGCCTGTTTCCCAGCTGTGAGCCCATCAGTCGGTCCCACACATCTCTGCAGCAGGAAGCAGAGTACAGATGACCAAAGCCAGTGGTCGGCAAGCTGAGGCTCTCGAGCCACATGCGGATCATGAGCCATATACGGCTTGCGAGCCTCGGTTTGCCGCTCTGTTGACTAATGAGTTTACCGACCACTGACCTAAGCCATTACCCTGTAGCTTCATTGCAGTTTATCTGGCAAATTACGCATCTCCAATAATTTTTCTTAGAGAAAGCAATTATCTGCTTATGGGGCCTGAACAATAGCATCATGATTTTTTTTATCATAGCACTCTCTTAGGAATTTTTGATCACTTCTATGCAGATTCCAAGTAATATTGACAAAATTGTTACTGATGAATTTGCTTTGGTGCAACCCCTGTATCATAGGTCAAAGAAACTGTTGTAGCAAAATCTGGGAGAAAAAAACTCATTATGTGTTTATACTTGCCATCATATCCCAAAAAATGACAAAGCATTATTTTTACTTCGGTAACCTTGCTGAATATTGACTTCTTTTATTTTTGCCTTTAGTTCTAACTAATATACATAAGAAAATTGGCATAACTTGTGCAATATAACATCTAAATAGCCTATCTAATAAAAGAGAAACATGCAAATTGACCATACCTCCCCTACACCCACAAGCCAAGCCCACCAGCCAATCAGGAGCGAGTATGCAAATTAACCCAACCAAGATGGCAGCAGCAATGGAGCTGGAGTGAGCAGGAGGTTTGGGTTGCCCCTGGCAATGGAGGAAGCCAAGCTTCCCATCCGCCCTGGCCAGCCCTGGCCTCTGCTCAAGGCTACAAAGTTTCAATTATAGAAGATAAATAAATCCCAGATATCTGCTTCCTTGGCTCTGGCCTCCACTCAAGGAGGTGCTGAAAAAAAAAAAAAAGCAAAAAAGGAGGGGCTGGGAGCTTGGGTCTCTGGGGGTCGTGGCCAGCCAGCCAACAGTTATCAGCCCCTCACCCAGGCTGGCCAGGCACCCCAGTGGGACCCCCAACCTGACCCAGGACACCCTTCAGAGCAAACCAGCTGGCCCCCACCCATGCACCAGGCCTCTCTCTATACTAATAAAAGGGTAATATGCTAATTAGACTGGGAGACCTTCCGGACATTCCTCTGGACAAAGCCATGGTGGCGGGGCCAAATTAGAGGTGGTTAGAGGCCAAGAGGGGAGGGGAGTTGTGGGTGATCAGGCCAGGATACAATGGCAGTTGTGGGTGATCAGGCTGGTGGGGGGCGGGGCTGTTGGGGGTAAGCAGACCAGCAGGGGGGCCAGTTGGGGGTGAGCAGGCCGTCAGTGGGGGTCAGTTGGAGGTGATCAGGACAGCAGGGGGGGCACAGTTTGGAGTGAGCAGGCCAGCAAGGGGGCAGTTGGGGGCAAGCAGGCCAGTGGTGAGGGAAGGTGGGGTCGAGCAAGCCAGCAGGGGGGGGCAGTTGGGGGTGAGCAGGATGGTGGGGGGGCATTTGGGGGCAAGCAGGCCGGCAGCGGGCTGTAGTTGGGGGCAAGCAGGCCAGCAGGCAGAGTGGTTAGGGGCAATCAGGCAGGCAGGTGAGTGGTTAGGAGCCAGCAGTCCCGGATTGCAAGAAGGATGTCCGACTGCTGGTTTAGGCCCAACCGGCAGTTGGACATCCTTCGAGCGGTCCCAGATTGGAGAGGGTGCAGGCTGGGCTGAGGAACACCCCCACCCCCATGCATGAATTTTGTGCACCAGGCCACTAGTGTACTTATAAGGGACATAAGATTTCTGTTGAATACTTCAAAATATTGACAAAGATGGCATGCCAATGTAAAAATTATTATTACTAAAAGTAAGTCTAATTCACAGCATTTATTTTCATTTATTGCTAATAACATTTCTGTTTCTTCTAATCCAAATGAATATACTTCTTTGTACAAAGTGAATCAATTTACTTCTGATTAAAGCACTGAAGCTTAATCTACTATAATTTTTGAGGATGAATATTCCAGTATTTGGTATATACATTTACTTTCTCCCAGGCTGCTTTCCCATGATCAAGTGAACCTTAACTTAGAGCATAGAGATTACTTTATATCTATATCTTGTTGTCATCATTCTTTGAAAATATACAGCTTAACTAAATTATACCAGGCAACATAGATTGATGGTGTGTGTGTGTGTGTGTGTGTGTGTGTAGAGAGAGAAGTGAATGTGTGTATCAGTTTGTGATTATCTGTGATGAAATTGTTTTGTATGAATTGGCAGCATTTATATTTTAACATAATTGCTACTTCCTAATCAGCTTAAATACCTGTTTGTTGACTTACTGTTTTAATTAGAAGGCCTTAAATCACAAATAACAGAAAGCTCCAATTTAATTAGCTTAAAAAAATAAAGGAAAATTTTGGTTGAGTCTATGTATTGGTGGAAGCGGAGGTTCAGCGCTCAGACATGATTTAATTCAGGGGCTTATTATATTGTGAGAAATTGAGTTCTGTGTCTCTTGGAACTATTCATCTTCACATATTGGTTTTTCCTAATGATGACTTTATTAAAGTGATTGCAGCACATATAGGGCTCACATTACTATGTGTGAAATCATCTATGGCAACTATTTTCAACATTTCTCATCTCATGGCACACAAAACTAATTACTAAAATTCTTTGGCACACCAAAAATATATTATATTTTTGCTGATCTGCTAAAAATGGGTATAATTTTGATTGCTTTACAAAAAATTAATAATAGTAGTTACCTACCCTTTTTGTTCCAAAGCAACTTTTTAAAAAATCAGGTACCTTTATACTTGTATATAAGAATTTCTGGTACCAAGAAATAACCAATCAGATTGAGCAAAAAAGGAAGAGAAAAAACTCATGGACACAGACAACAGTGTGATGATTGCTGGGGAGAGGGCGGTAGGGGACGTGGAAAGGGTATAGGGGAGATAAATGGTCAAAGACTTGACTTGGGACAGTAAACACACAATACAACATACAGATGATATGATGCAGAATTGTGCACCTGAAAACTGTATAATTTTGTTAACCAGTATCACCCAAATAAATTTAATTAAAAATGATTAACCAATTAGACACAACCTTATTATGTGATGTGACTAATAATATGCAACTCTATTATATGACCTATGTATTTATTGTTCAAGATGGCATTTACACCTGATGGCTATTGTTATGTTGACTGTTGTCATTTTCTTAATTTGACAATCTACCGGAAAAGAGGTCAGTGTCCCTGACTAAATAGGTATTGCATGTTTTAAAAATTATTTTGGCACATCTGTTGAAAATTGCTGACCTAATGGAAGGGAGCCTGGTGGCCATACTTCAAAAATCCTGAGGCTGACTATTATTAGACCAATCTAGAATGAATATTCAGGTCTGAACCCCATGACTGTGAAAAAGGGAATGGAATTATACTGAGTCAAGGTCACTTCCCCACACCTGAAGCTTGGAGGATGCCCAAGTCACATTACCCATACCTGAAGCGGAGAGAGGAGCCAATTTTCCTGGAAGCACCAGGATCTCTAAATAAAACCAGAGACACTTGAAAAAGGATAGGTTAAAAGGAAAATGCATATTGAAGATATAATCAATGAATGCATTGCCTGTTGCAAAAACAATTCTGTGATACCAAACTCTCATCTCTCATTCTATAAAGACTGTCTATTATTCTAAAAGACATTTTAGCTACAGAGAGTGGTGTTAAAGAGGAGTTCAGCAGGGGAGCAGAATGAAGAGAAAGCTGGACAGTTTCCCAGCTCTCCTGAGTCAGGTGTTCACAGTACGGCTTCATTAATCTCTTTGAAGAAATTTCTCAGAACACCAGACACACATTCAAATGTAAGTACAAAAATACATTTCAAAGCCAAATATATGTGCTTTCCATACCATGTATCATTTTGGATTAACTACATCTCTTTGATAAGGTGGAACTATTCCTCTAGGTTTGGGACAATAACGCCTTAAGGAGGCCCAGGAGAGATAATAAAAATATTTAACAAATGCTATGTCATGGACTTCTGCCAATCACAATGTCCTACCTAGCTAAGGATATGGCTTGCCAGCTAGTCTATGAGTCTTGGTTAAATGAGTCTGATTAGGTCCTTCCATGGGGAACCCTTGAGTGTTATAGTGAACTCTAAAGATCTAAGAAAGATTTATTATTTTAAAAATGTAAAAAAAGAGAAAGAGAACTCATGGGCATAGACAACAGTGTGGTGATTGTGGGGGTGGAGGAGGATGGGGAGAGATTGTAGAGAGCATAGAGGGGATAAAAGATGATGGAAAAAATACATTAAATTAAATTAAGAAAATAAAAATAAAAATGCAATTCTAGTGGTAAAACTGCATGTCAAATGGCTTGATATTTATGAGTATGAGGTCTCTTTCACTGTTGTTGACCTTTCACTATTGGTCTGAACTTTTCTGTTACAAAAAGTAAGGATACGTTGATGTTTTTTAAATAGATTGTATTCGAATATATTTAAGCTTTTTGACCTAGAAGATCAAATAAATAAACCTTCTATTTAGAAATTATTTCTCTTAGAGGCATAATCAGTTTTCTGTTTTGCCTTGTTTTTCATTTCTTGTTTGTATTTCATTAAGCTGTCAATATCTTTCATTTAATCTTTTTGGAGAATGTATTTGCTGAAAGAAAGCCACCATGTCTTTGACTGCCATTCACCAATCCTTTATTTGCATTCAACCTTAGAGCTGAGTGAGTGCAGGGCCCACACCTGAGATTGCCAAGCCCTGAGACAAGGAGTATTTTGCTGAGAAATTCAGTTTTTCTCAGAGAGGCACTGCTAATAACTTCTGGAAAAGTTTTGGTGACTACTGTGCTCTAGTCACCCACCATTTTCTGATGTCATAGTCTCCAGAATTACCATTGGAGTAAAACCTGAAGTCAAGAAAAACAGTTCCCTCGAATGTCAGACATTTAGACCTATTTTTCTAACATCAAGAATCAATCATATTGGTATGTGTAAATCTATTAATATCTTAAACAAAAATCAAAGAAATTTTTACCAAAATGACTACACTGGATTAATGTTGACTTTCTATCCTACTAGGGTTCTACCTTAAGTTCTGAACCAAATAAAAAATTAAAACAAATAAAAAGGATTGAAGGATCATTTAGAAACTTTATTGATCGCTCTCTTTTTTTTCCCCCCTTGGCAATGCAGTATCTTAATCATAGTTCAAAGAAGCACATTTTGACCAGACATAAAATAAGTTAGAAAATATTTCTACTGCAATATTTTATGTTTATTCCTAATTCAGCCCCTTTCTCTCTTCTGTAATAATTCAGTCCCTGAAACCAGTGTGTTACCAGAGAAGAGACCATACAGAGGTTGTCAGTGTGATGCTCACTCCCAAATTTATATCTGTAGTCTAGACATATATACTCAACTTCTTGCATTTCCAACTCAAATGCCCAAGAGGGAATTCCAAACCTGATCCCCCTGGTTGTTTTTTATTTAGTAAATGTAAATGTCTTGCTGCCATCTATTTCCTGTAGAAATCTAGGCGTCACCTCTGACCCCCTCACTCTTTCTAATGCCCATATCCAGACAACTAATTGGTAATTTCCTGTTAATGTACCTTGAATCGTCACTGCTACTTCCCTCACCCGTCATTTAATCTTATATGTCTGTACTTATCCCTCTTCACCCAATTATTCTCTCTGAGCTGCAGAAATGAGCATATAAAAAATCAAATGTGATAAGGACACTATTTTATTGAAGCACTTTTAGTAGCTTCCTATGATTCCTAGAATTAAAGACAAAAGAACACAAATGAACAAACCGCTGGTCTTGATATAGCACATAAGGTACTGGATTGATGGTTCTCAACCTTGACTTTAAATTATAATAAATGCCTGTGGTTCTTTTATTCAGGTACCTTAAGGTAAATTTATTTCACTTTCTCAATTTTATTTCTGATGTGCCAGGAATGCATTCTGGGGTGGAGTGGTCAAGTAGAGGAGTAAATGGAAGGGGATTATCAGAAAGTTATACAGTGCTAGTGAATCCATGAATAGAAATTCTATAACCTATCTTAAGAAAGGTTGGACTAGAGTGATTCTATAGTTACTGTCATGGTTTCTCCCTATATATTAATCAGGGTTCTTCCGAGAAAGAGAACCAATAGGATATGCATGCATTCATTCAGTCAGTCACTTATTTTATTTTAAGGAATTGGCTCTCATTCTTTAAAAAAATGTTTTTTAATTGATTTTAGAGAGAGAGGAAGGGAGAGGGATAGAGAGATAGAAACAATGATGAGAGAAAAACATTGATTGGCTGCCTCCTGCATGCCTCCTATTGGAGATCAAGCCACAACCAGGGCATGTGCCCTGATCTCTTGGTTCATGGGTCGATGCTCAACCACTGAGCCACACCCACAAGGCTTAACTCTCATTCTTATGGGGGCTTGGCAAGTCCAAAATCTGATGAAGGAGGCTAGCAGTTTAGAAACTGAGGAGAGCTGTAGTTTGAGTCCAAAGGCAGTCTGCTGGCAAGAAATGAAGAATCACTTTTTTTTCCTCTTTATTTTTTTCCATCATAATTTATCCCTCCTATACCCTCCTCACGCCCCTTCTGCCCCCGCCCCCCTGCAATGACCACACTGTAGTCCGGGTCCATGAGTGTGAAGATCCACTTTTGCATATGCAGACTGAAAGCTGTCTGCTGGAGAATGTCTGCTTGCTCAAATGGAAGGACAGAATTCAGTCCTATGTTGTAGTGGAGCCTTCAACTGATTTTAAAAGGCCCACATGCAGTATAGTGGGCTATCTGCTTTACTCAAAGTCCACCAATTAAATGCAAATCTCATCGAAAAATAGGAACATCCAGAATAACGTTGGACCAAATGTCTTGACATCATGGCCCAGTCAAGTTGACATATAAAAATAGCCATCACGCCCTGTTTGTTCACTTTCCTTCATGTAGCCTTTTAATAGACTGTTATAATTGAAGGCAGGTATGTAAAGTGCTTTCTCTTAATTTCTGGATTATTTGCATAATAAATACAAGAAAAACTTCTTAAAGCCTCTTGTGTCCCAATACAGATTACTGGAATCAGAACTTGCCTCTTAATAAATACAGCAAATCATTTTTCTATCTAGTAATATTTGAGAATAAGTAAATTATATTTCTTCTGAAATAATCTAATATGGTAGTTATTATTATTTCTTTGAATTGCTTGCTTTTCTAATACATGGTAATGATCAACATGACTGCTTTTCATTATCAGCATTGCCGTGAGATCTCAAATATTTTATTTATTACTGCTGTTGCCCTGTGGAATTAGACATCTTCCATGATATTTGCTTGGAGTGGCATTTAGAAAGTAACCTTTCTCTAAGTTTCTTTTACCTGCCTTACAAAATATTTCAAATTTAATAAGAAAACTTTATTTTTGGGTCATATTATATATTCTTCCAAAGAATAAAGATTTACATGAGAGGAAAGTAACTTTATTATCTCATTACAGTGAATTAATGAATTTGTATACAAAAGCATTTTCAAAATCACTTCATTGGGATACTACTCATTTCAAATTTAGTTCAGTAGAGGGTGTGTGTGTGTGTGTGTGTGTGTGTGTGTTTGGGGGGCGGGCAGCTAAAGATATATTTTTCTGCCTCTTGGCTGCAGATGGTGGCTATGAGAAGCAAATACTGCCTCTTAGAAATTGTCTTCTGAGGTGGAGCAGTCCACTCAATCTTGCATCCTCCATTGGCTTTCCTCATTTTACATTCCTTCACTCTTGCTATCTGGGATTATACTCACTAATTAAAGGGTATCCCATAAACCATGGCCTTAGGACATGCTTTCCATGAATCCAAAGCGAAGACATTACTCAACAATATCAACAACAATGACATCCATTAAGAACCCATTCTTTCCTCACTGGTTTGGAGTTCTTTTATGATATAATAAGTTATTTGGTGGGTTCCTGGGTGTATAATCTATTCTGTTGATTTCTCTTTAGTTTATTTATTTCAGTTATATAACACATTTTAATATGAGTTCTTTTCACATTATTCTTTATTTTCAAAATGTTACCTCTCTCTGTTAATGCATAACATTATCAATGTATAATGTGATCATTGGGGCAGCATTCATGTCTAATGTTATCAAATTTATAGCTGTGTTTCATTCATCATAGACCTTAAAAGTCATGAACAAGGCAATAGTTACCAAGTTTCTGCATTTCTAAAATGAAGTGCCAGACCTCTTTGACACATGCTCAGTGATTATGAAATTGACTCAACCAACATTATTCCATTAGCCATTTTCAGCTGGATGTAAGAAAACAAAGACTTATTTGAGATTGTAGTGAGAATTGCTTTGTACAAAGTTAATAGATTTCTGTGTTCTTATATCTTCCCGTGAGGGAATGAGAAAGAGAAAGCCAAATGGAAGGAATATTTTTTATTTTATTTATTTATTTATTTTGTTAATCCTTACCGAAGGATATTTTTCCAGAGTGGGAGGGATTCAGGGGGAGGGGGAGAGAGAAAGAGAAAGAGAGAGAGATAGAGAGAAACAACAATGTAAGAGAGAGGTTGATTGGTTGCCTCCTGTAAGTACCCCAACCGGGCTGGTGAATGAACCTGCAACCGAGATACATGCTTTTGACTGGGAATCGAACCTATGACACTGGTGCAGGGACTGACGCTCTAACCACTGAGCAAAACTAGCCAGGGCAGAAGGAATTTTTTGACATGAATTCCCTGGAACTTGAGGGACACTGGAACAAAACCGGAGTCACACCTGAAAAGTGTAAAGGAGAGCTATACATGGAGAGAACAGCCAAGGCAGCTAGGTAAGAGGGCTTTCATTGGGAACAAGCTACACTTGGTGGGGCCAAGCATCTGTGGGGAGTGGAGCTGGCTGTGAACCACTTTGGAAAAAAGCCCAGGGTGCTCCTGCTAGGAAAGCAAAGGAGACCAGGGATGCACACCCAAATGCAGGAGGCCGAGGGAGGAGTTGCAAGCAGCCAGCATGGTCCATGGAGAATTTGGAGGGCACCAGTAAGAGAACTCTTTGGTTTATCAAAAAGAACAGTCAAAACATCTTTAAAAGGGAAAATTTTCAATCAAGAGGCTAATGCCCTTGAGGTTCAGATTCTTTCAATTATTTGTCACTTCATGATCAGTGAGACTCAGGTTATGGTGAATGCCAGCAGCAGAGCACATTGGAATTCCAGAGGGAACAAGGTGGTCCACAGCAAGGCATTACCTGAACCATCCCCTGATGTCTGCATCTGGAACACACCTGAGAGAGAGACTGTTTTCTCTACCCAAAGTTCCAGTTCTGGTGACCAGCATCTTACCACTTGGCTACCACCCCAGGAAGCTAAGTCTAATACCATGAACATTGGGTCAGGGGAGAGCCACCTCATGAATCCAGAATACATGGCTTCCGTTGCCTTATTTCTCATCCACATAGAGCCACATCCTTTACCATACTAAGGCCATTGCCTTTGCTGTGCCTAAGGAAAATAACTTCCGGTGATTCCAAGATGGATTGCCCTGCTAAGCAATGCTATTCTCAGTGATTCCATTGTAACTTCCCATCTTTATTTATCTTGTAATGTAGCACCATCTTTTTTTTTAAAAAAAGAAAAGTGGGAAATCCACACATTCACTCTCTTGTAAGGCAAACAGGCTGGAATTTACCTACTTCATGTGAGCCCCAAAGGGCCAAGGATCTCTACTTAGCACAATGCAGAATGACTTGGATATTTCAGGAAAGGCCAAGGACACAGTGTGGAGATAAGTAGAGAAAGAATGTGATCAATTATTTTCTTAAATCTTGAAAGAGTAAAGATTATACAATCTTGTTCTATGTGGTTAATTTCTTTTTTCCTTGCCACGTTTTCCCAGCATTTCTCTTTTAATTAATACGACTTTTACTAACTAACTCATTTTGGAGGGACTTTTTAGTGCTTGCTCATTATTATTGATGGGCAAGTCTAGGTTTGGTCAAGTAACATAGACTTGTGTTTTTCCTTTTCCCTGCTCTTCCTCCTCTTAGGAAATGGAATGATCGCCAAGAGAAGAAACTTCTGTTTGCTGTCAACTCTGGGCATTTCACTCTCCAGCAATGATATTCCCCTCTATTCTGAGATCGAGTCCACTTCACCTCGTAGCAACTAACCTAGGTGTTCTTTGCATGTCCCAGTGTTCCAGAAACTAAGCTTATTCAAACACACTCTCTCCTGCTATGTTAATACTTTTCTACTAGTTTACCAAAGCATGCTGCTTATATCCAACTTCTCCTCCACAGACTTTTAAATTAAGCAGTCTATTCTTTTTTCAAATTTAGAATCCCATGAACCCTTTTTAACACCTGCACATTGGTAAGATTCCTGCATTACATTAGCTGATTAGTGCCTGAATGAGAGACATTTGTATGACAGGTACAGAATTGCAGAATTGCTCATCTTTCTTGACTAAGTCTTTGTTACTAGTATCTTGGCCCCATTCCCTCTTCCCTTGTAAAGAATGAATTGTCTTTCATGTCTCTTAAGGAATTTGTTTTCATCAGGTTGGCCCCATCATTCATCCAAAAGTGAGAGAATCCCAGGAGTGTACACAGTGTGGGATAAAGTTGGCATCTCTTCCTCACACACGTCTCTTCCATTTTATCTTTTAAATTCCAGAATGTATTGAAGGGTGACCTATTCTCCTCAGAGCCCTTTATTTTCCCAGCTTTCCTGGGTGCCACTATAAGAGAGGAGGAAAGATCTGAGTGGGTGGGTTTCTGTGCCCCAACCCAGCTCCAGCAGGGATAGCTCTGCTTTTATCTGTTTTATTGTTTTGCTCTCATGAGCTTTCTTTTTAAGAATGAGTTTCAAGAATTTTATTCTCCACTACCTTCAATCACAGTTCTAGAAGGTGCTATCGTCATGAGTGTTAGCATTGTTAACTATGACTAGTGTCTTTGCTTTTGAAAAATAAAATTCACTTGCTATAGAATGTGGGTAAAAGATCTTTCTCAGGAGACTGTAAATATTTGAATTATACCCCAAAGTTACAGCTTTTCATACTGTTTGAAGGGAATGTAGAACTGAAGTATCAGTGACACTTTTTATAGTCCAGCTGTTTGCCTTTAAATATGACCCACTATGTTAGCCCCACTGATCCAAAGCTGTCCTGTTATAAAGATCAACGACATCCCATAAATCCTGGATCAAAGCATTTATATTTAGAATAATGCAAGTCAGATTCACTTAAGTTTTCTTAATTTTTTGCCTTTAAATAACACCAGTTTAAATATGCGTTGTGTTAGATGGGATTAGCTTATAAATTCATTAGTTGAAATACTCTGCTAGTGTTTCTAGATTATTTGCATGGTTATTTCAATAGCCAGGCCTACCTCTATCTCTGAGTTTCAAAATGCTCATTTTTCAGTTGTGCCATTTCGTACCCCACCTGGAGCACAATGGAAGGTTAATGGTGAAAACGCTGATTTGGCGCAGCCCCTGGGCTCTTTGACTTGGTGATGTGAACGAAAAGGGGGCCACATACTAAACATGACAAGCTCAGGTGGGCCTGCATGATGGGCCCTACAGACTCAGAGACCAAAGTACTCACATCAGATGTCTACACTTAAAAATTCCTGACTAAAAGCAAGTCATAGACAGTAGACATGTAGCTTCTCTTTGTTTACCTTGAGACTGTCTAATATCTTATTGCATCTAAAATAACATACTTTTCAATTCCCAGAGTAATCTCCTTTACCAGACTCCACAGAGCACACCCACCACTCCAGAGCAGACCACAGAACCCCTCATTGTTATCTTGTTCCTTGAGTACCATCTCTATGTGCTATAAATGTTAACTGTTAGCTATCTTGTACCCACCAATGTAACAGAAGGATGGGTCTCTCAGTTTTACTTTTTATCCAATCCCAGAGTTTTCCTCACTTTGCTTTCCCCTGCCTCCATAATCTACCACCAATGGATTTCATGTAACCCTTCTTATGTCTCCACCTTTGATTCTAACTGTAAAACTGCCATTCTCCAGAACATTTTCTCAATTCAGTGAGATTTTGCTTCTGACAATGGTCATCATTGTGGCTCAAATAAACTCTTATAAGACCTTTTCTTAGGCTGGACATTCTTTCGTTGACATACTTGTTGTAGTAAGCAGGATTCCAAAGAAGCCCACCCAAACCACCTTGCAGACCCAGACCCGGTGCTAGGTACCACCAGCAGGAGCCCATTGTGCCACCCAGCACTCTGCTTTGGGTAAACTTGAATGAGTTTTTCTTGGAATTCCAGATCTTACTGTTTTAAGATAGAAGCCTCTGACTTTATTTGAGCTGTTCTTAAAAAAAATAAAATAAAATCCTCAAGGTGGCACAAAAAATTAAGGAGTGAGATAACCCAGGCTAAAAATAAGGGTTGAGATAATGTAGGACAGAGTAAAAAATAATGGGTGACTGTTTTTTAATTTCGGCTTTTCAGTTGGAACTAGTTATTATGAGTCTGAGCAAAACCTTTTGCTGCATAAATGACATTCTGAACTTGTTCAGGTCTGCAGCTAAGGGACATTTACTCCCCCCAACTTGAGTTTAGGGTGTTCTTAGGTAACTAAGAATCTACCTGAAGGTGTTTGAGGGCACCCTTCCAAATGATCAGGGCACCATAGAAAATTCCAACACAACTATAATTAAATAACTGACTCATCTGTGGACATGCACCTCAAGTTCGGTTCCCTAGCACTCAGAGTGCTCATGGTTATATTAGCCAGCTGGGGAGAGAAACTGAGACTTGTGCGAAGGTTGAAGTGACTCAAGAGAGTATAGCCCCGTGGAGCTCAGTCTATAAGCAGTGCGCTTCAACCAGCACTACACAACACTCCTAGAAATTTGTTCAGATCTGAAAAGAAAAATAAAATTAACATGGGAAATCATATCTCCAAAGCCAATATGCCCCAGTATCCTGCCCCCATTAGTACTCCTGCAGATGGACGACAATTCATTGGGAGCCTTTACTTGCAAGTACTTACAGAAATAAGATTTAACTAGAAGTGATATCAACTTAAGATGGCTGAACTGGAGTTCTTTTGACACCTAAATTAACTTTTTTTTTGCATGTATTAGAGGAAAAAATAAAGCCAGATCTAAAATAAAGCTGAGTGAATGAGAGGCTTACCTCAACTGGCAAATAGAATCTTCTGAAACAAAGCACAGGGAGACTGTTTTCTTCAGGAAGTTAATAAGAAAAGTGTAGAGACTGTCTCTGAACCAAAGAAGGTTTCCAAAGCTGCTCAATACCAATACCCTATTTCCCCCCTCTTCTCCAACTGCCCTGCTGTATCCTTTACTTTGTAACTTTTACTCTCTTTTCTCCCCCCACCCCCCTTTTCTCTCTCTTCTCCACCTCCTCCATCAGTTCTCTACTGACCTAGGAGCACTCAGAATAGAAAACCAGACCAGAATAGACCAGAAAAAAAAAAGAAGCAGAAATTTTGGCAGCTCCCTTTGGAGAAAAGCCAGTCTTAGGCAGAGGGGAACCAAAAAATGTATTCCTTGGACTAGAACAGAATCTACCTAAAGATTTCTCCAACCCTTTCCAGGACCCTGATGGGTTTGCAAAGGAATTTGATTTAACTGTTAGAATATACTAAAGGCCCGATGCATGAAATTCATGCACAGGGGGTGGCGGGGAGGGAGGGTGTCCCTCAGCCCAGCCTGCACCCTCTTCAATCTGGGACCCCTCAGGGGATGTCCAACTGCCAGTTTAGGCCTAATCCCACAGGCAGTCAGACATCCCTCTCACAATCTGGGACTGCTGGCTCCTAAACACATGCCTGACTGCCTGCCTGATTGCCCCTAACCACTCTGCCTGCCAGCCTGATAGCCCCCTGATTGCTCCCCTGCCGGCCTGATTGTCCCCAACTGCCCTCCCCTGCTGGCCTGATCTCCTCCAACTGCCCTCCCCTGCCAGCCCGATCACCCCCAACTGCCTTCCCCTGTGGGTCTGAGGGGACTGGGGGACTCCAGCTGGATGAGGTGGGGCTGAGGGGATTGGGGGACTGAGGCTGGATGAGGCTGGATGCTGTGGGGACTGGGTGAGGCGGGCCTGAGGGGACTGAGGCTGGATGAGGCGGGGCTGAAGGGACTGGGAGCCACAATCTTGTGGCTGAGGGCACTGCCAACTTGTGAGGGCGTGGCAGTCAATTAGCATATTCCCTCTTTATTGGCTGCAGGTGCCGCCATCTTGTGAGGGTGGGACAGTCAATTAGCATACTCCCTTTTATTGACTTGGGTGTTGCCAGCTTGTGAGGGTGTGATGGTCAATTAGCATATTCCCTCTTTATTAGATTGGATGTTCCTGGATATTCTGACCTATTCCAATTAATATACCTACTTCTGAGAGGAAAGCAACAGAATGAATAAGGTTCACTGGGAAACTCTTGTAGAGGATGTTTTAAAACACAGAGAGAGACATTTAAAAAGTTGTTGTACATATATGCAGTGGAATATTACTCAGCCATAAAAAAAGAATGACATCTTACCATTTGGAACAGCATGAGTGGACCTAGAGGGTGTTATGCTCAGTGAAATAAATCAGTCAAAGAAAGACAGATACTATATGATTTTACTTATATGTATACTCTAAAGGACAAAATAAACAAATAAAATTGGAACAGACTCATAGACACAGAGAGTGGTCTGGTGGTTGCCAGAGGGGAGAGGGTTTGTCAAACTGGGTGAAAGGTGAAAGGATTGAGAAGTACAGATTTGTAGTTACAAAATAGTTATGGGGATGTACAATACATATGAAACATAATCAATAATATTGTGATAACCATGTATATTGCCAGGTGGGTACTGGGAATGTAAAGGGGAGCACTTTGTTAAGTTTATAATTGTCTAACCACTATGTTATGCACCAGAAACTAATACAAAATAATATTGAAAGTTAGCTGTAATTTAAAACATTTTTAAAAAGAAAAAAAAAAAGCAGAGAGACAGACCAACTGAGAAAAATGCAGGAAATTAGCCTTTCAGGCTTCACCAAGTAATACCTGAGATTTTTCCCTAGAAAATGGACTGGACCAAAATCCAGCAATGTAATAGAGAGCCTGATAACTTGATTTCTTTGATTTGCTTGATTTCTTTGAACGTTTCAAAAACAAACAAACAAACAAAAACACTTTCAAACAACATTCAGGTCTATCTCCAGTCAGTTTTAATGATCATCAAAATGAGCCTAATTTCAGCATTTACTAAATCCAGCATTTTTGAAAGGACTAGATAAAGAGCTTATAACTCTGATTAAACAAAATAAATTAAACTGGCCAACCATGCATACTAATGAATGGGCAATTCTGGCTGATCAACTATCTAAAACTATTCAAATGAGAGAAAGAGACGAAGCTGCCACAATCATGAACTTATAGCTTCAGCAAGTAAACAATCAGGTCAGACCTCCCCTAAGGTCTCTTAGACAAGGGGAGAGAAGAGCCTGTCCTTATTGTAAAAAGTCAGGTCATGATAGCTTGCAGGTTAGAAATGATCCCTAATAAAACAACAATTTTAGTTATTCTTTAATATTTATAATGTATAATAATATACTTATAATTACCTTAAAATTTTTATTAATTTGAAAAATGTTTTCACAATACATATTTTTGCCCTATGATCAATGCTATGGCTCTTATTCTTCACAGAGTAGGTTTGGAACAGGAGACAATATGGAATTCAGGAACAATCCGTAGTCACCTCGTATACATATTGCAAAGACTTTATCACTGTGCCTTTGGGGTTTGTTTTATCCGACCTTCATTAGCAATTGCAGCCTCCTCTAAAAATGTAGGCTCTAAATTCAATTTCAGAAGAAGCAATATTGTAAAAAAAAAAAAAGGACAAATAAAGAAGAAAATTAAATGACACCTTTTAGTCTATCTACTTGATAGAAGAAATTCAGAAATGCATGTTAATTATTAAATGCTTTGCATTAAGTTGTTTAGCCAATATTTATTCTTTCAGGAGAATCACAGTATTATTTACTGTGTTGGGTTGGCCACTGGTTGCATATGTAATTTAATAGCATCATTTCAATACATCTGATGACTACATTGTCCTTCATCTATGCTATCTCTAACAATTGGTATGCAACCTTTTCCAGCCGTAGAGGCAACCTTGTCATTCATTGGTGTTGTTAAGAAGCATAAATAATCACTGGGTGACATTTTGACACAAGGGTTTATTTAGTGATGTTTGCATTCTGACATTGACAGACTATGTGAGGACATTTCATCAGCAGCAACTCCAGCCACATAAAATGCAAAAAAAAATTTGCAGTGGACAGATAGCTAACACTGGGCCTTGACCTCCCTCTTCTATCTTTCTTCTCCCGGCCCCTTTCACTAATGATTACACCCCTATTCTTGATTTGCTAAAAAGAACTCACTGAAAGAACTTTCTACATATATAAGATGGTATTTCATTATTTGGTCATATCACAGCACATTTTTATTTCTTTTTAAAAAATCTTTTAGCTTGATGCAAAACCAAAAAAATACATATATGTAAATATTAAACAACAGACACCTTTTTTTATGTTATATGCCTAATAGAGTGCTAACATCCATCCACTCTCTGTAATAGAAAAACTCTCTTATTTTTTAAAAACCTGTCACTCATCTAAGCTCTATTTGGAGAATAGACTTTCCAATTAGTAGATAGAGATGAGAGAGGGAAAAGAGTGCTTTAGTGTTTTAGAGAATCATTACAGTTAATTATTATGTTAATACCAAGATGTTTCTAGAGCCACAGTATTATCTATGGGGTCATAATAAATAGGTAGAGGCTCCCCATGTATGAATTGGATACAATTTTTACTCTCAGATCAGTTTTGAACAGTAATTGCTACTGACTCACTGAATCACCTAAGCACCCACTTTGTAAATTGGAACCACACAACAAGAAATTGGAGAGTTTTAGTGCATTCCCACTCCACCCCTAAATAAATCTCCAGGGCCTCTTTCATTATCTCATTGAGACTGTGAAGATGAGCTGTGGACTACTGGGTAATCAGTAAAGTGGGTGACCTCAAAGCAGTTATCTTTCTTGGAGTGAAAATCTAAGTGAAAATTTTTGAGAATGTTCTTTGTATAAAAACTGGGAGAAATTCTAAAAATAAGTGTATGGAAATGATATCTTACTTTCTAATGGTTATTGTCTTTATTACTGTGATTCTTCTTCACCTCTCTCTCTCTCTCTCCAAACAAGCATGTAGTATAAAGCAAATGGCCAATCCCAACTTGGCTTTTTGCCAGTATGGCCACACAGTTTCAACAGTGCCATGCTCTTCCATTGGTTTATTGGTAGTCCTTGTGAGAATCTTAATTTGGGGGCTTTTTCTTTCTTATATATATTATTGATTTCATAGAGGAAGGGAGAGGGAGAGAGATAAAAACATTAATGATGAGAAAGAATAATTGATTGGCTGCCAATTAGGGATAGAGCCCACAATCTGGGCATGTGCCCTGACCAGGAATCAAACCGTGACCTCCTGGTCCATAGGTCGATGCTCAACCACTGAGCCATGCGGGCTGGGGACATTCACTTACATCTCCACAGACAACAGAAAAAAACACATTATTAATAAAAAACTTAAAATATTTATGGGTTTTACAGTTCAGTGGTCCCAGATTCCTCCATTCATATTCATTATTTATGACTGTGGGTGATAGAACTGGATTGAACTACAGTCAACCCACAACGTGTCCTGCTTTTCTCGGTGCTTTTCCAATGAGGGGAAGATCCTCCTGTCACCTTAAGTTCATGTACATACCTGTTGGACTAGTGATTTGTAAAAGCACAGGACACCAGGTTTTACTAATCCCAGCGGTCTCTCTTTGATGCCAATGGATGAAGGCTCTCTAGAGTGGGAAAGGAAGATGGATGGTACTTTCTTGTGACAGTTCTGGGAAGCTACTTTACTGAAAGGCATGAGGTTCCCACAGATCCGAGTTTCTGAATCCTAGCTGTGCTATCAGAATCAATACTTAATCTGGGGTGGATTCCTGGGGTGATTCTAATGTGCAGCTACGAACTGTAAAAAGGGCAATTTGATTTCAGAAAATTCTGTTCATTGTTCTCCTTCCCTTTCTCATCTGGATCACGTGCCATGCGATGTTGTTGGAGTTCTATTCTCCATCCCTTCGTCATCCAGGGTCATTTATGCTTTACTGGCTTCTCCTTTCTTCCCCTCCCCAGTTCTATGGTCCAACTGCTCCATTTCTCCCATCTCTCCCTCCCCTTCCTGCACTTTTAAGGTTGCCTCAGCATTGGAAGATGCTAAAATAAATTAAATATATATGTATACACACACACACACACATATTCCTACTCTCTAGCAGGCTATAATCAACGGCAAGATCAACATGGCCATGTTATCCATTCTCCCCAAACAAAAAAGAAAAGATTTATGCGATGGTACCAGGACAAAACTGAAGTTACTAAGCACACATTTGTAATCAGTTTTATAGAGTATACTAGTGTTTCTATATATTTGTAACACAAATTCTGTGAAGACACTAATAAATTCCACTTCCACTCAAGATTCTGCTCTGTCAGCCATGGAGGTGTGCCACTAGATCTCCCTTCAAGAAGAACACGCCTTTGGCTAGAAAGAGTGCATTGAGCTGATGGCATTCAGCAACAGCATCTTGCCCAATCAGATGCAACATTCAGCTAAAGTCATTTTCTTCCAAGAACTACCAATGACAACTCAGCAGGCACTTTAGCACAGAACCATCTCAGCCCAATGTAGTTATATTCTAATGAGCAACGTTTGCTCTAGAGCCTCCCATTGAGGAGTCCAAGAATTACCTTTTACAACAGCATAGATGGACCTGGAGATTATGATGTTAAGTGAAATAAGCCAGTCAGAGAAAGACAAATATCACATTATTTCACTCATATGTGGAATCTAATGAACACAATAAACTGATGAACAAAATAGAAACATTGGCATGGATACATGGAACAGACTGACAGCTATCAGAGGGAAAGGGAGGAAGGATTAGATGAAAGAGGGTGAAGGGATTAGCAAACACATACACACACACACACAAATACACACATTAACACACAGACACAGACAACAGTGTAGTGAATGCCAGAGGAAAAGGTGGCGGGAGCTAGGTAGAAGTGGGCAAAGATTGGGGTAGGGGCAGAATGGGGATGAAGAGAGACTTTGCTTGCGAGGGTAGGTGCAAGATGCAGTGTGCAAATGACGTTTTGCTGAGTTGTACACTTGAAACGTGTATGGTTTATCATCATAATAAATTCAATTTTAAAATTTGCACCATAGTCTGAGTGTCCTGCTACTGAATTCTGCCTCCTCCTTTCTTTCCTTTTCTTTTTTTTTTAAAATATATTTTATTGATTTTTTTACAGAGAGGAAGGGAGAGGGATAGAGAGTTAGAAACATCAATGAGAGAGAAACATTGATCAGCTGCCTCCTGCACACCCCCTACTGGGGATGTGCCCGCAACCAAGGTACATGCCCTTGACTGGAATCGAACCCGGGACCCTTCAGTCCACAGGCCGACGCTCTATCCACTGAGCCAAACCCGTCAGGGCTCCTTTTCTTTAGTTGATGTCAGATCAGCATCACAGACTATTTCTGTTTTATTCTGTTCCTTTCCATATTATCTTTAATGCGCATTACCCCTAACAAACCTTTTGTCTCTCTAGCTTTGTCTCAGTATCTGCTTCCCAGATAAACTGTACTGACACGAACTGTCAATCTTTTAAAACATGTTTTAAATTGAAAAAGTTGCATTATTATATTTCAATAGTGAAAAATGATTCCTATCTTTTTATATACACTAACACAGAAAATTAGAGTGACAAATTTACTCTACCACCTCCAAAAATGCTGGCTATTTGCATTTTTCTTCTAGTATTTTAATACATGTTTGTAAGGTTCTGAAAGATGAGTACAAATTATATCTCCTCTTTTTTAAATTATGCAAAAATATTACCTCTTAGAAAGCTTGTCATTAAAAATCTAGCCCAGCAGTGGTTGAGCATCGATCTATGAACCAGGAGGTCATGGTTTGATTCCCGATCAGGGCACATGCCCAGGTTGCAGGTTCCATCTCACACCGTGGGGCATGCAGGAGGCAGCCGATCAATGATTCTCTCTCATCATTGATGTTTCTCTCTCTCCCTCTCCCTCTCTGAAATCAGTAAAATATTAAAAAAAAACTTATCTTCAGATTTCCAAAATAAACTTGCTTGGACAGAGGTAACTTAATGCTTAACAAAATGTGATTCCAGTTTGATAGGTTACATTAGCTAGAAGAGTATTTCCTAACCAGAGTTTTTCTTCTAAATGTAAATAAAGCAATCTTTTCCTTTAGGTGTTCACTACATTGTATTAATTATTATTGTTGTTGTTAATATATTTTATTGTCATTATTTCTGACCTGCACAAACCTGATCTAATGCTAGGCACATGGTTGGTGCACATTAGGTGTCTGCTGTATTGAACTAAACAACACTCCTGTCCATATTTTGATATCTGGTATTTCATTGGTGTTCTCAGGGGAGAGATCCTGAGAAGTATAACTTCCACTGACATGGAAAATGATAGAACATTGTTGTTTTTCCTTGATGCTTTGCCAATAAGCCCTTGGGTCTGATAAAAACCAGCATTTCTTTCTTAATAGATGTTGAGTTCTGGAAAAGTTTTTAAAGTCTCTATTCTTTCATAAACCAGAGTACTCCCAGGCACAGTGCTGGAGTAAAGGGAGGGTTTAAGTCAGGAAAACGTTGCTAAATAAATGGCCTCCAAGTGACGATAGCATTTTGCTTTTTTCTGAATCCTCAAGCAGAGGCCGGGATTTGGAGCCAAGATTAAGGGCTGGATGAGTCACTGCCAGGGTATGGCAATGGCTCTGTTCTCAAGTCTGTGCAGTGAAATCTCAAGCTGATTTCTCCTTTTCATTTTTCTTATTCTTTTTTTTTTTTTTTTAGCAAGAGAGAAAATAAATTCAGTATTCTTTTTTTAGGAGGGCTAAAAAAAAAAAAAGAAAAGAAAAGAAAAAAGAAACACCATTCCATTGCCTAAAATTGCATATAGAATTTCAAAGAGTGACCTCTTCCCAGATATAGCAGAACTTATGGTGACAATGGGAATGTGTTACTGTTTGAAGCACACAGCTTCGGATCCCCAGGCCTGCCCATCTCTTCATTGTAGTTCAGAGGATGGTAGGATTAAGAGTAAAGGAGTATTAAATATAATACCATTTTCACCTGAGAGTAATTAATATTTCCGGTCGCACAGACTAGCACATGGCAGGACACAGTGACAATAAGTGAATGACGAGAAGGCGCGCTCCAGGTGTACCGAGGTGTTCAAAGCCTGGCTTTCTCCACAGTTGGCCGATTAAGTCATTTTTAGAATTTGGACTTCTCAAGAGCAGAGGTTTTTCTTCTTTTACAGTCAATGTACTCTTTTTCTCACACTGTTCAGTTACATAATAGGGTGAGTGCAGGTGCAAAGTCATGCCTTTTTAGTATTAAAACAGAATGGTATGTCTTGTTTTCAAAGTTACGGTTTTTTGTGATATTAGTCATTTTAAACACAGAATAAATATGTAGCTTGTTCTTAACTGAGTTTGTTGGTAAATATAGCTTTAATCCTCCCCCCTCCCCTAACTCCCAAGATCTATATGGTAGTTTGTTTATAATCTACCACCCTGTCTTTATATGTTAAACACCAAATGCTTGTGCATTCTATAGTGATATTTTCCAGGTTTTTCTGGCTTTGTGGCTTTGGCTGAAATCGTGTGCCTCTCCTTCCTTTGACCCATTCTGTTTGCAGTATTTCACTTCAGTTCATCAGACAGCACCTGATTAGGTGGCCTTCTGTCATCCATTCCCCACACATCCCGCCTGGCTTGGGCACCTCGAGGCTGGCCAGACTCCAGAACCTCATCATGGCAGCAGCTGTGCTGACAGAAGAAGAGTTTCGTTCATCTTTAAATATTTTCAAAGGAGTTGGACTTAATGTCACAGAGAGGTCAAGGCTCAGCTACATTGACCGTGTGACATTATAGCATCCTGAACAAATGTTTAATGTTTCAAGAAGTACTGTTTCTTTAAAATAAAGATCTTGAAAAAGGGCAGATATGTTCTGGAATACATGCTCTACCCTCTTTCTAGCTATGCAATGGGAATACTAATTGTAAAGTTCCAAGCACCAACAATATTGCCTGGCACATTAAAGTGAGCTCAATACATTTTAGTACTCTTTAAATATTTACAAATATTTACTATGTGCAAGGCAAGGTTGGATAACTGGAGTACTGAATGGTATCAAAATATTAAGAGGTAGATGCTTGGGGTGCTCTTGAGGGAAATCTTGGTAAATTCCGAGATCAAATATAGGCTAGAAAGGGGGGGGAAAGCCACATTACAAATCTATGGAAGTAAGAATTCAAAAAGGGATAGATTTTTGTTAGTGGAAAGATAATGTAAAGCTTCATGGGGGAGGTGGCACTGGAGAATAAAAGCCAAAGAAATTATTTCCTTCCCCAGTGACAGTGATTTGGATTTCACAGGGATAGAAAAAGGGTACTTAAGTGACAGAGAGGAAGTTGAGCAAATGAAATCCATATAGGGCATTTTGGGGGAATTGGTAATAGTCAAAGTTGGTTGGAGTATTGCCCCCATTAAAGGCAGGGTAGGAGATAATTTTGGAACTATAGGTTAGGCATATTTTAAGGACCTGAGATCTCAACCTTCTGAGAAGCATGATGTAGTGGAGGGTGGCCCTGATTATGAATCAGAAATCCTAGTCTGTCTTCCAGACACCTGGTAAGAAATGGCAGAGCACTCTGGTTCTGGAGGTACAATATTCTGGGTTCAAATCTCAGAGTTTTCACTTAGCAACTCTAACACTAAACAAGTTATTTTCTCTTTCTAGCCTCAATGTGCTTATTTGTTAAATGAGAGGATTAGATTAAATTATGTCTCTTGAGATATCAAATTATTTGTTTGTTTGTAAAATTGGTTGCTGAAAAATAGCAAAGGTTTCCCATAGAAAAGTTTTTTAAAAAGTGGGAATGTTTACTAGTAAACGCTTGGAAAAGAAATAATCAGAGAACTCTTTCATTTTCATTTCCTTACTAAACTTTTATGGTTCTAAGAAAATAGATCTAGTAATACTATCTAGGATAGTTTGAAGGAGTAAAAGACTGCAGGCAAGAAAATAATTTCACATTGGGCCTAAACTGAAATTGGGATTTAAAGAAAGATAGTAGCATTTTTAAAGGGAGAGGGGAAATCATATCAGAAGAATTTGGCATCTGATTGAATATCCATTCTATACCTAAGAAGCACAGGAAGTATTCCTTTTTTATTTATATGTTATTTTATATTAAACTAGAGGCCTGGTGCACGAAATTCGTGCTTGGGGGGGGGGGGTGTCCCTCAGCCTGGCCTGTACCCTCTCCAATCTGGGACCCCTCAGGGGATGTCTGACTGCAGGTTTAGGCCCAATCCCTCTCACAATCTGGGACTGCTGGCTCCTAAACACTATCCTGCCTGCTTGCCTGATTGCCCCTAACCACTCTGCACGCCTGCCTGATAGCCTCCTAACTGCTCCCCTGCCGGCCTGATTGACACCTAATTGCTCCCCTGCTGGTATGATCATCCCCAACTGCCTTCCCCTGTGGGGCTGAGAGGACTAGGGGACTCCAGTTGGATGAGGTGGGGCTGAGGGGACTGGGCGCTACCATCTTGTGGCTGTGGGTGCCGTCATCTTGTGAAGGCATGACAGTCAATTAGCATATTCCCTCTTTAGTATATAAGATCATATAAGTGACCTGACTTAGTGATGACTTTTAATTTTGTATTACTCAGAGAGAGTTTCAAAGTATGTGGAGTTCCTAGTGATGTGGATTGGTACATATTATTGATCCAACAGATATTAATTGTGGACCTGTGTTCTAGGTGTTAGGGACATAGTAACGAGAGAGACAAAGCTCCAGTTCTTGTAGAGCTTGCATTCCAGGACTGTGATGTAGTGGGAGAGAGACAACAAGCAAATGAAGAAAATATCCTTTAGAAAAAAGTGCTGTGAAGAAATGAGCCAAACTGATGTGATAGAGAGTACAGGGCTAGTGAAGGTCTCCCTAGGAAGGAGCATCCAGGTTGAATGAAAGAAGGAGCCAGTGACATGGAACAGTAGGGCAAGAACATTCCAGAAAGAGGGAACAGATAGCACAAAGGTATAAGGATGGGGATAATGCTTTGGTGGGTTTCAGGAAATGAAAGAAGCCAGCCTGTTAAGGGCATAGTGGATTAGAGCGAGAGCAGTCAGAAAAAAGAAAACAATATACACATGTTAGTTCACTGGATGGGGTCAACTCCAAAAACTCATTTCTAATCTCCTCTTGGCTTTGTTGCATTTTTATAGCCCAGTAGATAACATCCCTGGCAGCAAAGGTAGTTAATAGAACCACATCCATTCTCTTTTTCCATGCAAATTTTGGAAATATGTTGAAACTCCCAATTTTTCAGAGAAGAAAATTGGGGCCCAAATATACTTAGCTACTTGTTCAAGGTCACACAGATTGTGAATGGCAGGGCCAGGACCCAAATCAGGTCTTATGATTCCAGGTCCCGAGCAGTTTCCACTTCCCGCAGCAGTGTCACTTTCCCTTCTTATGTAATCCTAAAGAATAAGAGAATTACTGGCCTCTTATCAGACAGCCTGCAGGAGAAGAGCCTGTAACTCCGGGTAGCTGTTTTAACTAAATGACAGTGAAGAGCCCTTGGTTTGTGGCTGAGAAGGTGACACATGCTTGCCTGCACGAAGGTTAAAGGGTAGAGAAGTAGGGGGGGGGGGTGCCTATAGGCAGAGAATTGGTAGAGTGATTATGTACCTATTTTCTTTTGCTTGGGAGTCTTATAGCAGCTTTTTACTTTAATGTTCTCAGGATTTGATGATTTTTTTTCTAACAAAACCAATTTTATACATCTGTACTGAAAGGCCTGGATGTAATGAATATGCCACAAGATACCATGGCATTCTTAAAACAAACATGAAAGGTGGTAAATAAGCTGGTATTTACACATGGGCACTATATTAGCTATTTCTGCACTTTGACCCTCCATTAAGTTAACTGCCAAGCCTGGGCCATTACAATCCAGCCTTCTTCCCTCAATTACAGCCACACGTTAACGCTGGACATCCTGAACCTTTTTAATAGAGCCATTTTCAGGAAAGATTATGAGCTTTCCTATAAGTGTTTCTTCTCCTTTCTGTCCCCATCCCAAGGCCCCCTTTGCTACTTGCAACTTTGAGTTCTAGACAGGCTTATCTCGGAGCCAGTTGGGATCTCTGTGATGTAGTCCCCAATCCAGGCATCCGTTTCAATGAGAGCCCTAGTTATAGAGACAGATTGTACTCCTTTGCTTTCAGAGACCAGCATCTGCTGCTTGCTGGGGGCTTGCTGCCTGATGCGGAGCGGAGAAGAAGGAGTGTTGCCTGGCGTTTGGGAGCCAACGGAGAAACGCTTCTCATTGGAGAGGCTCGAATTTCTTGAGCTGCCAGACACTGCAGGCTCAACTGAGGCGCGGAGGTGCAATTCGGGCTGGTGGAGCAGCGAGGAAGCAGGGACAGGCGGGGCTAGCGCGGCTCTGCAGCTGATCACACGCACCCGCACCCGCACAGCCGCCGCTCTCCCGCCTGCGCCCGGCGTCTTCCACCCGAGCCCCCGAGGCGCGGGCCGGGAGTAGGAAGACCTAGGAAAACAGAGGTGAAGGAAAGCACCGTGCAACCGAGGAAAAGCTGGAGTGCCGCTTGCCTCTAAACTGAAAGTGACCGGCAGCTCGAGGCTCGAACCCTTACCACGGTGCCACTGCCGCCTGCAGGGAAAGCACGGTGTCCAGGAACCCCCAAGTCCCGCGCCCCAATCAGTCTGTGCCCGAGGCTCCAGGATCCTTCTGGTGGGGGCAGCGCTGCCCTCTGGAAGTTGAACTGGCGCCCACCGAGGTACAGCAGGAAAAGTGGGGGCGAGGAAAGCAGCCCTGAGCGCACAGTGAGGCCGGGCTGCCTTGGCCGCTGCGCCGTCTCCGCGGGGTGAGTGCTTCGGTTTCTGGCACCGCCGCCTCTCCACTGCGCGCGGGGGCGGCAGGGGACCTTCAGGGTCCGCCCGAGGGCCTGGTGGCGCCCACGGAAACTCGGCAGCCAGCAGACACCTCTCTGGAGTGTGGAGCGGGGGACTCTGAGCCTGGAGGCGTGGGTAAGGGGTGTTGCAACACTACTTGGCAGACATGCCTTTGGGCGGGATTTTGGCCAAAAGATAGGAGGGGGGAGCGCCGGGGGCAGGAGGGAGCCGTCGGGGGTGGGGGGTGGGTAGGGCGGGCGATCCGGGAGCGGCGGGGTAAGGGGAGGGTCTGGTCCCAGCAGGTAACGCAGCTTGGGCAGCCTGGCGAGTTGGCAGGTGGAGTGGAACTCGCTTGTCAACTATTAATTTAAAGAGTCAGCTGGGGAAGACAGTCAGGAGGGCTGAAGAAGGCCAGAAGGGGTGGCCGGGATGCCGGTGGTGGGGGAAGAAAAGAGACGCCTCGGAAAGCTTGGAGGCGAAATTGCGCTTGTGGTCCTTGCCGCCCTCCTGCCTTGAGTGCGGGAGGACACTTTTAAAGACTCAGCTTGGTAGGAAAGCTTCCGTCCCAGGGGGGGAGAGGGGACTGCAGAGACCGCCGCTACCGGCCTGTGCGCCCCCAAGCCAGGTGCGCTCTCTTTTGTCCACCCCCCTCCGCTCCCCACTCTCTCCCCCGCCCCCACCTCCTTATTGGTGCTGGTTTGCAGCGCTCGGCTCCTGCGCCTTCACTTCGCGTTTGAATCTGGCTCGCCCCTCCGTATTATGTCTGCACTCCGAAGGAAATTTGGGGACGATTACCAGGTAGTGACCACCTCGTCCAGCGGTTCGG
Source organism: Plecotus auritus (assembly GCF_963455305.1). Lineage (NCBI taxonomy): Eukaryota > Metazoa > Chordata > Mammalia > Chiroptera > Vespertilionidae > Plecotus > Plecotus auritus. Next base: position 63,177,346 of record NC_137776.1, on the reverse strand, counting down.
GCTTGCAGCCCCAGGGGCCGGGCCAGGGCCCGCAGCAGCAGCTGGTGCCCAAGAAGAAGCGGCAGCGATTCGTGGACAAGAACGGCCGGTGCAATGTACAGCACGGCAACCTGGGCAGCGAGACGAGCCGCTACCTCTCGGACCTCTTCACCACCTTGGTGGACCTCAAGTGGCGCTGGAACCTCTTCATCTTCATCCTCACCTACACCGTGGCCTGGCTCTTCATGGCGTCCATGTGGTGGGTGATCGCCTACACTCGGGGCGACCTAAACAAAGCTCACGTCGGCAACTACACGCCCTGCGTGGCCAATGTCTATAACTTCCCCTCGGCCTTCCTCTTCTTTATCGAGACCGAAGCCACCATCGGCTATGGCTACCGCTACATCACCGACAAGTGCCCCGAGGGCATTATCCTCTTCCTCTTCCAGTCCATCCTCGGCTCCATCGTGGACGCTTTCCTCATCGGCTGCATGTTCATCAAGATGTCCCAGCCCAAGAAGCGCGCGGAGACCCTCATGTTCAGCGAACACGCGGTGATTTCCATGAGGGACGGCAAACTCACGCTCATGTTCCGGGTGGGCAATCTGCGCAACAGCCACATGGTCTCCGCGCAGATCCGCTGCAAGCTGCTCAAAGTAAGTGCGACCCGCCCCCTTCCCCACCTGGCCACCGCCCACCCTCCAACCTGAGAACCACCCCATCCCTTAGTCTCACCTTCCCCCCCGCCCCCCGCAGGTAAACTTCCGTTGGGGAGGGCGGGGTTGGGGCTTGGGCCCAGAAAGCACAGTGGACTGTACTGTCCTTGCTCCACTCACTCGCCTGCTCTTACTAAGCATCCTTTGGTTGTGCTTGTATCACTTTCTGCACTAGTGACACTTAAGGAGTGGTGTGGTTTCCTGGAGCCCAGAGGTAAATGAGTGTGCCCTGTTTTCTGCCTTACCCTTGCTGCTTTGCTCTTTAGAGCTATTTTGATCTGTTGTCAATGCTTTGCTTCATTAAATTTCGGGTACTGAAACTGAGCAGCTTTTATTTTGAAGAAATAGGTGCTGAACTTACCCCAACTTTTACTTAGAGCTCTTCTTCCTTTCATTATTTCTTCCCCCCCACCCTCCTTAATAATATCAGCAGGTGGATTATTCCTCTAGACCCAATAACATTAACTCTGACTACCTGACTACAGCCATCTTTTGAATGAACACAGAGGCTGACCCCCCCCCCAAACACACACACACACACACACACACACACACACACACACACACAACAAGAAACCACAACCAGTTAATAAAGTGTAAGAAACAACACCTGGTTCTTTAAAATTTTACTTTTACTAAATATTTTCCTAGAGAAGTATTCTGTGAAAGCTTGAGTGCTTTTCCTATAGAGCCTCTGTTAATTTTATTCTCAATTGCCCTAGTTCTATGAAGCCTTTGTCAATTGCCGATTTCACTTAAAGCTTTTCAGCATCCATTAAAGAAGATTGCCTCCTACCATCAGCAGTGTAAATGCTAAAACAAACTGCACATAAGAGTGGTTGCTAAAGCAAAGTTCATCGAGTCGTTAGAGGGCACTACTACAAACAAGAAGAGAAGCCCACCCTAATCATTCACCCAATTAGAGTCTGGGAACTAGGATGTAAGCCCAGTTCTCTGTGTGTTATTTACAATTCAACTTTTTGATGGATTTGGGTAGTTTTCAAGTACTCACAACTTAAAAGGGTGTCCTTAAACAAAATCATAAAAATTTATCTGAGCTTGTATAAAGAACCATAGCTAGTTTCCAAATTTAGCATTGATAAAATGAAAATCGGATACATTTATAAATTGAGATTTGGCTTTGAAATTTCCATTTGCACTCTACAAATACATATTGTTTTACATAGTCTCAACTTACGTTGTAGTTAAAAGTGATCCAACTTGCTTTGAAAAGTTTGGACCTTGTGTCATTTTCATGATTCACGTATAAGATCTTACCCTAATGACTTGACCATGTTGCTCAGTAATTTGTTAGATTAAAGTAGTTTAGTTGTTCTGTATTCCACATCAGACACATATTTACTATGCTTACAGACAGTGTAGAAATTAAAGTTTGTAGGGCATGGTGGAAAATTTTCAACCTGGTTCTGATGTACATGTTCATTAAGATAACTGCAATAAATAATTTGAATAGATCATATGCTGTATAATTAACTTCAATGAGATACATACAGCTTTTTTATTTAACTTAGCATGTTGTGTTACTGACCACTGTTTAAACTAAGTGAGTAGTGTGGGTCAAGCTAAGCAGCTGTGTTGTAGATATGTTTATTGCATTGATATTTGTAGTATGTGCCTGTTCCGTTAATAGAACAAGATGTATAACCTCTCTGTGTTAGACCCACTTTGTTAATACAGTGCAGTCTCTCAAGGAACCCATGTTTATGTGTTGCTTTGAAATTCTTATTGAAGAGTAGATTACCATATTGATTGCTCTATTGGAAATTTAAAATTAGACTTTAAAGGTCATTTTATATGCTGTTCTCTAGTTTTCCAAACATGTAAAGCCATTTATTAAAGCAAATATCCTTTCAAGGCAACATATTTTTAGATGCTTTTAGACTTTATCAAGTTTTATTTTAACAAAGCCAGAAATAATTAGAATTAATTTACATATCAGATTTTTTGTTTGTTTTTGTTCTTTTTTTTTTTTTTTTTTTTTTTTTTTTACAAAGGTACAATGAATCTGAATTATTCAGTCTCTACAGTGGTTCAGAACATTGGTAATGATTTCTGTGCATAAGACCATTTACCACATGTACCTTAAGGAATGTCCTGATTTAAAAAATAATAAAAAGATTGATCATGTTGGCAAATTTGGACCAAGGTGCTATATCAACACAAGGTGATAAAAACAACATCTAATTAAAACAATATGTATGATATTCCTATAAAATATTTTGCTTTTGATTTGTTAGGAAGATATCATTGCTAGAAGTTAAAATGATTGGCATGTGGCATCAATTTGTATTTAAACAAAATATGGGGAAATTCTCTCTTGCTTTTTTGTGAAGCAAGAAAGTTGATTGGTGGCAGCTCATCATCCAGCCAGTTGTAGTTTGAAGTTGATTTTTATTGTAGCCATGGTAATTAAAATGAATTCTCATAGTTCACGTCATTTCCTTAGACTTCACTAACAAGGAGTCATGTTTTATTAGGGAACTGATAACATTCAGCAAAATTAGGTGGGAGATTTGCTTTTAATATGTTTCCCTTATTTTTTTAAGGGACTGATAATGAAGTGACCTAAAACAACCAACTATATTTTTAAAGAGAATCTATACTAAATCATATAGTAATACTATTTTGATATTAGTCCTTTTTATAAAAATCACTACACATATTCAGTTTCCTCCTTTAATCTCTGTTTGACATTTTAAATATAAGATTTATGTATCTCTAATACAGAGAAATATACAGAATTTTAAGGAACCAAAACCCATTATATTTAATGGTAGTAATTATAGTCTATATATGTTATTCTTATTACCTAATCTAATTTCACTTATACAGAGTTGGGCAAAAGTAGGTTTCCAGCCTGGCTGGTGTGGCTCAGTGTTTGAGCGTCGACCTATGAACCAGGAGGTCAGGGTTCAATTCCAGGTCAGGGCACCTGCCATAGTTTCAGGCTGAGTCCCCAGTGGAGGGCATGCAGGAGGCAGCCCATCAGCAATTCTCTCTCATCATTGATGTTTCTATCTCTCTCTCCCTCTCCCTTCCTTTTTGTAATAAAAAAAAGTAGGTTTACGATTGTGAGTATGCAAACCAGTTTATTCTTGCATTATTAATTAATTATTGTATTATTTTCCATACAAATCACTGTAAACTTACTTTTGCCCACCCTGTATTTTCCTATTGAAGTTTTTATCTTTTTGCTGTATATAATCAATCGTATTTTATAGTATTAATAAAAACTTTCTTTTTAATAACTAGAAGGCACTTTCTATTCTTTGGAAGATTGTAAGAACAAGGATATGACTTTTTAATCCTAACTAGTATGAAAATTTCCATGCATATTTCTTTTGAATTCTCTAAGTTTTGATTGAAGTTTTTTTATAACTTCTCTGCCCTGTTTTTAATTGTTATTCACTTATATGAAAGCAAATTTACTTCAACACTATTTCTGTCTTCCAAGCTTGTGAATACTGAAATTTATTTCTATATTTAAATATAGATTTTCCAATTTTATGCCTGGAGCAGTTGGTCCTTTTTCTACTCAGAAAACAAAAAAGGAAGCAGATTAAATTAAAAACATTAATATACTATGAAGTTATTTTTATGTTAATATTTATAAGTTTATCAGCTCTTTAAAGATGAATATTCTTCTTTTCCTATTTTTGTCTTCATGCTGATTTTTATTAGATTTTTCTATTTAATTTAGTTTTTCTTTTGACCTAAAATATAGTGACTAATAAATAGCAATGTCATGTTAATACATCATCTAGTTGAAAGTTTTAATAAAAATGTCTGGATTAGGGATTGAGATTGATGGCTGAAATGTTGGACCCTGTAATTTACTATTGGGTATAAAGAATTTGGACATTTTACATACTTCTTTCTACAAATCTAATACTAAAGGTTGACTGCCCTAGATTTACATCTTAATAAGGGGAAGATTTTAATTGTCCTTTTGGATATATTATTCAGGAATTTATAAACTTATTCAGAAGCTGCCATATATACATATGACATATAGGCACTCAGTTAATCCTTATTCACATAAAGTAAACCTAAAATCAACTATTATTGGATCCATATTTTGAAATAAAGAGATAAGGAAAAAAAATTTTTTTTAAATATATTTTATTGATATTTTACAGAGAGGAAAGGGAGAGGGATAGAGAGCTAGAAACATCGATGAGAGAGAAACATCGATCAGCTGCCTCCTGCACACCTCCCACTGGGGATGTGCCCGCAACCAAGGTACATGCCCTTGACCGGAATCGAACCCGGGACCCTTGAGTCCGCAGGCCGACGCTCTATCCACTGAGCCAAACCGGTTTCAGCAGGAAAATATTTTTTTATGAAAGTATATTTCTTGACATTTTCATTCATTGCAGGTAGTCATTGTCTTTCTTTCCTGGGAGGTCAGCTGGGCAACCCTTAATTTCCAGTTATTGAAACAGTAATGGTGTACAATCTTCTTCTAGTGTATCACATGCATTATTTTTGTATCACTTTTTAAATTCTTTATTTATATGGATACTCAAAATTGGGTGTTATCTGGCTTACTCATATAAATGTGAACAAGTGAAGATGAAATACAAAACAAAATTGTTGGACTCTTTCACTGATTGAGCCAGGGTAGTTTGCACTTTAGTTTTCATCTTCTTTTTAAAAAAATTAAACCCACAAATGATAATTAAAAAAACAGTTTTTCTGAACATCATACAAGCTGTTAATAAAAATATTCAAGGAGTCTAGAACTGAATACCCCAGAGTTCTTAGAGCTAGATCCTATAATTTGGTTGAATTTTTTACATGGATTAATTATGACTTGGGAAAAAAAAAAACACAGAACATAATTCCTATTTAGTCTAGCTTTGTTTTCTCTGACACAAGTACAATAATTTTAAAATCTATAATTGTTATTATTTTAAAAAATAGTAGTAATATGTTGTTTTGTTTGCTTTTGTTCTTTACTTTTAATTTAGTACTGAAAAGTACAGGGTGGCTTGTACTCAGGAGATTACAGTGTGAATAAATAAGGGAAATAAAGATCCAAATATAAACAGCAGTAGGTAAGGAGAAATGATAAAGGGAAGCAGGAAAAAGCATTTAATGCATTTGAGTGTGCTTGTAAGTAGGAGGGTGTTTGTGCATGGAAGGATACAAATTCTGTCCAGTTATAAATTCCATAAAAGGCCCCTAAATAATTATAAAGCTGTTCTTTCATTTGAATGGCATAAAAGTCTCACATGATTGATTACAACACAAATTCCATTCCATTCCATGAGGTACTTTCTTTTTATAAAGTGAACATATTTTTATGGGATAAGTAGCTTAGTATTAAAAATCTTTATTTTAGAATTGATGTTGGCCATAGGTTTTTCCACTTGATATTGATGGAATTTCAAGCTTACAGAGTCAAAAGAAATGCACAATTTAATTGTAGATGGTTTAAATAAAATGATACATCCACACACTTCTCTGACCTTAATTTTGGTCTGAGTCCCAAAACCATTGCCAAAACTGCTTTCAGTCACACGGCATTTTTTTTATTTCTTATCGTGGTGCTGGCATTTGGGCTCATTTCCTAATTTTAGCTTCCAGAGAGTACTCTGACCTCATTCCATGTGTTTTCTTCCTGACTTCAGCATATATTCAACACACACACACACACACACACACACACACACACTTAAGAGAAGTGAAATTACTGATAAAATCCTGGGGAGGTGATTAGCAAGACTGGTTTACCCTCTCCAGCTGGGCCTGATTTCCTTTCTTTCTTTCCCTTTCCCTGCAACTGGCCTTCAGTGCCCTTTTGCAGTAGGGACTTTTGGGAGGTGATGGGTGTGGATCAAACCTTAGAGCATGATAGAGGTACATTTCACAAGTCAGATGATAGTGACTAAATGTTTCATTCAGAATTTCCCAACCCTCCCTTGGAGCCAGGACAGACCACAGTGGTTATAATTATAACAGAGTATTGGGTTAGAGAAATGGAAGAAAGGCAGCAAAGAGATTGATTGTGTTGGTGAAGTGTGTTCTTGCTGAATGAATGTGACAACTGGTCACACATCTCCCAGAAGGAGGATGGCCAAATGTGGGTCTGCTATGCCAAGACAGTGCTAAATGTTTATTCCAGTTTGTGTGTGTGTGTGTGTGTGTGTGTTTGTGTGTGTGTATATCTTTGCACAAGTGCTCAACAGTTTTTTATTTGTAATATAAAAGCCATTTATCAGTAAAGTATGTGATTGGTGACTATCACGATAGTCCCTTCTAGTCATCTCTGACTTGAATCTTTTTCCACCTGTAGTCAGAATTGTAATTAATTATTGTGTAGGCCTTTTTGGACTCTCAGTTTAAAGTCATTTGACATTACCTGCTTCTTTGAAATTAGTACAAGTGACTATAAAATGAGCAACAAGCCTTAAATTCTATACATATACTTATTTGCACATAATTTAAAATGTGTATAATAGGAATACGACTTTTAAATAATAATATTTTTTCTTATTATTTGTGAAAACTAACTTAGCAATGATTTTCACAACCTAAATTGTAAAAACAATCATTTAAAAAACCCCATGATCTCCTAATTATAATTTTTGTGCAGTAAATTTAAACAAACTTTAAGCTATAGATTTCTTTGATTTTTATCTTAACTCCTAGCATTTGTTATAGTTCAGTCAACCAGAAAACCTTTCAAATGGAGGAAAGTTTTTATTTCCTTCCCAAAATTCTATACAATTGAAAATAAAATTGTATTAAAGCCAACTCTGGTCCTGTTGTTTTCAAATTATGTTCTGAATTTTTAAGAATTTCCAAATTCCAAAGAATTGCTTTTCACTTTTTTCTCACTTTCCTGTTTACTCAATAGTTTTATAGTTCTAAGTGATTATTTCATCAATTGATGTCAATTTTATTTATCCACTCTTTAGAAATTTAAATTATTTACTACATCAATCCTAACCTTTAGCAGTTGTTTTAAATTATTGTTGATCTCCATCATATCTATTTACACATTTTTATCTAGAAAATGGTCATGGTTCTGTGTTCCCTTGAGGTTTAAAGAACTAAAGGAGATAATTGAACCATTAACAAATTGCTCTATAAATGAAAGATTTCTTCTTATATGTAGTAAGAGATAACATAATAAAGGTTAAATTGGTTTTCATCTAAAATTTCTTACACCTATTGTCAAAATTTCTGGGCCAATTGATAGTTAAATAAGAGAATTAGAAACTGATGGAATATCAATGCTGCTGATTTATTACATAGTCCAGGTAGAGATCATGCTTTAATTTTATAAAGGACATGCATAACTCCTTCCCCTTCCTCTTCTTCTTCTCCTCCCCCTCCACTCCCCCTCCCTTCCCCCTCCTCCTCTCCCTGCCCTTCTTCCTCCCCCTCCCCTTCCCCCTCCACTTGCCCTCCCCTGCCCCTTCCCCTTCCTTTCCCTTCCCATTCCCACCTCCCCTTCCCATTCTCCCCTCCCCTTTTCTTCCCTTTCCTTTCGTCTTTTCTTTTCTTTTTTTCTTCCCTTCCCTTCCCTTCCCTTCCCTTCCCTTCCCTTCCCTTCCCTTCCCTTCCCTTCCCTTCCCTTCCCTTCCCTCCCCTCCCCTCCCCTCCCCTCCCTCTCCCCTCCCCTCCCCTCCCCTCCCCTTCCCTTCCCTTCCCTTCCTTTTTCATGTACATGTGTATATTACAGTTGCTTGAACAAAAGATTCCTCACTCTGCTTATACAAGTCAAGAGACTTAAAACTATGCATTTTCCCCCTTTGCCCCAGAAAATGTCTGGAATTTCATCAGAATTAGAAAAACCTAGATTAGAATTTTTTGTAAGCCTATAGTAGAAGTATATACTTCTGAAAATGTATTCTGTAGGCGTATGTAGGTTTCTAGAACATCTTAAGTGTCTGATTGAGCATAAACTTGCTCTAACCAGTAGCTCAGATTTTAAACAAGTCCACGACTCCAAGCACCTTCCACACTAAAACCACATCCTCCACTCTTACAAATAAAATAGCGTTCTATTTAATTCACAGTGATTAATAGGTTTCCCAGTCTATAATAAGTGAAGAAAGCAAACAAAAACCAGGGAGGTAAGAATATATAAAGTTGAAATATTGATTGTCTAATATAAAGAAGATCTAAAGATAAAATTGGGGATATAGAGTCTCTGAGTCATTTAAATGGCAAATACTTTTCAATTAATACCTAGGGAATTTCACTTACTTGAAAAATATATAAACATGGAAAACATCTTTCAAAGAAATGTAGTGTTATTACTTTATCCACAGTGTCACATAAGAGGTACAGTGTCAACTTTTTCCTACCGAGACTTGGATAGGACATAAAGCATTGGTGGTGGTGGGAGCGGAAGAGGCATAGGTATAATTTTGAGTATATAGGACAGATTTCTTTTAAACAAGAAGGTACATGGAGTTTGAATAGAGCATTTCCAGTAAATTATGCATATTTAAGTCTAAATTACCTATATGTGAATAAACTGCTTTGCTAAAAACAAAATATTTCTTACTCTAGGTTGGCATTCTCCTAATAGACTGCCTATTTCTAGGCCACTTCTTTTCATGGGTTGTTGGATGATCAGTGAATTTTAAAGCTAATTACTCACTCAAAAGCTTTTAGAATGAGGCAAAGGCATAAATAGCAAATATATAAAAAGGAAGATGAAATTTAATTTTGAGGTACATATGTAATCATTAGAAAAATGTATCTCCTTTGAGGAAAATGATTTTTAAACAAATGGGAAATTGAGTTTTTAAAGAATTATCTTTGTGAACACTTCCATTTAATACTGAAAATTCAAAGCTTAGAATAGTAAATAAAATGACCCAATATCTGTTTATTAAATATAAACACCAGAGTACCACCTTGTGTTTATATAGCACCTGTTTCTTAGCAGATTAGAGAATAGAGACACAGGGTTTTTGTTTTGATTTTGGCTTTTGCTGTGTTATATTAATCAATACTTATAGAGCTGTGTAGTTGAAAAGATGCTGGTCTCATCCATATTTTACTGGGTTGAAGACAGGTTCAGAAACATAGATGACTTCTACTGGCTTAGAAATACCCAGTTTTCTCTAACATTGGTTGGTAGAGCTGCTGTTTTTATTTTTGCACTACCAGGTTTTTTCATGGATTTTTCTTTCTTATCAGTAATCTCTTTCATGTATTTTTTTTTATGAACCACTCACAAGGTAGAGAAGATAAATAGTCTCAATATTTTCATTGGATTTTTTTCTACACAAATAAAAGTCCTGAGTATCATTAGTTAGAAAGTAGCCTCTGAAATTCTGCTGTTGAAACTCCTTGTAGCAATTGCTGCCCTACAATTGTCCACCAATTTGAAACTCTTGGTTCTGTTTTGCAATGGAGTACAGCTTCCTAAAGCACATTTCTCAGTGTTTTCACACTCATCTATTCTACATAAAAAGCTAATGTATTTCTTGGAATTAATTTTGAAAGTAAGGTTTTGTCTTCAAACTACCACTTCATTGGACAGATCTGTTACAGATTCTGTGATTGTTTTGTTCATTGAATTAGCTTTGCAAAAAACCTGTTAAATATTTCCAAGCCCCATTTCACAAACAGCAAGCATCATTATATAAATTAAACTTTAATATTTGTTTATATATGATTCTTATAAGTAACACACATGGAAAATAAAGTAAAAATGAAATAGAAAATAAAAATAGGTTTACTTTTGTGGTTTATTAATTTTAAATAGTTGCATATTTAAGTTTCAGTTAAGTTTACAGATTTATGCTGATAGTAAATGCTGCTGCCTCATGAAAGTTTTAGTAAACCCTGTTTATCCGATATAGATTATTAAATGGCATTTTGATCTTAAAAATTTCTCTTTAGCTCAATTTTGTACACTACTTTAAAATTCACAAAATAAATAGAGAAGTGAACAACTTTAATGCAATTTATTATTAGGAGTTTGAAAGCCACTAAATAATAGCATCTGCTTTTTATTTTTACTGTGAGTTGTTGTGTGTGTACATAACATAATTTAATATGGTAACATCTTCACTCTTCTATTTTATATCTATTTGTTGCTTTTCAAAAGTCCTGGAAAATAAATTCTTGAGTTTTGCTTTGTAATAATGAAATAAAGCTCACTTTAAATTATGATGAACCTTCTTCAGCTCTAACAAACTCCGTAAGAATTGCCTGCTTATTTGCTTTCTGAGAAAATATCTGGCACGCAATGGGTTCCCAGGCAGCGATTTATGTCAAGAAGTAGCACATGTACTTTCCGTTGCACAGTTTGTCCTAACAGCCATTGTTGGACCAGGCATTTCTCCAAAGCTCATGAGTTAGGGAATGGTAATTATAGTAAGTCGTGTATTATAAATAATGCATGGATGTCCCTCCCGCATGAGCTATGTGGGATTTCGGCCCATTTGCCAGAACATAGCTGCATAAAGACTTGTTTGGAGTTTGTTGCTAATGATTGATAGTGCAGAATGTTGCCAATGATGTGAATTACTGTTAGGCTGCCTTGAAATTTCAGAGCAAGTGGTGATTTCTTCTCTTTTTCTGTGTGCTTGTCTAGTCTCGGCAGACACCTGAGGGTGAGTTCCTTCCCCTTGATCAACTTGAACTGGATGTAGGTTTTAGTACAGGGGCAGATCAACTTTTTCTTGTTTCCCCCCTCACGATTTGCCACGTGATCGATGCCAAAAGCCCCTTTTATGACCTATCCCAGCGAAGCATGCAAACTGAACAGTTCGAGATTGTCGTCATCCTAGAAGGCATTGTGGAAACAACTGGTGAGTAAAAACATGGATATGCCATCACGTTTCTTTATTTCATAATGACATTATGTTATATGCACAATACTTGTCACGAATTGGGTTAAATTTCTCAGCTCGCAATTATGAAAATGATGACTCGCCTCTTATTTCTTTGTACTATTAAATTGATACTTTTAATATGAAGATTTGCTGTGGTGATGATTGCAGATGTAATATTAACTCAGGAATACTCACTGTGAAAAAAAAAACGCAACTGAGATGACTCCTTAGAAATTATTATGATGTTCTGTTTTTATTACAGTCTTGGATTTTCTATAATCATAATTTTTCTTTAAAGACTTAAGGTTAAAGTAAATTATGCATAATTAGTGAGCAGCCTGGACTCAGCATGCACATTCTTGCCGTGGGGACAGTGATTCAGGGTGTCACTGATAGAGCTTTGATATGCTGCTATGTGCAACCTCAATGGAAAATTCCTGTGTGTGTGTATGTGTGTGTGTGCGTGTGTGCACGGCCACATGTGCTAAAGCAGCACTTTAATTTCAAAATGGGTCAGTAGATTTCCCCAGATGAACCTTGACCCCCCAAAAATCAAAGCATATTTTTTTTCTTCTTTTTCTGCTTTGGGATAAGCTACATACTGTGTGTTATTTGTTAGGACGAAATGTAGCATTGGTATACCACAATTTTCTATTCTCCAAGGAGAGTAAAATTGTCCAAAGGAATGAAACAATAATTAGAGTACTTTGTTCAGGGCCTGAGCATTGCCTAGTTGGTTTGGAACCTGAAAGATGTCTGAGATGAATAATATACTCTCCACGTAATTGTATAAATATATGTATGTATATATGTGTGTGTGTATCCCAGTTGAATTGTACCCTTTCTACAAGTAATGAGAAAGAAAGACATATTTTAGCTCTCAATATTTTAACCAATATTATTTTAACAATCTTAAAGTGCTAATTATTATGTAAAAACTATAGTACTATAGAAAATAACATTGGCAGTAACATGGAAACATTCAAACTTCAAAGCCAGGTGGAAAACTACATAATCAATTATCTCTCACCTGTGTAGAAAGCTTTGTCCAAGGAGCAGGTGAAGAAGGCATTGTAATTTTTCTACACCTGTCACATAACACCTCTTTGAAATTTGGGCAATATACATAATCTCTATAAGCTTTTCTTTCTCTTTAAAGCATGAATCATATAATAACCACCTTGAAGCTACTTGTCATTTTCTAGCATTCTATTATAGTAATTACTTCAGTTTAAACATTAAGATTTTTAAGAATAGTGAGTAAACATTGAACTCATCAATCTATACCGGAAATTTGATTTCTGTAGAATATTTTATGGTTTAAGCCCTCTATTTAGTTTTTTAACTTAATATTTAAATGATACCATAGTGTATTTCTAAAATGTCGTATATTGATAAAGAATACAATCAATTTACAAAGGCTTTTAGTTTAAAAAACTTTTTACATTTAAATTTCTATTTTTAGGCATCTTATTTATTGAAGTAGTCATATATTGTTAGAACTTAAACAGCAGATGTTGCAATTTTTATTGTTGTATTTCTTACAGTTTATGCTTCTATTTTTGACACTCCTGCTTATAACTTACCAATTGTTTTTTATTATTCTAGTCACTGACATGTGAGAAGTTTCTGTTTCACTTGACAGCCTTAGAAGCCTTTCGTTAGTTCCACCCACTAACCTATCTACCCATTTTTTCCTGTTTATTGCTAGCTTGTGTTTCTTTCTTAAGAAGAACATTTCCCTACAAAATCACAGTGAAATTTTAAAATGGAGGAAATTTAACGATACCATTACTACCATTTAGTTCTTAGAGCAAGGTCAAATATCACTAGTTGTCCTAGTAATTTATATCCAAGCTGTTCCCCCCCCACCCCGTTTCAACATCAATTTAAGGATTGCTTGTCTTCTTACTCCCGAGATGGAATCATTCTTCAACCTTACTTTGTGTTCTTGACCTTGACATACTCAAAAGTACAGGTCAGGTATTTTGCAGCATGTCTCGCAAATTGGATTTGTCTGAGATTCCCTTATTAATTTTTTTTTATTTTTAACTTCTACATGGACATCTTAAGGGAATTTTGAAGCAGGTTGTTTTTTAAGTTTACTTATGTATGCCTTATGTAGCTTACATGTCTTCATATTTCAAAGGGCCATGATTAGTATATAATGTCTTACATAAGGTCATTAGAAGTTTTGTAATACTCAGTTATTTGTTAGGACTGTAGGTTTTATTTTAACATTTCCTCCCACCTCCCTTTTATTTATTTATTTTTTAAAAATATTTTTTATTGATTTCATAGAGGAAGGGAGTGGGAGAGATAGGAACATCAATGATGAGAATCACTGATTGGTTGCTTCCTATGTGCCCCCTACTAGGAATTGAGTGGCAACATGGGCATGTGCCCTGACCAGGAATCTAACTGTGATCTCATGGTTCACAGGTCGATGCTTAACCACAGAGCCATATCAGCTGGGCCCTCCCACCTCCCTTTTAAAACAAAACAACAACAAACCAATGAACTGACAGAGAATGCTTTTCACAGAAAATATGAAAAGTTAATGGAGACTGAGTTTCTTAATTAGATATTGCCTTTTATGAAGAAGAGATTAAAATCTGCTTCCTCTTAACCTCTTAATTAAGCCTGCTTTCTAGATCTAATATAGCAAGACAAACAGCATAAATATTACTCACAATTTATAGAAATTATATCATGGAAAATTTATCTGACATTTCATTTGTGTATTTGCTCTAATTAAATCCCACACTGTTTCAAACTCTATTAAATATGTCTATATTTTCAGACTTCCTTGAGCCTTTATAAAAATAGCATAGACATTTTTATGTCTATTTGATTATTTATTATCTTACTAAAATTTACGTAGATTCATTTTTAAGGATGTTTCCTCCTCTATCCTTTCATTCTCAATATTTTACTTTCTCCTAATATTTATTGCTCAGAATAAGACAGATGAAATCTTTTGGGATATTCTGAGACAGCAGTAGTACCCTTTTTGTTTTTTGTAACAGCCTGTGAATAAACACTCGATGTATCCTTCCATCATACTTAGCATGAAAATACTAAGGTTTTAAAAAATGATGTCTTCATTCATTAGGCAAGTACTTGGGTGTATTCTGTGTACTCAGGAGTATTTGAAATGCTGGCGATACAGTGGTGGTGACCAAGACAGGCAGAATACATTTCCTCATGGAGGTTCTATTCTAAATGGAGGCACAAAACAACAAAAAAGCAAGATATTATAGATAAAATGTCTTAATAATTAAGAAAAAACAAAACAAGGTTATGGGGAAAAGAGTACATCCCAGGCTACTTCAGATTGACAAGGAAAGTCCTTCCAAGGATGGGACAGCTCAGAGGAGACCTGACTGTCCAGAAAGATCTGGAGGGAGAGCTTGGCAGGCGTGGTGAAGGCTGGAACAAGGGCTCCGAGCCGGGAGTCAGCTTGATTGATTCCAGGAACTAAAAGAAGGTGGAGGTGGTTGGAGCAGATGAGCAATGTGAAGAGTGGCAAGAGGGGAAGTCAGAGGGGTGGAGGGGCCGCCTCTTCACTAGATGATTGCATTGCACCGACAGGAAGTGGGAAGATTTGATTAAAAAGCAAAGCCTATATTTCTATGAAAGCAATAATTTAGTAATCTTAAACTGTATATAACAAAAAAAATACCATAAGGAACACTTTTCTTCATTGAGTATATTTAAAAGCGAGTGACCCTAATGTTTTGGAAATGAATGCTGTTCAGATTTCCACTTTTTATTGTATTGATGCTAACACCCACGTCATCCCCATGTCCCCCGACACACACACACACACACACACACACACACACACACACACACACACAGGCGCGCGTGCGCACGCTCACTTCACAGCAGTCCTCTGACAAGAATCTGCTTATCTCACTTAGTTTCTGCTTCTTCCCGCTCCTGTAGTCTCAGCAGGGGTGGTTGGAGTGGAGGAGTGGGAGATGAGAAATTAGAAAATTAGAAGCTTTCTAATTTCCTTGAAAGTTTCAACTTTCAGCTAGGGACTCACAATAATTACTGTCCCACCTTCCTTGGATCAGATGCACCCATTGTTGCCCTCCTTGCTTCAGATGAAGTGGATTTTCACTCCCAACAAGGGACACAAGATTTGTCTCTTCATTAATAACCTTTACCTCACCCAACACATTCCTGAGAACAGGTTACCTCCAACTCCTGCTCCCTTTGCGTCTTCTCCCAGGAGAGAGAGCAGTGCTAGAGGCAAACAGCATTGCAGATTTGGCTCATTAGAACTGGATGCTTTCAAACTTCAATCTGCTCTCTGCTGCTATTTGGCAGTCTGTTTAATTGTCTTTTCTGTACTCCCAGGCTCTCTCCCCATGGGAGCTATTTTAGACCTTGTCTCTCTTCCCGTGCCCCCAGTCCCAGCTGTCCTATCCCTTCCTTGGCATATCATCTCTCCACCTAGTCTATCAAAAATGTAACACTTCCACTCTTATATATTTCTTACTCTCATTAATCCTTTTCTCATAGTTTTTTTTCTTTCCTAGTGTTTGTGGGGGAAAGCATCTTTATTCTCTAAAACCATCTCCTTTATAACTAGTTATGTTGTGACTCAAGCTCCAAAACTTACCAATACATATCTAATACTTAAAACCCCATCCACTCTATTTGCTTTCAAACATTTCCGTGTTTTGTTTTTTGTATGAAAAAATACAAAATCTCATTGTTTGTTACTTTATTCTCAAGGTTGTTCCTGGGATTCAGAGACACCACATTATCCCTCCCCCTTTATAGTTTCCAATTGTTCCTTATATACCGTATCACTGCCCCTTCCTAATCCTCGTCTCTGGTGTTTCCTGCATCTGCCCTTGTCTTCTTTTCCTTACTATCTAGATACTTGCCTTTTTCTTTTTAAAAATATTTTTGTTTGATTTCAGAGAGAAGAAGGGAGAGGGAGAGAGAGAGAGAAATATCAATGATGAGAGAGAATCATAGATTGGCTGCTTCCTACACGCCTCTCCTCCAGCCCCCAATGGGGATTGAGCCTGCAACCCTGGGTATGTGCCCTGACCCAGATTCAAACCATGACTTCCTGGGTTCATGGGTCAGTGCTCAACCACTGAGCCACACTGGCTGGGTGCCTTTTTCTTTTTTTTAAATGAATTCTCAAAGTACTCACAAATTCACCATTCCTATGGAACCTCCTACCAGCTATGGTCTTATAGTTGCTATTCATTTCCAGGGCATTTTAATTCAGAGTCAGTTTGTCCAAATGCCAATTCATCATTTAACCTTCAAATTACACCCTCATTTGGAAAGTTTGTCTCTATTAGAGATTGCAGTTTTATCCCAGACTTCTCTCCACACCACTTCCAATTAGTTTGTTCATTCCACAAATACATACAGAGCATCTATTACAGGATACACACTATTCTCGACCATAGGGGACACATTAGTTAACAAAGCAAAATTCCTGCCCTTGTGGGTACATATATTCTTTTTTTCCTCATTTTTTAAAAATTAAATTTATTGGGGTAACATTGAGTAACGTTATATTATTTTCAGATGTATAAGATTATGTAATTCGACATCCGTGTCCTCTTTTTCATGCTACCCACCTGAAGTCTAGTTTCCTTCAGTTACCATATACTTGATCCCCTTTTGCCCACTTCACCCTCCCTCTACCTTGTTTCCTTTCTGGGTACATATATTCCTTATGGAGGAAGCAGACAACAGAATGAGGTAGTGCTTCATGCTTCATCTAGAATGTGAGAAAGTGATGTGTGCTGTGGGAAAAAATAAGGAAAGTCAAGAGAGAGACTGGGAGTGTAGGGAGATCAGGGTAGGCTGCAGTGAGAAGGGGACATTTGAACTCAAACACAGTGAAGAAAATACCTAGGAAAAGGGCATTCTACGAAGAAGTATCAGTAAATGCTCCAAAGGAACCAGGTACCTGGCGTTCCTTTCTCTTAGTTCTCAAAGTCTCTCAATTAAACTCTTCCTCTTTAAGCCCACAGCATGTACTTCTAAATCATAGCAGTTGTCTCAGGAATGGATCTTCATTGCTAGGATCTCTGCTTACATGCAGATTGTGCAGTACTGCTCAGTAAATTTTCCAACACTACTTTCATAATATACCTGTGTTCAAAAATCCCTAATGACTGCCATATCCGAATGCTTTTATTTCTTCCTGAGAAAATTAGGCTGCTCTTCCTCATGTAATGTCTGTCCATACACTGATGCTCATTCTTGGTTCCCGTGTCTGTAATAATACCATTTTCACTGCCTAGGAAAGCACTTCTGTCTTCTGTCACATGGCATAATAGCTGCTATATTAGTTCATTCTTCCCTGAGAATATTAGTCCATGTGTTTTTCTTTAAAACACACTTAAAACTATTTTTATAATGAAAGGGCTATTAAATACATGCCCATAATGGGAAAAATAGAAATCCTAATATATAAAAAGCCAGGGGCCGTTGTGACCGAAACAACCAGACAGATGACCAAACAGCAGGCTGTGTGGGGCGACAAGGCTGGCAGGGGGGTTAGTGAGGGCCGACCAGGCCAGCAGGGGGAAGGGGGCAGTAAGAGGTGACCAGGCCAGCGGGGGGGAAGTAAAGGGGTGACCAGGCTGGCACGCAGAGGCAGTGAGGGGCGATCAGGCCAGCAGTTAGGGGCGACCAGGCAGGCATGCAGGTAAGTAATTAGAAGCCAGCAGTCCATGATTGTGAGAGGGATGTCCAACTGCTGGTTTAGGCCGGATCCCCAGGATCGGGGCTAAACCGGCAGTTGGACATCCCCCAAGGCAGTGGTCGGCAAACTGCGGCTCGTTTGCCACATGCGGCTCGTGAGCCGCGGTTTGCCGCTCTGTTGACTAATGAGTTTGCTGACCACTGACCTAGACTCTCGATTCCAATAATTACAGGCTGTTGTTGTTCCTTGTGATTAAGCCCCTATCCCAGTGGTCGGCAAACTCATTAGTCAACAGAGCGGCAAACTGCGGCTCGGGAGCCGCATGTGGCTTGCGAGCCGCAGTTTGCCAATCACTGCCCCAAGGGATCCCAGATTGGAGAGGGTGCAGGCTGGGCGGAGGGGACCCCCCCCCGCCCCGTGCATGAATTTCATGCACCGGGCCTCTAGTTTTATGTAAATGTCTAGAAATGGAATTCCTGGGTACATGGCATGTGAAGCTGTTGGTTTTTAATATATATTTCAGAGTTACTAACTAGAAAGTTGTACCAATTTACAATTATATATGAAATTACCCATTTCCTCATAACCTTATAATTATTTTTATTGTGGCCAATTTGGCATTTTTTTTTCTTTTCAATTATTAGTAAGATTGAAATTATTGTATCTATCATCTATGGGCTTTGTTTCATAAATTATTAATTAATATTGCTTATTTTGCTTGCAATTCTTTGTATGCATAAATTGCTTGTATAATTACACACTGTTGTGATAAACCATGTTCCTGGTAGTCTGTATACTTTATCAAAATATTTTCTTTATGAAGATATACATGTGTAGTTTTATCACTTTATTTTGTATGTACTTTATGATAGCTTCAGATAAACTTGAAATTTCCGGGATTGATTGGGGACTTTATTTCATGGCTTTTTTTTTTTTATGTGTCATAGAATTCAGAAAGTGATTGATTCTAGTAAATGCTTCTGATGTTTGTTGTTAATTTTTAGTGATTTTAATAGAGTTGTTCTCTATTTTATAAGTTTGCTTTCAAAGTCATCAGTTATTTCTTATAGGAATTAAATCAATAAATGCTTGCTGATTATCTGTTATATTAGGTGTAAGATAATGCAGAGATGATAAAGGAGAAAGTCTAGAGTCAAGAGGGAGACAAAAGTTGAACTATAATGAGTATTAGCAATATGTACTCAAAAAGACATACGTCAGTCTACCATCAGGGTCTAAAATAGTGGTACCTGGTGGATTTGCTTTTTGTTTTTTATTTAAGCTTTAGTGTTGAGAGTATTACAGATATCCCCCATTATCCCTGCATTGCCCCCCCCTGCACCTGCCCTGCCTTAGGCCTTCACCAGCCTATTGTCTGTGTCCATAGGAATGCATAAATGCATATAAGATTTTGGTTAATCTCTTCTTGCACCCCCTTACCCCTTCCCTGTGAGATTCATCAGTCTGTTCCATGTTTCCATGCCTCTGATTCTATTTTATTCATCAGTTTATTTTGTTCATTAGATTTCTTATTCATTTAATTTGATTTTTAGATTGTTGATAGATATGTATTTATTGCCATTTAATCCTTCATATTTTTTTATCATCCTTCTTGTTCTTCTTCTTCTTAAAGAATACCCTTCAACATTTCATGTAATACTGAAATGTGGTGATGAACTCCTGTAGCTTTTTGTGGTGATGAACTCCTGTAGCTTTTTCTTGTCTGTGAAGCTCTTTATCTGATCTTCAATTCTAAATGATAGCTTTGCTGCATAAAGTGATTTTGGTTGTAGGTCCTTGCTATTTATCATTTTGAATATTTCCTGCTACTCCTTTCATGCCTGCAAAATATTTTTTGGAAATCAGCTGACAGTTGTAAGGGTACTCTCTTGTAGGTAACTAACTGCTTTTTTTCTCTCTCTCTTTTTAAAATTATATTTTATTGATTTTTTACATAGAGGAAGAGAGAAGGATACAGAGTTAGAAACATTGATGAGAGAGAAACATCTATCAGCTGCCTCCTGCACACCTCCTACTGGGGATGTGCCCGCAACCAAGGTACATGCCCTTGACTGGAATCGAACCTGGGACCTTTCAGTCCGCAGGCCGACGCTCTATCCACTGAGCCAAACTGGTTAGGGCGTGCTTTTCTCTTGCTTCTTTTAAGATTCTCTCTTTTTCTTTAACCTTTGGAATTTTAATTATGATGTGTCTTGGTGTGTGAGTCTCTTTGGGTTCCTCTTGTTTGGCACTCTGTGCCTTCCTGAACTTGTAAGTCTATTTCTTTTTGTTTTTATTTCTGTCATTACTTCTTCAAATAGGTTTTCAATATCTTGCTCTCACTCTTCTCCTCTGGAACCCCCATAAATGTGAATGTAGATATGCTTGAAGTTGTCCCAAAAGCTCCTTACACTATCATCATATTTTTGAATTCCTTTTTCTTTTTGCTCTTTTGATTGGGTGTTTTCTGTTTCCTCATATTCCAAATTGTTTATTTGATTCTCAGAATCCTCTACTTTACTGTTGAATCCCTGTAAATTATTCTTTATTTTAGTTAGTGTATGCTTAATTTCTGGTCCCTTTTCATGTCTTTGACATTCTCACTAAGATCCTTGAAAGTCTCATTAAGTCTCTTGAAGTTCTCATTAATTCCCTTGAAGCTCTCATTGATCCTTGAGTAACCTTATGACCATTGTTTTGAATTCTATATCCAGTAGGTTGCTTGCTTCCATTTCTTTCATTTGTGACATGTTTCTTTGTCTCCACATTTTGGCTGCTTCCCTGTGTTTGTTTCTATGTATTAGGTAGAGCTATTATATCTTCTGGAATTGGTAGAGTGGACTTGTGTATTAGGTGTCCTTTAGGGCCCAGTGGCTCAGCTTCCCCACTATCCTCAGCTGGGCACTCTAGGTGTGCCTCTGTGTGGGCTGTGTGCACAGTCTTGTTGTAGTTGAGCCTTATTGCTGTTGGTGTCCAGGCTAATGGGCTGTGAGGAACTGCTGAGTCTAGAATGGAAGAGCTTCTGTGCAGGAGACAACCCTATGGAGCAGGACTTGTTTCAATGGGGCTTTGGTGCTCACTGAGTCTGTCTCTTGAGTGTGTTGCTTGTGGATGTGTAGATTTGTAATCTGGTCTGGTTTGAAGCTGTCTATTGGGTTCATGCATGGCTCTGGGACCTCTAGGGAGTTGCAAAGTCAGCCACTGCCTGGGACCACCCGGCAGGAGCTGCAAAGAGCTCTGCAGATGGCTGCTACTTGTATTGGGCTAGGAAGTGCCCAGGTGAGGCCCATATGTGAAGCAAGATGGGCTGGTGCTGATGCTGAGTCTTGGGCCTTTTATTGATAGGTTTGATGCCAGCTGCTGCTCATTTGAGAGATTTTAGCAAAGTCTGAAGCCTGAGCCAGGACAGGCCATTCATATGGAAAAGCTGCTGCAAACAGCTTAGGTGGGGCTGCAAATTGGATGGGCTGGGGTCTCAGGGAATCACCAGGGTGGAGCAAACAGTGTGGGCCATGCTGATGGAAACTCAGATTTGGCTGCCGGTCAGCTCTGTGACAGGGACATTCTAGCACAGGAATAATGATCCCTGGGAGTACCCTGGTCTGGGAGAAAGCCGTCCCGGTGTTCCTGCCTCAATGTCAAGCAGTCCAGTTCCTCCCTGTATGTCCTCAGATTACCCCAAAACCACTGCCCACAGAGGAAGCAGGACCATGTAAGTTTGTCAGGCCCTTTAAGAGTAATATCTGGGACCCCAGCAGCTTCCATGTCACTCAGCCACAATCCCCTCTGGTTTTTATAGCCCAAAGTTATGGGGACTTCTCTTCCCAGCTCTGGACCCCTGGCCTAGGGATCTGGTGTGGGGCTGGGGCCCCCTGCTTCTCACAGAAGGCCTTAGAGATATTCCTCCCAATTAAATAAATGCCACATGTGGTTGTTGGATCAGCTCGTTCCACGCTTCCGCCCCTCCTACCAGTCTTAATGTGCTTTCTTCATTACTTCTCTAGTTGTACGACTTCCATTCAGCCAGATTTCAGGAGGTTCTGAATGATGGTCGTTCTGTATTTTAGTTGTAACTTTAATGTGGTTGTGGGAGACGGTGAGTACCGGTGGTTACCTACACTGCCATCTTGGTTTCCCTCTAAATTTGTTCTTAAGGAGTGTGAGAAGGCCACCTTAAAGGACATAACAGGAGCTGAGACAGGAAGGTGAAGCAGAAGCTCATCAGCAGGGGGAGGGGAGCTGGGCATTCTGGCCAGAGAAACAGTAAATGATAATTCATTTTGTTAAAGGAATCACATGATTTGGTACAGTCAGAACATAGAAGAGGTGGAGTGGAAGTGGCAGGAGATAAGCCTATCCCTGAATCATAATTATACCTAATTCTTCAAGCAATAATACCCTGAATGATTTTAAGCAGGAGAATGCCATGATCAAATTTGTTTGATAGAAAGATCCCTCTGACTGCAGGTGGAGAATGGATTGAGTGGGGCTGAGACCGGAGACAGACCAGTTATTAGGCTGTTACAATAGGCCAGACCAGAGGTAATTGGGTCCTGCATGGAATTGTCTGGCTCAGGCAACTATGTGATTTTTGAAAATAATGAAAAAAGCCTCTAGTTTAAAGTTGTTATTTACGATTAACCAGGAATAGGGAAAAGGGCCACAGGAACCTTCCCACTGAGGTTCCACAGGCTATTTAAAGGAAGCCAAGACAACCAAACATTGAAAGATAAATTGAGAAAAATAAATAAAACAGCACAAAAAGCTATTGACTCTTCTTATTAATGAAAAACACTTTCAAATTTTCTAATGAATAAAACACAGAGGAGAAGCTCAACTTGTGAATAATTGAGATGTGCTAATAATTTTCCTTCTGAATGATTCTACAGTATTTAGCTTTATTAACTGTAATGAATCATTACTCCTTAGTGATCTGTCAGAAGGTAGTGATCAGCAAACCCCCTAGTGTTACTGTAAATGAGGTAGCACTCTCCTGACCATTGGAAATGTTATTCACCCCTCCTCATTGCAGTTCTGAGTCAGGAGCCTGTGAGCTCTTCACACTTGTGGTAGCCAGGCCCTAAATCAGGGGCATCGATGAGTTGTCTCTCTGGTTGCCCTTTTTTTGCCCAGATTGATGTTACTTTTTAAAGTAATTGCTGCCGTTTCAGAAGACATTCCACCTTATCAGATAAAAGTTCATGGCATATGGATATGTATATATTAGAAATCTCAAAGTGCCTTCCTCCCAGTACTTTTTATTACTATACATTGATTAAATATTTATTGCTTCCTAATTATGATACTTTTCTCTTTTAGAGATCCTTTTCAATAACTCTTTGAGTCAAAAGAAAACTAAAATTATTTTGGGGGGTATATTGATACTTTTTAATCTAAGGCAACTTTTTATGACCAATCTATAATAATAAAAGGGTAATATGCTAATTAGACCGAACGTCCTTACGGGCATCATTCTGGACATCCTTCCGGATGAAGCTGAGGCTGAAGCGAAGCCTGGGTCCCTGGTGTCACAGGGAAGCTGATACTGGCAGCCAGGGGAAGGAAGGCCTACTCTTGCATGAATTTTCGTGCATTGGTCCTCTAGTTCATAAATAAAATACTACCCTACCATTCTCTTTTAATAGGTCATTGAAGAAATTTTCAACAGATTTTTAAAATTAATGCCTAAATATGGAGGCATGAAATAGGGTGGCCAACCATCTTGGTTGTCCTGGGACTAAAAGGTTTTCTGGGCCAGGGGGCTTTCAGTGCTAAAATCAAACTGGGATGGCTGGTCAGTTAAACCTTCCTACAGCCCAGTTTCAGTTTATTTGAGAAATTTGAATTATTAATAGTGGAATAGATCCTTTCAGACTCATGATGTCATGATGGGTGTTACTCCACTAATTCTCTTACTCTGTTTTTGTCAACATTGTCTCAAAAATACATAAAAAGAATATTTTCACTTATGTTTTTTTCTCTATAATTTTATTGCTATCTTTTGTAGAATATTTAATTAATGAAACGTGGAGTCTGGGGTGCAGACTTCTTCTCCTGGGTTCTTGTCTGACGAAGTTGAAGAATAAATTTGTGGACTAACAGATTTCTTTAATAAAAATGTGTAAGTTTATTTAAAGCATATACAAACTCCATCTGGTCAGGGGTGTCCCCAAAGGAGATGCCTTAGGGTGGAGCCCCCAAATGGGAAAAGCCTGCTCTTTCTTTAATGGGAAAAAATAAAAAATCTATAATCTGCTGAGTCTCTTTGTCTCTGCGTTTATAAAGGCTGTAGCTCCTTGTCTGAACATGACCTTTTCTAATTGGACCCTTTCCTTAGTTTGGGACCCTCCTGCTTTCCTCATTGGTCACTCTGCTACATAGTATTAGTTTCAAAGCTCAAAGCCCACATGGTGCCCATCACTCTCTCTCCCTCTTATCTTGCTGGTTGGAGTTGCTTTTGATCTCCCTTATGGCTCTCTCTCAGGTGTACTGGTGAGGATGTTTTATTATCCCTCTGGCTCTTCCAGCTACTCAGGTCAGGGCTGCTTTAATTGCTCTGGCCAGAGATACCTCTGTCCTTGGTTTATGGCTATTTTATTTGCTCAGGCCAGAAATATCTCCTGGACCCCTACTTCCTGTGTGCCTAATTAAGTAGCTAGCTAACTCTTATCATTAATACCATCCTTAGCATCTTAGGATGGAAGTTCCTCCTTTTTTTTTGAGTAGGAGGTTGGATGGGTAAATTACTGTGAGTGAGGTGGGTTGGACAGTATTGACACTGTATTTGTCACAATCTTGCCTATGGCTGATATGAATAAAAGATGTCAGCAAACCTTATGAATAACCTAGTTAACTTTTAAATGTAGGCATAGGGGAATTGTAATTGGGGAAAACAGTTTTGGTGAAGATGTGGCATAGTTCAATGACAAGGAACTTCACATTTTAGACATTAACTAACTAATTTTCAGAGATTTTCAAGGTGACATCCTGGGATGACCTACACTAAAACCCTATAGGATGCTTATTAAAAATCTGCCTTCTGGATCCTTGCTTAGACTTACATTGTTAAAATATCTGGTGCTTGTGGCCCAGGAAATTTGCATTTTTAGAAAGTACCCAGGTGATTCTTATTAAGAAAATAAAGTTTGACAACTTTATTGAATTAACTACTCAACTGCAATATTTTGGCCTAGTCTATCACACTGACAATTTGATAAAAATGAAAGACAACATAGTTCTTTAAATTTCTGAAGTCTTCGGAGATGAAGCTTTATTTCACTTCAGACTGTGTAGCCAAATGCAAATGAAGGTGGCTAGAAAAGGGTGAAAATCAGGAGTATGAATTAAAATGCATTGCTATTCATCATTATAACTAAGAACAAGATGTTACAGCTATTGTGAAACACTCTGTGAAGATGTAATAGAAATGCCAAACAAGGATGTTAGTGCCATTCATTGATGGAGAGAATTCTGATCACTGAAATTGCTGCACTATTACAGAATACTGTGTGTGGTTATTTACTGTTTCATAGGAGGGGATGTCATTATGCTTACTGAAAAGTTTCAAAGGACAATTTTCATAATTTTACACTAAGACTGACACTGGCTACTTGACAATATAGCTAAACTATTTGAGGGCTTTTCTTTTTCGAGGTTATATTTTGTGGAGATTGCAGAGATGAAATAGAAATATGCTTTTAACGTAGGAAATGATAAGATTTGAGATCCAAACAGAGTGAGTTTATCTTAACAAATAAAGATTCTAGGCCCAATTTAACAGTGCTTGCTTTGATTAATTATTACATTGTTCCTTCTATGCCTTAGGCTCTGTCTGAAGAAGAGCTAGGATCATTAACCCATTCAGCTCACAGAGGAGTGCTTAGAGCTGAAATTCAAGTGGGAAATCATTGCTGCTGTTGTTATTGTTGCTTTTGAAAATAAATGTCGAATGAGATCAATAAGAAGTAATTTTATAAACTGTGGCATTTTAATATTTACTAATGATGGTGATGGAGAGTCACAGCATGAGGAGATCTTGTCTTGGGGCATGGGAGGAGAGAACAATCAATTCCTTGTTGTCCAAGGATGTCTTAACCTTGGAGCATCACCCTGTGGTAATTATACACAAGGTGTATTTGCTGCACTGCTTGTGCCAAAAATATCCTCATAAGCCTGAGGGTAACTCTAGTTATGATCTATCCCTGCTGCCACCTTCCGAGAAGAGCAATGTCTAGGCCAGGTGAGAGGGATGATTAGATCTTAAAGGCTTGTGGAGAAAGGGTTTCTTAGTTTCCCTGAAATTACTGTCAAGCAATTCCCCCTGTGTCTCTAAGTCAATTTGTAATATGATTTAAGCCCTTTATTTTGCCCAATTTTATTTTTATTTTAGACTTTTTTGTTATTTGAATTAGAAAACGTTCTGCCATTAGTTTTTAGAGACATCCCAGGTAGTATCTAGTGTGTGCTTTACCTCCACATTTAGACACAGACAAACTCTGGTCCTTTGTAAGAATCATTTTCTTCCAAATGCACATAATATGAGGGAATGAGTTTGGGAAGGGAAGTGTGCCTAGGGCCTTGGTGACTAGAGAAGGCTTGGACCTGCTGAACTGAATGCATGTCTGTTTGTGGATGAGGTATCAGCACTTTTTGAAGTACTTTTTCTGTGCGAAGGGTTTACTTTCTGACTCATGCTCCTGATTCAGCAGTTTCCCTGAAATGGCTCCAATCCTCCCGTATTTGGCAGCACCACTTAGAGAATGTGGAGAGAAAATGATAGTCTCTTTATATGTGTGTATTTATTCAGATTAGCATTATCAGTTCCAAAAATGTTTTAACATGTGTTATCTGTTTCTTTCTGGTTTTGCTTTGCTTTGCAGTTTCTCCCAGTGGCCTTTTCTCAAATGTGCTTCATTACCATCCATTTTAATTTTTATACATTAAATGGAAAATGTGGAGGTTTACTAAACTTATATGGCTATTCTCTTCATTTAGTTATGATTTTAATGTTTTATAAACTGTAAATTGTAGAATGGTTGTGACTCACAATCATTCTTTATAAAGAAGTTCAAGTGTCTTAAGTTTTTGAGGCTAAGACTGAAGACACTTTTTGATCATGATCTTTTTATGTCTATCCGGTTTTTAATTCAGTTATTGAATATTGTCTAAAAGCTGAATTAAGCTTATCTCTAAAATGTGTCTGAATTGTCAGTAAAGGAAGGGACCTGACCTTTATGGAGTGCCTTCCTATGTTTCAGGTTCAACTAGACCAGCAGTACAGATACCAGTTAAAATATCTGATATTATTGAAGCTGTCATTTAATTATGATATATCTTCCCTTGCTTGCAAAAGCTTATACAATCTAATATGCTAATTTCACCTTTAAGGTAGCATGTTTCTTTATTTTCTTTGTAGTAGAAGCCACAATATCATCAGAACCAGAAAAAGTTGATAGAAAAATAAGGCACATTTATGATTTTTGAATCTTAGTTGTCACCTAATTCAATAATAGAATTGGAATGATAGAATTATAAATACACTTTAGTGATAATCTAATCAAAATGTCTATTTGCTGGAAATGGAAGCTATGACTCTGTGAGATAAAACAACTTGCCCATTTTTTTTTTTTAAAACCAGTTGGCAAAATAGTCTGGAATATGTTTGTGTTCTTTGAGTGTTATTCTGGCATTCTTCTTATTACCAACAATGTTTCATTTACTTAACGGCATTTCTTGCTTACCGACTGCAACACAATTTATGGTCAACGAGACTGTATTTTGTTAGGAAATGTCAATGATCTTTTTTTTTCTCTCTCTGTTACCTGGCTCTAAGTTTTAGATCAGGTCATCTAGTTGCCTAGCTCAGCAGAGGGGAGGGCCAGTCAAGAGATTAATTCCTTATAGACTGTATCTTGAACAACTTTAAAAGTTCTTTTCTGAGCAAATACAATAAGAGTGGTGGGTATTGAGATATTCATATTTTCAGTAACTATGAATTAAGCAACCTTTAGATATAAAGCACTAATCCAGGCACTGGGTACACAATGGTCAATAAGAAACTCGGTGGTTCTCAGCCAGCAAAACCCATAATCCAATGAGAGAGAAAAACACTTACACAAGTAGTGGTGAGTGGTGTAAATTAGGATGCATGCCAGGAGATGGAGGGAAGTGTGAAGGCCACAATCTAGGCACAGGAAGGTAAGTGAGAGTTAGCCAGGCAAAGAGAAATGCAAAGAGTATTATTGAAACAGTGTACAAAGTTAGAAGGCCGGAAGTGCAGGAGAAAGAGAAAACTTGCTATCTTTAACGGTACTGAATGACACTCATAGGGTTAGAGGTAGAGTATGTGTGAGGTCACAGGGAAAAGAAAGAGTTGCAGCAGATGGTAGTGGGAGAAGACAGGAAAACGTACAGGTTTTAGTCATGTATGTGTTTGCACTTAATTGTTATGGATAATTGAGGGTCACAGATTTTAAGCATGAAAATGACATGATCACAATTACATTTCTGAATAAAAAGTTACTCTGGCTGACCTTGGGGAAGTGTTAAATGGGGCAAAACTGGAAGTGGGTCAATCAATTCAGGTGCTATAGGAGGAATTTAGATGAGAGGTTGCTAGTGGAAATTTGAAGAATCAGCAACCACTTTTGGCTAGGCTGTTGGAGAAAACTTGTTGAAAACTGGAATTAAAATTATGTTTTCATTGATTTCAGGGAGAGAGAGAGAGAGAGAGACATGGGTTGGCTGCTTCCTGCATGCCCCTACTAGGGGGATCGGTGGGCAACCCAGGTATGTGCCCTGACCAGGAATCCAACAGGTGACCTTTTGGTGCTTGGGGTGACGCTCAACCAATGGAACCACACTGGCCAGGGCAAAAACTTGAATTAAATAAAATTTGATGTTGCCCTTAATGAAGTTTGAAGCCTGAAGATGAAGGAGAGACATTTAATATTGTAAAAGAGCAGGCTTAGGGGTGCAAAAATGAAGGGAATAGATAGAGGAGTTTCTAAATTCAGATTTGGACCGAAGAGTGTGATGTATAAAGTGAAGAAGGCTGGAAAGATATTGGACAGCCTAGGGTGCTAGAACTTCAATTATTAGGAAAAAAAATCCACAGGTCTTTAAGCAGGAGAATGCTATGTTCTGATTTGTACCTAAGTCTGTGTAAAATAGCAATAGTGTGTATTAATAGTGTATATTTATCATGTGTTCTGTGTTCATTTTGTCCCTCCTGGGAAAGGAAACCTAGGTTAAATGGATATAACTTAAATTCATTTAGCTTTTGAAACATGCTTTATATCAATGTGATGAGTACATTTATAAATCAGATGATATATGCTCAGTGCTTTAGTAAAAATAGTCTGAAATTATTATTTTAATCCAAAATTTGTTGCTAAAATTAATTTTAAAGAGTTATTAAATATTTGTTTTCAAAACACAATCTTTTAAAGATACAGTGATATGAAAATACAATGTGCAATTAAAATTGGAATTTAAAACCTTTTCTAGAAGAAATCTGTGAAGGTATTTAAAATCATTCAATTATACATGTGTACTCTATAATTTAAAATTAAATTCTAGAGAGCACTTTGAATCATGCCCCACTTGTCTTTCAGAATTCTTTAAGAAATAAAATTATAATTGAAGAAAAAGTATAGACATTGATATGTTAAAATTAGATGACAAATTTTATAGTTATGGAGATTATGCTATTAATGACACTATCCATTTAATAAGATGCTATGAGTATCTTAATTGCAAAATGTCAGTATGTATGTGTCTTCTCATGAGCACACTGAAAGTTGATAAAGAGCTGCTATTTATTTGATTTGTGCAGTTATGAGAATAACTTACTTCAACAAATGCTAACTGTAGATAAATTCTGCCCCACATTTGGTTAAAATAAATTTCAAACATTTAGGTAAAAAGGTATAGATAAATCAATTATTTATTTTTTAATGTATTTTTATTGATTTCAGAGAGGAAGGGAGAGGGAGAGAGAGATAAAAACATCAATGATGAGACAGAATCATTGATCAACTGCATTCTGTACTCCCCACACTGGGGATTGAGCCTGCAACCCGGGCATGTGCCCTGAACTGTGACCTCTTAATTCAACCACTGAGCCATGCCAGCCCGGCTAAATCAATTATTTTTATGGTTCAAGGATTTTCTTTTGATGTGTCTCCAAGGTCAGTCTTAAGTTGTTATACATTTCCTGCTTGTGCAGTGGTTCTTACTCTGCACACAAAAGTGAGAATAGGGCATAATCTGTTGAAAAGTGCCTTTCCTGACACATTTCATTTTCTGGAACTGTGACAGCAGTTATGTGCCATAGGCATGGGGGTATTGCCTTCCCGCATGCACTTTGCCATGCCCCAATATAAAGTGGTTTCACTTTGGAAAATGATGATCTTACATGACTGGGAGAATAAAATCTGATGTAGTGGATACAAGAAATTCTGTATTACCGTTACATTATACATGTAAGGTTTTACTTTACCTTATTTATAAATATAGGTAAAAGGTTCCATTTTAATTTTATTACACATACACCTTTAATGTTGAGCTGAGACTTGAAGTATTATTTGACTCTAAAGAATTTTTAATGGCTCATCTGGGCTTTTGATGTTTCCTTTGGGATATTATTCTGCTGCTTAATGGTCCATGTTTTAAAATAATTTCCTTAGCCATTCAAAAATCTTAAAGAAATATAACTTCATTGGTAGTAATCTCAACTACAGCCATTTGTTTTTTTAAAAAATCAAATCCTTCAAATTGTTACTGGTTTTGATCACATTCTCCCACTGTCATTTACTAGTCAGGTAATAAGTATTTATTAACTGTTTTTCCCCCCTCCCTCTCTTCAAAATTCTCTTTTGGAGATTTGTCTTCAGTTTTTCTACTTTTTATATCTTTCATCCTCTACCAACTTACTTGTGTGTTTTGGGAATATAGTTTTCTTTGGGAGTTTCGTTTTTTTGGAAAATAGTAATATACCTCCTCCACTTATCTCTCAAAGAATTCAAATAATGTATAAAACATGTGTTGCAGAAGAGAAGTCCTGTATAGGAAAATGTCTTCAAACTCACGTCTTTTATTTTTACCCCTCTCACTCCCATTTCCACACCACTTGTTTAAAAACATGAACTTCCAAGGTTCTACTTCCAGTATTTTTTTCTTACAGATACTTGACTAATTTTTTTTGTGTCAAACTTTATTTCACTAGTTTTTGACAATATTCTTAACATTTTATTAACTATTTGGAGTAATCTACAGAGATCTACTAGTAACTTTAAAATTAAGTTATGGAAAGAGTATAAACTAAATTTATTTAAAAGCTGTATCTTTCAGTGTTTACAGAATTCTGTAGGTCCTTTTATATAGTTTCTCACATTGAAAGTCTGGTTATATTAAAAACTTCTAGAGTGCAGAGGTTTTACATAGTATTGGCTTTTAAAAATGGTATTTGGAATAGTCTCTACCTGGGTGGCTAACTACTTTGGTAGAAAGAATGCTGAGTTAGGATCCAGATCTTCCCTTACCTGGCCATATTATCTTTGCCAAGTCAAATGGTATTCTTGAGTAAAATTTTCCTAATTACAATATATGAGTAATATTTCTTGTCATGTTTTTTCTAAGGCAAAGAAAATTTACATTTTTTGAAATTATTACATGTCAGAATATATAAAATACAATGATTTTGATAAATGAAAATTACTTAAGCATTTTCATATGTAATTTTCATCTTGTTTGTATTTCATTTGTGTCATTATCTCTCAATTATCTTTCTTTAACTCTTATGGTTGTACCAAAAGTTTAATAGCATTTTATGTAATTTTGAATATATTTTCAGGAAAAATACATCTGTGGTTATTCATTGTAATCTCATTTTTTTTTATGACAGTGTATTTATAGCCAGTAAAATTATTTGACATTTTATTTTTATTTTTATAGAAATAGCCTTGCGGCTTCCTTATATCTACTACATTATGTACTTACTAGGGGCCCAGTGCACAAATTCGTGCACCTTGTAAGGACCTGTGGGTGGCAAGGCTGCAGTATGCACATGGGGCGGGTCTCAGCCCATCTTCCATGCCCCTGCCCGGCCCCTCCCACCACAGCAATAGTCCCCTGTCTGCCGGCAGCCTCACTCCCACTGCCGCCGCTTCTATGCACTGACGGCACCAGCCCCGCTGGCACCCACTGACGGTGTGGAGCGATTGGGGCTGGCACCAACAGCAGGTGTGAGCGGTGGCTGCTGCTCCAATCACCCCACAAGAGCAGGGGGAGTTGGAGAAGCCCTCAGGGATGATCAGGACCAGCAGCTGCTGCTTGCATCCACTGATGGCTCCGAGTGATGGGGACTGGTGCCAGGCACCGGCAACGGATGCAAGTGGTGGCTCCAGCACTGGCTGCGGGTGCGAGCAGGGCCGGCGCCAGCAGCAGGTGCAAGAGCTGGGCGGCACTGCGGCGCGTGAGAGCACAGAATTTTTAGTAACCATCAGAGGCTCTCCTCAATGACAGCGACCAGCGCCTTGCCTTGGTCTGGTGCCCCCGCTCACCTGCTCCACCATCCTGCCCCCGGGCAATGCCCACCATGTTCTACACTCCCCCTCCCCCCCCGGAGGTCAGTGCACGTCATAGCGCCCAGTTGTTCGGTGGTTAGGTTGTTCAGTTGTTCTGGTGGTTCTGCCTTTCGGTCTATTTGCATATTAGCTTTTTATTATATAGGATCTTTATGTATTTTATATACTCTGCTCTAATGCTGGGATAGTCATATAAATGTCTGGACTACTTTGTATTGATGCCAGTTTGGAAGGGGAACATCTGAAGGATCATATGTTCTTAAAACTTTTGTGATGTATAATAACCCACTTCCCTATTAATTTATCACACTTTCCGGAAATTTTTGTGGTTGGTTCCTGAAAGCACTGGAGTAAATCTGTTACCCTTAGTAAAAAGAGTCAGTTTTTGTGGAGTTGACTTGCCTGTAGAAGAATGTGTTGCATGATATTTCAACCTGTCGATTTAAAAACGTGTCTGGTGCCACAGAAAAGTGGGCTGTTGAGTTTAAGAGATTTAGCACACAGGGTGATTATAGACTTTAGGGTCAGAATACCTGGTTTTAGAGTCTATACATCATGTATTATTTGCATGATTCTAGGAAAGTTGACTAACTTTCCTCTACCTTGGTATCCTCATATGGAAAATGGAGGTAGAAATTTTACCTATCTCTCTTTTTTTGAGGAGGGGAAATTAAATTAATTATATCAAAATAAGATAGTAGAGGGAGCATATTATCTAGTACTTTAAGTGCCAACCAGTATATATTACTAACTACAGGCCTGGTGCATGGATTTGTGCACTGGGTGGGGGGTCCCTCAGCCTGGCAGTCAGATGTCCTTCTTGCAGTCTGGGACCCCTCGCTCTTTACCGCCCGCCTGCAGCAGAGCCTGTGATCCCAGCTTCTGGCTGAGCAGCACTCTCCCTGTGGGAGTGCACTGACCACCAGGGGGCAGCTCCTGCATTGAGCATCTGCCCCCTGGTGGTCAGTGCACATCATAGTGACTGGTTGTTCCGCTGTTCAATCTATTTACATATTAGAGTTTTATTATATAGGATTGTTATTGTTATAATCAAAATCATCAGTGTTCCAGAATTCTTAATTTAGCTCATTTTTGAAGACTAATAATGTGTTAACATATGTAATATGCATTAATTTCCTTAGACTAATTTTTTAAAAAATTACTGGTGAAAGATGGATCCCGATGTGAAATCATAATGAAATTTTATTAATGAGTACCAGAAATGAAGGCTTCCTCTGTGTCAGCAGGCTATGCATTGATAAGTGTAAGCATGATTAGAATGAATTGAAAATTATATTTATGTCAGTTTGGAGGGATTAGCTTCAAAATTTATAATGTTTACAATTAGCTTTGCCAGCCAGACGGGAGAATTCATCTATTCTTTCATTTTTAATGTTATTAAATGTCATAAATTATAACAAGAGTAAGGGGCTTTTCTGTAACTGAGTAAGCCACAGTAATTTAATTAAATTCCTTTTGAACTGGTCCATAATTCAAATGTAATATTCACTGTTCAGAATATTGGTCTTACATCTTATTCTATCATCTATATATTTAACTCCTAAATGAGCTAGGCCTTTCTATTTCCATTTTGTTATGCTATATTTTTGAAAGCATTTTTCAATAGCTTAATCATTTTCTAAATCATCACCAGTAAAGCATTACATTGGTGTACAATGACTACCAAAAAAAGTTAATTATTGAGACTTTTCATCGTCAATGAGAAGCAAGGACTGGCGACTAATATGCTACATATCTGGAGCAGAACACACTTATAAATCCATTTTTAAAAATGGAATGAATAGGAATCATTAATATTTTATTATAAAACAAGCTGTAATAAAATATTGTTAAATAAGGCTAACTTTAAATCAGAAAGCTTGATTTAAATTTGAAATATATTTTCTCCCAAATATAGTATGAATTAGGCATGCATGTGGTTGAAAATAGTAGAAAACCCAGCCAGTGGCTTCAGGAGCTAGAGGTTTATTTTTCATTTGTAACAAGATGTTCAGAAACAAGCCGTCAGGCTGGTCCAGCTGCTCCAGGATGTAATCAAAGACCAGACTCCTCCCGCCTTCCTGCTTTGCCATCTTTAACATTTGTCTTTCCTGTTGGTTGTCATGTGGCTGCTACACCTTTAGGCATCATTTCCGAGTTACAAGCAGAAAGTAGGGGGAAGAAACCCCATAGGGCTTTCTCCTAGAGAGGCTTTGGTGCTGCATTCAGGAAAGGGCATTTCCTAGGATATTTCCTACTGTATTGGTCAGAACCTCCTCCTACTCCCTTGTCCCAACTGGAAGAGTTTTAGGAATTGAGTATTTTTAGCTGTGCATAATTTCTTGAATGAAATAGGATTTTTTTTTTTTTTTTTTGTAAGAATAACAAGATGGGGGAATAAATACTGTCATGGGAAAAAAAGGGGAAATTTAGGGAAGTTTTAAAAGTTATTTTGATTAAACAATATAAGGAGAAGTATTGTTTTTAAATGAAATTTCTCCTACTTAATTTTAAAAGGCAAATAATCAAATGCAAGAGTTTTATATCTTTTCCCATAAAAGCTGATATAAAGTAAAAAAAATTAATGATAGAGGAATATTAAAATTATTCAGCCTAGTGATTTGGTTTTACACAAATAAACAAACATACATTGCTTTTTTATATTAAACTAGAGGCCCAGTGCACAAATTCGTGCATGGGTGGGGTCCCTCAGCCTGGCCAATCAGGGCCATCTCACCCAGTCCCCATGGGGGCCCATGGGGCCGGCCGGCCAGTGGGGGAAGGACTGCAGGACTCCAGGGAGTGTTCGGCCCTCTTGCCCAGTCGTGATTGGCTGGACTCCAGCAGCAAGCTAACCTACTGTTTGGAGTGTCTGTTCCCTGGTGGTCAGTGGGCGTCATAGCAACTGGTCAAGTGGACGACCGATTGGTTGAACACTTAACATATTAGCTTTTATTTGTATAGGATAAGGCTGAGCTATAAAGAAAGAAAAACAGCACAGGCTTTTTTAATTGCCTCATTAATTTTGCACCTATAAATACTAAAGCCCGTATAAAATATTATACAAATACTCAACTTTATTTTATCCTTAATTATACATTCATATAAGGGGCTTTTTTTTCCTCCTAAACATATTCTGGTTTGAATCTCATCACAGATTTAAATGTTCTCCCAGTAGATTTTTTAAAATCTACAATGTAATGTAAATCACACCCTCCAGTAAGTTACAATTATTCCCTACCTAAGCTATGGTACAATGAGCTTACCAAAAATTGAAATCACATTTCAAAATTAATTTAGCATTTTTTTAAAAAAAGGAAAAAGTATGCAATTCGTTGAAATTCTATGTTGTGATTCATATAATGTTAGAGGGATGTGGAATAAAGAGGTACTTTGTAGAGGATGGTATAATATTCCTCTTGAGTTTGAGGTCAAGGCAGCCTATCCAGATGAAGTGTTTACTGTACTGGAATTTTAAGAGATGAACAGAATTTACCCAGCACGGAGAGCAAAGGATTGAAGGAGTGATGCAGTGTGATGTGACTTAAAGAAAGTTATGTGTGTGCCCTTCTATCTGAGATACAAGGTAAGAGATGGGGTTGCCAGATCATGAAGATATTTAGATATCTGGTTTGGGATTAGCAGAATTCTTGACAGTCTTAAAAATTCAAATTTAAAGGGTAAACTTTTCTGTTAGTTTCCATTGCCTACTTTTTTTTGTTTTTAGTAATTTTTGCCACAGTACTTATACTTGTTTACTGTTTTTGTTACTTAAAATATTTTCTTATTTATTTCAGAGAGGAACAGAGAAGGAGAGAGATAGAAATACCAATGATGAGAGAGAATTATTGATCGGCTGCTTCCTGCATACCCCACACTGGGGATCAAGCCCACAATCCGGGCATGTGTCCTGACCAGGAACCGTGACCTCTTGGTTCATAAGCTGACCCTCAATCACTGAGCCATACCAGCTGGGCCAGTTGTTTTGTAATAAGAGAAGTTACCTAGTTAATTGAAGGGAAATCATTTTCTAAAATACAAATGTTATATATATACACTTGAGTTGTTCTGATAAACCAGATAACTTCTTTCGGTATCTTTTTAATATAAGTAATTAATGACTATATATATATATATTACTGTCTTACATACTGTTGTCATATGAAATTACCTTTTTAAAAATAGACGATGGGTGAACAGATCTTGCTTTGGGGAAAAAAAGAAGAAAGTTTTTGCTTGTCAGTACTTTTTCAACTGAAATAATTCAAGTCACATTTTTTTCTACCTAATAAATTTGTCAAGATGAAAATGCTAATTTCTTTTGGTGGGTCTTTATAGAGCAAAAACATTATTATAATGCTCTATTGACATATAGTTCTAGTACAGTTACTATAAATTGTACTGTTACTATAAAATGTTTAGTCATAATCTTTCCATGAGTTAAGCAGTCTTTTCTCATATATGTACATTAGGAAACAATCTGACAGTACTTGCCTTTTACATGTCAAAGTCTTCATTTAAATCTTGTAAGATAAGCTAAGACACCTACTTAATAGGTAAAAAAATGCTAGTTGTACAATTTACTCATTTTTTCTGCCATTATGAAACTCTGTAGAGCTACAGCCTAGTAAAAAGTGAGTTTTGTGCCCTGTCTGATTCTGCATGTCTATGTACTTTAAATTTCTAAGGGTCCTAGATATCCCAGGACTCTTTCGGTGCTATGGAAGTTGTCATTGTTTGCTAATTAGCATAGCATTTATGGGGGTTTTTCTACTTTATAAACCTCACTTCCTTTTCTTCATGACAGTCCATGCTTTTCTTACCTATTAGTATTCAGAAAAATGAAAGACAATTGCAGACTTCAATGGACTCTTTAGAAACATTAAAAAAATCTTACAGAATCATATTTTGGAATAGGATTCAAAAGATTTGTGACTTTAATCATTTTCCCCCCTTTGTATTACCACTTGATTGGAAGTTTTTCCAGGCTGGAATCCTGAGTGGCTCATTAGCTGTTCATTTCTGCCTTCTTTGCATGTCTCACTAACTGCCCATCAAGATTCAATGTGTAGCTCTGGGCCTGCTACAAACAATCTGGCAAGATATCATTCAAAAGCATGCAGTATTTACAGATCACTTCAAAGTACTAGGGATTAATCAAGGTAGGAAAGTATAAAAACACATTTAGCTTTTATCAGTGATTTATTTTAAAAGTGGAAAATAAATCAGATATTTATTGGCTTCTGGGAAACAGAAACCAAGTCTGCCCAGCACAACATAAGAAAATGCAAACAAATAAAAACTCTACTATTGATTTCTCATTTAACCTGTTCTTATGTATACATTTTGGTTTTCAAAATCTACATTCCTCTATATAGACTTAGAGATTAAACCAGTCAGTTTATTGATGACAAAAACTAGTTTTGAATATTGAAATAGATTTTTTCTCTCACAGATTTCATTTTACCTTTTTATAAATTGCAAAATTAAATAGTTATTTTTTAAATTACTATGTTTGGATTGGCTATTTATCCTTAAACCTAATTTCCAAGATATGTTTTCTTACTCTATATGAATTATAAATTTAAATTTATGATTAAACATACAAATGTTTACCTTCTGCAAATTTAATCTCTAGAATTTTGATTTTCATTGAGATATAATAAACATTTTAGGGAATGGTCAGTTTTATTTCCATGTTGCCTTGAAGGGAAACAATGTTTTTTCCCAGTAAAATAAAATATAAAATAAATTTATCTTCCTGAATATTTTAATCATTTTTGTTTTGAGTCTGTCTTTTGGATGAAGGAAGAAGCTTGAGTCAGTGATATACACCTGTGTTGTCTTGGATGAATGCTTTTATTTTATAACTAGAGGCCTGGTGCATGGAAATACATGCACTGGAGGGGGGTCCCTCAGCCCGGCATGCCCCCTCTCACAGTCCGGGAGTCCTCAGGGGCAGGAGGTGACCCAGCGATCAGGGGAAGGCAACGCCCCATCACACCTCTGCTGCTGCGACTGCCGGCAGTGCAAGCCTCGGCCGGCCCTGGTTACCTGAACCTCAGGCCGGCCCTGGGTGGCTGGGAAGCTGTCATCTGAGGCTTGCCTGCGCCTCGGGTCAGCCCTAGGCGGCTGGGCAGCTGCCATCCGAGGCTTGCCTGCGCCTTGGGCCATCCCTGGGTGGCT
The DNA here is from genome assembly GCF_963455305.1 of Plecotus auritus. Classification (NCBI taxonomy): domain Eukaryota; kingdom Metazoa; phylum Chordata; class Mammalia; order Chiroptera; family Vespertilionidae; genus Plecotus; species Plecotus auritus. The sequence goes on along the minus strand of NC_137776.1, from coordinate 63,138,342 downwards.
AGGGGGCTGAGGGGACTGGGGGATCCGGAGGCAGGCGCGTGGAGTGGCTGGGCCCGCCTGAGGGTGGGCCCGGCCTTGCCACATGCCTGCTGCCCCAGTGGGGCTGAGGGGATTGGGCACTGCCATCTTGTGGCTGTGGGCGCCGCCATATTTGAGGGAGGGACAGTCAATTAGCATATTCCTTATTGGCTGTGGGTGCTGCCATCTTTGTGATGGTGTGAGGGTCAATTAGCATATTCCCTCTTTATTAGATAGGATAGGACAGTGGTCGGCAAACTCATTAGTCAACAGAGCGGCAAACTGCGGCTCGCAAGCCGCAGTTTGCCGACCACTGGGATAGGAAGTCACATGCAACTCCTTGTTATCTTGAATTTTGAGGCTGGGGCTCCAAAACCGAAATTACTAAGTGATAAGGTCCTCACATTATAAGGTCATCCTAGATATGTTATATAGGGCTTTCAAAAAGAAAGCCAAGCCCTAACCGGTTTGGCTCAGTGGATGGAGCATCGGCCTGAGGACTGAAGGGTCCCGGGTTCGATTCCGGTCAAGGGCATGTACCTGGGTTGCAGGCACATCCCCAGTAGGGGGCGAGCAGGAGGCGGCTGATCGATGTCTCTCTCTCCTGAGACCAAGGAGAGTGTGTCTGCATACTGGAGAGTTTGTTGTCCTGTGGCATTTCTCCATCCTCATAAAAGATTGAAGAGGAGAAATCCTAGTGAGAGTCCCTCCCTATGAGAAGTTGGTATGTTTGTTCCTCCTGAAGTCTGGTGAATATAACTTCGTATAGAGAATGTCTGGAGAAGTTCCAAGTTTTGTGGGCCTTAAAGGTTATATAATGTGGGTTCCATTACATTAAACTTTATATTACTTTTTCAAATTTTACACACTATCTGATTATATAAAGACATTGCTAAGGCCTTTTTCAGAGATTTGGAAAGGGCCTGTTATCGGGGAAATTGGGGTATCCCTTTCTCCACTGAGTGCTGGGGGTGGAGTCCTTATGATTTCTCAAGAAAAATAATGTTCTGAGCCTCACATGGGAGGATGAGTGGTTTTGTTTGTGTGGAATTACATGCCTGGGTTTCCTAAGTCCCAGTCCAATCACAGAAGTGTAGCTGGGGTTTTAGTAAGGCTAAAAGCAATGCCAGAGTCCAGAGTTTCCATTCCATGTTGCAGCCGGGTCCAGGTCAGCATCAGGCTAGTTCTAGTCCCTTAGTCCATTGTGAGTGGGGATCCCCATGGCCGTGGGCCTGTGAGTGAATGCAGGAGAGCCATGAGAGTGCACCACCTGCAGCAAGAGTCCCAAGAGCAACCACGAGAGTGAATTTCTTTGTTTAGGGGATTAAATATCCCAAATTCCGTGCCCTTGCAGTCGCCATGCCCATTCTGTCCAATGACCTGTTTCCGGGTGTGACTGATAGGTACCTACCTGATGTCACCCCAACTTTATTGGGCATATGTTTATCTTCCCCTTGCTTCTTTCCTTTTATTAATGACTAGGTTAATTATAACGGCATCACATCCTGAACTTACACTTCTTATCTTTATGATTAATCCATCTCTAATATAAACTAATCTTTGCTCCCTACTTGTTGAATTCATGGAAATTCACTAGAAATGCTTGAGGTAACAGAATTTTACAGGCCTGAAAGAGGTGATGCAGCTAGCATTTGGCATGGCCAGGATGCCTTACTTGACATAAGCTAACTGAATGCCAGAGCAAGAAGCTGGCTTCATCTGTCCTAGGGGGAGTCCTGCCTGCTGGAAGGGCGGGCATCTTAAATTAAGAAAATCTAGGATGATTTTCTATGGTCAGGATCTGAGAAAGCAGTCATTATAGCATCTCACCTCCAAAAAGTGAATTAGTGAAGTACTAAGGGTAAGAAATTGTAGCTGCCTCAAAACACACACACACACACACACACACACACACACACACACACACACACACACACATGCATCCTATAAAAGAACCAGCAACTAATGATGGCTAGAATGGATTACAAGACAACCTCTTTGTGTTAAGCAAGAGAGGTACTAGTATTTTACCCATCTACCTCTAATCTCTACTCCCACTGCTCTTTGCAGTTTTGCAGAACAGCAGATGGGAAGAAGGGTGAGGGGATAGATGAGGAGAATGAAAGCGCAGACCACTGAAATGGAGTGGGAAAAAAAACTGAGATTGATGTTCGATTTTATGGAAGTTTGAACCATTAATTGTAAAACTGAATTGTAATTATCAGTTAAGGGACTATTCTAATACCTGAAAGTTGAGATGTTGTCATTCATTGAAGAATGAAGATCCAGCTAAGTGAACGAAAAGGCAGAAAGCAAAGAAAAATGGCCCTGGAGTGTTATTAGTTGGTTGGAGCATTGTCCGTGCACAAAAAAGGTTGCATGTTTGATTTCCAGTCAAGGCACATACCTAGATTGAGGGTTTGGTCCAGGTCGGGGCGCTTACAGGAGGCAGTCGATAGATGTTTCATATCTCTCTCTCTCTCTCTCTCTCTCTCTCTCTCTCTCTCTCTCTCTCTCTCTCTCTGTCACTATCTCTCCTTACTTGTCTCTCTGAAAAATCAATTAAAAACCATCCTTGTCCTAGCTGGTTTGGCTCAGTGGATAGAGCGTTGGCCTGTGGACTGAAGGGTCATGGGTTCAATTCTGGTCAAGGGCACATGCCCGGGTTGTGGGCTCAATTTGTGGGCTCGATGGATCCCCAGTAGGGGCCATGCATGAGGCAGCTGATCAGTGATTCTCTCTCATCATTGATGTTTCTATCTCTCTCTCTCCTTTCCCTTCCTCTCTGAAATCAATAATATATATTCAAATATATATATATATTGATTTCAATATATATTTCTCTCTCTCTCTCTCTCTCTCCATATATATATATATATATATATATATATATATATATATATATATATATTGAGGATTAAAAAAGAAGAAGAATGAAGCCAATATTTCAGTTCACATATGTTCAGGTTGCTTAATAAACAAGTTCCAATTATGTTCAGTCAAGTAATAGTGAGGGATTTCTGGACTTTGCACCCCCATTGTGGGCCTGTCTCCAGGCCACTGGAATGAATATCGTAATCTGTGTTCCTGTTGACACAAACCACCTGAAATTGCAAGAGAATTGTCCTTCCAGGATAAGAACAACTGTAATTATGTGGCAGGTTTTCTCCAAACATGAAGAAAAACACTGGATATGTGCTTAGTAAAATCCCATATTATTTTCTTTTTATATGGGATGTAGTTAATTAAATTTGCTTAAATTATTGATGCTAATACAAAGTGTTTTTGAATATTAAGATATTAAGAAGTCCAAGTTAAAAATGAAACTAGGGTATATAGAGACATTACCAGTCATTCTGAAAATTTAATTTTTCCTTAATATTATCATTTTTAAATTACCATCTTAATATTTACTTCCTTCAGAATAGTCAAAATGTCTGAAGGAGGTCATGGCTTGTGTATTTTCAGCCCCCACACCCCTAATATCTTTTAGGAGAAACAAAAGAGAACTGAAAATTTTTTTGAGTGACAGACCTTGGACTGTTTAATAGAACGCTATTATGGCTTGGCTTAAATGATTTTAGTTTCATTTCTCTAATTTGATACAAAATCTGTAGTAAATTCAGTTTTGAATTTTAAGTTATAATCTTTGACTCTTAGGAAAAGGCAACCGTGTTTCTATTAATGTCCTAGGACAGAGTATATCATTTACTGTGGCATTCATTACCTTTTGGAAACTTGCATTGTCTTTTAAATCATTTTTGGAATCCCTCTTTCCTATGCTCTTTCCTCTTTCTCTCCTGTTGCTGTAAACTAGGTAGTGTCCCTGAGTTTATCACACATTGGTTAGTATAATAAATCATAAACTTAATTATTACAGCTTTTGATACAGGTCATTTTAATGGCCACAGCCTGAGCCTTTTTCAAAACTAAGAGACACTCAAAGATTCTTGCTATTTTATCTAAAAAATATTTTTATTGATTTAAAGAGGAAGGGAGAGGAAGAGAGAGATAGAAACATCAATAGTGAGGATCATTGATCAGCTGCCTCCTGCATGCCCCACCCTGTGGATCAAACCTGCAACCTGGGCATGTGTCCTGACTGGAATTGAATCACAATCTGCTGGTTCATATGTCGATGCTCAGCCACTGAACCAACCACACCAGCTGGGCTTATCTTGTGTGTGTTTTTTAGAGTGGAAGAAAGTGACAGGGCATCATAAGTAAAAATCAACAAAACAAAACAAAAAGATCTAACATTGGATTCTGCTTGTTGCCTGGGCTAACTTATTCTAATACCATTTACCAACCCTGAGGGTTAACAATGTGTATGTATAGTGAAGCAATAGAAATTGTAAAGAGTAATGAGTGTGGGGAGAAAAGAACATATTCTTACTCTTCAAACTATAAATGTGAAAGAAGAAACAAAATAAAAAACCTTCCATGCCTGCAATGTTGGAGTAACAGGTGTTAAGGTTTTGGCTGGTGATGTGGGCTGTGAAAGAATTCACAAGTGAGAGAAGAGATAGATGCAGAGAGAAAGTTTATTTTACTTTTCCCAAAGGGAAAGGGCCAGTGCAATACAAGGGCAAGAAACAAAAGTGGTGTCTCCTTTTAAGCCCAGGCTGTTGCTAAGCAACAAGGCAGGGAGAGGGGGACTTTTGGGCTGAAATTGGGCAGACATCAGAGGGATAGTAGCTTGTTTGTTCTTTAGGAGACATCTCTAGGGAGATGTCTTTATCAGCATCATCCCAAGCTCATAAAACTCTTAGAGAGAAAATTACAAAGATTAAAAGAGGGCTTTTTGAAGGGGAGGGCAGTAGGGAACTTTCTACTAATAATCCCTGAGTTGTGAAAACAGCAGAGAGGAGGGATATGTATGCAAAAATGTTACCTTGAGAGTAATTTATCTTGTCTTGCAGTTTGAACAGAGGGGCTATTTGATCAGAGGAGCTAACAGTATCGGGGTTTAATTACCAGGTGCTACTCATAAATTGTGGAAGGCCACAGGGAAGAAAAAGAAAGGCCTTCTTTTTCCTATCTTTACAACAGGAACTATGTGTACATAAAAGTTTCACAAACCAACGAACTATCTGAAACAGGACATTGGATATCAAACAAGAAAGGGCAGTGATCACTGGGAGACTTGAAACAAATGAGGTGACCCCTATGACTGCCCCTGTTTACTGGCTGCATAGTTTCCAGACTGGGGTTCCCGGAGGGAGACCTCCTGGGGGAGTCTGGAGCTTTCCCTAAATTGAGGCGAGCTGGAAGCCCAGAGAGGTCCAAGGGGCTGGAGTTCACAGGGCAGAATGCACGAGAGGATAGAGCTGCGCTGAGAAAGAACGTTGGAGAGCTGCAGACCTCTATCTACAGTCTTCAGCTCACATGCATGAGGAAACTCCCCACAGCTGGAGAAAGAACCGTTCAAAAGGATCAGAGGGAACAGTAGCTGGAAATCACAAGAGCTCTTGTTCTCACTTGCCAGAGTAGAAAACCTCGTAATTCATGGGTCATGGTTAGACGATTCAGTATTAAGAAAAATATACAAAAAAAATATACAGAAGAGTACTCAGGCTAATATATGTATACTGCCATATATGTTCTGACAAATGAGAGCTTTCGGTCTTTATTTTGCTATTTGGAGAATAATTCAGTGTATTCATTTTTGTTTGGCAATGGACCGATATGGCATTGTGTTTAGAGGGATATGTATGAGTTTTCTTCTCAGTAAACAGAAATGAGAAGCAATGAGGAGTGGAAATGAAGACTGGCTGATGGGAAGAAAATCTCCTTATTAATTTGCCTTAGAATGAAGTGAGGTAAAAGTGGATTATAAGGGTTTCCTATAGTTGAATAGAAGTTGAAGGTGATAAAATATTCACCTATGGTACTTTTTTATTATTTTTTTGATTTTTTATTGTCAGTTTTTACTCATAGAGTAAGGGAAAGAACACTATATTTATCTGAGTCTCTTTCATTAGAGTTGTTGTCTTTAGTGGCTCATATCTCATTAAAACACAGCCCTTATTACTGATTTTATTTTCCTCTGAAACACTGAATAAGCCCAAGGCAGGTTGGGTTACATTAGTATTTCTTCTCACCTAAAGCACAAATGGAAATTTATATTGCTTTCTTACCTTTTAGAAATAAAGCAAATCACTGCTAGTTTTTTTTTCTCATTTTACTTTTCATTTCTTGAGAGAACTAGTATTACTTTTTTAAAAAAATATATTTTATTTACTTTTTACAGAGAGGAAGGGAGAGGGATAGAGAGTTAGAAACATCAATGGGAGAGAAACATCGATCAGCTGCCTCCTGCACACCTCTTACTGGGGATGTGCCTGCAACCAAGGTACATGCCCTTGACTGGAATTGAACCTGGGACCTTTCAGTCTTCAGGCCAATGCTCTATCCACTGAGCCAAACCGGTTAGGGCTAGTATTACTTTTGGTAGTGGGGCGGCTGGATAAACCTCTATAGTTCAGTTATTCTTAGCCACTTTAGATCTCTTACATATAAAATCTGAACAGAATTTGCTTTATCTTCAAATAAAATGTGATATGATTTTGGGGCAATGTCAAAACAGCCATTCTTACTATTATGGAGTGGAGACCCTTCAGAGAGAACCTGTGTGTTGGATTTACCAGTAGCTCATTGGTGGCACCCATATTTATAAATAAATAATGCTTGGTTGTTTTTTTTAAACCAACACTTACATAACTTGGAGATTTCAAATAGAAGTGTGGGTTTTTAAGGTTTCTCTTGAAAAATGAGATTTAACAATACCAGACTCGCTTTGTAGCTGAATAGCATCTGTGCCCTGTACCTGGGGCATTCTCTCCTCAGGTTCCCACAGGCTCACAGTCACCTTCGCTCATTCATGTTACCTGTATGGCACACTCTGAGTTTGCGGTCTCCCCCTTAGGAACTAAAGCTGCATTCAGCAAGTACATTTTCAGACTCAGCCTGGTTGTGAAAGACTCTGAAATCTTAAAAGTCATATCTCTTCTCTGATGTGTGGGAAAAATCTAATGGGAGTAAAAATCCAAATTCAACAAATTCTTGAATGAGTGTGAAGTACATTCTACTGGAGGATATCTCTGTTTCTGCACAAAAGAGCCCCCCCCCGCCCCCCTGGAATGGCATTAATTATAGATAGCTTTTCATTTTTAATGCTGAATGTTATTTTTTAGTTGTTAGTTTTCATAATCAGATCTTTGTCGGTATATTGTTAAAACAGGGGAGAGCCTTACTGTTTTTCTTCAATTCTGTGCTGTCATTGGAAACTGTTTTCAGTAATGGCTGCTGTTATTACTTTCTTGATTGTTCATATGTTCCCTGTTGTTGCCAATGATTAAAAAAAAAAGCTGCCTGGTCACTTGGAAACCAGCTCAATACAGATTTTGCTTCCCATCCTACAATATGTTCATTTTTGTTAATAGAATTTTAGTCGTATAACTATCTAATGGAAGCCATTCTTCATTAAGGAGGTTGCTTTTGTTTTCTCCTTAGTACTTTGTTTCCATTCTGGTGACTGATGCTTTTTGAGAGAGAAATTATAAAACTCTGATGTCACGCCCCAGAAGAGACTTCCCAATTTTAGCATCTGTCCCCTTGGCACATTTCCTGGTGTTGACAGTTGGGTAAAAGACACCCCTGGGTTTTATAAAGTCCTCCTGCTACAGATGGTAGGATTTTGCTTTTAAACAGTCAGCTTTAGCCTTGACTTTTCAAAATCTCTTTCCTATATAATTTTTGGTGAAAAGTTTTATATAATAAAACAATGCTGTTTCTCAAATAAAACCCATATACAATCGTTTTACCATGGCACATGATATGAAATCCAAACCACAAGTTTTGTCTTGGCAGAATCGATGAGTTCTGGCTCTGCATCCTGCCAGACAGAAAATAATACAAATTGCAAATAAGACCAAGACAAAGCACGTTAGTCATTTTTTCCTGAGCTTTTGTACTAAGTACCAAACAGCTTTATATTTTACTCACTACAGTGTAGCTTTCCAGGGAATCTTGGAACTGATATTATTATTGAGAGAATATTTGGTCTGTATCTCTGGGCAGTATTACATCCATACTTTCTGAGAAACACTGCTTCTAATAACCTTAGTAAATCTTTTTTGAGTAATTGCTGTCTTAGTTCAGGTAATGTTTTTTTGAGTAATTACTGTGTCTTAGTTCTTATTTTAAGTGTTTTCATATATTATTAAACCTCTCATTACCTTATGAGGAAGGCACTCTCATCGCATTTTACAGATGATGAACCCGATTGTCAGAGAGGTTAAGTAACCTCTGCAGAGCCACACAGCTAGCTAATGGTGCATCTGAGATATGAACTCTTTCAGTATGATTTCAGGCCATTATGATGTACTGTTTGATTATCTCCGGGATATATTACAAAGCCATTTGGTGCCACATTTCCCTGATACATTGAATTTAAACTGCCTTACAGAGAAAAACGTATTTTGTCTAGTTTTGCTATATAATTTTCCAGTTATATTTTAATGAAAGTTTTTCTCCTCTTTAGCCTTTAGGTTATTTTTTTTTTTGGTGTGTGTGTGTGTGTGTGTGTGTGTGTGTGTGTGTGTGTGTAAAGGGTTTCCTTAAATGGGTGACAAAAACAAAAAATATTTGTATTAATATTATCAAAATTGAATTTTTTTAATTGATATTGGGACATGGTAACTTCTTTCAAATCTTCTGCTTGTGGAAGTAGGCAGACTTGAATGAAAATTTGAGTAAAAAAAAATCCAATATGTATATGGACAATTTTAGCTGAAAATAGAACTTAAAAGTATTGACTTGAAGTTTAAGATGGCAGGTGAAACATGAGTTTGGCTTCCCTCCATTCCCAAATTTCATTGAAATGACAGGAAAAAAATGTATGTGCAAAGAAATGAGTTTATAAGAATCCTGGGAAGCAGGAAAGGGTACAATCAGTAGATAAGACATTTTGCTGAATTTTCAGAATGTGTTAAACCAATAAAATGCACTCAGGGAGGTAGCAGAGCAGAGAAATTTGAAACACAAAAATTGAACCTGAAATTTGCTTCAGAGCAAATTGATGTCACCCTTTATGGAAGTAACAAAAAAGTTCTTCCCCTTAGAGAAGGAGCTATGCAGGGGTACTTGAAGACAGTCCTGTAAAGAGTTGGTCCACTTGGACTTCTCTGCCCCTCTGCCAGCTTCCATGTTTGTAAGCCCGGAAGCCTGGGAGAACAGTTGTTTAGCAGAGGCGAGAACTTGAGAATTTGCTGGTGTGGAGCTGGGGAAAGGTGATATCAGTGTGGACTGAAAGACAAGCAAAATAAAGGGCACTGAGGCTTCAGGACTTCACATGCCTAACTCTGAGGCACATTTTCTGCTTGGAAGGGGCACTTAGGTTGCTTTATAAAACCCATGACGCTTAAAATGACAAAGGTCAGTTAGGGAGACGAAGTAAAAAGGCAGGCAGAGATATACCAGGCTACAGGAACTAAATGATTTTTTAAAAATCAGGTAATATGTAATTTAAAGACTAATGCAGTAAATAAAAAACAATTGTTAAAATGTGCAGTCTGCTGGAAGCTTGTGTGGAAATATTTTAGTCACTAGTTAGAAGAGACTCAAAAGCAAACAAATTAATTTAAAAAGTTATGTAAATACAATGCTGATTTAGCAAATCTACAGTGATTACATATTTCTGTCAAAGGTAATTATCAACAACAACAAAATAGAAGTGGGATATAATTCACAAAGATTAGTTAATTTGCTTTATTAGATATATTGAACAGTGACTGCTGTACTGAGAATAACTTTTTATAGATTTACTAGAGGCCCGATGAATGGAATTCATGCAAGAGTGGGCCTTCCTTCCCCCTGCTGCCAACACCATCTTCCCTCTGGCACCCGGGACCCGGACTTCCCTTGTAGCCCCGGCTTCGTCTGGAAGAACCTCTGGTCTAATTAGCATATTATGCTTTTATTATTATAGAAAGGATATTTGCAAATGTTAAATATACGTAAATGTACATGTTAAACATACATTTTACCCATGGATAATATCCCAAAATATTTCAAAATTTATGCTCATATTGGTCAGATTATTTATAATAAAACTTTCTTTTGTAATTGCATTCTTAATACACTTTAAAACCCTACAAGACAGATTTTATGCATTGTATATCCAAAGTATTAAATATATCTGCTGGACCCTCCATAAATATTAGTTGATTTCTGATCCAGATTTGGGTGAGGTGGGGAGAGAATGCTGAGAGAGCTTTTTTAATGTAGAAGGTAACCTGTGAGCCAGTGAAATTTTCCCCTGCTTTCTAGCTTTACTCTATTCAGGCAGAAAACTGAAAATTTGGGGTTGACCTTTAGTTAAGATCTCCTATTCTTCACCTTGCTTCCCATCCTGGATTTTTCTTCTGATTGATCTTCCTATTTTAGAACCAGTCAGCCCTTGCTTTCTGATTACTGTACATTCATTTAAAGCTTTTGTTTTGACACTGCTATATTCTAATTCTGATTAACTTGGGCAAAGTGACTCAGAAGAAAGCTCTGGGATAGTTCTTGCAAATTTCAGTGTTAACAGTTTTGGGCCTTAATATTATTAATTAAACTTTTTATTTTGGGATAATTGTTTATTCACATCCACTTTTGAGGGATAATAGAGGTTCCCTGTACTCTTTACCTCATTTCCCCTAATGGTAACCCTCTTGCAAAATTTCGTACAGTGCAATATCACAACCAGGGCCCTGACAGTCAAGACAGAATATTTCCATAACTACGTGGGTTGCTTAAGCTGCTCTTATACACGCATGCCTACTTCTCCCCCTTGCTCAGCCTTTCCTCAACACTTGGCAACTACTAATATGTTCTCTAATTCTGTCATTTCAAGAATATCACATAAATTGAATCCTATAGTATGTGACATTTGGGAATTTTTTTTTCACTCAGCATAGTTCTGGATATTCATTCAGATTGTTGCATGTATCAATAGCTCATTCTTATCTGTAGATGTGGCTCAGTGGTTGAGGTCAGGGTTTGATTCCCAGTCAGGACACATGTCCAGATTGTGGCTCATCAGAGATTCTTTCTCATTGATGTTTCTATCTCTTTCTCCCTCTCCCTTCCTTTCTGAAATCAATAAAAATATTAAAAAAAACCACACTGTTACTTTTATGTGTGTTTTTAAAATATATTTTTATTGATTTCAGAGAGGAAGGGAGAGGGAGAGACAGAAACATCAATGATAAGAGAGAATCATTGATCGGCTGCATCGAGCCAGCAACCCGGGCATGTGCCCTGACCAGGAATGGAACCGTGACTTCTTGGTCAATGCTCAACCAGTGAGCCACGCTGGCCAGGCAATAGTGTGTTTTTTTTTATATTGCTGAGTACAATTCTGTGATATCAATTTAGCACAGTTTGTTTAACCAGTCACCTTTTCAATGATATCTGAATTATTCTAGTTTTTGCCTATTACACATAAAACATTTATAAACATCATGCACAAGATTATGCGTGAATGTAAGTTTCCATTTCTCTGAATGAACAAGAGTGCAATTACTGGGATGTATGATAACTGTATGTTTGGTTTTTAAAGAAAATGGCAACCTGTTTTCCGGAATGAACCATTTACATTCCCACCAGCAACGTGTGAGTGATCAGTCTCTGCCTCCATGCTATAGCATTGGTGTCTACACAATTTTTATTTCAACCATTCCTATATGTGTCTCATTGTGGTTTTAATGTGCATTTCTCTAATAACTAATGGTAACTTACTTTCTTGGGCATACTTGCCATTTGTATATTTTCAGTGAAATATATATTAATTTCTTCTACCTATGATCTAATTGTATTTTTTAATTGTTGAGTTTTGAAAGTTCTTTATATATTCTAGACAGTCTTTTGTTATATTAGATATGTAGTTTTCAGATATTCTCATTCAGTCTGTAGCTCATCATTTTATCTTTTTTACAAAATCTTTTGTAAAGCATTAGTTTTGATAAGGCTTAATTTATCAGTTTTTTGAATTTGTGCTCTTGGTGTAAAATATAAGAAGTCTCCCAACCCTAGGTCCCAAAGAATTTCAACTCTCTTCTAACAGCTTTTTAGTTTTACTTTTACATTTAAGGCTGTGAACGATTTTGAGTTACTTTTTTATAAGATGTTAGACTTAGGTCAAGATTAATTTTTTTCTCTGTGCCAATAGATGTCAAGTTGCTCTAACACCATTTGTTGAAAGGGCCATCCTTCCTCCATAGAATTGCTTTTGTACCTTCATAAAAAATAAGTTAAGAATACTTGTGTGGATCTATTTCTGCAATTCTCTGTTCTGTTTCATCGATCTATTTGTCTATTCCTTTGACAATACCACTCTTGTTACTATAGCTATATAATGTCTTGAAATGAGGTAGACAGATTCTTCCACCTTATTTAGTTATTCTTATTTCTTATATGTGAATTATACAATAATATTGTCTATATCTACAAACAATCTTATTTGGATTTTTATATGGATTTCTTAAACCTATATATCAATATGGAGGAGAATTGGCATCTTTACTATTTAAAGTCTTCCAGTCAAGGAACAATGTATGTCTTTATATATTTTTTTATTTGATTTGATTTCTTTCACCAACATTTTGTCATTTTCAGCATAGAAATTTTATATAGGTCTTGTTAGGTTTACTCCTAAGTATTTGTTTTTAGTGGTTGCAAATGGTGCTAGTATATAGAAATAAAATTGGTATTTGATATTTATATTCTGCCTTGCTATAGACTGAAAGTTTGTGTCCCCCCCACATTCATATGTTGAAACCTAATCCCCAATATGATGGTATTTGGAGCTGGAGCCTTTGCAAGGTGATGAGGTCATGAATGTAGAGTCCTCATGAATTGGATTAATGCCCTTATAAAAGAGACCCCAGAGAGCTTCCTTGCTTTCTGCCATGTGAGGACATGGCGAAAAAATATTCATAAATGAATTCAGAAAGAAGGTTCTCACCATACAATGCATTTGTTGGTGCCTTAATCTTGGAATTCCCAGCTTCCAGAATTATGAGAAATACATTTCTGTTTGTTTATGAGCCACCCGGTCTCTGGTAATTCTGGTTTAGCAGCCTGAATGGACTTAGACATACCTGTAACCTTGCTAAACTTACTTATTAGTGATAGAGGGCTTTTATTTTTTTTTAATTTTTTTGAAAATTTCTACCTACTTTTTAAATGTTTTTAGTATGAATGGGTATTGAATTTAATCAAATGCTTTTTCTGCATCAATTGATATGATAGTGATTTTTTTCTTTAGTTAATATGGTAGATTATATTGATTGATTTTTGAATGTTGAACCAGCCTTCCATACTTGGAATAAACCTCACTTGGTCATGGATTAGAATTCTTCTCATATGCTGCTGACTTCTATTTGCTTACATTTGTTAGAGATTTTGACATCTATATTTCTGAGGGATACTGATGTGTGATTTTCTTTTTTGTACTGTTTTTATTTTGGTATTGGATTCATTCTAGCTTTATAAAATGAATTTTAGAGTCTTTTCTCCATTTCTAATTTTTAAAAAGGATTATATGCAATTGGTGTGAATTCTTCTTTAAGTGTTTGGTAGAATTTTCCAGTGAAACCAGCCAGAAGATTTCTATTTGAGAAGTTTGTAATGAGAAATTCAATTTCTTTATGCTATCAGGCTATTCAAATATTTTTATGCTCTATTTCATTTGTGTTTTTTAAGGGAATTAGTCCATTTTATTGATGTTGTCAATCTTTTGTAGAGCTGTTCATAGTATTCCCTGATTAATCTTCTGCTGTCTACAGAGTCTGTAATGACACTGATAATTTGTATATATATTTGTTAGACTTTGGCTAAAGGTTGGTCAGTTTTATTGATCATGTCACACAACCAACTATTTGTAACACTGATTTTTTTAAAGTTGTTTTTCTGTTTTCAATTTCATTGGTTTATGCTCTTATTTTCTTCTTTCTGCTCACTTTGGGCTTAGTTTGCTTTCTCCACACTCTCCCTAAATTCTTGAGGTAGGGCTTTAGATTATTCATTTGAAACCTTTCCATTTTTCTAATATATACATTTAATGAAATAAATTTCCCTCTCAGCATTGCTTTAGCTGTACTGTACTAAATTAAATATGCAAAAATTTTATTTTCATACAATTCATTGTACTGTTTGATTTTCTTTTAGACATCCTCCTTGACTTGTAGATTATTTAGAAATGTGCTATTTGATTTCCCAGTGTCTGGAGAGTTTCCTATTATCTTTTTGAGACTGACTTCTGCTTTGCTTCTGTTGTGTTCAGTGAAAACACGTGGCTTGATTTCAAATCTCTTAAATTTGATGAGGTTTGTTTTATGGCCCAGGATATGGTCTGATGATGATTGGTGGACTATTTTGCAATCTTGATTAGATCCTGTTGGTTGATAGTATTCCTAGTTCTATATCCTTTCTAGTTTTCTGTAATTAGTCTATCAATTTTCAAATGAGGGGTTTTGGTCTCCAACTATAGTTATTGATTTATGCATTTCTCCTTTCATTTCTCTAAGATTTTGATTCACCTATTTTTTAATCTTTGCTTTTTGTTACATACACATTTAGGATTGTTATTACTTCTTATTTAATGTCCTTATTTGTCTCTGGTTATTTTATTTCAGTTATAGTGTTTTTACTTCTAAAATTTCCATTTTGTTCATTTTATATCTTTTACTTTACTGAGACCATAGTTTTTATTTGTTTCAAGCATACTTATAATTGTAGGATGATGTGTCTGCTTTAAATTCTTTATCAGATTAGTCTAATATTTTTGTCATCTCAATTTTGGTATATATTGGTTATCTTTTATTACTCAGTTTGATATTTTTCTGAATCTTGGAATGACTAGTGCACATTTTGAGACTCTGGATCTTGTCTAACTTCTCATTTAGCTGGCTTCCTCTAACACTGCTTGGGTGCAGCGAAAGTGAGGTAGGAGTGGGAGTCCAGATTCCCACTTAGCCTCCTTGACATTGGAGTCTCCTCCTTACTGCTAGACAAGGGGGTGGGGAATTCTGCCCCCCTAGTAGGCCACCACAGATACTGCTCCCCAAGTGGCCTCCACTGAGTCAATGGGTGGAAGGGAGTAGCATGGTTACTGGAGAAAGTCCTGTCTCTGTTTTCTGACACTATCACAGCAGGAGTGGGGAGGGCACCCTGTTACTACCCATTGGGAGGGAAGTCCAGACTTCTCACATGGTCTTCATTGACACAGCAGGGGTGGGGCTAGGTAGGCCCTACTCAGTCTTCTCTGAGACCTCTCTGGTGGAGAGTTGGAGTACCCCAGGTGAAGGTGAATTGCCCACTTGACACTTGTCCTGTGCCTGGGGTAGAACCAAATGTTTTCTATTGTGTTTGACTAGAGCAGAGCGATTATTGTTTAAAGCTTTCTATACTTCTGTTCTGCCCTTTGTCTTTTTCTTTGGCAAGGAGAGCAGGCTTTTCATGGGACTTTTTTGGATCTTTGTCTGTTGGCATTTCTTGGTTGCCAGTTCTTTTGCTTCAAGTCTGGGAAATATGAGGTCGAAAGGAAACCCCGTAAATTAATTTCCATATCTTTCCCCAGTGACTGAGATCCCCTGTCATATTTGCCTTTTTTCCCCCTGCTTTCAATTTTCTTATGTTTGCTTTATATATAATATTCAGAGTTTTTAGTTACATTTAACTGGAGGAACAGGGGTAAGTATATCTACTCTTTCTTCCCAGAAGAGGAAGTTGCTCTGGACTTTATTTTATATAAAAAACTAGTGGCCTGATGCATGAATGAAGATTCATGCAAGAATGGGCCTTTGTTCTCCTGGCTGCTGGCACCGCCTTTGCTCTGTCTGGAGCCACCTTTCTGCCTTCCCACGCTGCCCAGAGGACCAGAGCGGCTAGGGTGGTGCGGAAAGCCTGTGTCATCACCATGGCGACAATGCAAGCATCCCGCCCCGTCCCCAGCTGCTCAGTGCCTGCATATGCAAATTAACCCACCATCTTTGTTGGGTTGATTTGCATACTCACTCCTGATTGGCTGGTCGGTGTCACGAAGGTACTGTGAATTAGCATGTTACTCTTTTATTAGGTAGATTAAATATAATCTATTAGCTGGTTATCTCCCAGAGAAATGTGTAACATTTTGATTTTTAGACATATGTGTGCTAAAGTAATAAAGACATGTAATAATATCATTCTCATGATCATTACCATAATAAAGATACATACTCACATATAACATAGATGTAATATATATTTGAAATGTATTTATTTTGGGGAAAAAAATCACAGTGGGCACAAGAAAGTTCATAAAGGCTCCTAAAACTGCATAGGAAATTAATAGGCCTTTAAATCTTTTCTTGATATTTTCTTGCTGTAATTTCCTGCAAATCATTTATGAAATGCAGTCTCTAAGTTATCACACCACACTGAAATGGATGATGTTTTCATCTACATAAGCAGAAAAGCATGTTGCTTGGATCTTAGCAATAAAATCTAGTCTTCCTGATGTAAATGACAGTACAGACTTCTAACAGGGAAGAATCTACTTCCTGCTATCTCTATTGAAAAAAATAGGGAAGCCCGGGTCATGACTTCTGTACAATAGGTGGTGCATACTGCATTTACAGTACTTTTTCATTGCATAAACCTTTCATTTGTTAGAGATATAAATATATCTTTTAAATAAAACTTCTATAAATAACATAAATATGTTGGCATCTTAGAGTATGATACATCACCTTGACTGTCCCTTTTATTTTTATTATTACTATTATTTTTAAACTAGAGGCCCGATGCATGAAAATTCGTGCACTTGCGGGGAGGGGGTGCCTCAGCCAGGCCTGTGCCCTCTCCAGTTTGGGAACCCTTGGGGGATGCCCACCTGCTGGCTTAGGCCTGCTCCCTGGGTGCTCAGACCTAAGCCATTAGTTGGACATCCTTAGCACTGCTGTGGAGAGGCTCCCGCCACCACCGCTGCGCTGGCCAGCCATGAGCCAGCTTCTGGCTGAGTAGCGCTCCCCCTGTGGAAGCACATTGACCACCAGGAGGCAGCTCCTGTGTTGAGCATCATAGCGACCAGTTGTTCCCAGTTGTTCTGCTATTAGGGTCAATTTGCATATTTCCCTTTTATTATATAGGATAAGGAGCTTTGTATTTATTTAACTTTTATTGATTGTAGAGAGAGCGGGAGGGAGAGAGAGAGAAACATGTAGAAAGAAACATCAATTTGTTGCCTCCCTCCCATACACACCCCACCTGGGGACCAAACTTGCAACCTGGGCATGTGCCCTGCCCAGGAATTGATCCAGTGAACTTTCAGTGCACTGGAAGATGCTCTTCCAAGTGAGCCACAGTGGCCAAGGCAGTTGACTGTCCCTTTTAAAAATGAAAAGAAAGTTACATGTGGTTCTTTGTTACAGGCTATATTTTTCTTTCAAATTGTTGTGGAGTATGATACTGTCTAGAGCAGCCTTGGGCAAACTACGGCCCGCAGGCCGGATCCGGCTGTTCTATCCGGTTCTCTTGCTCTCCCCTCCGCTCCTTTACTTTGAATTTATATTAGTTCACACAAACACTCCATCCATGCTTTTGTTCCGGCCCTCCGGTCCAGTTTAAGAACCCATTGTGGCCCTCAAGTCAAAAAGTTTGCCCACCCCTGGTCTAGAGAGAGCAAGTGAGGGAGCAATTTTATATGATATTTCTAAGATGCCTGATGCCCTCTGTCCTATGCCTTCGAACCAAACCCATCCAATGGTAAGATCTAGTTTAGAATAAATGTGAATGAACTGAAAATTATCAGTCATACAGTGATCAGTAAGTTCAGATATATTAGGAAATTAGACTAGGTAATAGCTTACATGCTCAAGAAGCAGTAATAAAATCCAGATTTTTCTTTTATTTTAACTAAAACTGTCAGGGAGAACACTGATAGACATACTAGGAAACAAAAATTGTTTCATGTGATCTCAGGAGATTCGACATTTGGTAAATGTACTACAGATATGGATATGGTAACAATTATCTGTCAGCTACTTGACTTTTCCTTAGCATGATGGTGATAAATGAAGTGGCTTGCAAAGCACTTTGCAAAATTCAGCTGACTAGACCCATTGCAATATAGAACTTTTAATATTTTTATTATTTGATACTAGAGGCCCAGTGCACAAATTCGTGCACAGGTGGGGTCCCTCAGCCTGGTTGGGGCCTATCGGGGCCGTCTCTCCCAGTCCTGATGGGGGCCTGCCGGCCAGGGAGGGACCACGGGAGGGCTCCAGGGCATGTTTGGCCCTCTCACCCAGTTCCAATCAGCCGGACCCCAGCAGCAAGCTAACCTATCGGTTAGAGCATCTGTCCCCTGGTAGTCAGTGTGCGTCATAGTGACTGATCAAGTGGTTGACACTTAGCATATTATGCTTTTATTATATAGGAATAGAGGCCTGGTGCATGAAATTCGTACACTGGGGCAGGGGGGGGGGGCTCTCAGCCCGGCCTGTGCCCTCTTGCAGTCCAGGACCCCTTGCTCCTTACCGCCCGCCTGCCACGGAGGTAGGAGAGGCTCACGCAACCTCCACTGCGCTCGCCTGCCCCCAGATCACCTCCCCCACCAGTGGGCAAGGGATGGGGCCAGCACTAAGATGAGGTGAACCTGGCTTCTGGCTGAGCAGGGGGTTGGAGGGGGATTGTGGCTCAACCAGAAGCCGGACTCACTGCTTCTTAGTGTTGGCCCCATCCACTGGATGGGGGGTGATCTGGGGCCAGGCTGACTCGGGGAGGGGCTGTGGGAGGTTGAGGCACCACGGTCACGCCCCATCCAGCCTCTGCAGAGGTTCTGGGACCACACCGCTCCCTGTCCCCCCGCCTCTGTGGAAGGTGTGGTGCTGGGCCCAGGACCAGGCCCGCACCATGGCCTCTCCTGCCACCTCTGCTGAAGGGGTAGCGCTAGACCTGCCAGTGCCTTGGCCTCTCACGCTGCCTCTGCAGAAGGGGCGATGCCGGACCAGGACCGGGACTGTGCCGCAGCCTCTCCCACTGCCTCTGTGGAAGGGACCGCCATGGCTGGCCTGGAGGTGCAGGCTCACCGGCCCCGCCCCTCACCCACTGGTCATTCCGGAAAGTCATCCGGAAGGTCGTTTGGCTGTCTAGTCTAATTAGCATATTATGCTTTTATTACTATAGATTAGCAGGGATCATTCTCATTTCATTTTTAAATGTTACCAGATGTGCTACATAAAAAAGATTGCTGCTTTTATTTTTGGTTGGAATAGGGAGTTGTGGGGTGAATTTTGTCAACACAGAGATCAAGCAGTTCTTATAGAGTCTATTAATTTTGTATAAATTGTCATTTGGAAATTTAGCCACTGAACACTAAATAATAGATTCACTGACAAGTAAGAGACCTTTCAGATGTATGTAGTTGATACCAAATGACCCCCTGAAAATTAGTTTTCTCAGATATCTTTTTGTAAAAGTCTCATGTACATGTCCATGAAAAAGCTGGATTTGCTCAAAAGTCTCAGGAGACCTGCTTTATCATGGTCATGAAGGTAGTTAGCTTGCTAATCCCTAGTATGGTATCCCATTTCTCTGTCATTCTCAACATTCTATAGGCATGTTGTGAATAAATAAGCAAAACCTTTTTTGGTTGCATCTGATTGTCATAATATTACACAGACAGAACTTCTGATCATTGAACTCTACAAGAATGTACTCATCTTAGAGGGTTGTAATCCAAGATATTTTGTCTTTTGATCTTCTGTACTTTAAACTGTGCATGAATTACTGGTTTTATCACTTCGTTTTATAGTGTTGGAAAAGTAACATGACTACTCTGATATTTATTTCTCTCATCTGTAAAATGAGAACAGGTTATTTTTGAGAAAGTGGTGGTGAGTATATATTAACACTAAATAAATATTCACTCACTTACCTTTGTATAGACACAAAATTGTGAAAATTATGCTCTTCAATTAAGATGTTACATTTTTAGAAGTTATCTTTTACTCACATTTTCCCTTTGAACAATATTAAACAGTAGAATTATATAAATATTATGGGAAACATGAATTGGATAGTTCCATGTAAATAAATCCTCTATATTTTATTTAAACACAATTATGTTTAAGTAATTAATCCAGTAATTAATTAGCAAACCCTTCATTTTAGCTCCAATATCTACAGGGTTTGATCATAAGCTTTTCTAATTCATTATAGCATTTTAGTAATAATTATTGATAATATAACTAAGATATCTATACTGAACAAACTTTTGGGTAAGACAAATTTACATAAATTATGGAAATTTTACAAATTTAATGTTTTGTTGTTACTTAATACAGTGGTAACTTATTCTAAACTGATTAGAATTCTTTATATATGACTTTCCATGAATTCTTATCTTGAAATTATACCAATTATTGGAATAGGTTCTGAATTGTGGTATAATCCCTTTATTTCATATCAGCCTGGGATAAAGAAATAGACAAGCACATAAGCAATAACAACAAAAACAGTATTTGACCAGTTTATCTTCAATCTCATAGCTGCTTGTGCCTCTTATACAACTTTATCATAAAAGAGAACTAAACACATGGCTTTGATTTACCCTTGTGGATTTGTATAAGGCTTTTGTGAGCTTCTCCTGCATCACTTTTTTTATTTATAGATCATGGATAGAATGAAAAAGGGTATAAGTTGTGTATCTAGAGTGATAACAGAAATCATAACTGCATATATTTTCTAGTCAGAAATAACTGTTTTTCAGTTTTTACTTCAGTGATAAGGAATTATTTTTCATCAAATTTTGAAAATCTGTATTTGGGAATTGGCAAATTGAAATTTGCATATATGATCATTACTAGAGGCCCAATGCATGAAATTCGTGCAAGAGTAGGACTTCCTTCCCCCAGCTGCTGGCACCAGCTTCCCTCTGGCATCCGGGACCCAGGCTTCCCTTGTAGCCCTGGCTTCGTCTGGAAGGTCATCTGGTCTAATTAGCATATTATGCTTTTATTAATATAGATAATGGCTAAAAACTTCATTATTTGGATGGATATTTATTTTTCTAATTTTTCTGAGATAAAAGTTTAACCTGCTGACATTCAACTTTTTTTTCTTTTTAGATATATACTATACATTTCCCTCCAAGGTACAAACTTCCTTCCAAGAAAAGCTATACCTCCATCTCACAAATTTGGATAATACAGTTTTTATTAAGTATAAAAATATTTCCTAATTACCGTTTTTAAGCTAGGGTATTTAAAACTTTATTTTATAACTTCCCAAATATGTGACATTTCAATTTAAGCTTTATTATTTATATGTTCCTTGATTGTTTTTCAGGCAAAGAACATTTTGGTGTACTCAAATTGAGATTGCTTTAATTGAAAACATGTCTATACTTTTCTTCATGTTTTTTTATATCCTTCTATAAAGCTTCATACTTTTTGCATATCTTCCACATTCCTTCTTATATTTATTCATATGGATTTTTAGTTTATGAGGTAATTTATGTTGTGATGACTAAATTGGTTTTTTCCTATCACATTTCCTAATTGGTTATTGCAAAGCAAAATTTGCTGATTTTTTTCATTTATACTATGTCCAAGAAATTCTTTTATTTTTATTTTTTTTGTTTAAAATGTTACTTATATTAGTACATATATCTCCTTTTTTCCCCCCATTGACCTTCCCCCAGCCTCCCCTACCCCCTGTTGCATGCCCTCACTCATCCCACCCCCCCAGTGTCTTATGTCCATTGGTGTGCTAATATGCATGCATACAAGTCCTTTGGTTGATCTATTTATCTCCCTGCCCAACACGCCCCAGCCTTCCCGCTGTAATTTGACAGTCTGTTCGGTGCTTTACTGCCTCTGTATCTATCTTTTTATTCATCAGGTTATAATGTTCTTTATTTTCCATAAATGAGTGAGATCATATGGTATTTTTCTTTCTTTGCCTGGCTTATTTCACTTAACATAAGGTCTATCTATGCTGCTGCAAATGATAAGAATTCCTTCTTTTTATAGCAGCATAGTATTCCATTGTGTAGATGTACCATAGTTTTCTAATCCACTCATCTGCTGATGGGCATTTAGGCTGTTTCCAAATCTTAACTATGGTGAATTGTGCTGCTATGAACATAGGGGTGCATATATCCTTTCTGATTGGTGTTTCTAGTTTCTTGGGATATAATCCTAGAAGTGGGATCACTGGGTCAAATGGGAGCTCCATTTTTAGTTTTTTGAGGAAACTCCATACTGTTCTCCACAGTGGCTGCACCAGTCTGCATTCCCACCAGCAGTGCACGAAGGTTCCTTTTTCTCCGCATCCTTGCCAGCACTTGCCGTTTGTTGATTTGTTGATGGTTGCCATTCTGACAGGTGTGAGATGGTACCGCATTGTCGTTTTGATTTGCATCTCTTGGATAATTAGTGACTTTGAGCATGTTTTCATATATCTCTTGGCCTTCCTTCTGTCTTCTTTCGAAAAGATTCTATTTAGGTTCGTTGCCCATTTTTTTATTGGATCATTTATCTTCCTTTTATTAAGTTGTATAAGTTCCCTGTAGATGTTGGAGATTAAACCTTTATCAGTGATAACATTTGCAAATACATTCTCCCATACAGTGGGCTTTCTTGTTGTTTTGTTGATGGGTTCTTTTGCTGTGCAAAAGCTTTTTATTTTGATGTAGTCCCATTTCTTTATTTTCTCTTTAGCTTCCATTGTCCTAGGAGCGGTATCAGTGAAGAAATTGCTTCGGCATATGTCTGAGATTTTGCTGCCTGTGGATTCCTCTAGTATTTTTATGGTTTCCCGTCTTATGTTTAAGTCCTGTATCCATTTTGAGTTAATTTTTGGGTCTGGTGTAAGTTGGTGGTCTAGTTTCATTTTTTTTTTGCATGTATCTGTCCAATTTTCCCAACACCATTTATTGAAGAGACTGTCTTGACTCCATTGCATGTTCATGCCTCCTTTGTCAAATATTAATTGAGCATAGTAGTTTGGGTCGATATCTGGATTCTCTGTTCTATTCCATTGATCTATATGTCTTTTCTTGTGCCAGTACCAGCCTGTTTTGAGAACAATGGCTTTGTAGTACAGCTTGAAATCTGGTATTGAGATCCCACCTACTTTGTTCTTCTTTCTCAGGATTACTGTGGCTATTCGGGGTCTTTTTTTTTTATTCCAGATGAATTTTTGGAGAGTTTGTTCTAGGTCTATGAAATATGCTGTTGGTATTTTAGTGAGGAGTGCATTTGAATCTATAGATTGCTTTATGTAGTAAGAAATTTTAATGATGTTGATTCTACCAATCCATGAACATGGTATGTTCTTCCATCTGTTTACGTCTTCCTCTATCTCTTTTTTGTGTCCTATAGTTTTCCTTGGTTAAGTTTATTCCTAGGTATCTTAATTTTTTTGGTGTGAAGGTAAATGGGATTGCTTTTTTAGTCTCTCTTTCTGTAAGTTCACTATTGGTGTATAGAAATACCATAGATTTCTTGGCGTTAATTTTGTATCATGCTACATTGTCAAATTCATTTATTAAGTCTATTAGTTTTTTTGATGGAGTCTTTCGGGTTTTTTATGTACAATATCATATCATCTGCAAATAAGGACAGCTTTACTTCTTCTTTTCCAATTTGGATGCCTTTTATTTCTTCTTCTTGTCTAATTGCAATGGCTAGTACTTCCAGTACTATGTCGAATAGGAGTGGTTAGAGTGGGCATCCCTGTCTTGTTCCTCTTATTAGGGGAAATGGTTTTAGTTTTTGCCCATTGAGTATGATGTTAGCTGTGGGTATATCATATATGGCTTTTATTATGTTGAGGTATGATCCTTCTATTCCCACCTTGTTGAGAGTTTTTATCAAGATAGGGTGTTGGATTTTGTCAAATGCTTTTTCTGCATCAATTGATATGACTATGTGATTTTTATCTCTCAATTTTTTATGTGATGTATCATGTTTATTGATTTGTGGATATTGTACCATCTTTGCATTCCTGGGATAAATCCTACTTGGTCATGGTGTATGATCTTTCTGATATACTGCTGGATCCAATTTGCTAGAATTTTGTTGAGGATTTTGGCATCTACATTCATGAGGGATATTGGCCTGTAATTCTCTTTCATTGTGCTGTCTTTTTCTGGTTTTGGTATTAGGGTGATGCTGGCTTCATAGAAGGAGCCTGGAAGTGTTCCTTCCTTTTGAATTTTTTGCAATAGTCTGAGGAGGATAGGTTTTAGTTCTTCCTTGAATGTTTGGTAAAACTCCCCTGTGAAGCCGTCTGGCCTTGGGCTTTTGTTTGCTGGAAGCTTTTTGATGACTGCTTCAATTTCTTCCATAGTTATTGGCCTATTGAGATGTTTAGATTCTTCCTGATTGAGTTTTGGAAGGTTGTTTTTTCTAGGAATATGTCCATTTCCTCCAGGTTGTCCACTTTCTTGGCATAGAGTTGTTCATAGTATTTTTTAACAATCCTTTGTATTTCTGTAGGGTCTGTTGTTATTTTGCCTCTTTCATTTCTGATTTTGTTTATTTGGGTCCTCTCTCTTTGCTTCTTGGTGAGCCTGACTAGGGGTTCATCAATCTTGTTTATCCTTTCAAAGAACCAGCTCTTGGTTTTGTTGATCTTTTGTATTGTTTTTTTGGTCTCAATGTCGCTTATCTCTGCTCTGATCTTTATTATTTCCTTCCTTCTGCTTACACTGGGCTTTTCTTGTTGCTCTCTTTCTAACTCTTTGAGTTGTAGGGTTAGGTAATTTATTACCATTGTTTCTTGTTTTTTGCAGTAGGCTTGTAGAGCTATGAACTTCCCTTTCAAGACTGCTTTCACCGTGTCCCATAGATTTTGGATTGTTGTGTTTTCATTGTCATTTATTGCAATGATGTTTTTTGTTTCTTCTTTCATCTCAGTGGTAACCCAGTCATTGTTTAATAGCATGCTGTTTAGTCTCCATGTGTTTGATTTCTTTGGATTGTTTTTATTGTAGTTGAGTTCCAGTTTTATGCCACTGTGGTCTGAGAAGATGCTTGATATGATTTCTATCTTCTTGAATTTGAAGAGACTTTGCCTATGACCCAACATATGGTCTATCTTTGAAAATGACCCATGTGCACTTGAGAAGTATGTATATTCTGTAGCTTTGGGGTGAAATGTTCTGAAGATGTCAATTAATTCCATCTAGTCTAGTGAGTCATTTAAGATTGATGCTTCTTTGCTGATTTTTTGTTTAGAGGATTTGTCCAATGGTGATAGTGGCGTATTAAAGTCTCCTACTATGATTGTATTTCTGTCAATCTCTCCTTTGATATCCTGTAGGAGAATTTTTATATATTTGGGTACTCCTGTATTGAGTGTGTATATGTTTACCAGAGTTATTTCTTCTTGTTGGATTGCTCCCTTTAGTATTATGAAGTGGCCTTCCTTATCTCTTGTTATGTCCTTCACTTTGAGATGTAATTTGTCAGATATAAGTACTGCTACCCCAGCTTTTTTTTCATTTCCATTCGCCTGAAAAACCTTTTTCCATCCCTTTACCCTCAGTCTGTGTGCATCTTTTTTTCTGAGGTGGGTTTCTTGTAGACAGCAGATATATGGTTCGTGTTTTCTTATCCAATCCGTTGCCTATGTCTTTTGATTGGGGCATTTAATCCATTTACATTTAAAGTTATTATTGATAGGTGCTTATTTTTTGCCATTTTTACTCTTTTCCCTGTGTTCCTTCTTTCCTTCCTATTTCTTTCTTTCTTTTTTTTTTTTTTTTTTTTTTTTTTTTTTTTTACAGCAGACCCTTTAGCATTTCTTACATTGCTGGTTTGGTGGTAATATTTTCCCTTAGTCCTTTTTTGTCTGTGAAGCTCCTGATTTCACCTTCAATTTTGATTGATAGCCTTGCTGGGTACAGTATTCTTGGATTCAGACCCTTCCTTTGCATGACTTTGTATATTTCATTCCATTCCCTTCTGGCCTGATGAGTTTCTGTTGAGAAATCAGTCACTAGTCTGATGGGGTTTCCTTTGTAGGTAACTTTCTGTCTCTCTCTGGCCGCTTTTAAGATTCTTACTTTGTTGTTGGCGTTTGCCAATTTAATTATAATGTGCCTTGGCATCGGTCTTTTGAGTTTCATTTTGCTTGGGACTCTGTGAGCTTCTTGGATTTGTGTGGGTTTTTTCTTCCCTGTCACTATTTCTTCAAACAGGTTTTGTATTCCTTGCTCAGTTTCCTCTCCTTTGGAGCCCCTATTATGCAGGTGTTGTTTTGTTTCCTGTTGTCCCAAAGTTCCCTTAAAAAGCAGTTCCTGCTTTTTAATTTTTTTTTTCTAGAAGCTGCTCTACTTGGGTATTTTTTCGTACCTTGTCTTCTAGCTCACTGATGTGGTCCTCTGCTTCTTCTAGTCTACTCTTGATGCTTTCTATTGAGTTCTTTACAGCAGCCATGTCATTTTTCATTTCTTCTTGGTTCTTCTTTATTTCCTCTTGGTTCTTACACATATTGTCAAATTTGTCTTGCATTCTTTTCAGCCACCTTATTACCATTTCTCTGAATTCTTTCTCTGGGAGGTTGCTTGCCTCCATTTTGTTTACTTCCTTTTCTGGTGATGCCTGCTTTTCTTTCATATGCAGGCTGTTTCTTTGTCTCCCCATGATCTCTCATCTCTGGGTGTCCGATTATGTAGTTCTCTCTCTCCTTTTCCCAGGCAAAATCTGACCTTTCCATGGTGGAGTGTAGAGCTCCTCTGAATCTGCATGTTTGCGCCAATTGGGGACCGGTGCTCTGGGATTTGCAGCTGTTCGGTGGGTGCCGCAGTTGCAGATTTTCAGGCTTCCGATAACATCCACTTTCCCCTTCAAGATGGCGTGGTCTCAGCATCCAAGCCAGTTGCTCCAGGAGGGAATCCAGCAGCAGTGGGGGCTGCCCGGTGAGGGGTCGCCCGTCCAACAGACCCCCACCGTCTCCTTGAGTATAGCTGTCCCTCAACTCACCAACAAACACTCCCTGTGCGACCCGCAGCTGTTCTTTCTATCTGCTCCGGGACAAGGCTCGGGACACGTATATCTATTCTGCCACCATTTTTTCCTCCCTAGGTCCAAAAGTTGCTGATTTTTTGTTGTAATACTTTTACAATGACAATAGTACATTTTAAAAGCAATGCAACCTCAATTTGAGTACACCAAGATGTTTTTTCTGTATTCTAAAATATTTTTTTTATTTTGCACTCAAGATAACATCAAGGCATTTCACTTGTATGGAACCTTATAAGAAGGAATTAATTGAAATACAAGAACCTACATTTCTTTAAATGAGTACAAAGTAATTTTAATAGATGTCATAGGTTGACATCTCCCTCCCCCAATTCATATGTTGAAGTCTTAATTAACCTACAACACCTCAGAACATGACTGTATTTGATATAGGGTCTTTAAAGGGGTGAGTAAGTTAAACATGAGATCATGGATGGACCCTGCTCCTCCATGACTTATGTCATAAAAAGAGGAAATAGGGCAGGCAGATATAGGAGGGAGATCGTGTGAGGCCAAAAAAAGAAAATGTACCAGTTATTTTCCTAAGAGAGCAATCTTATTTGTTTGATATTGTTATTGACCTCAGATGATGACCCTAAATGCTCTCTTACTGGACACAAATTTTGTCTAATGAATTATAATGTAATGACCATTTTTTTTTTAGCAAGCCTTTTTGAACTGTTGAAATATTTATTTGTCATGAACTGCTAAAACTATAATTATGAGGTCAAAGGACAACAATATGACCATCTCCCCATTGGTTTCAATGCAGGTTAAAGCAATTATACTCCTCCATAAATGAATTTAGTAATGTTGACTAATAGCAGCATAAAGCCATTTTGAAACAACATGGCATGGTGCTGATTAAAATGGGCTGATATTACAAAGCAATCTGCAGATAGCTGCTACTTGTGCTGGGTTTGGAGATGCCCAGGAAAGGTCAAGCTGTAAACCAAGGCCAACTACTGCTAGTGCTGAGCCTGGAGCCACTTAGTAAGGGTTATATCGCAGATGCCATTTGTCTGAGAGATTTTGGTAAAGTCCTAATCAATCATAAGCCAAGACAGACCATTTGAATGGAAAGCCACTGGAAACAGCTTGGGTGGGCTTGCAACTTGGTTGGTACGCATCTCAGGGAATCATTGGGTTTACTGCTTCAATTTCATCAGTAGTTATTGGCCTAGCAAAATACAACCTTCCGAAATTCAATCAAGAAGAATCAGAAAACCTGAAGAGGCTGATAACTACTGATGAAGTTGAAGCAGTAACAAAACAAAATAAAACAAACAAAAAAACTCCCCAAAACCTCCCAGTAAACAAAAGCCCTGGTCTGGAAAGTGTCACAAGAGAGTTTTACCAAATATTCAAAGAAGAACTAACACCCCTATTCCTCAAACTATTCCAAAAAATTCAAGAGGAAGGAACACTTCTAAACTCTTCCTATGAGGCCAGCATCACCCTAATTCTTCTGTGTTTTAAATATACTATTGTCCTTCCATACCATTTGCCCCAAAAGATGTCACTTTAAGAACATTTCTTTTCACTTTTATTCTGATGGTCTGCAGCATTTTTACATTATAGTTCCTAGATTTTCAGGCAGGTTTATATAATTTTTTTAAAAATATATTTTATTGATATTTCACAGAGAGGAAAGGAGAGGGACAGAGAGCCAGAAACATCGATGAGAGAGAAACATCGATCAGCTGCCTCCTGCACACCTCCCACTGAGGATGTTCCTGCAACCAAGGTACATGCCCTTGACCGGAATCGAACCCGGGACCTTTCAGTCCGCAGGCGGACGCTCTATCCACTGAGCCAAACCGGTTTCGGCGCAGGTTTATATTTTTATATAGAATTCATGTTTAGATAGAGATGCTACCTATACTATACCTTTTGTTCATTTTTCACTTTGTATACATACAGTAGGAATTAATACCAGTACCAAAGAGAGTTAGCTATCACCTATGTATATAAGTAATAATGATGATGATTGTAGCAATTGTCATATAGTATATTAATAACTTTCTATATGCAAAGTTCTATCTTAACCATTTTATGTGTTATTTTATTTTTAAAACATCACCATTTTATGTATTTAAGCACTAATATCCTCTAGCCTAATTATAACTCCTGCTTGATAATTCAGTGAATATTAAAAAAATCACATTTTTTAATATATTGGAAATTTATATATTAGAGTTCTATAATACTGGTGCTATAAGTACTTCTATAGTCATAGTGGAACTTTAATTAAATGTGCTATGTGCTATAAGTGAACAAAGCTCATTCTTTTCAGTTTACTTTAAAATTTAGGACAAAAGTAAATTTGTGTATTTTAATATCCAAGAAATTTATAGTAGTAAGAACACAAGATATATGTGAGAGGATTTTGACTCTGATCTACTCTGGGGAACTATATGATCTTGGAAAAATGACACAACATCTCTAGGCCTCTGTATCCTTCCAAGTTAAATAAAAATAATGACAGTTACTTCACAGGCCATTAGAAATACATTAATAATGAATTTAAAAGGTACTTCTAAACATCAAAGCATTATATAAGTATTTTCACAGCAACTGTGGGTTTTTCATAGTGAAATATAACACATTAATAGATGACATATTATAAAATAAGACATTTGAAAGCATCAGAATGTACTTTCTATTTCTCTCTCTCTCTCTCTCTCTCTCTCTCTCTCTCTCTCTCTCCCTCTCTCTTTCTCTTTCTCTCTCTCTTGCTTCTTCCTAGATGAGCAACTAAGGAAAGCTGCTGATTTTGTATTTGTAAGAAGTATAGTAAGTGAATATTTGAGGGAGGAGGGTTTAGTATTGCAGTAGCTGCTTCAGGCTGTTTCCCTTATCAGAAATAGTGCTTCTAGACTATCAAAAGTAGGAATGGAGCTTAAAATACAATTCTCACTCAACCAAGTAAACTCTTACATTTTCCCCTCCTATATTCTTCTCTATATCTCCCAGATTTAGGAATGTGCACATTTGGCTTATTTTCCCTCCACATGACATCTTATTATATAGTGTGAAGAAGAAAAATGATTCAGGTACTTCACTCTGTTTGTAAGCTTAATTTTAATCTTTGATTTTGATGGCATCTTTAGAAATTCTGCCCTTAAAATTAGGGGAATACTGACTGTTTCAATTTAAGTAAGATTAATTTTAAATCTTATTGAACATTGACTATGTAAGGTTTCTTAATCTCTTGACAATTATTTTTTATGTTTAGGCTGAGTGCATCTGCTGAGCTTTGGGTAGAATTTCCTCAGAATTCCAGAACAAGAATTGTTTTTAATGTGATGAAAATGACACAGAAATTATACCAATGATGGACTTCCAGAGAAGTGGCAGATTAAATGCAATTCTATGCAAAGTAAAAACGTAAAGTACACAAGGTCGTAATGTAAGAGCTGTGCCTAAACCAGGTACATTTGCATACTAATGTTCAATGTCTCTGGGTGAATTGCAACCTTGGACAAAAGATAGAATGTGGTAAGGGAGAAAGCTTATTTTTTAACCTGAAACAAATACTGATCCCTTTTTTGGATTAAATAAAAAAAAATATACTGGAGGACAGTTTAATTACACGGGGGTCCAATTTAAAGAAATTGGGTGCTTTTCAAGTATTTGTCTTAACAGCTCTTTTTTTTAGCTTTTCCTTTAAGGGCATTATGCTTAGTGATTTCAAGTTTGCAGCTTCTACTGTTGATTGGACTTCTGGGTTTGCCCTAGAAACCTCTGACAACATTAAAACAAGTTTCATAAGCAAAGGATTCTAATGGATGATGGAAATTTTCTGGTTTTGCTGACTCATGAACAGATGGTGCTTCTAATCCTTCCATGAAATGCCCTTTTGTAATGTTCATGTCTGTAGCCAACCCAGAATGCATCTCACAGCTGTAAAGTACAGGTTTATGTGGAATTGAACTGAACCTTGGAACAAACTCACAATGCTGGGTAATGTCAATTCTTAGTACTTTGTACAGTTGAATGGACATCTCAGTCTAGTGTTTGGACTGAGGATTATCTCAGACACACCAGAAGGAAGTTGCACTTTTTATATTAGTGCAGTTCTAGAAGCTTACTTATTTGCACTTTTAGTTGGTTCTTTCTGCAATATAACTAAAAGGCCTTCTTTGTTTGGGTTTTAATGCAATTTAATTTTATTTACAAAATATTTCAAACATCTGGGTAAGCAGAAACATTTGTGTACCCATTTTGCAAAATTTAAGAGTTGTTTATATTTGGGAATATTCATTTCAGATTTTGTGTTTTAAAAACACAAATCACTAAGATCTAACTAATTTTCTTTTCACTTTTTCCCTCCCCCAAGGACATTTTTTATTCTGAAATGACATGTATTAATACCTTGCACAGTTTTTATTTTCATACTAGAGGCCTGGTGCACAAAATCATGCACTTGGTGGGTGGGGGGAGGGCATCTGTCAGCCTGGCCTGCATCCTCTTGCAGTCTGGGAGCCCTCGGGGGATGTCCAACTGATGGCTTAGGCCTGCTGCCTGCCTAAGACATCAGTTGGACATCCTTAGCGCTGGCACGAGATAGGAGAGTCTGCTGTGGAGGTGGGAGAGGCTCCCGCCACCGCCACTGTGCTCGCCAGCCATGAGCCTGGCTTCTGACTGAGTGGCATTCCCCCTGTGGGAGCGCACTGACCACCAGGAGGTAGTTTCTGCATTGAGAGTCTGCCCCCTGGCGGTCAGTGCATGTCATAGTGACCAGTCGTTCTGCAATTAGGCCGAAACTGGCTTTCTGACATCACCCGAGGGGTCCCAGGTTGCAGGAGGGTGCAGGCCAGGCTGAGGGACCCCACCAGTGCAAGATCAGTGCCGGGAGGGACGTGGAATGTTGGCCAGCTGCGGAGGGACTGTGGGAGGACTCCAGGGCATGACTGGCATGTCTCACTCAGTCCCAATCGGCCAGACCCCAGCAGCAAGTTAACCTACCGATCGGAGCATCTGCCCCCTGTGGTCAATGCATGCCATAGTGATTGGTCCACCAGTGGACTGTCCACTGAAGGTCAGTGCACGTCATAGAGAGCAGTTGAGTGGCCTTCGCATATCATTAGCATATTATACTTTGATTGGTTGAACAGCCAACTGGATGACTGGACACATAGCATATTAGTCTTCTATTATATAGGATTTGTATTGTATGCATTCATAAAAATGAATGTTGATTTTTTTCTTTTAAAAATGTAGGTAAATTATATAATTTTCAATTTGTTTTTATAATTAACTTTATTGTATGTTTTGAAAAGTGAGATTTTACTCATGCATTTAACAGCTCTAAAGTCTTTCATTGTATATTCATTCCTTAGTATTTTACTAATAGATTGTTTGTTTCCAATTGTAAGTACGATAAGCCCTTGCTGAACTGAATAGCATTTTAGAAGCTCCTCTCTCTCTCTGCTTTTTAATTGCTTTTGTTACTCAAAAAAGCTTCTTTTAAAATCTTATTTAGCTTTCTGACTCTATGCTTGTGCCTTCAATATTTTCACAATGATTTTCTGCTCCCCAATAAAGAAAGCACTCTTGATCCTGTTACAGTCACATTTTGCACACATGGATCTACCATAGGGCCTGCCGACATGTTTCTTTTCGTTTTAGACAACCTCATTAGAACTTTAGGTCTCACAGCACGAACTCCAGGAAGTCGGCCTGGGCACATGCCACATGCAGATTTTGTTGCTTTCCCAACCTTCTTGGTATAAAGGTAACCAATTCTATTACCAGGGGTTCAGGACAGCCTAGCTTTGTTAGAGATTGTGTTGCAGGAGAGCCTCTGACAGTATGTCATATGCTGCACCATGGTGAATGCCTGAATCACTGTCCCCAGAAGAGGAAAAGGTAGAAATTTCTTTAGATAAGATAGGGTTTTGCAAGACTACAGAACTGTTAGAAGTAAAGCTAGATGGTAGAGAATGCATAGTGACAGATTTTCTATGAACTGTAACACATTGCCAAATTCCTCTCCAAAGCACTACTTCAGTTTGTACTCTTACCAACTATATTCTTGAACTCTATAAAAACCGTATCCTAAATTATACTCAGTGTAATTAGACTCTTACATTTTTGGCCAGTCTAGTTACTTAGAACTGTCACTGTCATTATTTTAATTTATATTTTCCTGATTCTAGGCAGATTTAACCTTTTCTCATAATATTATTAGTTACTTGATTTCCTATTCGAGTACCTATTATTTATTGACCAGTGGCCTGGTGCATGAAATTCGTGCACATTAAAAGGGGATTAATTAGAGGAAATAATTTAATATTGCTATTTGCCCTTTCTCTATAATAGAAGTGTCAGAAATGAAAGAAAATTAGTAAAATGTATGTGAAAACCTTTCTCCTGTCAGAGTCTGGGGTGCACCATGGGACCCAGAGTCAAGGCCCCACCCACCCACATGCGCCTCAAAATCGAGTGAGACCCAGACCCGGCCGCCCCCCCCCCCCCCACAATTGGGCTAGATCCAGACCCGGCCAGTCCCACCCTTGTCAAGCCCCACTGGGCAGGGGATGTAGCCTCAGGTCCCCTGGCCTGGCGCTGGGGTGGGGGGAGCAGCCTGAGGTCCCCTAGCCCAGCACCAAGACGGGAAGCGCACCTTGAGGTCCCCTGTCAAGCCCCATGGGGGCGGGGGAGAGCATAGCCTCAGGTCCCTGCTGATTGCTCGTTAAGGATCCTTATGGGAACTTAGCCTCAGCTGTGGGTGCAGCCATCTTTGTGATGGAGTGATGGTCAATTAGCATATTCCCTCTTTATTAGATAGGATTTGTAGGCATTCTTTGATTATTTTGGGTGTAAGCTTTTATGAGATATGTGTTTTATAAGAATTTTCTTTTAGTTTTTGGCTTTAAACATTTGTGGAAGAGTTTTTGTTATGTAGTAGATTTCATTGGGAATACTTTAAGTTTTTACCATTCATTGTGAATCAGATGATTTCTTTTAACTTCTTGAAATGACTTGATCAGAGCCTGTGACGATTATGTAAAATGTGATTATTTATGATACTTTCATTTTTGAATTTAAGTTTTGTGGTAGGCAGAAAAATGGCCTCTCAAAGTTGCCCATGTTATAATCCTCAGAACCTGTGAATATGTTACCTTACCTAACAAAAACCTGTTGAGGTATAAATTAAAGATTTTGAGATGAAGAGATTACCCTGGATTATCCAAATGGACCCAGTGTCATCATGAGGTTTTATAAGTGAAAGATGGAAGTGGGAGGTGAGGAAGAGTTGTAACTGATTGAAATAGAGGCTCTATTCACATGGCCACAAGCCAAGGAATGTAGGTAATTTCTACAGGCTTGAAAAGTCAAGCAATGTATTCTCCCCAAAAGCCCTTAGAAGAAACTCAGTCCTCCCAATATCTTGGTTTTATACTTCTGACCTCCAGACATGTAGGATGAATTTGTGTTGATTTAAGCCACTACGTTTGTGGTAATTTATTACAGCAAAAATTAGAAACCAATATGTGCCCTGACGAAATAGCTTTGTGAGGCTCTGTTCTATTTCAGTGTGAGGTAGAAAGTGTCTTTAATATTATATATCAAAAAGCAAATGTTTTATTTATTTAAAAAAGTTTGTTAATTTACTAAAGGTGCATCTAGGAGTAGGGGCATTTGGGAGAGGATCAGTTTTACCAATTGTGTATAAATAATGGACCATATAGAGTGGACCAGAAATTAAGGTTGGTTGAAGATAAGGGAGGCAGTCATTTATATTAAAGGAGTTCTATACTACATATTCGAAGACCCAATAGTCATTTATTTACAAAAGTGCTTCCAGCAAAAGCCAGTTCACCTCTTTGGAACTTGGTTTCCTTTTTTTTTTTTTTTTTTTTGTCAGAAAAGATATCTCCTATATCCAGAAGTTGTTGGTAGAAACAAATAAGGTCTTATATATAAACTCTCAAGTAGTATTCAGAGGAAAATAGAGGAAGGACTTCACTCTCTAGGCTTACAATAGGGAAAATCATATTAGAAAGAGAAAGTCTGTTGGTAATCAAATTGGATAAGATCCTTTCTAAATCTGGCTATTACATCACTTTGGATATTGACTTGAACATACTGTAAGTAGCTTCCACTGCTTATTCAGAGGGCTGGAAGCTTTAAGCTAGTTGGCTTAGAGAAAGAATGGGGTGAGTACGGGATGGGGTAGAGTGGGTAGGGAATGGGGGGACAGTGTCTTGCAGGTGGTCTGCTGGAAATTTCGGATAATTCCCCATTTTGCTATGAATTATTGGCTCAGGCCAGTTATTTAATTTCTCCAAGTCGTAGTCTCTTCATCTGTAACATGAGCACAATTCCAAGGCTTTGCAGAGCTGTGGTGATGATAAAATAAAGTCACATAATGAAAATACCTGTCCTGTCTCCTGCCCCGTATACTTATATTTGTAACTTTGGAACTCAGATGTCTGATAATCGATTTTGTGAGAATTTTGCCTAGTTATTAAAAGCTTAAATGTGTTAGAGTATACCTTTAAAATTTGTTTCATATTCTGCTACCAGAATGAATGTAGTCTCTTTCCTGTAGCTGCCTAATAAGGCTTAGAACCTAGTGCAGTTTGGAGAAGGAGGTGGAATCTTTGACTCCCCTTTAGATTTCCTCTATGTGTCCCTGTGCTTTTGTCCTTTTCAAGTGGTTTCTGACCAACATAAATATGTGTTCATTTCAGCTATGTATTCTGTAGTTGGTAGTCTGAAGGATCTGAGGTAGTCATGACCTTCTGTAGCCATGAGTTGCCTATTTTGGGACCTAGAGTGGCATAGACTTTCCTTACAAGAGGAAGAGCTGAAGATGAGGAAGTAAGTGCTCAGCCAACCTCAGGGTCTGCCCAGCTGCTATGGAGAACACCAAGGGATTGAAACACAGGAGGAGAATCAGTTACAGAGAAGAGAGAAGCTAGTGTTTCTTGTTTGTTTGTTTCTACAAACTTCAGGAAGTGTGGCATGGTAGGAGTTTGCATGGGGTGGAGCAAAAGTAGATTTACAGTAGTGAGTACATGAAACAGTTTATTCTTGTATCATTATTTATTAATTGTTTTATTACTTTCCATATGAACAACTATAAACCTACTTTTGCTCCACGCTGTATATTAGGAAACTGTGAGAATCAAACTCTAGCTGTAGCTTTTAGTTTTTAAGTACTAGATTTGGACAAGTGACTTTTTCTTGTACGGACTCACTTTCTCTGCCTTAAAGTGAGAACATTTGAGTCTAGATAGAAACAAGTGAAAATATTTAGCTTGAAACTTGGTGTATACAAACTAGGTGTTTAACAAAAACCACATTCCTTCTTTTTGTCCCCTCCGTTGTGCTATGAGGAGACATTTTTTAAGAGTGTATAGCCTCTGTCTAATGATTCATAAGTTAGGGTATAACTGGTGTGCAGGTGTTCCTGCTGAATTATCCAGAGCTATCACTCAGGTAATGAGCTATTCTCTCTGCCCTTGGTTGGGACATCAATGTTTATTGTCAGCTTACTGCATCATGGACTTGCTTAAGTATGAAAAATGCTCTAACTATCTCAGTTATAGGCTGGGCTGAAGGAAATATCCATATGAAGAACAATGAAAGTCATTATTTATAATGGAAACCAAGGGGTGAAAACATCTCTGACTATAAAATACCTTTCTCTCTTTTCTGCTTTTGATTTTTTGGTTTGATCAAGTTATGCTTGTCCAACCTGCAGAATCTCACAGCTGCTCAGTGGCCAACACAAGCCACGATATAGTCATTTAATGACTGTATAGGGGTCTTTGTGTACATCACCAACTTTCCCTGCTGTGTCACATTTTACAGCAGAAGCAAAAGTTGAAATTTCATATAGGCTGGCGTTTGCTTGAATTAAAATAACAACCATCTTCCTTTTATCCTGATGATTATTTAGGCAGAATCTCCTTTCTTCTAATTTACCCTTCAGTTTTGAGGATTGTTTCAATTGTCTGCACTGGCCTCCATCTACAGTGGCCCTCTCTTGGTTCACTTGGGTACACCATAGTCTTATTGAAGATCTTTGCACATGCTGTTCCCTTTTCCTGGAATGCGCACTGATGCCCTCTCACTTTCAAACACACACCCACATACACACCTATTTAAATCAGTCTCAGCACTAACATTTGGGTCAGATAATTCTTTGTTGGGGGAGGGTGCATTGAGGCTGTCCTATGCATTGTAGGATGTTAGCAGCATTCTTGGCTTCTACCCTCTGGGCTTACCTGTGGAATCCCTCCCAGTCATAACAACCCAAATGTCTCCAAACTCTGCCAGATGTCTCATGGGGCAAACTCACCCTCAGTTAAGGATCACTACTTTAGAGCTTACTGCAAATGTTATGTTCTTCTTCAGGAAGACTTTTCTCATCCCCTAATAAGTTGGCTCCTTCCGCCCTTTATCTATTCTCAATCAGCCTATCATATTTGTCTATTAGTTTCCTTTACAGCACTTATCACACAAAAATGACTGTATGAATATTTATTTTTACATTTTGCATTATTTGTTTCTGCTAGAATGTAAATTCCAAGAAGGAAATGACTTTCCTTGCCTGGTTTTGCACTAAAATCCTAGTGCCTAGCACACTGCCTTGCATATAGCTGGCACTCAATATGCATTTGTAAAATTAATGAACTGTGATTTGGTTCTGTTTATTTTATATTATATAAAGCTAGAGGCCCAGTGCAAAGATTCGTGCACCAGTGGGGTCCCTCGGCCTGGCCTGCAAGGATTGGGCCAAAACTGGCTCTCTGACATTCACTGAGAGGTCCTGGATTGCAAGAGGGTGGTTCTCAGGTGATGCACCCCAGAATTGGGCCCTCTCCTCTCTGGTTTGGGTGCATCACCCAAGAACTGCAGCTGCCAAGTCACCACAGCTCAGCAGCTCCTGTGTTGAGTGTCTGCTCCCTGGGGGTCATTGCGTGTCACAGTAGGATGGTCAGACCATTAGACAGACAGTCGCTTAGGCTTTTATATATATAGATTAATATATTTTTAAGTTAGTGATTCTTCGCAATCATTAGAGTCCTCAGAACGTCTTGTTATTGTCATTGAAATAATCTTTAGCTCTGTGATTTCCAAACCATGTGCTAAGGTGCCCAGTAAATTCACAGAGGTTGTGGAATATTTTAAATACCTTTTCAAGGAAAATACAGTAACATCCCTGCAAACTACTAGCTTTAGTTGTTTCAGTTTCAACACTAAATTGTATTCTGTTACTTTTGACGATGTCATATCTTTGTGTAGCTAGGTTTTTGACAGTTGCTTTGACACAAAAAGCAACTACTACAAGAAAAATTAATGTGTAACAGAAAATGGGGCTGGTGATGTTCAAACTGAAAAATGGTGTATTATTAAACAGATGCACACATACCAGTAGTAAGTAACTGCGGTTGTTTAAGAATGAAATCAAGTACTATTTTTGTTTAGTTTTTAAAATGACTACCAAATTGTTTAGAAAACACATTGGTAGGTTGTTTGAACCTAACTATTTAATGAAAAGAACAAGTAGATATTTCTTTTGGTTAAGAAACTTTACTTTCCAGATTGGAAGCAGTAAGGAAGCAATGAAGAGAGAGAGCTTGGAAATCTCTGCATTTAGCCAATTTAATCATTTCCACTCTAGACACTTTCTTTTACTAGACACTAATTTCTAGTTCCTTATATGCCCATTAACATATTTTAAGAGGTATGTCATATATTTATGACATGCTACATTATGATTTGTAAAAGGATATATGATAAGAAACTTAAGATTGATATAGGTTGCAGGTTTTCTCCTGCCATTATGCTGAAGCTCAATTCTCAAAGAAATTGGGGCTGATTTTAGAGCACTTTATAGGTTTCTTAAAGAAGAAAATTTATTTAAAATTATCCATTTTTATTTACATTTTTTTTGTTTTGGTGGAGCTGTCTGTTAAAGCTGAAACTAAGCTTTTTTTTCAGTATATGTTAGACTTTATTATTGTATTTACCAGAGGTTTACTAAACTCATAGGTTATTAACATCTTGGCTGTACTAAATAAGGCTTTTATAAGAATTTATTTGGAATTGGTTTTAATTATCATTTTTATTAATTAAACTCCAAATCTCTTTGCATTTTCTTTTTCAATAACTTTTGCTAAATTGTGCCATAGATTGCATAAATACCATTATAATTAAATCAATTTTATTTTAGCTGATAATCTAAATCCTGTTTAACTGCTGAGGCATTCTTTTTTTTTTAAAATATATATATTTATTGATTTCAGAGAGGAAGGAAGAAGGAGAGAGAGATAGAAACATCAATGATGAGAGAGAATCATTGATCGGCTGCCTCCTGCATGCCCCCTGCTGGGGATCAAGCCGGCAACCCGAGCTTGTGCCCTTGACGGGAATCGAACCCGAGACCTTCCAGTCCGCAGTCCAACGCTCTATCCACTGAGCCAAACCAGCTAGGGCATGCTGAGGCATTCTTTACATTTGTATTGGCCTCTGTATACCAATCCCAACATTCTGTGTTATATGAACTACTGCAGATATGCATAAAAGGGAAACTTAATGATTCCTGCAACTATTATTAAACTTTGCTCGTTGGTGTGTAATTTATCCATTCATAAGTTTTAATGCAGACATTTTCAGTAATAAATTCAAGCTTTATAAAAGAATTTTCAATGAGGTGATTATATCTTCCAAAAGAGTTTCACATATTAACTGAGAAGGTAAGTATGTTATTTAGAGGAAATTCAACATTATGCAATTCTCAGTATTAAGCATATTTACCAAAGAAACCAAACAAACAACAAAAACAAGAAAAAACACCCACAAAAGCTCTTTCATGTCCTTCCCTCAGTTCATATCTATGTATTTCACTGCTCTCTCAACACCCTCTTTGAAGTTCCAGATATTGTGCACATATTACACATACTAATTTGTTAAGAATTTGTGCTGCTGAGACTTCTTGGAAAGATGAGTAGAATTCATGTTGGAGGAAATCTTCCTACTCCTAAAATCTGATCTAGCACAGCCCTTGAAAATGGAAAGCAACGTATTTGGAAGATTTAAGGAACTGAGAAATAGAGTTTTTAGCTTTTTGTTTTGTTTTTCTTTCTT
Source organism: Plecotus auritus (assembly GCF_963455305.1). Taxonomy (NCBI): domain Eukaryota; kingdom Metazoa; phylum Chordata; class Mammalia; order Chiroptera; family Vespertilionidae; genus Plecotus; species Plecotus auritus. The sequence goes on along the minus strand of NC_137776.1, from coordinate 63,098,146 downwards.
GCCTACAGTATTTTAAAGATGTATCATCACATAGTATCTTGATCATTTTGTGCCATTGCTAATTAGATTATTTTCTGATTTAAGGAAGTTGACTTTTGTCTGTTTTATTTATGCTATTATTGATTATTTTTTAAAATGTTGTTTTTGTTCTTAGTATGGATTATTGAGAAGGGAGTGAAATAGAGGGAGGTTAGGAATCATAAGGATCCATAAAGATGCTGTAATTTTCATTAACTCCCTTACCAGAAGTGCTTTTGTTATCCCCTACTCTAGTTTCTGCACGGCAGCTCTCTTAGGCAAAACACTGAACCCCTCATTTTGAAGGTGCCAATAGAATTTCATTTATGTGATAGAATTATGATAGTTAAATTATTAAATATTCTCTCATAAACAGTAAGCCTCAAGAAGATAATTTTAAAGGTTGTTGTTAAGAAAAATTTGTTGAGAAGATGAAATAAAAAGAATAAAAAAACTAGTGATTTTACTCCCCACAAATACAGGACTTTTCGATAAATGCTTTTAGGCAAAGTAAATAGTTATATCTGAAAAGTAAAATAAATTTGGATCTGTAGCTCACATGCATGAGATGAATTGCAAGCATATCAAGTATTCAGTTATTAAAAATGAAAGCATAAAAGTACTAGATAAAAATATTGGGGAATTACTTTATAAATATGAAGTCATACTGTAAAAAACTAATGTCAGTGAGAAGGAATAGGAAAGTTTGGACCTACTTGGGAGGAATAGTTGGACCTACTTGGGAGGAATAGTTGAAAGTTTGGACCTACTTGGGAGGAATAGTTGAAAAGGTCAAGGTGAGGGGGCAGAATAGGACACACCCAACCATGGGAGTGGGGAGGCAGTGTGTTCCAAAAGGTAGAACTCATTATACCTTGAGCCAATAAGCAAGCAGATGGTCTTTATTAGAGTCGCTATCAGCTATTTCCATCGGGGTTAGAATGTTCTGGAAAAGGAGGAAACGCTGTTCGAAAGGCAAATAGACTGACTCTAGGTTCTAGACTATGTTGATAGATGAGGGGACCATCTCCCTACATGACATCAGGGGCTTGACTCCTCTAATCCTTAGGGAAGAATTGATACTAGCAAAAGTGGGTTATACAATTTACTAGATAAGGAACTTGAAGTTCAACATTAGTGGTAGCTTCACATAAAGGGTGACTTGTTACTAAGCATTGAAGTAATATACTGAATTATTCTGGCTTAGGTTTGGAATTAATCAGAGAAATCACATTAGTTTGTGGACATTTAGTCTCACATGTGCTAGAAACAGATACTGAGACAGAAATGAAATATTGGGTATTTCAAGAGCTGAAAATATATAAATTGATACTGAGGAAGAGGACTGGTTTTGAATGAGGCCCTAAGCCAACATTGATATTAACCAAACATCTGTAATAAAAATTTGAATTTAGTGAGACATCCAAACAGACAGATATTTTTTTAATTGTTTGCAAAGATGCAGGATTTTTAAATTTTATTTTATGTACTGAATAATCACCATCTCCTTGCGTTTAAGTTCTCCTTGGGATAGAGTACATTGGAAAAAGGGAGAGAGGACAAGAGTTAAAAGCTGAGATAACTACAGCTAATAATTTCTTTATCAAAGTTCATTATTTTCACTTGTTCTATACTGCTGAAATAAAGAACATTCTAATATGCAATTAGTAGGTTTTAAGAATGCATCATGTAAATTGGAAAGTTTGGAGCACAAATAATATAAAATCTGTATTAACAGTTTTGCTCTTGAAATATGATTTGTGACAGAATTATGATCATCTTAATCTTTTACTTTCCTTGCTACTTGCCCTGATTGGTGGGAAAGAAATGTACTTCAGCAAGTAAAAGCATGTCTAATAAAATTTTGATTTTAAAAACTCAACCAGAGATACTGAAAACTGAGATTTTGAATTATTGTCCTTAAACTTCTGTTTGCAGAGGTTATTTTTTGTAAGCCTGATTCTGATGCCAGTGACAATCTTTTTTGCCTTTACCATTTTCAGTGTCAAAAAAGTGTAGAAAACTTTTAATCACTCTAGCTGAACCAAGTATAATGATTTCCCCCTAAAAAATGCTTCTACTAACTCAATATCCTATATAATAAAGAGCGAATATGCTAATTAGACCGGACGGTGGAATGACCTTCTGGAACGACCTTCTGGAATGACCAGTGGGCCGGGGGCAGGGCTGTGAGGCACGAATTTCGTGCATTGTGCCTCTAGTTATATTATAATAATATAATTTTAAATTTCAAGTTTAAATTTTCCTTATTATCAATCTGTGAAAATCCTTAAGAAATAGGGAGGTAAATTCCAGCGAATACATTGGGACAAAACAGTTAATTGAATTAAGCATGGGGCCTAAGAAGAGACCCTCAATTAAAAGATATCACATTTAATATGGGTAGAACAACATATTTTAATTATTGAAATTAGTTTATAATGTATATTAACTGCTTTAATTTTTATTATTTATTTATTTTATTGTTGACAGAATTACAGATGTCCTCTGTTACATCCCTCTTGGCCCTTCTCCTGTATTTAGTCTTTATTTTTACACTAAAGACATCTCCTTGAATGTTTTACTGTATTTCCCCGAATCATGACATCACAGAATTGCCTTTTTAAAAAATATATATATTGTTATTGATTTCAGAGATGAAGGGAAAGGGAGAGAGAAATAGAAACATCAATGATGAGAGAGAAAATTGATCGGCTGCTTCCTTCATGCCTCACACTGGGGATCCAACTGCCAATCTGGGCATATGCCCTGACTGAGAATCCAACTGTGATCTCCTGGTTCATAGGTCAATGCTCAACCACTGAGCCACGCTGGCTGGGCTGGGATTGCTTTTTTTGATAACTGCTGAGATTAGCTCCAGCATATGAATTTAAGAGTGTGTACTTGAGGGATGGTTATTGATTCTGACATATCTTTGAACCATGGGCCATTTTGCTAATTGGTTGGCTTAAGAGAAATTATCAAAACAGAAATTTGGAGGTAGTTTAGGGGAGCGTTAGGATATTGGATACCCAGGGTTTGGGGAGAGATTTTATGGTCCAGAGATGAACTTAACCTTTGGAATACTTTCCAGTTTTGCACAGACGACAGTGCTGTCAAGTTCACTTCCTCTTCCACATGTCAAGAACTATCGTGCTAGAGTCATGTGAAGTCACATTTCAATTAATGCCTTTTATTTTTGACTTGGATATCACTAATATTCTGTATTTCACTGTTATATTAATAATTCAGGCCTATCCCGTTTTTGGTTGCACATTTTTTCCTTTCCGCACTTTTAGAAGTTTTGAAGAGTTATTAAAGTGATTGAATGTCTAATATTCATACTTGAGAACATGTCTTAATATGTAAATTATACCTGCTAAAAATATTTGTGTAGTCATTATGAGATGTTACATTATTTCTTTAACACTTTGTCAGGGAATGATTTTCTTAGATACAAATTTATTAGTCTTCAGCTATTCATAGACTTACTATACAACTATTAATACCACCAATGCACAAGAGTGTTTTTCTTTAATTGTCTACATTCTTAAGAGTTCACATTTCATTTATGGCATCCCGGTGAGCTGCAAAGAAAAAAAATCATTAAATGTAGTTTTGACATGTTAAGTTGGCCACAGATGGATATTGGTCTCCTATTTTATTAAATTAAAAAAAACTAGTCAGTGATACTTTAATATTTTAGTCACTTTCAAGTAGACCTACTATCATTTGCCAATCATAATTTACTTCCAGCACATAATTTTTGAAATGACAAGTATTTTCAAAATGAAAACAAAAACAAAAAATCTAGTCCAGGACAAATGTTTTAAAGGATTTTATAGAGTAAAACTAGTTTCCTCAAATAGAAACTAGTTTCCTCAAATAGAAACTAATTTCTATGCCTGTAAACTCCGCTTCATTTCATTTCCAGGACTGGTTTGACAGCATTTGGATAAGAAGGCTACACTTATTTATACCTCTTGATCACTTGCATTACTTCAGTGCTTTAATATAGTAATCTGTAGTCTTAGGCATCAGTTTAACATTTGCATCAAATATTTATATATATTACATCTTTATTATACCCCAATTATACAAATTTACAAAAATAGTTAACTGGCTTTCTATTTTATATTTAGAACTGAAGTTACAATTTCTTATATCTTTGACTTAACATCAACAACAATCAAATAATGCTATTTCATTAAATATGCTAATTAAATTTTAAAAACATTTTTATAGATGTCATTATGTAACAGCATTAATTTTAGAATCAAAGAAATGCAACATATCGCCATTTGGAATTTTATAGAACTTCTCTCCTAAACAATTTGGACATATGTAATTATGTAGACAATTGGAAGTACGAGAACTTAGACCAGGGCAACCTTGGGGGATGGAAAAAATACTAAGAGGGAGGGAGATAAAGTTTAGATAAACTTGATTTGTCTATGAGGCAGGCAAAAATTCCTTCCAACATACTGAGCTTGCTTTTTTTTCTTATTTTATTTTGTGGTTCATAGCAACATCTTTATTTTTCAGGCTATGAGCATTGATTTCAGAGAGGAAGAGAGAGGGAGAGACATATAGAAACATCAATGATGTAAGAAAATAATTGATCGGCTGCCTCCTGTACACCCCACACTGGGGCTCAAGCCCACAACCTGAGCACATTGGGAATTGAATTGTGACCTCCTGGTTCTTAGGTCAATGCTGGACCACTGAGCCATGCCAACTGGGCAGACCATGAGCATTTTTAAAAGGAATTCAGAAGGGACTTTTAGTGCTTCTGCTCTTCCCCTGTTATGGTTTTCTTTCTCATCCTCCCTTTCTGCCTGGAAGTTTGGAGATGGCAAAGGGGCTTGAACAAAAGTAGTTGTTCCGTATTGGTCATGATAAAAACATATAAGCACAATACTATATTGATATACATATAATGAAGTAATTTATAAACTATTTAATTAAGTATCTTTATTTTTATTGATTTCAGGAAGGAAGGGAGAGGGAGAGAGATATAGAAACATCAATAATGAGAGAGAATCATTGATTGGCTGCCTCCTGCACGCCCCCTACTGGGGATCGGGCCTGCAACCCAGGCATGTGAATTGAACCTGGGATCCTTCAGTCTGCAGGCCTTCGCTCTATCCACTGAGCCAAACTGGCTAGGGCTAAACTATCTCATTAAATGTAGTGCATTTAAAGCTGAATATTTCAGCCATTTCAAGGTAAGTTTAAAAGCACAATATTTAGTATAACAGGTCCATCCATTCCATTCTTTAAGTTGTCTTATACATAATATAGGAAGCATTCTCTTAATTGAATTATCATGTCTGTACAGTATGATTTAGTAAGGATAGTTAAGTACTTAAAAAACTTATCCTTGATTATATTGAATTAATATCTTAGTTTCACTGAAGACAAGGTACTACGGTAGTATATATCTACACTGTCAGTAAAAAAGAAATTACTATAGTTCAATTATGATAATCTAAGAAAAAGATGATAGTATTCAACATTTAGCAATGTTCCCCAAGTTTATTGAAAGTGTATTATCTTTTGTCTTGCATTTCCATTTTCTTAGCAATATATTGACAATAAATAGAAAAAAACCCTACATATTTAAAACTAAGAATTTGTGTAAAGTGGAATTATACTCTAATGTTCTATTTTAACATGGCATCATACATATCATCACTCAGTTTCTAAATGTTCCAAAGGAATTTTTCCAGCAGTGTCTTCAACTAATTTTCACATACACACACTCAAAAAAAAAAAGTCATGAATTGGAAAGAGGCAGTTGGGGCATGAGCTAAATTTATCTGATGGATAAAAATAGTAAATCCAGCCTGAAACACCTCTTTATACATAACACAGATGAATAAACATTTTGTATAAGTAGGGTCTTTTCAAACAGTTTTCATTGAGAATGTGTGGATTGAATTGCAATAGGCCTTGCTATTTTCCTGTGATTGCATCATGTTCCTTGGTTTTTGAGTGTGTGTGCGTGTGAAACTTAAGAAAATTATTTTTAAAAATGTTTCCTTTGTAATGGGCATCACGTACATATCTTGGTTTAGCCAGGTTGACTTCGTCTGCTGTCAAAAATTACTGACCCAGCACAAGGTAGGTAACCAGCAACAATCCCGTGAAATCGTAACTGACCTTCCTGTTTTCTGTCACTTTGTCAAATTCTATTTTTTTTTCATTTTTATTTAACATCCCCCCGCCCCCTCCTGCCAGTAAACTGCTACTTTTTGTAGATTTGCCTGGTATAGGATACTTGCAAGTTGAATCAGTAATCACCCACCCCCATTCCCACTGTTTGATACATTCTGTTTAAATATATAGGACTTTGAGAGTGTTTTAACTTTTTAAATGTTTATTTATTTTGAAGTTCATTCTTTAGTAATGTGTTTTCAAAGGCTTAGAAGATATTTTAATATAATATAAACCTGGTGAATTTTTCAACTTTAGCTACGCTGAGTCAATTGACCCAATTTAATTTTCAGATAAAGTTGACAAAAGGAAACTGAAGAGAGAAAGGAGACTGGCTTTTAAATATATATATATTTGATTTCAGAGAGGAAGAGAGAGGGAGAGTGTGATAGAAACATCAATGGTGAGAAAGAATCATTGATCCGCTACTCTGGGGATTGTGCCCTGACAATCAAACTGTGACCTCCTAGTTCATAGGTCAACGCTCAACCACTGAGCCACACTGGCTGGGTGAGACTGGCTGTATGGCAGCCAGTAGGAAATGATTGAGCTCTAATGGTGAAGAACCAAAAGCTAACTCAATAGCCACTTACTTATTTATATGAAGACTGCAAGTGATATATTAGTATCAACCCATCATCCACAACCTTTCCAGAGAAGCCTGAACTTTGAATTTTAGAGAAAGAAACCAGCCTAAAAAGCAAAAAAAAGGAGAAACACACAATGAAACAAAAGTACAGATGCAAGAATTAGCCATAAAGAGTAGAAATTTATACTTAAGTAATGTGCATTTTAATTACTGAAATGATAGTAGAATTCAATAGCATGCAAGATCTCTGCTTCTAAATGGCTTGCTTCTTGGCTACTGATGACATAGTAAGATAAAAATAGATCTTACAAGGGAAAATAAATCAACATTTGGATGTATTTTAGTGGCTTGAACTGTTAAATTTATTAGTAATAGCTATATCTAATGCATATAGAGATAAATGATGTAAATGTAGAGTACTTCTGTGACTTCATTTCTCCAACTGTGCCTACCTTATACTTAGTAGGAGCTCAATGAAGAATTAATGAGTTCAATTGCTTTCATTCAATGTTTTTATTAGGTCAGCTAACAAATGATGAACTGGTCTATACTTGCTGGACAGAATGTTCAGTGCCTTTGAGTGCTGACAAATGTTCTGAAGTGGCTGCATAATTCCTTGTGCTTTTTAAGCTGTTCTTGTGATTATTTGGCCTGTCAGTGACATTGAAGTATGTAAAATTATTGTTTTACTAGGGGCCTTGTGCATTAATTTGTGCACCAGTGAGGTCCCTTGGCCTGGCCTGTGGGATCGGGCTGAAACCGGCTCTCCAACATTCCCTGAGGGGTCCCAGATTGTGAGAGGGTGCAGGCCAGGCTGAGCAACCCTACCGGTGCACAATTGGGGCCAAGGAGAGACGTGGGAGGTTGGCCAGCCAGGTAGGGACCGCTTGAGGGCTCCAGGGCGTGTCCAGCCTGTCTCACTCAGTCCCGATGGGCCAAACCCCAGCAGCAAGCTAATCTACCAGTTGGAGTGTCTGCCCCCCTGGTGGTCAGTGTATGTCTTAGCGACTGGTCGACTGTCTTCCCCCAGTGGTCAGTGCATGTCATAGCAAGCGGTTGAGTGGCCTTAACATATCATTAGCATATTATGCTTTGATTGGTTGAACGGACAACTGGATGACTGGACACTCAGCATGTTAGGCTTTTATTATATAGGACTGGTGCTGTTTTAAGAGTTCCATCTTGCTCATGTGCATCATGATTATTGGGAAGCATTCTTTGATGAGGTCATTTAAAGATGCACTTGGTACTTGAGAAGAACTATGGAGCCAGGATACCTGGTTAAATGTAGTTCTGCTATCTGCTCACCATGTAATTCTAGGCAAGCTCCTTTTCCTTTCTATGCCTGTTTCCCTGTGTGTAAAATGGGGATAATAATAATGCCTACCTCATAAGAATGCTGAAATTATAAATGAGTTAATATAGTTAAGGTACTCAGAACGGTGACAAGTCCATAGTAGGTGCTAAATAAATGTTAACTATAATTACTTAACATGATTAAAAATGGGTGAAACATGCATTTTAAATTGTTATAATACATGGCATACATAATAGCATAGGTATTTGTTTTTATACAAAGCACACAGGCACACAAACACATACACACACCTTCAACATGCATTTTATAGATCAGAAAATGGAGGAAAAATAATGATAAAATGTCTACTAATAAAAACAGGTCATCAGCTGCTTGTCTGATGTCATACATGAGAACTAATAAAGTGTTCCCTTCCAATCTGCCTTCGTGGAAAGATTTGGAAGAGAGATAGGGTTTCTTGGTAGTGTTCTACTCAGATCAAAGCACAGAGAATCCCATTCCTACTTTACTTTCTTATTTGAACAGGGTGTGTATGGATACAAAAGAAAACTAAGGGTTACTTGAGAAAAAATTTAATATTTTCTTGGAATGAAGAGAACATTTCATGAAAGAACATTTTTAGTATATTTTGGTGGGGAAACACACAGAGGAGATATTGGAACAACAAAAAGTGGCTTAGAATTTAATAGTGTTGGAATAGTCAAGGATGTTAAAAATTTTTATCTGCATGCCCAAGTGCATTATGCATGATTCAGGCTTTTTTTTTTTTTTTTAGCTGAACATTATAGTAATGTTCACAGATATGTTCCTTGTTGAATTCTTTGTTTTGCTTGGAATGAGACAGAGACAAGGAAACATGGTGATAGAGCTCAAATGACATAATAAGAGAAGTCTCCTTAGTACATGTATTTCTGTCACCACAAATATCCTGGATTAACAACCAAATGGTAATCCTGTCATGTCTTTTATTTTATTTTTAAATCTTCACCCGAGAATATTTTTCCCATTATTTTTTAGAGAGAGTGGAAAAAAGAGAGGGGAGAGAGAGAGAGAGAGAGAGAGAGAGAGAGAGAGAGAGAGAGATGTAAGAGAGACACATTGATTGGTTGCCTCCCACACATTCCTCCATTGGGGCCCAGGATCGAACCAGCAACCCAGGTAGGTGCCCTTGACCGGGAATCGAATCTGAGGCCCTTTGATGCCCAGGCCAACATTCCAGCCATTGAGCAACACCAGCCAGGGCCCTTTCATGTCTTTTAAAAATGTATATATAGAATATACTATGACCAAATCACAGTTTTAGGTAACTTGTAAATATTAACTTGTTAAATCCTCATAAAACTCTGAGGTTGGTGTTAGAATAATCCCCATAGAGAAGAGAAGATTAAGGCACCCAGAGGTTATATAATTTACCCAAGAACTCACAGCTATAAAGTGGTAGAGTCAAAGCTGAACCCAGCTAACCTTATACTCTACCTTTCTGAACTACAAGAGACAGTGTTTCTTCTATATGCAAGAAACTAAATGGTGACTATTGCCATTATTCTATTTTCTCAAAGAGGACCATTTAAATACTATGCATGCTGGATCTTAGGATGTATTTGGATTACTGCTCTTTGATTGGATTAGATACAGAAAACAATTTCTAAAACACATATAAAAGTAAAATTCAACATTTATTCATGAAAGAATTATAAACTTTAAATAAAAATCAAATTTTTACTATTTTCTTGCTGGGAAATAACATTTGAGGTTTATAATATACCTCATTTAGATTTGAAGGTATTACAGTAATTATATAGCAATAATTGTTGCAAGGATAAATTTGGTTTTCCAATTGGTAATGTTACCAAGGATTTTCAAACACTGTTTAATCGTTAAAAGTTCTCATTTATTACAGAAATATTATTGTGACTGTTTCAAAACTGGACAAAATTTAGATTTAATGTGTCTGACTAAAAAACTATTGGCATTATATAAAAGAGAAAAACCTGTCAACAGAAAGTGGAGATGACTTTCATAATAAAGATTCAGGTTGCTCTGGTCTGCCGTAGCTCAGTTGGTTGGACTGTCATCCTGTACATCCCAGTTAGGGCACATACCCAGGTTTCAGGTTTGATTGAGGAGCGTGGGAGGCAACTGATCATATATCTCTCTCACATTGATGTTTCTCTCTCTCTCTCCTTTCTTTGTTCTAGAATAAACTAAAAAAAAAAAAAAAAAAAAAAAAAGATTCAGGTTAACCAAAAGTAACTGAACCAAAATGGAATGGAAGAGAGGAAGAGAGTTTTACTTTGTAAAAGTCAGAGTAGTGTTTTAAACCCTATAACATAATTGTTAAAGAATGGTTCCAGGTTGTGGCTTTTGGTGTTTGTGTCCTAACTCTGTCTTTGGCTAACTTACCTAACTTTTTGAGTCTGTTTCCCAATTGATAAAATGAGCATAGTAATAGTAGCTGCCTTGTAGAATCATGATAATAAATTATTTACTATGTAAAGCATTTATAATAGTTCCTGCAACATCCAATGCATTCAATAAGAGTTAGATTTTGCTATTGTTGGTGTGATGGTGGTGGAGAGGAAAAAAAGGAAGAGGAGGAGGCATTTTACTGCCTTGTAATCTGAATGTTCTAATAGCAGCTAAGACAGGGAAACCAATTATGTAAATGAAATATTACCCTAAATTTGCTGCTATCAACTGTTCTCTCATAGAGAATATAGGATGACTATATATATATATATACATATATATGTATATATATGTATATATATATATATATGTATATATATATATATACACACATATATGTGTGTGTATATATATATAGTATATATGTATATGCACATATATATATCCTATATAATAAAAGCATAATATGCAAATCGACCGAACAGCAGAACAACCGGTTGCTATGATGCGCACTGACCACCAGGGGGCAGACGTTCAACGCAGGAGCTGCCCCCGGTGGTCAGTGTGCTCCCATGGGGAGAGCTGCTCAGCCAGAAGCCAGGCTCATGGCTGGTGAGCGCAGTGGTGGTGGCGGGAGCCTCTCCTGCCTCCACTACAGGGGGGTGGTAAGGGGCAAGGGGTCCCGGACTGCAAGGCCCTGGACTGCAAGAGGGATGTCTGAATGCCAGCTTAGGCCCGATCCCCAGGGAATCGGGCCTAAGCTGTCAGGCAGATATCCCCCAAGGGGTCCTGGACTGTGAGAGGGTGCAGGTCGGGCTGAGAAAACCCCTCCCTCCCCAGTGCACAAATCTCATGCACTGGGCCTCTAGTATATATATATATATAATTTTATATAAATGATAAGATGTGTGTAGCAAAAACATTATATTAGTTTGCTATGCTGTCATAAAATGGCAGTCTGTGTATTATAAACCACAGTGATTTATTTTCTTCTGGAGACTAGAGTTCTAAGACCAAGGTATGATCATGTTGTGTTTCCCCTGAGGCCTTTCTCCTTGGCTTGCAGGTGGCTACTTTCTCACAATGTCCTCACATAGTGTTTCTTCTCATCGTGGTATCTCTCTCCATCCAATTTCCTTTCCATATAAGGACATAAGTCAGATTGGGTTCGGGCCTACTCTACCTCACCTTAACTTAATTATTACTTAACATCTTTACTTTCATATAGAGTCTATTCTCAGGTACTGGGATCAGGGCTTCAACATATGAATTATGGGAAAACACAATTCAGCCCATAACAGTCATAATTGTGACAAATGAATTTAAGACCAGTGACTAAATGTCTGAACCAACCAAGAAATATTGTCATCTCTTTTTGATGTCTCAGTTTTGAAACTGATGGGTCTCTTTTTAGGATTGTCTGTTGTGGTATGAATATCATCGCCTAAGGAAATGGATTAATTATAAAAAGCACTGTGCTCACTCAGACCAAAGCTATTTTAAAGGGTTTCAAATCTGATGGGAACTGTTGCAATAGAGTTTTTACTCCATTTATTCTGAAATTACCACCAGTTAGAAAAGTCAGTGTTCTATCTATTTTTACCTCAATTAATTCCTGATGATGTTTTTGTCCCCTCACTTTGAGAACTGAGGGTAGAAGGTTATAACAGTTTCCCTGGATAAACCTTTGGGAACATAGGAGACATCGAAGGCCAGGAATTTCCTGAAAAACAGATACTCAAATGTATAAATATTTCACTCATTTCTAGGGTATTAGACAATGGACCTGAGAAGTATGTTTTAGGATCAATAGTGTTACCCACCCAAGCTCTACAATTAACACTTGGTTATTGGACACCCTTTGTGTGAGGGATAAAATGTCATTGCCAATGCTACTTTCAGTCAGTTCAATTGTTTCTTAGTACTAGATGCTATTGTATTTCTTATTGTGATGCAGATACATGTATATTTCCTTTCCAATACTTATCTGTTACTTATTACCCCTAGCCAAATAAAACAAATCAAAACATTTTCTGATGACATCAGGATTGCTGTGCATCATTAATGAAAGGTATATAAAAAGAATTTCATTTTAGTCAACTGAGTAAAACAAGAAAGTATATATATTCCTTGGTTTAGGATAATATTTGCCAACACTGAATGATGACATTCATTGTTTTTAGCTGAAGAGCTAAACAATAATGAATTAGCCATGATGTATCAGAGGATAATGTCCACATTACAGGGAACTTGGAAGATTTAACAGTTATGTTTATAAATATGAACCAGAGAATATTAAATTTATTTTAAAATTTAGATTACTATGCAACTTAGAGAAATCTTTGAGATATTAAGAGAGAAAATATTAATGGATGATATTGTTTGGCATTTGTGTTGGAATCATTCAATAAATCTTTTTCTTCTGCCACTAGAAAGAATGGATGTAAATTTAAAAACAGTTTAAAAGTATATTGAAATGAAAAGGATTTTTTTATAACTGAGAAAGACTGGAGAACTTTTTTTATATTTGGTTTTGGAATTAAGCTTCCCATTTCATCCCCTTTGTATTTTCTGTAACTTAGGTATTTCTGACATTACATTGTCTTCCTCTCCATTCACTAATGGTTCTTTCTCCTAGCATTGTTTGTAAAAAATTATTTTTCTGTATATCTCTTTTGCTATTTTTACCCTATTATTTGGAATAAAAACTTTGGTAGAATTTCAACATAGCTTTATGGAGCTGCTCTGCACCAGGGATTGAGTCAACCCTATGTATTCTTCCCTCTCATCCCTCCTCCCTTCCACAGCAACCATGGAGAGCCTCTTCAAAACCCTAGGGAACCAGGAGCAAGATATGAATGTGACTACTGCTACCATTACAAACGTGTTTATTTGCCTCTTCTTATTGTTCCTGTTTTCTCAAACTTCCTCAAGTCCAATTCTCATAACAAGTAGCAGTTAACAAATGGGAAAGCCATAGGAGGGTGTAGCATACCTCACCCACTATTCAACCTGTGCTGTTCAGGTTCCTTGAACCTACCCTCTGTCCTTCTGCATTCATGCATTTTTTTTCCATGATTTTTCTCCTAGGTGGAACACAACTTCTTCCATCTCTGGGTTTTGAAAAGCAATGCATTGTTTCATATCATCTCAAGTATTCTAAGTACCATTCCTTAGTGCTTTTCAACTAAATGAGATTCAGTGTTTGTTTGTTTTTATGACAATGATTTTAACCTTTCTTGGAATATACTTGAACATTCACTTGTGCTAATTGGCCAGAAATTCCTTGAGTAGAGGGAAGAGTATTCAGGAAGAGAATAGGCATTCATCCACATTAATTTCATCAGTTTGGAAACGTAAAGAATGGAGTGGCTGATGTTGCCACAGAATTCATGAAAACTGAATGTTTTATTCATCTATGAGAATAGATGTTTTAACAGAGCCTTGAAGATAACCAATATTTAAGATACAGAAACGGAGGCCAATTAGAGAGAGTCAGAGAAACAGCACACATGTATTTTTACTGATATATAAGGTACTAGGAAGCGTACTAGTATACTATTGCAACTGAGAAAAATGGCAGTCTTTTTTATTTTGCAGGAGAAGCCATTTATTGGATAGAGTCTTCTTGTATCTAAATGGATGTTTTCTCATTTGCTCTTATTCCTTTGATACTACTGCTTGTCTGCTACAAAACTAGTCTTTTAAATAAGCATTGATGGAAAATTTTGAAATGGCTAGTAAGTTATCATACACATATTTTGCATGGGCACACATTCTTTTTTTTTTTTTAAATATTGACTTCAAATATATTTATGTTTTCTGATATTAGTATTTCTATAATTTTTAAATGGGTGAAAAAATCACTATGTGAGTTTGAGGTGTGTTCTAACTCAAGTGTGAGACATACTAATCAAATGTATTTGAAAGGATAATATTTAAGATGTAAGGTAGCATGCTGCACAAAAAAGGAAGCCATGGAAGATAAAAAAAAACAAAACAAAACACATTACCCCAAATTTGCCTTGGTGTGTATATGAGAGTTCTAAAGAAAATTATGTTATCTGGGATTGATTCAGAATTACTTGTGAGTCTCACTCTGAAGTTCAGTTTTAAGGTTTGAGAAACCTTTATCAGTTGGTCAAGAATTTGTTGATATTTATGTTAACTTTTGCTATTACTGGTTGCCCTGTGTTATGTAAATTTCATAGCCCTTAATTTGCTTAAGGCTCAGATCTTTGATGGCTGATATTCTTCTTAGCTGTATAATATTGTGCAAAAAAGCACAAAGATCTTTGCGAATTAGATTTTTTATTTTGTCTCACCAACAAGCCCAGGAAGTTACCATGTATCTAGGGCCTAACAGTAATCAAGCTAAACTTAAAAGTGAAGAAGACAGTGGCCTCCGGGGAAATTAAACCCACTATCTCTTTGAATTTGCTTTGTTGGTTGAAATATCATGGGGAAAACACTAAGGATATTTATTTTATCTAGGAATCTGAATTGTGTAAGTTTATGGAAGACTTTATTAAGAGCTAGCTAGAGGAGCTAAGGAAGCTTGGCAATGAGTTACTTGCTTTGGAAAATACTAACTCTCCATTTTATGCTCTTAATATACCTAACAGAATAGAAGTAGAAGTCCATCTGACTACTGAAATAATGCATGCAAAAGTGACTTGAAATATATAAAGCATATGGTTGTCTGTTTCAAATGTTAGATATAATTAATTTGTTAAAACGTAAACTCTTCCTGGCCAGATAAAAATGTAGCCATAAAAGATATATAGAGAAATTAATTTCTTTTATCCTCTGTCCTCAACATTAGAGATCTGTATTTTCACCCAGGTATTTCATATTGTCATTTAACATCTAATCTTTATTGACATTCTGTGGAGAAATGTGTAATTTTGGTACTAAAGTATCCAAACAGGACAGGCTTTGGATATTCAAATATAAGTAGATAGTTGGAAAAAGAAAGTTTAAAGAAGATGTGATGGAAAGAATAAGATTTGCAACAGAGGGCATTTGGACCAAAATAAAGGAATGCAAAATCGACACTAATGTGATTGTGGATCTCTAATAAGAATATTATGAATAATACTTTATAATAGGGGTGGGAACGGCTGGCCTGCAGGTCATATAAGGCTCACAAAATCCTTTGATCTGGTCCTGCCAAGGTATTAGGAGTGAGTTAATTAAATGTTTGATCAAATATAGCAGGCTAATTTTTAAGTGGCTAATTTTGTATGACCCGGAAATGATATTATAAATATCCAAATGGCCCTTGGCAGAAACAAGATACCTCCCCCCGCCCTCCCCCGCCTGCTGTATAATGTTTGAAAAATTCACAGAAATCAAGTTGCATCAAATGTGATCAGTAACAAGGTGCTGTTTTATTACATGTAGGGAAAGGGGTAGACAACTGATTTGATATATTTCATAAATACCAGGTATCAAATATTATTTTAACGAAGTCCAAAAAAAATAGCACAACTTTCAACACAAGTTGACCAAATTATTCACCAGTAATACAGGGAAATCAAAATAATATCCTTGGATATCTATGTTGCTGTCACCGGTAATGCAGTCATGTGTACAACAAACTTTAACTTGAGTGAATCTTACTTTGACAGCCAAATTACTATGGAAATAGAGCCACAGATGCCAAATAGAACATGTACCCCCTTTTGACATTTTTGATGATTTCCTAATTATATTGTTACATGAACTTCAATTATCTCCTCTGCTTGTTTTCATTGCTCCTTTTACACACTTGTCCTGAATCTGACACTCTTAAATTGCTCAGAGGTTTCCTGAATGAATGATTAGTAATGATGATAGTAAACCAGTAATTTTTAAGTATTTTGCTTGTCTGTTATTTTTTACTGTCGTTTTTTTTTTTTTTTAGGTTAAATGCTTTGAAGAGAGTTTCCTTTGTTCTTAATAACATCAAACATATTTTTAAGATTTATCATAAGATGTAAGAGAGCTTCCTTATTTTTGATGACTAAGATATTGGAGTTTTTTTGGATGAGTTTCAAGTTAAAAGGCATATGTTTTCAAATCTGTGTACCTCCAGTGGTTGCAGTGATCATAGCAGAAAGAAGTTGTATGGAATGTACAGCAGGGGCTGGGGTAGAGTCCTAAGGAAAGATTGGTTTGGCTTCATTGGTAGTGGGCATTTGAAATGTAACTGGAAGAATGAGATTAATATGTTCTGTAATTCTATATCTTGAGCTATTGAGTAAGAATTTTTATTGCTCTATTGATAGGAAGTTGTGTTCAGATAGAGTTGTTTTGTCAGAGAGGAAATCATATATATTTTGTTGTCATGTCTCTTTCATGTTTTTATTTCCTTTAAGAGCGGAGTGTACTTTCGAAATTTTTGTTCTTGTGCACTATTTCCTTTCAATGTTCTTTAAAATATATCTGCCACGAAAATAGTTCACCTCCTTGCAAAATGTTAACATTTTCAATTTTAAGTAAAAGCCACCTTGCAAACAGTGTTATTTCAAAACGTTTGATTTGTCATGATATGTTCAGTCTATTTTTAATGTTCTGCAAATTGAATTTTGAAGATGGTGTTTGTTCCAAGTTAAAGCAGTGTGAAATATGTTGCATTATGACTGAGTGGAAGAGAAAGAAAGATCCAGGAATAAATAGATCTAGAAGATAACTCACAGCCAAATTCTCTCTTTTCATTTCCCCAGCAAAGGGGGTTAACCCACCAAATGGCATCTTGCCCTCAAAGTCAGACTGAATTTCATTTCTGAACAAGTGGGATCATTACTTTTGTTGAATTTTTCCATTTATGAGAGGCACTAAATATTGTTGTATAACAAATAAATCACAAGCCCCAATCTTGTCAATGAAAGTTTAATTTGGTGTCTTACTCTATTGATATAAGTATGTACACAATGCTTAGCACATGGTAGGTATTCAGTAAATGTAAAGGATAGTCTCCTGGTGCTTTCCCTATCAAAGGATGATTACCATGTATTGTTTCTTTCCTAATACCCAGATTATATACCAACCACTGTGTAATGGGTTATAAAAATGGGTGTAAACACCCAGCCAGTATGGCTCAGTGGTTGAGCATTGCTCTATGAACCAGGAGGTCACAGTTGGATTCCTGGTTAGGGCCTATGCCTGGGTTTCGGGCTCGATCCCCTGTAGGGGGCATGCAGGAGGCAGCTGATTCTCTTTCATCATTGGTGTTTTTAATCTCTCTCTCCCTCTCCTTTTCTCTCTCTGAAATAAACTTTTTTTAAAAAAGCATATAAACAATGCTGTAGCTATTAGGAAATTCACAGTAAGTGGAGGGACACAGTCTGTAACACTAAGGGAGAAATACTAAGGCCACTAAAGAAGCTTCATGAAGGAACATTTGCAAGTATCTGGGGATAATCTGATTGAAACTACCATTATGAAGAATTCACTTTTTGAACAACTATAATTTCTTTTCATCTTCTCTAGGGAGCCTGTATTTTAAGTCTAGCAAGTGAGAATGCATTGTTGAACAGCAACATGCATGTCCCTTGTCACAAAGCAATGAATGCCCTTCAGTAAATAGCTTTGACTTCATGAATGTTTACAAGATTAAATTCAGACTTATATTAGTGGCCCGATGCATGGATTTGTGCACATTGAAAGGAAATTAATTAGAAGAAATATTTTAATATCGCTATTCACCCTTTCTCTATAAAAGAAGTGTCAACCAAATTCACGATTGACAATGACACATCAAAACATGTGTGCAATTGGCACCAGCGAGAGCTTTATCTGTATATTGCATGCACGACTCAACTTAGCCTTTTATATATATAGAATAAACTTGCTTAATTAGACCTGCTTTCTGATTTAGCTAAACTTTTTCCAGCCCAATGAAGCACCCCAACTTCTCTTTCAGGTAATTGTCAGCAACACAGCAGTATACCAGTATATCAACATGAAGCAGATTATTATTGTAGATCACGCAGGGAGAACAAAGGCTAAAATATTTAACTGCAGAAGTGCTTGACTATATTCTGTGCAGTGAGAAAACCTGAAGTCATTTTCAAGTTTTACCATTTCTTACTTCTTTTCAGTTGGGTCAAGTTTCTAAGCTTTCTATAACGGAAAATAGGATTCCACCAAGTTTCCTATTTGCCTACTCCAGGAGTTCTGTGAGGATCAAATGAGATGGGGCACGGGAAAATGCTTCACAGACATTTGGTTAAAGTGTGAAATGTTTGCACTTGGCTATAAAGCAAATTGTGTTTCTAGGCTGAAGAAACTGTAAGGAGGCTAGTTGTTGCTAGGGAGAGGGAGTTAGGCATTGCTATGTGACGTCATTACCTAGTGCCCACAGCAACTGTTTCCAGGCTGGGCTGGGCTGTGGGCTGCATTGTGCACCATGGGGTCTTGACAGCGTTGGCTGTGATTTGGAAGGCTGTTGCTCTGGGGTGGTGGCGGGGAAGCTGAGTGTTGCTTTGTGGGCATCAGGTCCGTGGTGCCAGTGTGCATCACAGCAGCTCCTGTGTTGACAGTCTGCTCCCCGGTGGTCAGTGCACATCATAGCGACTGGTCAGACAGTTGGACACTTAGCATATTAGCCTTTTATATTGAGAGACTTAGCATATTAGCCTTTTATATTGAGAGATTTTTAAAAAATGTTGATTTCATCTATGCAGCACCTGTTTCCATTTTGTTAATTTTCTTCTTATGTCCTATCCTATTATGTTGACTTTCTTGTCCCTCCTTTAAATGGATTTAGTGTACAAATATGACCTATTTTGCAAAGTTTTAAAAGGAAAAAGAGTATTTTATAAAATTAAAGATCATAAATCCTTAGCCTTTCACCTATAAAATCAGAAATCAAGTAAAATGATCACTTTGAGGCTGAAATTATATTTTACTGCCTATAGTAAATATGTATGTATGTGTTAATATATAAACATGTACATCTATATTTCCATATATGTGTGTATATATTTTATATATATAATGCTTCATATTTAGTGGGCATTTAGTACTTAAAATTTAATTCCTTGTGGCTCTTTTACTGCTGTAATATAATACTATTCTTTATTATAATTTTTATAAGTTTTTCAGAAACTTTAAATGCTAAAACTCATTTTTTACTATTGTCATGCAAAATTTTTTCATAATTAAATTTTTAAGTATTTTAACTAATTAAGTACATTTTTATTTAGAATTTCAGAGCCATTGTAATAGGCTAGAGGACTTTATTTTTAATGTTTCATATTGATTTGTTTTCTAACTGTCTAGAGGAAATAACTTACACGTGGTATTTTTGTTTTTTATACACTTGAAAAGCAGGCCTTTTGGAGACATAAAAGATCTTGTGTTTTATTTTTGTATTTCTTTGTGAAGTGCTTTCCTTTTTATCCTCCTTGCTAAATCAGTGTGGAGCCCAAAGCATCATTACAGAGTAAGGAAAGACTTAGAGAATTGGATTTCTA
The DNA here is from genome assembly GCF_963455305.1 of Plecotus auritus. Taxonomy (NCBI): domain Eukaryota; kingdom Metazoa; phylum Chordata; class Mammalia; order Chiroptera; family Vespertilionidae; genus Plecotus; species Plecotus auritus. Next base: position 63,078,129 of record NC_137776.1, on the reverse strand, counting down.
CCTGGGAAATTGGATTTTGAGGAATTTGATTTTCCCATTGGAGTGTGAATGACAGTAACTCAAACTCTAAGAGAAAGGCATCTTTTAAAATGTCCTTGCAGACAAATTTACAAAACACTAGACCAGCGATTTTCAACCTTTCCATCTCCTGGCACACATAAACTAATTACTAAAATTCTGCTGCACAACAGAAAATATATTTTTTGCCAATCTGACAGAAAATAGGTATAATTTATAATTTTGATTCATTCACACTCGTCGGCTATTGTTGTGTTTGACTGTTGTCATTTTTTTATTTGACAATTTAAGGAGAAATAGGTCAGTCCTCCTGACTAAATAGTCAGGTCCTGCATGTTTTAAAAAAATTGCTGCCTTTGACCATTGTTCTTTGTTGTTAAATCACAAGTTTTTTCCATTGGCCTTTCTCCTTCTAGCATTTGCATAACATGGTTGATGGATTAAACAGCAAGTTATGTTAGGAGTCAACAAAGGTTCTGATGCAGTGCTAAATCACATAATCGTTTGAGGTTATCTAAAGGAATTTAAGTCTGTCTTTAAAGTACAAGATCTACAATAGAGGGACTCATCCTAGAAGTGGCACTCAGCTGATAGAAAAAAGAGATGCCAAGCCAGATAGACACACACTAAAAACAGTTAGGTATGAAGATAGTAAAAAAAAAAATGAATTTTAGCATTTAAAGTTTCTGAAACGTTTATAAAAAGTATAAAAAAATCTTATTACATTAGAATAGTGAAATAGCATACAGAATTTATATATTTACTAGAGGCCGGATGCATGAAATTTGTGCAAGAGTAGGTCTTCTTTCCCCCAGCTGCCTGCACCGATTTCCCTCCAGCCACCTGCAGCTACCTGGAACCTGGGCTTCCCTCCGGCTGCCGGCAGGCACCCAGGACCTGGGCTTCCCTCACATCCCCAGCTTCTTCCAGAAGGTCGTCCAAAAGGACGTCTGGAAGGATGTCTGGTCTAATTAACATATTACCCATTTATTATTATAGATATACAGATTTCTGTGGGTCTAAAGAAATCCTGCAGAGTATCTTCATACAAAAGTGAAAAAGGCAGTTTTTTCAATTATGTGGTCTAGACAATGTTTAAGTATCCCAATTACCTGTCTTTATTGTTTTCTCTCAGTAACCTCTCTGATATGTTGACATAATTATTTGTTTTGTATCTTTTAAACATTTACCACCTTATTCAATTAAGTGACACCTTTTAGTAATTACTGAGTTGATGATTCTGGGATATGCTTTTCCATCAATGTAGGCAAAACATTCACTATTTGTTTTTTGTTTTTTTTTAATAAATCTTTATTGTTCAGATTATTACAGGTGTTCCTCTTTTTTCCCCCATAGCTCCCCTCCACCTGATTCCCTACCCCACCCCATGCCCTTACTCCCTGCTACTGTCTTCATCCATAGGTGTAAGCTTTTTGTCCAGTCTCTTCCCGCACCCCTCACACCCCCTCCCCACTGAGAATTGCCAGTCCACTCCCTTTCTATGTCCCTGATTTTAAGGGTATTCTTTAAGAAGAGGAAGAAGAAGAAAAAGGTAAAGATAAAAATTATGAACAACAAAATGACATCAAATACATACCTACCAACAAGCGAATCTAAAAATCAAGTGAATAAAAAATCTGAAGAACAGAATGGACTGGTGAATATAAACAAACATTCACTATTTGAAAAGTTAACATAGTGGTCTGTCGTGCTCATTAATTTTTGAGCCACTGAATTCAAATTATGCTTTGAAGTTTCCTTTGTGATAATACTTATGTAAAAAGATGCTACATAACAGTTGAATGGCTTGATGCAGACAGATTATGGAGTGAATCCCTTGTTAGTTTTAATGCTGTTTATTATTTTCAGTTTGCATGGGAACTTGAGTCACAGATTTGATATTTATTAGGAGGAGCTATAAATCCAGTTGTGCAAGCCATTCTTTTAACATTAGAACGTGTTTTCAAAATACTTGCTTCAGAAGTTGTGACTATAACTGGCTAAGTCTATTCTATTCTAGACCCTTTCCCAAGCCCATTCTATTGAAGATTTGCTGACCAAAAGGCTGTGGCTCAAAGCTGCTGAGTACTGTCTAGCAAAGGGCTCACCTGTGCACGTTGTGAGACAAGAAGAGCCTCAAACTAGATGTTTGTAATCCTGGCCTCTAGAAACAATCTTATTGCTGTTCAAGTTATTGGGCATTAACCAAGATATACAAAAGTATCCCCTAATTACCTAGTGTTCTAGTTGCTGGTCATATAAAGGCAGCGGTCAATTTTCTGATGTTTTAGCATTTCAATTACATTTCTCTGGATCATCTTTTGTCTTCTTTTCTCATTTCTAACATTGAATATTAGTATATTTCACAAAGTTGATATGAGACTTACTGTTTATTTTCTACTAGCCTGAAATTTAGTACCGTGATGAATGCACAAATATACATTTAATTACAAAAGTGAAACGTGAAATATGTAAAATTTTCAATAACACAGAACACTACTATATAAAAAAAATACAATTCCTTCTTCCCAAACCTCAATGTTCACAGTTTAGTGTGCTAGCTGATGTTTTTAGTAAATACATTTAGTTTTGTTATTGTTGCTGGTTTTAGTGTTGTTATTTTATAAAATGGGTTCATATTACACATATATTACATACATACATCAATATTATATGTATATGTATGTATATACATATACACATACATGTGTGTGTATATATATATGTATATAGTGTTACACATGTATATATATATGTGTGTGAATATATATATATATATATATATATATATATATATATATATATACATGTGTAACACTATAACTTGCTTTATCCTGAAATTTATATTGCATGCATTTTTTCTTATGCATATTTTACGGCATATATGATTATTTAACCATTCTCCTTAGATTGAACATTTAAATTGTCTCTATTTTAAAAAATACTAAATGAAGTTCTAACAGATGTCATGGTTCACTCATCTAATGCTCAGGTTTCAATATTTACAGATTTTACCCTTTTTCATTGATTTATTACTGCACTGTATTAATCACTGCAACCTTTCATATGTGTTGATGTCAAGAAAAGTTAGTTCTCCCTTATTAACCTATTTTCTTTAAAATACCTTGGCTATTCTTGCATTTTTTCTTCTAGATGGACTTTAGAATCAACTTGACAAGTTATAAAAAAAATTAAAAACTTGAGATTTTGATTGTGATTGCACTGAATTTTAGATGTATTTGGGAAGAGCTGACATATTAAAATACTGAAACTTTGAAGTTTAACCATGTATCTGACATTGACATTTTAATGGTGAGTAGGATTACTGTAGCTGAAGAACAGACTCTGTGTGTATGTGTGTGTGTGTGTGTGTGTTTGTACGTGCACAGGGTTGAATACATAAGATGGTGAATCTTCAAGGATTTTATATATGATTCCATGAATTTGTGGGAGAGTGGTGGAGTGGGGAGGAGGAAGGGAGAAGCCAGTGTTTGAATGTATTCAAATATCTTCTCTTACCTTGGGCAGTTCAAAAGCTAGAACATTGGTTCCTTCTTCCTTCTCCCTTGGGGAAGAACCGGAAATATGGTTGGAATAGGAGACTGGTGTCAGTGAAGGAGGGGCCTTTCTTCTAACTTAGAGACAGTCCTAGAGACAATAGGATCTAGATTTGGGGCTGTCCATGCCTGCCTGTTGGATTGAAAATGGTCATTATCTATCCCCAGTTTATCATTCCATCCACATTTTTTATTCTTCTCCAAGTATAGGTTCTTGGGGCCTGATGTTTCTTCCTGTGTTTTTAACCTGTCCTCTCATCCCTCTCTGGTCACTTCACTATGTAACAAAACTAGCACTTCATTGATACCTGTTATGTGCCAGGCACTATCCTGTTCTTGGCATTTATCACTGAATAGCATGGACTAGTCCCATCTCTCATGGAGCTTACATTCTAGTCATAATTTATAAAAAACTATAGTACTTTAGCAGGTGTTAAGTGCTAAGAATTTATAAAAGTAGGGCACAGTGGGATCAAGTTGGGAGTGGATTATAATTTTAAATAGGGAGGTTAGTACAGAGAAATGAGAAAGTGACATTTGTGGCAAGTGTTGAAAGAAGTTGGAGGATTGGATTAGCAGTGCATATATCTGGACTCTACAGTAAAAAGTTTATTTGCATTACCCTTGAAATAAAAAAAATCAAGAGACTATGTCCCTATTCATTCATTTGTGTATGTTTGTCCGGTCTACAGTAATTTATTGTGATCTAGAGGTTAGCTTCTCCCTTCCCTTAGTTCTGGAAAGTTTCCCTTTAATATCTTGGAATACAGCTTAGTTTGTTCTCATTTCCTCTACAGGAATACTTGGAATTCCACTAAAATTCAAACAAAATGAGGGTCAGAGGTCAGCTTCTTTCAGTTTATGAATTCTATACATATATGGACATGAGTTTAGAGACGAGAGGTTTTGGGTTTAAGCAGTCCTGGCGGGGGATAGTATTTGCTGAATGAAAAAATGGGAATAGATGTATAGATTTGCCCTCCATTCTCTTTCCCCTACATGTATTGTGTTTTTGTTGTTTGTTTTTTTGTAAAATTTCAGAGCACCTTTTATGTTTTTCCTCTACATTACTAATTTTCAGTTAATTCTGCTTTTTACTGCCTTCAAGCATAGACTGTAATTAAGCTTCAGGATTTGGAAATTTTTGCATCTTTTACTTATTTCTTCCAACGTCTTTGTAATAACTTGTTCATTCTAGCTTGTCTTTTCCTTATAGTTCATTTTCTTGTTTTGTAGAGCATGTCATTCCTTGATGACACCAAATAATTATTTTCAAAAAAATATTTTGAATCCTGCTGTGCCTTTTGATAGTGCATTTACAGGAAACGTTGCCTTGTTATGTACATTATGTTTTAAGTAAAAGATATGAAAGCCTAATTGGCAGATGGCTGTGGAAAGTATTATCTTGGTAGTATTAGTCCTCTCAGAGGAGTAAACTCCCATGACCTTCGTGTCCCCAAGAGCCTCCTGCCTGTCAGGCTCCCCACCTGGCTTGGAGGAGGTGCTCAGCAGGTGTTGTAGAATCTTACTAATAGACATTCTTACTTTTTTTAAAGCCTCAGATATAGAAGATAGGATGTGGTACTAGGCCTTTGTCTATACCCAATGCATGAGTTTAAATTCCACTTTTCCCCACTCATGTCAGTTGCATGCCACAGGGCAAGTCATTTACCTTAATCTAGTTACTTGGGCTTCAATTTTCTGATCTGTAAAGTGGAAATAAAATTAATAAGAACTATGGGATCTATAAATAATAGTAAATAAAATGAAGAGTAAATTTGCTAATACATATTTCTTACTATTTGCCAACCATTCTTTAAGATATTTAAAATACATCCACTGGAAATAAATATTAGTGGATGTATTTTAAATATCTTAAAGAATGGTTGGCAAATAGTAAGAAATATGTATTAGCAAATTGACTCTTCACTTTATTTACTACTAGAGGCCCGGTGCATGAAATTTGTCCCTCAGCCCAGCCTGCACCCTCTCCAATCTGGGACCCCTCAAGGGATGTCTGACTGCCCGGTAGGATCGGGCCTAAATGGGCAGTCGGACATCCCTCTCACAATCCAGGACTGCTGGCTCCCAACTGCTTGCTTGCCTGCCTTCCTGATTGCCCCTAACCAATTCTGCCTGCCAGCCTGATCACCCCCTAACCACTCCCCTGCCAGCCTGATTGAGGCCTAACTGCTCCCCTGCCAGCCTGTTTGCCCCTAACTGCCCTCCCTTGCAGGCTTGATCGCCCCCAACTGCCCTCCCTTGCAGGCCTGGTCCCTCCCAACTGCCCTCCCCTGCTGGCCTTCTTGTGGTGGCCATCTTGTGTTCACATGGGGGCAAGCCATCTTTGACCACATGGGGGCAGCAATCTTGTGTGTTGGAGTGATGGTCAATTTGCATATTAGTCTTTTATTAGATAGGATTATTTATAGATCCCATAGTTCTTATTAGTTTTATACTGGTCTCTGCCTTAACTTGGTTCTGCTATCTCACATATAGTTTGGGTTATTATTGCCAGTTTTTAGAGTTGTGTATCTTCATAGTGTTTTAAGCCAATGGAGAGCTTCAGCAAAGGACTAAGAAAATTTCAATTGTCCCTCGCCGGTTTTGCTCAGTGGATAGAGCATCATCCCACATACTAACAGGTCCTGGGTTTGATTCCAGTCAAGGGCACAAACCTCAGTTGCAGGCTCAAGCCCCAGTCCTGGTGGGGCACGTGCAGGAGGTAATAAATCCATGTGTCTCTCTCACATCAATGTTCCTCTCTGTCTCTCCCCATTCCCTTCCAGTCTCTCTCTCTCTCTCTCTCCCTCTCTCTCTCTCTCTCTCTCGAAGAAAAAAAAAATCAATGGAAAAATGTCCTCAGGTGAGGATTAACAAAAAAACAAAACAAAACAAAAAAAACAACAACGAACAAACAAGAAAGAAAATCTCAATTGCATGTTCTGAATCATGAATTTATCTTTCATCCCTGAATTAAGTTAGTATCTAATCATAACTTTCCAAACCTAGGACTTAAATTCTGGCTACTAGCATAATACTTGTACATGGAGATATGCTAACTTTTCCCCCTCTGTCTTGGATTTGAAATAACATGAAAAAAAGTTAATTAGAACTTCTTGTTGACAAGATGCATATAGAAATAAAGATATCTTGTAGTATGAAAATGAAATATAGTCTAGATTAAACTGAATTTGATCTAAAGTGTATTGCAAAAAGAATAAATAATGCTAATTAGGTGGTAGGTGAATAACAATGATGCCCTTGCTACAGAAAATTCTGCGGTTTTAAGTGTTATTTTTTAACTGATGGAAAAATAAAAAAGCATAAGAAAGGTTATAAAATCTAAGAGTTGTGATAGTATCTTGCTATTTAAATACATTGTATATTAAGGTATTCAATCTTATTTTGCAAAACAAAAACACCCTTCTATATTTCTAAGAAATACTAGAGGCCCGGTGCATGAAATTTGTGCACAGGGGTGTGTGTCCCTCAGCCCAGCCTGCACCCTCTCCAATCTGGAACCCCTCGAGGGATGTCCGACTGCCCGTTTAGGCCCGATCCCAGTAGGACTGCTGGCTCCCAACTGCTCGCCTGCCTGCCTTCCTGATTGCCCCTAACCGCTTCTGCTTGCCAGCCTGATCACCCCCTAACCACTCCCCTGCCAGCCTGATTGATGACTAACTGCTCCCCTGACAGCTTGTTTGCCCCTAACTGTCCTCCCCTGCAGGCCTGGTCACCTGTAACTGCCCTCCCCTGCAGGCCTGGTACCCCTAACTGCCCACCCCTGCAGGCCTGGTCCCCCCAACTGCTCTTCCTTGCAGGCCTGGGTCCCCCCCAACTGCCCTTCCCTGCAGTCCCGGTCGCCCCCAACTGCCCTCCCTTGCAGGCCTGGTCCGTCCCATCTGCCCTCTCCTGCTGGCCTGATCGCCTACAACTGCCCTCCCTTGCAGACCTGGTCCCTCCCAACAGCCCTCCCTGGCTGGCCATCTTGTGGTGGCCATCTTGTGTCCACATGGGGGCAGTCATCTTTGACCACATGGGGGCAGCCATCTTGTGTGTTGGAGTGATGGTCAATTTGCATATTATTCTTTTATTAGATAGGATTAGATAGGATAGAGGCCTGGTACACAGGTGGGGGCTGGATGGTTTGCCCTGAAGGGTGTCCTGGATCAGGGTGGGGTGTGGGGCAGTGTGGGCGAGGGGCCTGTGGTGGTTTGCAGTCTGGCCATGCCCCTGGTGACCCACGCAGAGGCCCTGGTATCTGGGATTTATTTATCTTCTATAATTGAAACTTTGTAGCCTTGAGAGGAGGCTTGGGTCTGCCAGGGCAGGCGGAAAGCTTGGCTTCCTCCATTGCTGGGGAAACCCAAGCCTTCTGCTCTCTCCGTGGCTGTAGCTATCTTGGTTAGGTTAATTTGCATACTCTCTCTTGATTGGCTGGTGGGCGTGGCTTGTGGGTGTAGTGGAGGTACGGTCCATTTGCATATTACTCTTTTATTAGATAGGATAACTAAGATTTTTCTCAAGATGTTTTTTGGGTATTGGTTTTATTTTTAAAATAGTAAAAATAATGCTTACTTCAAAGGGTAGTTTTTCAGACACAGTGAAATAATGTATGAAAAATAGCACAGCACAGTATGAGCACAAAAGATCCCCAGTGAAGGTTTGTAAGCATTTAACCCAGGAGAAAGGCATGCATCTCCCTCTAAGGAAATATTGAGAAGGGTTTTAACAAAACTGAAAAGTGCCAGTTTTTGCTAAAAATCTATTGGAATAAATATATTGTAAAGCTGTTTCAGATACTATATTACTTGCTTTGCTTGTCAGTCACACAGACTTTTTCTACATTGTCTCTATCTGCAAAAAATTCTGTATTGCTCAATTGTCTGGCAGATTTTTAACATTGTTTTAATATGGAGAAGTGGTCAGATGAGTAAGAATAAAGGAGAACTCGTATTCCATCATATTCTCATGATAAATTTTTTGCTAAATTTCTCATCATGATAATAGCTCAGATTTATTCCACCCTTTGTGACAAGTAAATGTCAGGTACCATGCCATGTGCCAATGATATAGCATCCAACCCTGTGAAGTAGGTGTTACCACATTTTATTGATTAATAACCCAAGTCAGAGGGAGTGAAGGAGTTCATCTGAGTTCAAACTAATGATATTGAGGTTGAAGGATGGGTCAGTTTGGCTCAAAGCCATGTTCCCAACTTGAAGAATGCTTGCCAATGTTTGACATGTTACTCATCATTTTGAACACTAGACTTAATAATCTGTTCTATGAAATATTTATACATTATCCATTTTCATTATTACATCATTTGTATTTTTCTATATTTTAATATAGAACATGAGGATAAGAAATATAATTTAAAATTGTCTTGAAAGTTGACAAAAAGCAAGAATAATTGTAAGGAAATAAAAGAGACAGATCAAGATATATTCAACTCTAACTAGGGCTTTTTAGTATTTTGAAGGACTAACAAATGGAATCCTGAGAAAAAACAAATACTTTTCCTAAAAAGTCCTTTCAGTAATTGGAATACTAGTATGTGTGTAATGGAAAAGTCACAATCTATAGATATGTGTACAAAAGAGGTGGATTTAATAACTGGTGAAACATTTTTTTAAATTTTCCTCTAAAATATTTTTCTTTATTGATTAAGTTATTACATATGTGTCCTTATCTCCCATTGTCCTCCCACCCCCAACTCATGCCCTCACCCCCTGGTGTCTGTGTCCATTGGGTAGGCTTATATGCATGCATATAAGTCCTTTGGTTGATCTCTCCCCCTTACCTTACCTCCCCTACCTTCCCTCTGAGGTTTGACGGTCTGATTGATGCTTCTCTGTCTCTGGATCTGTTTTTGATCATCAGTTTATGTTGTTCATTATATTCCACAAATGAATGAGACCATGTGATATTTATCTTTCTCTGACTGGCTTATTTCACTTAGCACAATGCACTCCAGGACCATCCATGCTGTTGCAAATGGTAAGAATGCCTTCTTTTTTACAGCATAATAGTATTTCCATTGTGTAGATGTACCACAGTTTTCTAATCCATTCATCTGCTGATGGGCACTTAGGCTGTTTCCAAATCTTAGCTATGGTAAATTGTGCTGCTATAAACATATGGGTGCATATATCCTTTTTGATTGGTGTTTCTAGTTTCTTGGGATATATTCCTAGAAATGGGATCACTGGGTCAAATGGGAGTTCCACTTTTAGTTTTTTGAGGAAACTCCATACTGTTCTCCACAGTGGCTGCACCAGTCTGCATTCCCACCAGCAGTGCATGAGGGTTCCTTTTTCTCCACATCCTCGCCAAACTTGTCATTTGTTGATTTGTTGATGATAGCCATTCTGACAGGTGTTAGATGGTACCCGATTGTCGTTTTGATTTGCAACTTTGAGCATGTTTTCATATGTCTCTTGGCCTTCCTTATGTCCTCTTTTGAAAAGTATCTATTTAGGTCTGTTGCCCATTTTTTGACTGGGTTGTTTATCTTCCTTTTGTTAAGTTGTATGAGTTCCCTATAAATGTTGAATATTAAACCCTTACCAGTGATAACATTGGCAAATATGTTCTCCCATGCAGTGGGCTTTCTTGTTGTTTTGTTGATGGTTTCTTTTGCTGTGCAAAAGCTTTTTATTTTGATGTAGTCAAATTATCTGTCCAATTTTCCCAACACCATTTATTGAAGAGACTGTGTTGACTCCATTGTATGCTCTTGCCTCCTTTGTCAAATATTAATTGAGCATAGTGGTTTGGGTCAATTTCTGGGTTCTCTATTCTATTCTATTGATCTATATGTCTGTTCTTGTGCCAGTAAACAGGCAGTTTTGAGAACAGTGGCTTTGTAATACAGCATGATATCTGGTATTGAGATCCCTCCTACTTGGTTCTTTCTCAGGATTGCTGCAGCTATTTGGAGTCTTTTTTTATTCCAGATGAATTTTTGGAGAGTTCGTTCTAGATCTGTGAAATATGCTGTTGGTATTTTAATGGGGAGTGCATTGAATCTGTAGATTGCTTTGGGTAGTATGGACATTTTAATGATGTTGATTCTACCAATCCATGAACATGGTATGTTCTTCCATCTGTTATGTCTTCCTCTATCTCTTTTTTCAGTGTCCTGTAGTTTTCTGAGTATAGGTCTTTTACCTCCTTAGTTTAAGTTTATTCCTAGGTATCTTAATGTTTTTGGTGCAATGGTAAATGCGATTGTTTTTTTTTAATCTCTCTTTCTGTAAGTTCACTATTGGTGTATAAAAAAATGCTATAGATTTCTTGGCATTAATTTTGTATCCTGCTACAAAATTCATTGCTGAATTCATTTATTAAGTCTAATAATTTTTTGATGGAGTCTTTAGGGTTTTCTATATACAGTATCCTGTCATCTGTGAACAATGACAGTTTTACATCTTCTTTTCCAATTTGGATACCCTTTATTTCTTCTTCTTGTCTAATTGCTATGGCTAGCACTTCCAGTACTATCTTGAACAGGAGTGGTGAAAGTGGGCATCCCTGTCTTGTTCCTGTTCTTAGGTGAAATGGTTTTAGTTTTTGCCCATTGAGTATGATATTGGCTGTAGGTTTGTCATATACGGCTTTTATTATGTTGAGGTATGATCCCTCTATTCCCATTTATTGAGGGTTTTTATCAAGAAATGGTGTTGGATTTTGTCAAATGCTTTTTCTGCATCAATTGATATGACTATGTGATTTTTATCTCTCAATTTGTTTATGTGACGTATCACGTTTATTGATTTGTGGATATTGTACCATCCTTGTATCTGTGGGATAAATCCTACTTGGTCATGGTGTATGATCTTTCTGATGTAATGCTGGATCCTATTTGCGAGAATTTTGTTGAGGATTTTGGCATCTATGTTTATGAGGGGGGATATTGGCCTGTAATTCTCCTTCAGTGTGTTGTCTTTATCTGATTTTGGTATTAGGGTGATGCTGGCTTTATAGAATGAGCTTGGAAGCATTCCTTCCTCTTGAATTTTTTGGAATAGTCTGAGGAGGATAGGTTTTAGTTCTTCCTTGAATGTTTGGTAAAACTCCCCTGTGAAGCCATGTGGCCTCAGGCTTTTGTTTGCTGGAAGCTTTTTGATGACTGCTTCAATTTCTTCCATAGTTATTGGCCTATTGAGATTTTTAGATTCTTCCTGATTGAGTTTTGGAAGGTTGTTTTTTTCTAGGAATATGTCCATTTCCTCTAGGTTGTCTAGTTTGTTGGAATAGAGTTGTTCATAGTATTTTTTAACAATCCTTTGTATTTCTGTAGGGTCTGTTGTTATTTTGCCTCTTTCATTTCTGACTTTGTTTATTTGGGTCCTCTCTCTTTGCTTCATGGTGAGCCTGGCTATGGGTTCATCAATCTTGTTTATCCTTTCAAAGAACCAGCTCTTGGTTTTGTTGATCTTTTGTATTTTTTTTGGGGGTCTCTATGTCATTTATTTCTGCTCTGATCTTTATTATCTCCTTCCTTCTGCTCACTTTGGGCTTTTCTTGTTGCTCTCTTTCTAATTCTTTAAGTTGTAGAGTTAGATGATTTATTACTATTTTTTCTTGTTTTTTTGAGGTAGGCTTGTAGAGCTATAAACTTCCCTCTGAGAGCTGCTTTCATTGTGTCCCATAGATTTTGGATTGTTGTGTTTTCCTTGTCATATGTTTCCAGGATTTTTTAATTTCTTCTTTGATCTCTTTGATAACCCAATCGTTTAATAGAATACTATTCAGCTTCCAAGTGTTTGAATATTTGATTGTTTTTATTGTAGTTTATTTCTAATATTATGCCATTGTGCTCTGAGAAGATGCTGGATATGATTTCAATCTTCTTGAATTTGGAGAGACTTTGCCTGTAACCCAATATGTGGTCTGGTGAAACATTTTTAAAATGGGGATAAATGTGTAGTATTTTGTATAAACCCTTAATTAACAACTAAAGACAAGGCTGAAAGGAAGTGATGCGAATTGGGGGCTGATATCCTTCCTTTGTTCATGAACTGGTGCAGAACGTCTGGTGAAGCTCTGCTTTTAAAATGGTGAAAATCACTGGTTAGGAGCAAAAATGAGAAGGAGAGAACAATCTTGGATTAAGGTGAAATAAAAGCCTTGTGAAGTTGACTTAATTTGTACTTATACATAGGATCTGTAAGTCGTATTTGTTTCCTTTTATGTTTTAGAAAACATTTCAATAATACTTTGAAATAATTTTACATTTATCTTTTTCTGTTTTAGGTTAATTAATAAATGGTAGTACAGGGATGATTTCTAAGTCAGCACACCCTATGAATTATAATTTGGAGCAAAGTAACATAAATATTATATTTTTACTTTGTAAACTCTTGCCCCTAGATTTCTGGAACTTTCTGATTAAAGGGTATGATGTAACTGGCTTTAAATTATTTTTAATACTAAATTAAAGTTTTAACTCTTATATTCAGAATTTAGAATATGATGTGAAACATGGACATGTTACAATTCATTTGTTTTCCTTAAAAGACATTTAATTCATATGCAAATTAAAGAGAATGATGATCAGATTTGTCAAATTTAGGTAAAGCAATTATCAATTTGGAAAACAGACTTTGAAAATGTGATGTCTAATGAGTTATAAACAGAATCACATAAAATAGACTATGAAAATATACTAAATAAAATGCAAAATGTTCCAATTCTTTTAAACTATATCAACATATAGTATAGGAGAGTGGTTAAAAACATTCTTTGTATGTATATTGCCTAGTTCAAACCCTAATCCAGATACTTTCTAGGTAGTGTGCCTTTTATTAATTTTAAAGGTACATTCAAAAAAATTTTGGACAGTGGTTAAGATATACTTAAATAGAATACAAGTACATCCCATTCAAAATAAATGTTTTTTCTCTAAAGAACTGTGAAGATTCTGAGATTTGATTTTACCCTATTTGCAAGCCAAGAAGTCAGCTGGCCCAAACCACAAGCATGCTGGCAGAAGACACAGGACTCCTGGGTCAGAGACAAAGGACTTTATTACTCATGGCACAGCAAGCAACATGAGCATCAGCATATTTCTCTGTCCTCCTTGCCTCCCACGTGCCGCCGGGGCCGTGCAGTGGGCCCAGATAGATGCTGCACAGGCCGTGGGTTTGGTTCACTGCTGAGGAGCCCAGGGCCAGGCACTTTTGAGCAAGCAGTAAACATTATAGCTCAGGGGAAAAAGCAGATCCCTCTTTCACTGGAGTGGAAGCAGTTATGTGGTTGTCACACTGTGGTGGACTTGGCCTACTGAGTTGCTTATGTCACTATCTAGAAATACTGCTTAGTATAAGGAGATGAATGACCTCCGTAGTCTAGCACACTCAGCTAGAATATGCAGGGATGCTCAGAGCCCAGGTGGACTATTTATAAAAAAACAAACTACACCTTAGCTCTCTACACGTTCTTAATGGGCCCCTATGATTAATCTTATCTACAGAGACTAGACCTGTATCAGTTCAACATTTGCCTCATGCAACATTTAATTAAAGCTACTATTAACAAGACTCCACAGCAAATGGAGCCAACCTGCAAAATTGACTTCAGCCATGATCCCCAGGGTCCTAGACTCAGCTGATCAAGCTCCATAAACATCAGGGTATATATTTTAGAAAGACACCTGACTTTCTCTTTAAGCTTCTGCATTGACCTTTCTACTTTTTTAGAGGAAATAATTTAGGTACAGCAATGAGTGATTACACAAGTTCCACATTGGTCTGAAAGAGGGATGTATAGTACAATACTATGTTCTACAACAGTTCTGTAAATTGTTGCTCACTCCAAGTATGACCTACATCAGTCAGGGGACACAGGTGAACAGTGCCTCCAATGTGGTCTCCAGGCCAGCTGTTAGATCTCAGGTTCCCCAATTCTAGTTTAGCCTGTGTATTCAGAGGGGTTGCCTGAGGGCAGTCAGCCTGACTTACTGCTATTTGTCTACACACTTGCAAGGTGGAACTCATCCATCCTATGGAGTGACCCAATGACAGAGATGGGAATGGAAATAAGGAAGACATTGAGAGGTGCTCTCAGGCATTTGCTTGGGAGCTGCAGGAGCTGAGGCCACCCCCTAAAGTTTCTGATTGACTTCTAGATAAAGTTATTGAGACTGGTGATAAAGTCATGTCTCTATCATTTAGTGTGGAATGACAGATTTAGGAGTCATTTAAATTTAAGTAGCTTGCTACTCTTTGGTAATGTGTACTGCATGTTGTTATCCATAGTGTCTCTGAAAGACAAAGGATCATTGATTTCTCTTTCTGCTCTGTACCTCCTTGGTTTTAAGGTGTTTCCTTGCCAGATGTTGTTGTTACTCTCCCTCTACTCCCACAAAATCAGTGTATCCCATTCCAGTAGCTATAAGTTCATGTTTTCTCCAATCAGCATCTCCATGCATCCAGAACTTGCATCTACAATGTCAGATGCAAGAAGGATAAGAACATTTTAGTAAAATTTATTGAGATGCATTATACCCATCACTGTGCCTCAACTGGGTCTCTGTCATGGACTCAGCAGTCAGTGCACTCAACCAAGTGATTATTACCTTTATGACATCAGGATCATGTCAACCCAACTCAAGATTCAAGATGCTGAATTAAGTTTGAGTTTCATAGGCTACCTTTTTGCCAGGCTGCCACGCAAAGAGTACCTGCCAAGCTGGCCAGAGGCTGATGTTAGAGGAAAAAAAGAAGCTTCGTGGCCAGAATGGAATGGTGGGACCCTGAGGTTTCAAAATAGGTCTATATAACTCTTCAACTCTGTGATCCTGGTCATCACATAGGAGATGGACAAAAACAAGATCAACTATTTTGGGAAACAGCTATCAGTAGTGATCAAACTGCTTTTACTAAGGTGTGTAATGAGGGCAAGGTAAGAAAGGTGGAATCAGAAATCTTTTTTTCACATATTTTTTGTATTTTTTTATTGTTTAAAGTATTACATGTAGTAGTACATATATCTCCTTTATTTTTCCCCCATTGACCTTCCCCCAGCCTCCCCTACCCCCTGTCACATGCCCTCATTCCACCCCCACAGTGTCTTGTGTCCATTGGCCATGCTTATATGCATGCATACAAGTCCTTTGGTTGATCTCTTTCCCCCACTCCCCAACACTCCCCTGCTTTCCCACTGTAATTTGTCAGTCTGTTCAGTGCTTTACTGCCTCTGTATCTATCTTTTTATTCATCAGGTTATAATGTTCTTTATTTTCCGTAAATGAGTGAGATCATGTGGTATTTTTCTTTCATTGCCTGGATTATTTCACTTAACATAATGCTCTCCAGTTCCATCCATGCTGTTGCAAATGGTAAGAATTCCTTCTTTTTTATAGTAGCGTAGTATTCCATTGTGTAGATGTACCATAGTTTTCTAATTTGGAAACAGCCCAAATGCCCATCAGCAGATGAGTGGATTAGAAAACTATGGTACATCTACACATATTTTTTTTAAATCAGGTTACTTAATACACCAACACTTTAGGATGAAAAGAGGCATGAACTGTCCATAGAATACCTTGAATGTTGGCCAAAGTCTGGGTAGCCTTTGTGACAAAAAGTGTATCATTGCCAGAGGGTAAATGAGTACATTGTCAGCCAGTGGGGTTGGCTGTTCAGATTGGTCTAGCAATAGCTTCATGCTACCCAGCCAGCTTACTTCCCTGAATAAAAGCAGCGCTAGACACTGCAGGTAGCCCTGTTCAGGGGTGGACACCTTACCACAGAGCAGAGGAGGTCAGCAAGAAGAAAACCTGCAACTCCTGATAAATCACTTAGTTCTTTCTCCTGATCTCACGAGTCAGATAAGTGAGAGCAGTGAGAGGGATTTCCCCAGTACCTCTGAGGGATGAAAACTTCATTTCAACAGACAGCATGCCAGGAAGAGGAGGGAATGATCTCACCTGCAGCAGTGTTGTGCAAATGACTAGGCTAGAGAGTTACCTAATTACATAAGATAATCAGGTTAATTACTGAATTGAGAGGCAAAAGCATTTATCAGAAACACTCATACAATGATGGGACTAAATGACGTTGGATTGACAAAGAGTAGTAGGGTTTTTTACTCCGGAAAACAACTTTTACCCCAGAAAGCCTTGAGATTTTTCTTTCATTCACTGGTTTTCCTTTAGAATCAAATGGGTTAATTGTGTATGCTCGTTCATGAACTTTAAACTGAAACCCAAAATCATTTTGACTATGAACTCATACACAGCAATAACATATTTTGTAGTGTCTTATCCATAATAATAATTTATGTCTAATATGCAAAGAGCCAGCATTTGCATACCTAGTTTTTACAAGTTTTTATACCTTTGTATGAATCTTTATAAAGAAATAATATTACCTATTTCACATAATGCATATGAAATTCTACATCATTAAAAAAATATGTATATATCTGGATATATGCACATACATGCATACGCACACTGATTTTACTTACATTTTCCAAAAGTTTACTTCAGTACCACATACATAGAGTATTTATATGTTCAGGGCACTAAATATGATTTTAAAGATAGATTAAGACTTGTTTTTTACATTAAGGTCACGGTATAAAAAAATAGGCAAGATAGGGGCACATTAAAAAACATATTCTACTAGATAGGATACTATAAGGGCCAATTATTAAAGCAATGCATGGAATGAATACTATCATAAAAATAGACAGACGACAAACAAAATATATTCAGAGACATGGAAGCAGCAACAGGCTAATGATTCTAGGCTGGAGGATGGGGAGAGGGGAGAGATTAACCAAACAACTTATCCTATATAATAAAAGGCTAATATGCAAATCAACCAAATGGTGGAACAGGTCGCTATTATGTGCACTGACCACCAGGGGGCAGATGCTCAATGCAGGAGCTGCCCCCTGGTGGTCAGTGCTCTCCCACGGCAGGGAGCACTGCTCAGCCAGAAGCTAGGACACCTTCTGAGGGCTCCCAGACTCTGAGAGGACACAGGCCGGGCTGAGGGACCCCCTCAAATGCACGAATTTTGTGCACCAGTGCTCTAGTATTTATATATGCATAGCCCATGAACATAGATAATAGTGTGGTAAAGGTCTAGGGAGGAGGTGATTGTGAGGAGGAGGGGGTCAATGGGTGGGGACGAAAGGGGACATCTGCAATACTTTCAACAATGAAGATAACTTAAAAAAATAAGAGCAATGTATTCCACTCCCACTGAGTCAGTGATAAGTGTATTGTCCCTATAATACTATGTTCCAAAGAAGGGTTTACATGCCCCAGATAAATATGCACAACTTGTAGCTTTTTAAATAGGGTATATTAATCAACTGGGTATGCTACCTACATATTTGCCACTTACTGAGCAATTTCTACATGTCCCTTTAAACAGTGTCATCACTTCTACTTTTATCATATTCTTTTCTACTCTATCATTAGTTCTTCAAAACTTCTGTCCAGATTATTGCCTAAGACACATTTTTTAAAAGATGTCACTTTCTTTTTTTACCTATATCTAATGATTTCTCCTGTTCTTGTGTGATTTTCAACATAAAAGGACAAAGCTCCATTCCCAGGGACATAGGTAGTGCTATGAATGATCAGTGAAGCTTTCAAATACATAGTGCCTCATAAAAGATATAGGCGTATTAGTAGCATAAGACACAGTGTTGTTGTAGAATTTAAAAATAAAATACGTTAAGGGAGAAAATCTTTCAGTATATTAAGTTGATAAAATTACTTCTGTCCCCCTTTCAATCCTTTACTTTTATAATTATCTCAGTAGAGATGCTCAGGGAAAAATTAATAATCAGTTAATATTATGTGCATTATTGTGAAAGTTGGCCACCAATAAACATCTTAAGATCTTTCTTATATCATAAGAATAAGGTAACAAAAGGCTTTATTGTGAGATGGTTATTTAACAAAATACATTTAGAGCCAGAGAGCAGTCCTGGAAAAGATCACAGGCATAAATAGGTAAGACAGTTAAAGCAGGCACCGTAACTTACACAGAAGCAAAGCTTGGCTATTTATGGCTTGTAGGATGTGCAGGTATAGTTGCTGCTGCCCCTGAGTTAGGCAGATATGAAAGTATGAATTCCCTAATTTGTTTGACTTCTATTCAATATAAATATTCCCTCTAAGCCATATTTCTATGTAAATATTTTTTCTGTGTTTTTTTTTGCTTCTCAGCTCCTTCAGTATATGTTTTGAATTTAACTCAGTCCTAAAAAGGTGAACATACATACTTATTAACTCTGCTGTAGAGAAAACATAGGGGTTTAAAAATTCTTGACAGTTAATTCTGTCCCCAAAAATACATGTATATTTTTCCATTGATTTTTTTTTTTTTTAGAGAGAGTGGAAAAGAAAGGGAAAGACAGAGAGAGAAACATCAACGTGAGAGAAACACATCGATTGGTTGCTTTCTGCATGCGCCCTGACCAGGGCACAGGCCGGGAGCCTGCAACTGTGGTAATCTTGACCGGAATTGACCCCGGAACCCTTCCGTCCCCAGGCTGATGCTCTATCCACTGAGCCAAACTGGCTGGGGCCCAAAAGCTATATTAATACTTGCTAATAGCAAACAACGTTTAGTATATTTTATTCAGTTCTTTATTTTACCTCTTTTTTAAAAGACAAACACTGCATTAGACATTCATATTGATTGTAAAATCAGCTTTCAACAGTGTCCTTCTTTGTAATTTATTTATAAGTTTATTACACATGCATACATTCACCAGAGAGAATCAAATGCTGGTAGATGGAAAGTGTATGAGTCACCCCAGCAGTGACCTCAGGTGCACTGATGCATCAGCTTATGCATGAATAGCTCAAACATTTTGACTAGGGAGAGATCCCCTTCTTGTCTTCCGTGTACCCGGTATCTCCTTCTTTCAGATACAAGCCCCTGGAAGCAGAACTCCCCGACTCAGTTCCTAACGTTCATTGCCTCCTGCCCTGTGGTTGCTGCTGCTTACCATGTTTGCAGTTACCACAGGGCCTTTGCATTTACTGTCCTGTTTCTGACACCCTGAATTCTGACAGGTATTTTCAGTGTCCTTTGCTCACTTTATTTACACATTTGCCCATATCATGGAAGTGTTTCTTGACATGCACTATGTGAATGCATGCCCCATCACACTGCTTTATTGTTCTTCAGAGAGTTTATCACTGCCAAAAATTATGTTATTCAATTAGTTGTTTATTTTTTTATCTTTCCATACAATATACATTTCATGAGGGTGTTCCTTTGCTTGGTATGTGGTAGAGTCTCAATATTATTTATAATTGAAATAATTCTAAATAATTGAAAAAATTCTTTATGAGAAATTCTGAATACTTTTTAATGTAAAGAATCTTACCTAGTAATAAAGAAGCATGTAAATTGACTGTACCTCCGCTACGCCCACAGCCAATCAGAGTGAGTATGCAAATTAACCCAACAAAAATGGAGGTTAATTTGCATACATACCTGGGTCCCAGGAACCTCCTCAGCACCCAGGTCACTCCCAGCCGGCCATCGGAGGGGCCAAGCCTGCGATTGGAGGGGCGGGGCAGGGAGGGGCACTTCCCAAGCCTAAAGCCTGGGGCTTGGGAAGGGGTTGAGCCTGTGACCAAACACAGACCATCCGGAAGTCAGCACTGGGTTGCCCAGCTACAGCCTGGCGACCCAATACTGACTGCTCAGGTGGCTGAGACCCAGAAAGTAAGTCAGGGTCTGATCTGCAGCCTCAGTGGAAGCTGTTGGTCATTGTACTTACCTCTCTCTTTCTCTCCCTCTTTCTTTCTGATCTTTGCCAGCAGCCAGGCTTTTCTTTCTCTCCTGGCCTGGGGGCAAGGGGGAGGCAAGCTGCTGTTAAGCCCTGCCTCTTTGATCCGGCCCAGAGATAGGCCTGGAGATGCTGACTGGCATAGGGACTAACCAATCAGAACCAAAGGTGGGTGCTGTGGGGAACCAATGGCTGCCTAGGAGGTGGAGCTTTTGACGCTTACTGGCATAGGAACCGACCAATCAGAAACAAAGGTGGGTGCTGTGGGGAACCAATGGCTGCCTAGGAGGTGGAGCTTCTGACGCTGACTGGCATAGGAACCAACCAATGAGAACCAAATCTGGGTGCTGTGGGGAGCCAATGGCTGCCTAGGAGGTGAAGCTTTTGACACTGGCATAGGAATGGACCAATCAGAACCAAATTGGCCAGCAGAGAAGGGCAGTTGGGGGCGACATCAGGCCTGCAGGAGAGGGTAGTTAGGGGTGATCAGGCTGGCAGGCAGAAGCAGTTAGGGGCAATTAGGCAGGCAGGCAGGTGAGCAGTTAGGAGCCAGTGGTCCCAGATTGTGAGAGGGATGTCTGACTGCTGGCAGTCGGACATCCCACAAGGGGTCCCCAATTGGAGAGGGTGCAGGCTGAGTTGAGGGAATTCCCCCTCCGTGCACAAATTTTGTGCACTGGGCCTCTAGTTAGTTAACATAATCAAACAAAACATTTTCTTAAAAAAGTAGCTACAATGAGTAAAAATTGTGATACATAATACTGTGTGAAAGGGAATGCTAATTGTTGGGACTTAATCAAAGTTTTAAAAAATTTTTACATTAAAAAATAGTTATACTGCAGTAGGGTTATCAGTGATTTAAAAAAAAAATTAATAGTTTGTTTTTGGTTTGACTTTGCTTTAGTTCTCTGGCAAGTCCGGTGTACCTGAGGCATTTGTCTGACGTCATATCCATAGCAGTCCTCAGTTGAAGAAGTGATGGATGTGAGAAAACAAGGAAGTACCACAAGCATTTAGTGCATGCATTACATTCAACATACAATCTTTTCTTCCCCTTGATCATAAGAACCTATGTTCGGTTTTCTTCCCATTAATTTCATATTCCTATTTCATTCTAATACCTGCAATCTGCAACCGTAATCATGATAAGCAGTCTCACATCACTTTATCTCATCACAGTGTTGGATAAACACTTCTGATTTAAATGTGAATGATTCTGTATTAACAGTGCTGATGTGAGCCGTAGATGTCTGATGGAAATGGTGCACAGGGATTACTTAGTAATTATTGGTTTCATTGAGGCTTCTGTGAGAGCTGCAGTTAGTGCTGTGCCAGAAATACGAGCCCTAGAGATCAAGCCTGGCCAAGCTTTCATGATGACTGCTGTTCACCTATTAGATACGTCATAAAAATTAAATTAACGTCTCTCCACTGGGTGATCAAACTGTCTGAAAATCTCATAGAACATTAGAATCATGGAATTTAAAAGAGCGCTCTATTAGATTATCTAATCAACCTCCTACCCCTATCTTTCTCATGAGGGACTCTTTTCTTAATGCCATTTTTTATTATTTTTATCATGTCTATTTGGAATGACTGTGTCCATAAGACTTCTATACTTCCGCTGGGAGAACTTAACCCTGCTCTAATAGATTTCATTGTCGGAAAGTGCTTTTTAATTGCTAGACCTTTTCCCCTTTAATTTTATACTTTCCTCTTATTTTAACCTTTGTTTTACAATCCATTTATTTCTATACATTATATACAGCCCATATCATGTATAAATTTTACATTGATACAATTGAGATTCACAATGTGGGTAAACAAGATGATTTAGAAAGGTAAAATCTTGGACAAACAAGTCATACTTATTAATCAACTAAGAAATTTCCTTATTTCATGTCAGAAACTGAGATAAACATTTTCACATAATTGTTCCCCTCTCATGTTCTAACAGAAATCCCTGTGCAGAATTTCTATTAAAATATTGAGCCAGACTTGATAATTTGGGATGTTTGTACCTCCCTTGGTGGGAGGTGGGGGTTGGGGGTTAGAACAAATATTCCATTGTCATATGCTATGGACTGAATTATGCCCCTCCCCCTAAATTCATATGTTGAAGTCCAAAAACCTAATATGATTATTTGGAGATAGGGCCTGTAGGAGGTAATTAAAGTTAAATGAGGTCATAAGATGGGGCCCTAGACTAAGAGGATTGCAGACCCTCAAAGGAAAGGCAAGAGAGGCCTGTCTGCAAGCCAGGAAGAAAGTGCTCTTCAGGAACGGAATTGGCTAATCCAGGACTTCCAGCCTCCAGAATTGAGAGAAAATAAATTTCTGTTGTTTAAGCACCTAAGTCTGTGGTTTTCCTTGTGGCAGTTGGAACAGACTAAGACAAGAAATAGAATGTGCTTTTATGATACCATGTCTAACTTTGGGTTCCTCTAAGTTATGGAGGAAAAACATATCCTTCCTCTATCTCAGAAATCCCTCACGGGAATGTAAACTGCTACAATCTCTATGGAAAACAGTATGGTGCTTCCTCAAAAAATTAAGAATAGAGTTTTTATGTGATCCAGCAGTTCCTCTGCTGAGTATCTACCTGAAATTTTTGAAAACATTTATTTGTAAAGATAAAAGCCCCCTATGTTCATTGCAGCATTATTCACAGTGGCCAAGACTGTGGAGACATCTAATGTGTCCTTCAATAGAGGACTGGGTAAAGAAGATATGGTACATATATAATGTGGGATGCTATTCAGCCATAAGAAAAGATGAAATACTGTCATTTGCAACAACATTGATGGACCCTGAGAATATTGCACTAAGTGAAATGAATCAGTCAGAAAAAGCTAAGAACCATGTGTGGGATATAAAACTGAAACACATAGATACAGAGAATAGTATGGTGGTTACCAGAACCAAGGGGAGTAAAATAGGGTAATCAAAGGAAAATGAGGCCAAATATATGGTGACGAAATATGACGCTTCTTTTATAATCTCTTTTTAAAAAAATATTTTAAAGTCATTTTATTGTTGAGAGTATTACAGATGTCCTCCATTTCCCCCAAAAACCTATATAGTCTTATTAACCAATGTCACCCCAATAAATATAATAAAAAATCCTCCTGGTTCTTACATTGTACATTTTTCCATTAACAATTCTCTGTATGATTTTAGTATCCATTGATAATTATTGCCTGAATCATATATCTCATTTGGAATTGCAAAATGGTGGTAATTTTCTCATTTTATTGTTTCTTTTACAATTTTTTATTTGGAATCACAGTGTAAAAATAATTTACCTTTAATGTTATTTAGTTACCCTGTGTATTAGTTACCTAGGACTCCTACAACAAATTACCACCCACTGGATGGTTTAAAAACACCCTTGAAAAGTTCTGGAGTCTGGAAGTTCAAGACCAAATGTTTTGTTTTCTCCTAAGGTCTCTTTCCTTGGTGTGCAAATGGCAATCTTGTCAGTGTGGCCTTAAATGCTCATGAATTCCTGGTTTCTTTGTCTCTTATAAGAACAGCAGTCATATTGGCTTTGAGTCCCATGCTTATGAACTTACTTTATGTTTATTCTCTATTTAAAAGCCCTGTCTTCAAATACAGTCACATTCTAAGTTACTGGATTTTATGTATCTATACTCATAAAAGGGTAATATGCTAATGAGAACAGACATCTTCTGGACATCCTTCTGGACAAAGTCGCAGTGGTTGCCTGAGCCTCTGCCCTCGCAGCCGAGGCTCAGGCAAGCCATGGATGGCAGCTGCTGCTGTGAGGGCCGGGTCGAGGCTCCGGCAGCTGCGGTGGCCAGCAGTGGCAGCAGCAGAGGCATGATGGGGCCGTCACCTTCCCCTGATTGGCCCAGTTGCCTCCCGCAGAGGGAGGCCAGAGGCAGAGGCAGCAGCAGCCAGGGGGTATGATGGGGGCGGTGCCTTCCCATGATCAGCCGGTCGCTTCTCGCAGAGGGAGGCCAGACTGCGGCTTAGGCCCACTCCCCGTGGACATCCCCTGAGGGCTCCCGGACTGTGAGAGGGGGCAGGCCAGGTTGAGGGACCGCCCCCACCCAGTGCACGAATTTTCACTGGGCCTCTAGTTTGATATATAAATTTTGAGAGTACAAAATTCAGTCTGCAACACCCTGAAATTAATTTTCTCCCTTTAACTACCAATTTTTATAATAAAAGGTTAGTACTCTAGCTACCTCCAGTGAATACCACATATTTTGCTCTGACTGGGTATTTTAGTTGATTGGAGTATCAGCCTATACACCAAAAGGTTGTGGGTTGATTCCTGGTCAGGACACATATCTAGGTTGCTGACTCAGTCCCTGCTAGAGGCACATAAGGGAGGCAACCATCAATGTTTCTCTCTCACATCAACGTTTCTCTCTCTCTCTTCCTTCCTCTCTCTCTAAAAATTAATAAAAACATATCCTCAGGTGAGGATTTAAAATATACACAGAGATTTTATTTTTCTCTTTGTTTGAACACTTTATCTCTCTTTATATCTATGTCTATATCTATATCTACCTATATCTATATCTATATCTATATCTATATCTATATCTATATCTATATCTATATCTAATCTGTATCTCTCTTGGGTAATACATTTTTAAGTGTCATTTGAGCTCATGATTTTTTATACATAGTGTTTCTATTAATTGTAATTATTCTTTTGCTGAAGATTTTTTATGGATTTTTTTTTAGAAACATTGATGTGAGAGTGAAACATGAATGTGTTGCCTCTTGCATACCCCCTCTTGGGGATTGAGCCAATAATCTGGGCATATGCCCTGACTGGGAATTGAATTGACAACCTTTTGGTGCATGGGACAACGCCCAACCCACTAAACCACACAGGTCAGGGCGTTGTTTTACTTTTTCATACTGAAATTCCTCATCTTTCATCAGTACTAATCAGATCAGCCTGATTCCTGTGTCCTTTTTACACAAACCCACTAGACTATGACAGTTTTTCAGCACAAGATATTAAGTCTCATTTTGTGCTTTATTACCTAATATCTGGAATGAGCCAATTCTTCAAAAATCCTAAGATCGTGTGTGTGTGTGTGTGTGTGTGTGTGTGTGTGTGTGTGTGAAAATGTATTGAGTAGTCATAGCCTGAACACAGGAGTCAAAAACATTGACAATGAATATATCTTTGAAATACATTATTTTCATGGGTAGATTAGTAGGCAGTTGATTATTCAAAAATAATCTACTGCAAAGCTTTAGAAGTTGGGAATTTTGTTAAAAAATATTTTTACCAGTACCTTTTCTGAATTAAGTTATCTATAAATCATTTTCTGCAGAGGAATATAAAAATTTTTATTAATTATATTTTAACCTTCTTAGGAATGGCTTTCTCATTTAAAGAAAGCAAAACAAGAGAGAACTCATGGACTTGGACAACAGTGTGGTGATGGCTGAGGGGTGATGGGTAGAGATGGAGCAGGGCATAGAGGGGATAAATGGTGATGGAAAAATAAATAAAATAAGATACATTTTAAAAAGTAAAGAAAGTTTGCAGTAACCAGCACCAAAACCTTTCAAAAAAGAAAAAGAGAATCTGCATCTGATAGCAGAACCACACCAAAGATGGCACTCTTGTTGCTTTAGAATGGATATTTTGTCAAAATATTAAAGATTTAATTTATTTTCTAATATGAAAGATGTTATTTTAATGAAGTACATAATACCATTATATTCATCTTTAACAGATGTTTCTAATAATTCATATTGAAAAATAATACTGGTCAAGCAGTAATAAAAAGTATGGTGTATAAATCATACATATGCAACAGAGCTGACTTTTAGTCATATACTTCTATACATTAATGTAATAATATAAATAATAATTGAAAAATAAAAAGACAATGATACCATAAGGAACACTTAATGTTGATACAGAACTAGAACATAGAAGTGGAAAAAAGGTCAGGACAAACTAAAGAGTGAGTTCCATAGAAACTTCCCATATTCTCTCTTCCCATATCTTGTCAATGACCAAAGTCCAACAATAACACATGGTTTTATTTATTCATTCTTTTTCTTTCCTCAGTCAATTATTTTTCAAGCATGTAATGTGGTAACCTCATTGATCTTAATGCCTACATCCTTACATGTAATCTCCTGTCTGGAATCTCACTGCCTTCATTAGCTCTTGAGTAGATCTATTCATTGTCTTATATTGCCCTTCTCAATCATATAAATTACATGTGTATTACAAGACTAATTCATCTATTGCTTCCTATTGAATAGTGTTTCTCCGCTCATCCACAATGTCCAGTATTGATTAGATTTCCTGTTGTGTCAATATTTATACATACCTTTTTGTTTCATTCATGTTGCTTTTTGTGACGTATTTATTTATAATTTTGTCTTCTGTAAAGGCTATGATCTCTGTGGAATAAGGGGGTTTATGTCATTTATTTTTCTCTGCTGTCATTATCTTTTAATGTTTAGCATAAATGATGCACTCATCATATAACTGTTGAATTGCATGAGTGAATTTTTAAAAGAGCTACCACCTTCTTGAAGTAAAAGATATGGTGTGCAGTACTTGGCTTATTCGCTTTGGTTTTTAAAGGGGTGTAAATTTGAGAAAAATCTATTTGGCTTTAAATTATTCTACACTTGATATTATATTACTGTAATACTATTTTTATTAATATTTATTTATCAAAATACTCATGTCAGTCTCCTTAAATATTAAACATCAGCCCTTCTTTCCAACAAAGGTTTGAGTGCATAAAATTTCAAAGTCACACTGCATCAAATTTTAATCCTCGCAAAATAATTTAAAAGGCAAGGGTTCATTGAGGGTCTACCACTGAAACAAAACCAGTGAATAATCTATAAGAAGCTTAAGATATTAACCAAAGGACTTACATGCATATATGCATAACCCAAGGACACATACAATAGTGCAGTGAAGGCCTGGGGAGGGGCCAGGTACTTGGTGGAGATGGTCCATGGGGAAAAAAAAAAAAGATGACATCTGTAATACTTTCAACAATAAGATAAATTTTAGAAAATATAATGAAATCTTACCATCTGCAATAATATAATGGACCTAAAAAGAGTATTGTACTGAGTGAAATAATTCAGACAGAGAAAGACAAATTCCATATTATTTTATGTATATGTGGAATCTAAAATACAAAATAAATTAAGCAGAACAGAAACAGACACATAGACACAGAGAATATTTTGATTGGTTGCCAGATGGGAGGGGGTTTGTGGGGATGGGTGAAAAAGGTGAAGGGATTAAGGAGTACAAATTGGTAGTCACAAAATAGTCATTGAGATAAAAAGTACAGCATAAGGAATATAATCAATAATATTGTAATAACTATGTATGGTGTCAGATGGGTACTAGGTATATAAGAGTGATCACTTTGTAAGTTATGTAAATGTCAAATCAATCTGTTGTTCAACTAAAACTAATGTGATATTGTACATCAATTATCATTGAAAAATTAAAAATTATTTAAAAAATAAATAAAGTAGAAATATTATTATTAATATCCATAATAGAGACAAATTTCAGATGGGACAAACTGGGCCAATTTAAATCAATTCAGGCAAAGCCATCCTGAAATCCCAAAGGCAATGAGATAAAGCAGAACAGATGAAGATTCCTATAGACCACAGTCACAAACTTGCAAAAGCTGTATTACTGCAGGTGTGACCAAGGCAATGGGTAATTGTGTCAAGTCATATCATGAGAAATACATGGGATAATCATAGCATCAAAGGCACTGAGTAAATTTTTGGCTTGGGTCATGACATGGCTCATGGTTATGAAAATGAGGTCTAAAAAAAAGAAGCTTAAGATACAGCTCTTTCTTGCAATGATACTCTTTCTCCTGAGGAAAATGTAAATGCGTTTACAAAATGGGAAAATGGTGTGTATTTTTAAATCATATGAAATAGACCATAAGTATAAATTGTCATGTATGGAAACCAAGAAGCCAAATGCAGCCACAAGAAAAGGATGTTGCAAGAGCCATATGAAGGATTGTATAACTAGATGATAGCTTATATAACAAACACATTTCTAGTTCACCTTCCAGGGCATGCAGGCCAAAGCAAATACTTAACAATAAGGTCTGCAGAAAAGGGATCTTGTAAAGCACATGTGAGATGACCATGTTCAGAGGCTATAAAAGCAAAAAGTTTAAGAGGAAATAATTCCAAAAGTGATCACTTGCCAGATATATGATACATTTAAAATCCTTCAATGCTTGTGTATTTCCCTTAAAGTTTAATCTGCTTACTATGGTTTCATGGTTTCCTGTGACCTGGTCACTGTTTATGTTTTTGGTGTCTCATCCCTTCCTTCTTTTTTGGTGTCTCATCCCTTCTTCTTTCTTTGTCCATAAGTGGTTTTCTTCAATGTATACTTGAGGTGCTTTCTGGCTTTCCCTCTGGTATGCAGATATCTTGGCCTGGGACAGTCTTCCTCCCAGCTTACTCTTTCTTTACCTGTCTTGGAAAGCTTCACTTTTCTGGACTTCTAATGACCATGGTGAATGCATCAGCTCTGTGTCCCAAAAGACCCTGGAATAAAATTTATCAAACTTCAATGAAATGTTGTATTTAAAAATATATTCTTTGCTAGACTCATGTGTCCACTAGAATAGAGATGAAACCTGTTTGGCCTACCTATTTATAATCATGAATTTTAGGGCTGAGAGATGTCATCATGGAGATGGCAATGAGAACAGCAGTTCATATAGGATCTTAGCTCAGGTGAAAGGCTATTCTGTTCTAATGGGAAGCACAAGGTTAGGCAGAGGCATGACAGTTCTCCCTCTGACAGAAGTGGAAAATCTCTTGTTGTTCTCTCTTCTTGTTCATTCTTTCAGATATGTGAAACCTTATATCCTATCAAAATCAAGAACTTTTGCTCGAAATTACTAGATAGGTTTAGGGGTAAAATATTTTGTTTAAGTTCTTCAAACAAAAGTCAGTGGGAAAGTAGAATTTACTTAACCATTTCATTATAGCAAAAAATGCTCTAGGCTAGGTATGCTTGCATATATAATAGATTTTATATAATATTTAGGTCTACATTAATAAACTTAAAAATAACTGTGTAATAGTATGTTTTTATTTACCCTCTTAGTTCTGTTACTTGTCTCCTTACCCTAGTTAAGTAGAGGTCAGTGTAGCTGGTAGGACCTCAGAATAAGCTGAAGGACTGAAATACAGATACTGTTTTTAAATGGCAGTAGGGAAAGAGACAACCTGAGCTATTAATTAAAATAAAGGGTAATTAAGAATGTAACAAAAATTATACTGAGAATTAAATTAATCTAGGTAACTTAGACAAGATCACAACTCTTCATTTTTAAACCTGGGATTTAGATTGTATTCAAATTATGTCATCAGTGAGCCCATGTTCCCGTTTCACTTTTCTGGTGTTGACATCATTTATAAACAAAATTGTGTCATAGGTAAAAATAGTTAATGCTGGCACATATACAGGAGGTTACTCCTCTGTACCTCAGTTTCCCTCTTTGATACAGTTGGTATTTTAGATGATATTTCCTGAGTCCTCTCTAATTCAAACTATTCTGAGTTTCTTCAATTGCACTGCTCAGGCCATACGGTTATTCATCTTACAATAAGCATAATTCTTTGTCTCATCAAAGTCCTTAATAACATACATTTTCTTTTTCTTATTACTTTCAAAAACATCTTTGTTGATTTCAGAGAGGAAGGGAGAGAGAGAGAGAGAGATAGAAACATCAATGATGAGAGAGAATCAATGATCGGCTGCCTCCTGCATGGTCCCTACTGGGGATCGAGTCTGTAACATGGACATGTGCCCTGACCATGACCTTCTGGTTCATGGGTCAACACTCAACTACTGAGCCACACATTTTCTTTGCCTATTTTGCTCAGATATTCCTGGAAAAGAATAGTGAATTATGGCTGCATTCCAACAGATTCCTATTAATTATAGGAAAGTTAATGGCTTCCATTAAAACTATATTTTAACCTCATCAGATCACTTGAAGATTATTGATCCTATGTGTTCAGAAAGGACCCTTGGAGAAACAATTGTGTTAAGATGCACGTCATGCATTTTTTAAATCTGATTAGTTGGCTGAGACCCAGCCAGTGTTCTGTCTGACCAGGAGTAAAACAGAGAAGCTATAATTAATGCCAGATATAGAAATGGAATTTGAGGTGACATTTCGGTTATAACATTTCCTTTGAGCTTAGCAGAATGAAGAGACAGTTTAGCATGAAGTATTGTTCTTTGTTTAATGATTAGATGAAGATGGTTATTTCTTTCATGCTACTGGCTGCTAGGACTATAAATTGGCAGGCTGGAGGGTACAAAACTATCTGACAATTTTAATTCTAAAGTTAAGAAAACAAAATGTTATGATTTAATTTACTATTTTAGTCTTCCCTTTCTTACAAGAAGTACAAGTAAAATTTCATGGCATGGCCATTTTCCTCATTCTAACAATAAGAAATGGTGGGTTTCCAGTCTTTCTCCCCTTCTAAATCCAATCAGGTGTCAAGTCCTGTTAAATTTGCCTTTTAAATAATTGTCTTTTTGATGTATCTTCACAGACACTTGCTTGGTGGTTGTCTTTTACCACAGCTTCCCAACTCCTGTACCTGCTTCAGTCTTGCCCTGAGCAGTCAAGGTGATTTCTGCAAAACACTATCAGACAGTGTCAAGCCTATGATAAAACACATCACTTACCACCTGCTGAGTGGAGTGACACATTGTTTTCAGGTGTTAAGTACAATTTTCCCTCAATGTAGAGTACCAAAGACTCCTTGTCTACAACATTTATCTAGTCCTCCAGGAAAGAGAAGAATGGAAATGTGAGGAAGGTCAAGGTAATTGCCAGGTGCTGTGGACTAGCTTTGGGGGGTAGGGATAGGGCACATGAGATCAGGTTAAGAAATAGTGTTCAGTGGCCAATTTCTATGAATGAGCTGTGGACTGGAGGCGAAATGGGAAATGTCTGTAAAAGGTAGACAGAATGTATAATCTCCTTCCAAAGTTAATCAATATCAAGAACCGGTGAATTATAAAATAATCTCTCAAAGTCATGACAAATCTTTTTTAACTGTGCCTGCAGTCTAAGTTGTGAACCTGGTTTTGATTACGTTATTCCATTCTGCAGGAGCAAATCCAGGCAGGGATGAATGCTTCCATCATTTAGAACATTCTCTTTAAGGGGAAAAACAAATACAACATTATGAAATCAAATTTATGAAAATGGAAAAGATGCCTGCTAGTGAAAGTCCTTGAAGCTTAAGCTTTATAAGTATCATGTTAAATCTGCCTCTGGCAGATTGAAGTCTTGAATGTTTACCTTCTGTTTCTCTTGAAAAATAGTAAATGTACTTTTCCCTTTCTTTTATGATAATAGGAACATTTCTTCATTAAGATCCTAGCATATGCTCTTAACTAGCACAGGCTTAAATCTTGTACTTATCATAAGCTCTACTTTTTCTACCATTTATTAGATATTATATGTACTTAAAGAACTGATGTCATAGAAAGGTTAAGAAAATGATGTATTACTTGAGGAAAGAAGCAGATAAGGTTACTTCATATGCTTTTCTTGGCTTGATAGCTCATTTCTTTTTATCATTGAATAATATCCCTTTGTGTTGATATATAACAGGTTGTTTATCCATTGACCCATTGAAGGACATTTTGGTTGCTTCCAGTTTGGGGAGTTATGCAGAAAGTTGCTATAAACATTTGTGTTTAGATTTTTGTGTGGACATTAAATTTTCAACAAATTTGGGTAAATTCTAAAGTGCCTAATTGCTGGATTAGATGGTAATAGCATGTTTAGTTTTGTAAGAAACCACCAAACTGTCTTCCAAAGTGGCTGTACCATTTTGTATTTCCACCAACAATGAATGAGAATTCGTGTTGTTCCACATCCTCACCAGCATTTGTTGTTTTCGGTGTTTTCATTCTCAATTCCTTGATGACATATGATGTCAAACATTTTTCTATATGAGCAATTGCAATTTGTATATCTTCTTTGATAAAATGTCTGTTCAGATCTTTTGCCCATTTTTTAGCTACAAGTTTATCATGTAAAAAAAGAAGATAGTAACTATTCCACAGGGAATTTGAAAACAAAATAATTCATTTAAATATTGTAGCATAAATTCTAGAATATATGTGCAGTAAATATTAGATGATAGAACTGTTATGGATTATCTAAATTACTTTATAGTTATATATCTGAAATAAAACTTACTTCTCAACTAGCCTGCCAATTAGCTTTCATTCCTATTTTAAAGAAAATCATTACCTCAAATATTTTTTCTTTTATTTCACTTAAAATAGTTTTATTATTCTTGACTCATCCCCCAAATGCAAATTTCTGTCATTTCTTTCTGTAGAAATTTGGTTAAATAAAGACATGAATTAGTGAATAAAACAGTCTCAGAATAATTTTGGATAATTTTATGTCAATATATATGAAAGAGGTGCCTGGACATTGTGCTCAGTGATTGGGCATCAACCCAGGAACCAGGACATTATGGTTTGATTCAGGTCAGGGCACATGCCTGGATTGGGGGCTGGATCCCCAGTTGGGGGCATGCAGAAGTGCAGAAGGCAGCAGAATAAATGATTCTCTCTCATCATTGATGTTTCTATCTATCTCTCCTGCTCCTTCCCTGTCTGGAATATATATATTAGAGGAATATGCAAATTAGTCGGGATGACTTAATGTCATGACTCAACAGCAGGGACCTGAGGCTGCATGGTGCCTGGCTGGGGCGAGGGACCTCAGGCCACACGTCCTGCCCAACGGGACTTGATGGGGGACCTCAGGCTGCACCCTCCACCCCACCACCGGGCCAGAAGACATCATGCCGCACACCCTGCCCCAGCACCAGGCCAGGGGGCCTCAGGCCACGCCCTCCACCAAGAGGGGCTTGACAGGGGACCTCAGGCTGTGACCCCCTCCCCCCACCCCAGTGCCAGCCCAAGGGACCTCAGGCCATGTCACCTGCCCAGAGGGGCTTGACAGGGGACCTGAGACTGTGCCCTCCACCTGGCGCCAGGCTGGGGGACCTGAGGCTGAGCTCCCTGCCCAAAGGGGCTTGACAGGGGTGGGGCCGGCCAGGTCTGGGTCTCCTGTGTTTTCAAAGTGTGTGCGGGTGGTGGGCGGGGACTTGACTCTAGGTCCTGTGGTGCACCCCAGACGCTGACAGGAGGAAGCTTTTCATATACATTTACTAATTTTTTTTCATCTCTGATACTTCTATTGTAGAGAAAGCGCAAATAACAATATTAAAATATTTCCTCTAATTAATTCCCTTTTAATGTGCACAAATTTTGTGCACTGGGCCACTAGTGTGTGTGTGTGTGTGTGTGTGTATATCATAAGCTCTCTTTTATATATATATATATAATATATTTATATATTATATATATATATAAAAGAGGATTTAATCAAACACAATTCAGTATTTGTATTTTTAGGTCAATAAAATGAAATATTAATTTTTTAACTTCTGGAATGATTATCAGGCAGAGTAAGATATTACTTGAAATAAAATACCTGCATATTCTAAGCTATTTTCCCATACTTATTTGCATTTATTTTTTGAAAAGTCTGTTAAAATTGGTAGACTATATAAACTGTAGTATCTAATTATGAACAACACAAAATTGATACCTGTGGCCACCAAATAGGTCTGTTCTATACCAGTTATTAATTCTATCTTATAATTCCTAAGTTGGCATCTGGCTGGGAAGTTTGATTTACAATATTCTAAGTGGATTAACTCACCTGCCTTTCCTCTTCCCTCCCCCCTCCCCCCCTCCCCACCCCTAACTTCCTTGATTAGAACTTGGCTGCATTGTTTTTGCAACATTAATAAGCCTTTGGATATTAAGCAGTTTTATATGTTGTATATCTTAGTATCATCTATATGAAATAAACAATTCTGCTAGTAACTTATATGACATCCTGCAAAGATATATGTGATAAAATTTCCCCAGAAAGTCACCAGGCCAGCTGAGAATTTTACCCTTAGACCTTGGTTCTCTGCATTAACAGAATGCATGTTGACAGATCATTTGTCATTTAAAACCTGGGAAAATATCTAGGCTGCCTTAGGAGTTGAGCTATATTTTAACATAAACCTACAGTGTTTGATTATTTGATTTCTGCAAATGTCAAATTTAAGGAAGTTACTGTTTGCATTTCACATGATATTTTCCTCAGCATTTTTATATCTTTGCCTTTTTTGAGATATTTTTAATTAAAATGCTATCTAAGGAGATGAGAAATTATGTAATTTGGGAAACACTTAATAGTATGACTTTTAAATACTTGTTTATGATGGCAGAAAATAAAATTGTTTCATAAGACTTACATGCACTAACCAATCATTCATTTTTCTTTTAAAATAGATGCACTAAAATATCATGTATTTGTGATTATTGCTGTGATGTGGCATTTCCACTTCTAAAATAAAAAACACTCAGTAATAGTTCTCATAAAATTATATGGACTTTATTTTTTATTTAGGCTCAAAAATAACACAACAGCAAAATTAGAAGCAAAATGCTCTGACCTCTCCCTGAAAAGCATAGAACCAGAACAACTGCTGAATTGCAAATATTTATTCAGGCGCCATTCTAAGCCTGCAAGCAAACAAAATGTATGTGAATTTCTATAAAGAAGGTGTTAATGAAAGAGCTTTAGTTAGTGATTTAAAAGATGTAGCAGCCTGTATAAAAAGTAAGCCTGTCCTAGCTGGTTTGGCTCAGCAGAGAGAGTATTGGCCTGCAGACTAAAGGGTCCCGAGTTCAATTCCAGTCAAGGGCACATGCCTGGGTTGCAGGCTCCATCCCCAGTGTAGGGCATGCAGGAGGCAGCCAATCAATGATTCCCGCTCATCATTGATGTTTCTATATCTCTCTCCCTCTCCTTTCCTGTCTGAAATCAATAAAAATACGTTTGTTTTTAAAAAGTAAGCCTATTTCATAAAGTGATCTGTTATAGCTTCTGAGGGATAGAAATTTCTCCAAAAGTAGGTTTAACTAGAGATCAAGTATGCAAGTATATCATAATATGCAACTAATTTAGTTATCATGTGATTTAATAGTTAAATGCAGATAAATGTAACCTCTCCAGTAAATGTATGTAGACAATACATTTATTGGTATATAATTTTACAAAAGTGAAATTATAAACTAACTGGTTATCTTTGAATGCAACTTACCAGCAAATGTGTCTTGTTTCTTTATGCAAGAGTTATTCATATTTTATAGAGTGATTATATATAAGAGAATTTCCCCCCTACTTACTGCTCAAAATAAACTTTTAGTATATATGTTTCAAAGCCAATGTTGGAGTTCATGGGTAGAACTGATCATCTCCTTGAAAGCATCCTATATAATAAAAACCTAATATGCTAAGTGTCCAGTCGTCCAGTCAGTGGTTCAACCAATCAAAACATAATATGCTAATGATATGCTAAGGCTGCTCAATTGCTCGCTATGATGTGCACTGACCACCAGGGGGCAAACACTCCAACTGGTAGGTTAGCTTGCTGCTAGGGTCCGGCCAATCGGGACTGAGCGAGATGGGCTGGACATGCCCTGGAGTCCTCCTGCGGTCCCTCTCTGGCTCCGATCATGCACCAGTAGGGTCCCTTGGTGCTAGCCTGCACCCTCTCGGGGGATGTTGGAGAACCTGTTTTGGCCCAATCCTGCAGGCCAGGCCAAGGGACCCCACTGGTGCACGGATTCATGCACTGGGCCTCTGGTAGAAAATAATTAAGATGGACATATTACACATATCTACTTCATTAATAATTATATGACATTAATAATTATATGATTGCCAATGACAATCACTCCTGGTTGTAAATAGATTGCTAAAGTATATAGAAGTTAACTTCTCCTGCACAGGCATTTTTAACCTTTCTATTCTTCCTCTTCTTCCAATCCTCCTACTGTCTCTCCCCAAGACTTCATTGAGTATCTGATACATGGTACAATGTTGGATACTAGAGATGCCAAGGTGGATAAGAGCTCCCTTAAGAGCTTGTTCTTAATACAATATGATTCTTTAACTGAATGAATGAACAAATAGGAATGTTGCACAATGAAATGTGTGTAAGTGTCTTTCCCCACCTCAGGATGTGTTTTTCTCACATTGTGGATATGGACTGTGTGGCTAACTATTACTCATTTTCAAGACCAGGTTTAAACATGGAGGTTGAAAGGATTTATCCTTTCCCCCCCCCCCCCCCCATTGCCATGGCACCTTATAATGTAGCACCCAGGAGAGTGCCTGTCAGAACAAAGATATTTCATAAATTAATAAATCTTAACTACTACTATTGATTGAATTTAATTGTGTATGTCATTGAGATATGTACAGAACCTAGATAGTGAGGAATGTGGGTGTGTGTGCCTGTGCATGTGCACATATATGCATGACAGTAATGTATTTAAAAGTCAATAAATTAAAATTAAACCATAGAATTAATAGCATGTGATCTGAGCTTTGAATATGAATTATTATGTCAATGGGTGGAGAGATGGGAGAGGATATTTCAAGCCATTGAAACAGCATGGACCAAGAAATGTGCATGGAAAACAATAGTTACTAATGGGAAAGTTGTCCAAGAAATAGAAGCAGAATAGGATAGAGGTCAAAAAAGCTGGCTCTGGAATTGGAGGGCTTGAGTGTATTTCTTGACTACTACCATCTCTTGTATACATCATGGGACAAGATACTTCCCCTCCTGATATGTTAGTATTGTTATCTGTCATATGAGCAAAAGAATAAATAGTACATACTTCTTAGATTTGTGGAGAGAATGATACAATAACATACATAGTTCAAAACATTTAGGACCTGGCTGCTATTGTTTACCATGTGTTATGATTATTATTGTTAAGGTGTTTTGAAGAGATAAAATGTAATGATAACTTAGAACTAGATTTTGAAGGAACTGGGAAGACATGATAGTAATTTGGGGGGTTATTTGTTTCTTGTTTCAATTTATTTACTTACTTTGTTTCAATATTACATAGTTTAAAAGTTACTTAACCCTACCTTCTTATACCATCACAGTAGGGGAGGGTAGGATTTCAACCTATTTCCACCATCACACCACACAAAATAGTTAAGAATTTATATTTTAAAGCCAAGTTTTAGGAGTATCTTTTAAAAACAGGGATTAATCTAAATATTTAATTATTGTAACTTACATGAAACATTTTTTAAAAGTTTACATATGTGTTATTGCTTCTGACAGTATTTCAAATGGTTTTCTTCTCTATGACTAGGAATTATCTTCTCCAAAAATAAATTAATTCCACTGTCATCTGAAAGATGCTCTGTTTTCTTTTATGCTAGAAATTTATTACATTTTTCCTTAGAAAAATATATTTTCTAATGCCAGTCATAAGATAAGGTATTCCCCAACAGTGATTAGGTTGCATTGTGTCTATGACATTAAGATGTTTTGGAAGCTAAAGGTCATAACTTTACAACAGTAAACAATAACATGAATAAATTTAGGTTGCTAATCCTATATGATAAAAGTGTAGTATGCAAATTGTCCCCTTGACCAGGAGTTCGTCTGGGAGTTTGACCAGGGGGCAGGGCCGACCAGGGGAAGGGAAGGAGGCCCCGGCTGGCAGCCAGCAGCTGCTAGAGACCCTACCAGTGCATGAATTTTGTGCACTGGGCCTCTAGTGTTTCTATAATTGGCAATGCAAGGAAGCATGTTATAGTAGATACTGTGAAGGTAAAGAGAAAACCAAGTGCTAAGAATGGGACATTTCCATTGTTAGGTTAGGGGAATGAAGGCAGTCAGTTGAAAGTATTCTGGGAAAGTTCTGTCACACTTCTATATGAAGTGAGAGTGGACAGCCAGAGGGAGTGCAGCAGAAGTTAATTTATTTTGTCAGATGTAGTTACTACTGTAAAGTTAGCCACATTTGTGCAGGGCAGGTCAGATCAACAATGCTAGACTTGATTCAATTCATAATCCTATCTAATAAAAGAGTAATATGCAAATTGACTATACCACCACTACACCCACAAGACACGCACATCAGCCAATCAGGAGCGAGTATGCAAATTAACCCAACCAAGATGGCTGTGGTCACAGAGCAAGTAGGAGGCTTGGGTTTCCCTGGCAATGGAGGAAGCCAAGCTTCCTGCACACCCTGGCCGGCCCAGGCCTCCGCTCAAGGCTACAAAGTTTCAATTATAGAAGAAAAATAAATCCCAACAAAAATGGCTGAGGCCACGGAGTGAGCAGGAGGCTTGGGTTTCCCCGGCGATGGAGGAAGCCAAGCTTCCTGCACACCCTGGCTGGCCCAGGCCTCTGCTCAAGGCTACAAAGTTTCAATTGTAGAAGATAAATAAATCCCAGATACCAGGGCTTCCGCTTGGGTCACCGGGGGGTGTGGCCAGCCTGCAAACCACCACAGGCCCCTCTCCCAGGCCGCCCCACACCCCAAAGGAACCCCCACCCTGATCCAGGACACCCTTCAGGGCTAACCAGCTGGCCCCCACCCATACACCAGGCCTCTATCCTATCTAATCCTATCTAATAAAATAATATGCAAATTGACCATCACTCCAACACACTAGATGGCTGCCCCCATGTGGTCAAAGATGGCTGCCCCCATGTGGACACAAGATGGCCACCACAAGATGGCCAGCAGGGGAGGGCAGTTGGGAGGGACCCGGCCTGCAAGGGAGGGCAGTTGGGGGCAATCAAGCCTGCAGGGGAGGGCAGTTAGGGGTGACCAGGCCGGCAGAGGAGGGAAGTTGGGGATGTTTGGGCCTGCAGGGAAAGGAAGTTGGGGGGGACCCAGGCCTGCAGGGGAGGGCAGTTAGGGGTGACCAGGCCTGCAGGGGAGGGCAGTTAGGGGCAAACAGGCTGGCAGGGGAGCAGTTAGGCATCAATCAGGCTGGTAGGGGAGTGGTTAGGGGGTGATCAGGCTGGCAGGCAGAAGCGGTTAGGGGCAATCAGGAAGGCAGGCAGGCGAGCAGTTGGGAGCTAGCAGTCCTGGATTGTGAGAGGGATGTCCAACTGCCCATTTAGGCCTGATCCCCTAAACGGGCAGTCGGACATCCCTTGAGATTGGAGAGGTTGCAGGCTGGGCTGAGGGGCACACACCCACGTTCACGAATTTCATGCACTGGGCCTCTATTGTTTGTAA
This sequence comes from Plecotus auritus, assembly GCF_963455305.1. Lineage (NCBI taxonomy): Eukaryota > Metazoa > Chordata > Mammalia > Chiroptera > Vespertilionidae > Plecotus > Plecotus auritus. The sequence continues at coordinate 63,038,526 of NC_137776.1, read as the reverse complement.
TAATAGGCCTTTGTCATACTCCAAATAAGTATAGACAACATGGTCTATATCAAATTAATAGAACTTAACAAGGTGAAACTTACTTCATCTGTTTAAGTGGATTCTAAGAAATGAAGTGATCACTAAAGAATTGACATATATCTAAGATGACCTTTTAGTTAATTGGAACCTCAATAATAATAATGATTGATAATAGCTACCAATTATTGGTAGCTATTACCAGGTAATATAGTATACTCATTAAATAGAATATATCATTTATAACTGTAATAAACCTATAAATTACATATTATCATTCCTTATTACTATTCGTATTTTATCTCAATCAAGGCTCAGATAACTGAAATAATATGCCCAAGGTCTTACTAATAGTGTGTGGTTAAAACAGCAACAATCTCAAGTTTATATTCAAAGTCCATGTCTTTCAAACACATTTTTAGCAGTATGACCATGAATTCCTTGTTGGATTTTCTACTTGCCTTTGACCCTTATTGTACCTGCACTTATATTCCTTTTTGGGAGCTAACGTGTTCTAGTGGTCATGGTTAAAAATCGGCTTTCGTTTCTTTTGTTCATCTGAGAACTTAGAAAGCTAAACTATTCCATTTGAAATATTTGTTACTAAACTTCTTATTGACACTTGATTTTCTAACAAACATAATCGGGTCTTCCTTCTTGTTTTTATTTTTTTATTTATTTTTAAATTTCTTTGACCTAGCTTGAGCAATAACAGCAAACTGATACATGAGAACACATGGTAAGAACAACTGCTTGTGAATAATAGAGGATAATACTGGATTGACCCTGTGCCAGAAACTTCTCTAAAAGTCTATTTGGACAGAATACATTGAGCTTAAAAGAGATTGCATCTATTTGAAAAGTAAAGTTTCTGGAAGCAATTATATATTCTTAGCAGCTTTGCAACCTATATCCCTGAGGAGCCTGATGTCACAATGTTAGTGTTATTGAACAGTGGTGTACACAGTGTCTTTATGTTGTATTTAACAAGATTCCTTTTAAAGTATCATTTGCTTCCTCAAAAAGTTTATTTCTTAAATTTAGGTTCAGTTCAGTGCAAGATAGTAGAGATCGTGCAGAGAATGCCAAGTAAACATTACAGTTATTATATCTTGGGGGATGGGTGAAATTTTGAAAGTACTTTAGGAAAGAAACATCTACAGACCTTATTCAATAATCTTCAGAGCAATACTTAGAGCAGTCTAGCAAATTACTTTGTAATATAACTCATACTGTGCATGCTAAGCTATTCATCACTTGCCCTGTTGAAGAAAAATAAGGAAAAATGATAGATTTAAGGAATAAAAACAAAGTATTATTTGGCTGAATTTTGCAGTTGTGTTTGTGGGTGTGAGTGCATGTATTAATGAAATTTGTAGAATAGTAACATAGCCTGTATTTAAGGATTCTTCTGGGAAAAGATGGCCAATACTTATTGTGCATGCAATTTATATATATTCATTTAATCATCACAATGTACATGTGAAACTAATGAAATCAGCCGTTAATTCACAGAGTTGTTCTGAGGATTCAAGATAATATGCAAAAAGTGCTTAGAAAGACACTTGCACGTAGTAAGCCCTAAAGGGATATTAACTATTATTATTACATGACTTAATTGAGGATTTGATTTTTTTCTCCTTTTGTTTACAGCGTACATAATGAAACACAGCAACCATTATAGGAGAATCCTCTCTCTCCCTCCACCTCCACCCTAGCCTCTCCTGTCTCCCCACTCCCAATCTCTCTCTCACTTCCCACCTTCTATAGTAAGGTTACGATAAAGCCTCCACTGTGCAGAAGCTATTGTTGTTTGAGAATTTCTGTGTCTCAGCAGTCAGACATCCCCCTTGGCCTGGTTATATTGTGTTTAACAATCACCTACTCACCTCATGTAGGCGACATATGTACCATCCTTGACCAGGATATACTGAGTTAGAAGAATTCTGAAAGATGAATTAAGGATTTGTTAAATAACAACTCACTTTGCCATGTTCACTTAAAAAGCATTCAGGCTTCTTATTTGAATGAACATTCTATTCAGTTCAATAGATGGACGTAATAGCATGGTGGAAAGGCAGAATCAGGAAAAGGAAAAATAAAAAATAAAGGCATTAGCCTACATTGCTTCTGTCCTTTTAGATTGACATATTGACACTGGAATGAATTAGATGAAACAATAATATATAGAGGTTTTATCCATAAATCAGTTCACAGAATAAACCGCCCCCCTCCAAAAAAAAAAATGTTTTTCATCTAAGGATTCAAAAGTCCCAGCTATTTCCAGAAGCAACATCTGTTGCTTTGCCAGTTTCCACAGAGATGAGCTCGTGTTGATTTTCATCACATTTGTTCAAATCTGGAATCTGGTTAAAACATGCAAACAGTTGCATTGCCAGTTAAGTGATGCATCATATCGTACCCTTTGAATAATGCTATTTTTCTGCATTAATTTTGATTCCAGTGACATTTTCAATTATGGATCCAAGTATGAATTACTTTAAAATAATTTGGGTTAGAGTAAGAAATAGAAAATAACACATTCTAGATTCTAGAATCTAGAAGGAAGAACACTATGATACATATATGTTCTTAGAAAACAGTTATACGTTAAATCTTCTCAATCAGAATTTGTATTTTTTAGCACCATTTTTGGGATAACTCGTAAAACGAAATAGTCTCTCAATTGCATGTTATGTTAGCACATTGTTTAAACTACAGAGTGACCATCACAGACCTTTTCCTGTTATCTTTCATGTCATTATCCAGAGGTTGATTGCATATGAGTATTTTGAACTGAAACCATGTATAAAAACTATGATGTTTTTAGAGCAGAAATGTCTGATGTTTGTGTACCTATATCTAATAAAAGTGTAAAAGGAACAGCAGAACAAACAAAGGTTAAAGTGTTGGCAAATATTCTTGGGATAATTACCAAAGTATGATAATGGATTTAGTTACTCAGCTTGCTGCAGGCCTTTGCAATACACTGAGTCCACAGTCAGTCTCTCCTGCTATTATGTTAGCAGAGATAACAGGTGGAAAATATTGAGAAACTCTAAATGTTGCAAATATAAGTAATGCATTTTTTCTATATTTTAAAATATTTTGGATATTTAATTGACCATTTAAAAAAGAGAGTTGCTATTTGATATCTAGTGATTTTTAAATTTAATTTTCTGTATTTCTCATATGGGATAAATGACTAATGTGTCAGAATTTTTCCTTATGTTAATTCAATATAACTAATTTACAGGAAGAACAGGAATTGCAAGTGATCACTACAGAAGTTAGATAAGCACAGTAGTCGTAATTTTCTGAGCATTGCCTAAATACTAAGCTTTGTTCTGTACTCTTCACTTATCTCAAATTCTCAAGAGCATTATAAAGGAAGTTGTTGTTATCTCTACTTTGTAAAAGAGAAAACCAAAGTTCAGAGAGCTTTAGGTAATTTTCACAAGCAATTTAGTGGTGGAATCGGTAGTAAAATTCTTATACTTTTGAATTTAAATTTTGTTCCAGTGTTTTCTCTGTTGGTAGAAATAACTGAACAAATCCATGATCTAAACTTTTAAAACTAATATTGTTATCTTCATATATAAATACTAGAAGCCTGGTGCACACATTCGTGCACTGGTGGGTCCCTCAGCCTGGCCTGCAGGGATCAGGCCAAAACTGGCTCTCCGACATCCCCCGAGGGAGTCCCAGATTGCAAGAGGGCAGTTCTTGGGTGACGCAACCTGGAATCGGTCTCCCTCCTTTCTGATTCCAGGTGTCACCCGCGAATCACAGCTGCCAAGTCACCGCAGCATAGCAGCTATTGCGTTGAGAGTCTTCCCCCTGGTGGTCAGTGCACGTCATAGCTACCAGCTGGCCGGATGGTCGGACAGTCACTTAGGCTTTTATATATATAGATTTCTGGGGGCTATTCCTGATGTAATATTGATTATCAAGACTAATACTTGGTCACTATCAGATTTCTACCATGACAGTTAAACTGATAGGTTCCTTACAATTGGTTTCTTAACAAAAATACAGATATATCATGGCAAAATAAAAACAGCAACAACAACCCCAGAAATTAGAATAATACTGACACCTTTTTTTCTATAGCTTTCTAGATCTGCTCCCAAGAAAGGTCAAGATACTTAACCTATTTGAATAACATATTCTTTATTTTAAAAATGGATGTAAGAATATTTTCATACCAGGATAATATTGAAGATTACAAATAATGTAGAGAAAGAAGCTAATAGTGCCTGAGATATGATAAGTATTTATTTTCTATATAAGTTTCTTTTAAAACTTTCTGGAAAAAAAGACAGTATTATAAGTGGCAACAATTTATTCTTTGGTGATATATAACTGATAATAATATAAGGCGAGATTTTTGGAAAGAATCAATGAAGGATTTATCTTTAATATGGCTTTTCAATTATGTACTTTATTCTAAGTATTGTATGTATAATTATTAGTTGGGGGAAAAAGGACAGAATATCCCTTTATGCAAACTATTCCAGGTTTAAACACATTAGAAATTATTTATAAAGTGACAGAGAGAGAATAGAAATGAAAGACAAAAAACTGTCGTTTAAATTACACTTAATTATTGAAGAGATGCATTTTTTAAAGATTCATCTATCATTTTACATTGTAATAGCTTCTAATAGAAGTCTGAGAATAAAGGTAGAGGGAAGTAGTAAATTTTGCAACTTAGAGAAATTGTGTCTTTTCACTAATATAAGACTGAAATTTGATATGTTATTAATTTTTCATGAACTTCCATTGTGTGAAGACTGGAAATTTTCAATGAATATTTACAAGTTGACTGATTTAATAGTAACTCATCCTATATAATAAGAGCCTAATATGCTAAGTGTCCAATTGTCTGTTCAACCAATCAAAGCATAATATGCTAATGATATGCTAAGGCCGCACAACTGCTCGCTATGACATTCACTGACCATCAGGGGGCAGACAGTTGACTGGTCTACCAGTGGCCATGATGTGCTCTGACCATCAGGGGGCAGACGCTCTGACTGGTAGGTTAGCTTGCTGCTGGGGTCTGGCCGATCGGGACTGAGCGAGGTGGACTGAACATGTCCTGGAGCCCTCCTGTGGTCCCTTCCCAGCTGGCCAACCTCCTGCATCTCTCCTCAGCCCCAATCATGCACCAGTGGGATCCCTTGGCCTTGCCTGTGCCCTCTCACAATCTGGGACCCCTTGGAGGATGTCAGACAGTCGGTTTCGGCCCAATCCCGCAGACCAGGTATGCCTCTAAGCTATGAACCTTTATGCACCAGGCCTCTAGTTTTAAATATATTGTTTATGAAGAGAACACACTTGAGTAAAACAAACTAGCATGAGGTAAATGTCCAAGTAATATAATAAATAAATAGCAAAATTTGGCATTTGATATCCAGCATCAGTTTCAGAGATTCTTATAGCAGGAATAGAACTTGAAATATCACATGGCCCAGATTACTGATTTTAGCATGTAGATTTCTAACTTGACCAAAAGTTCACCTGGCCTTAAAGGTCCAAAAGAATGGAACCACCACAATGACTTCCCATTATCTAACAAAGAAATATTTCCCAACTTTTATTTATTTAGGAAATATTTGGGTTAGTTATTTTTGCTGTCATTTATAAGAACAAACTGTGTGTAGACATTATACAATACATTTTACATTTCTGTACATGTTATTTATTATATTTCAATCTCAGAGCTGTCCTGTGGACTGGTGTTATTTTCCATGTTTTATTCAACAGAAGTGATGCTCAGTTAAATATCTTTCATAAGTTTACACGGTGGTGATGTTTGGATTCAAAGGCAGGTTTGTTTCATATATCACATTGTTTCTTGAAAAATGGAAAATTATTATATAGTTTCTACACTTATCTCCTTATAGAGACAAATATGTTGCTATTGTTGCTATTATTGAATGCCCTTTTATTTTGGTTTATGGATAAATAAACAAGTATGCTACTGGTGAATTACCCTTTAAACATGAAAGTGCCCCATGTTTTTCTTCGGAAGAAAGTATATGCCTCTAAGCTATCAACCTTTATAAAAACTTTTAACATATTCTGTTACTTATTCTACTCAGATGGACATTCCAAAGCTTACATACGAAACCAAGATAAATTCCTTAGTTCAAACTAGCTTCACTTGTGCTTCCACTATGCATAAAATTTTATCAAGGACTTTTTTTTTTTTTTTTTTTTTTTTGCTTGCAGGGATGACTTGTCAAGCTCGAACATCATACACCGAAGATGAAGTTCTTTGGGGACATCGTTTTTTTCCTGTAATTTCCTTAGAAGAAGGGTTCTTTAAAGTTGATTACTCCCAGTTCCATGCAACATTTGAAGTCCCCACCACACCTTACAGTGTGAAAGAACAGGAAGAAATGCTTCTTATGTCGTCCCCCTTAATAGCACCAGCCATAACTAACAGCAAAGAAAGACATAATTCTGTGGATTGCTTAGATGGCCTAGATGACATTAGTACAAAACTTCCATCTAAGCTGCAGAAAATGACTGGAAGAGAAGACTTTCCCAGGAAACTCTTGAGGATGAGTTCTACAACCTCAGAAAAAGCCTACAGCTTGGGAGACTTGCCCATGAAACTTCAACGAATAAGCTCAGTTCCTGGCAACTCAGAAGAAAAACTGGTATCTAAAGCCACCAAGATGTTGTCTGATCCCATGAGCCAGTCAGTGGCTGACCTGCCACCAAAGCTTCAAAGGATGGCTGGGGGAGGAGCCAGGATGGAGGGAAATCTCCCAGCCAAATTAAGAAAAATGAACTCTGATCGATTCACATAACAAACACCCTCTTAGGCATTATTTACTGTTTGATTTAGTAATAATCTAATATTTGGCTGATGAGGGAATCCTCTCTAAGGAATCTGAAAGGTACATTTCCTCCCCAGTCAGATATGCTTATTTGAGAAGCCTTATTTCCCAAGTACTGCTACTGTGCAGAAAGCAAACATTGTGAAGGGAGGGCATCATAAGGAAATTCTTACTAACGGGCATGTATTATCACATCATGCATGCAATAATGTGCAAATTTTGCATTTAGTTTTATGGCATGATTTATATATGGTATATTTATATTGTATATTCTGGAAATATATATATATATATATATATTTAAAGGGGTGGTATTCTCCATGACATTTCTAACATGTAAATTAAGCTGAACATGAATAGATATCTTTCAGGGCGATAAAACTATATATATGTATGTATATGTATATACAGATATATACATATATATATGAACACACACATGCATACATACATATATATCTGATAAAATTGTGATGTTTTGTTCAGAGTTGTAGTTCTTGTGCATGTTTACTTTATTAGGCTAGGAAGGCTACTGGCATTAATTATTAATACCAAATATTTTAGCCTTAAATTATTTGTCATTTTAAAAATCTAATTTAATGTTTTCTGCTGTTTAAGGTCCTGAAAGGTTTTTAATTGTACTTTATATGAGGGATTCAGGCAAGTCTGTGCTATTTATGGCCCTGCCAAAATATAACCGTTATATATTTAACTTGTAAACTTTAGAGCATATCAATATGTTGAAGATTTTTTACAATTTTTAAAACTTGCTAGTAATGGGGGAAAATAAAGATAAATTAATTTGAGAATTGGTCCTCTCCTGGACTAATTAAAATCTGGACACCTGTTTTGTATATGATTTAACACAACTGTGAGCTCTGAACAAATGCTGAATCATTGTGATAGTCAGTAGCCAAGTTATACTGAATGCAGAGAATGTGTGAAATTACATAATTAATGGTCTCTGTTTCAAACTGAGTCAATTTTCACTTTGTTTCTGAAACTTCTGTCATTTCAAAAACCAGTAATTTTTCCTTGCAGAGACACAATACACTGAAAGAGATGATAAATATTTATGCTTTAAATATATATGTCTAATTGAGTATCTTCTTTTTTTCAGAGATTTCTTTTAATTTAAAAATTTTAAATACATTTTTATTGATTTCAGAGAGGAAGGGAAAGGGACAGAGAGGTAGAAACATCAATGATGAGATAGAATCTTTGATCAGCTGCCTTTTGCACGCCTCACACTGGGGATCGAACCCACAACCTGGGTATATGCCCTCACTGGGAATCAAAACCATGACCTCCTGGTTTCTAAGTCAACCACTGAGCCACACAATTTGGGCTAATTTTATTTTTTTATTACGGTTTCCATTCAACACTCTTTTGTGTGTGTTAGTTTCAGCAGATAGACATTGATACAGTTTACAGAGTGTTCCCTCCGATTCTCTTTTCTTATGCCTTTCTTTAAAAAAAAAATTACTAATTTTTTACAGAGAGGAAGGGAGAGGGAATAGAGAGTTAGAAACATCAATGAGAGAGAAACTTTGATCAGCTGCCTCCTGCACATCCCCTACTGGGGATGTGCCCACAACCAAGGTACATGCCCTTGACCAGAATCAAACCTGGGACCTTTCAGTCTGCAGGCTGACGCTCTATCCACTGAGCCAAACCAGTTAGGGCTTCTTAGCCTTTCTTTTGTTAATGGCATTTGTTGTAATAGGACAGACTTTGTTTCTTCACCTGGGGAACCTATCCTATCCAACACCTGTCACTGAGTTTGTGACGAATGTTTTGTATATACTTGAGAGAATTTAAAATTTGATGAATTGAAAGTATTTTACCCATTCGTTGTTTTTTTGTTTTTTTTTTTAATTTTATTTTGGTGTTATTGTTTGGTTGGTTAAATACTGATTTCATTGGTATATTGGATCCCTGGCCTACCAAAATAATTTTAGCAGTACAATTTCTTAACCTTAAGGTTTTATACTATAATTTGTTACAGAAACAAACTATTGCTCAGCAGAACACCTACAAAATAAAGATTTGGAATGAAGATATTTTAATGAAAATTTATGTGTTCCTTATCAGAATATAATGGATTTTCCTATAAAACTTTTTGAACACTGCAGTGTAACTCTGCCCACAATTAATCTATTTGTCCTCATTAACATGCAAATCCTTAATGGCTGGTTTGGCGCGCATCATTTCCTGTTTTTAGAAATCTTGTGATAATTCCCTTATTGGAAAATTATTACATCAACAATTCAATCATTGACTACAAGAATACCTTCTGGCTACCTCTGTATCAACCAAATTCTGTAGGTGCAAACATATACCAGGGAATTGTTACTGGCAAAATGATCAACCTTGAGCATCCATCCACTGTGAATAGAGCTGGTTGCCCTACCCCTTAATCTCTGAACTTTCCTTTTTGTTGGATATAGGAAATGAAATAGTAGCAGAAAGAGGAGTTGGGGGGGAGGGGGAAAGTATATTTATTACCAGTGGAAGAAACTGCATAGATCATTTAGCCCAAACACTTAAAACTAAATAGAGCCATAATTTAGAGAGTTATTTTGTCTTTGGTACCAAGTAGAATATGGGCCCCAGAATAAACTCTCCAAAGGTTTTCATTAATTCATTTAACTTTTTTTTTGCATGCTTTGTTTTTTTAATGTCCCAGGCATTTCTCATTCCTGGGGGATTTGGGTATGACTAAGTCAGAGGAGGTCACTGCCCATTTGAACAATGCATATCAGTAGGAGAATGGGGAGGGCCACTGTGAGACAGACAAAAAACGAATGAGATGATTTCAGATAGTAACATTACTTGAGGAAAGGAAAACGGTAAAATGAAAAAAATGACTGGGTGAAATAGTAATTATTTTAGAGGAGGTTACTGGTTTAGGGAGGGAGTGATACTTAAACAGAGACTTGGATGATGAGAAAGAACAACCACTCTTGCCAAAATTAATATTTCTTAGTGAATGCTATTTCTTTATTTTTACCACATATGTATGGGAAAGATATGATTTCTGCATGTTTAACCCCTATTGCTAAGTTGATCATAGGTCCCAGTTTCCCTTCGAGAGTCCCAGCTTGTCCTGTTGTACCTATGTAATTATTAACAGCTCTCCTTTCACTCTTCGAGTGTCTTGGTTTGGATGATATATTATATAGTGACTCTACGTTTTTGTTGAAACTAACTAAATTATAAAGTCTAATATATTTGGATAAAAATAAAGAATTGCTTTTATTCTCCTTTTGTTGATTTTTTTTTTTTTTTGACACTGATCATTCCACACAAAATCATTGCAGTTTCATATATGAAAAAGTGACTGGGTGAAATAATTATTTTAGAAGAGGTGACTTCTTATCAAAGTGATTTTGTGTAACATTTGTTCATTCTGCACATGACAGGTTTTCTCAGCAGTGAAATGTTACGCATTTTATTGACTGAATAAAAAATAAACCTCTGGTGTTTCCATTTCAGGAACTTGTATGAACTCAAAGAGAGTAAAAGTCAACTTAAGCCAAGGAAGTTTTCAGCCCACCAAAATATAATGTGTTCATTGAACTGAATAATTATTTAACAACTGCAAACTAATCCCCTTTTATGGGATTTTTATGGTGTATGTAGCTCCTGTCATGATAAAATATTTCATTCTATTTATCAAAATGATGTAAATAAAAAAATACAATTATTTTGATAATGCTTATCTTCATTTTAAATATTACTCATCCTTTTTAGCAATAGGTGAATAAGCTTTTGCAAATACTTACCAAATGAAAAATAAGGATATATAATTAATTCTGAAAAAATTCTTATGCTGTTCTAAATTCATTCATATATGTATGGCTTTAAATACTATAAAAAAGCATTTAGCTGTCTGATTATTCAAGAGCCACTTTGTCTAGACAAGATGGAACCTTAATGGATTATTTCTGTGGGAGGAAGAGGGAGATTATGGGGAAGGTGTCTTACATGCTGTTTGTATTATGAAATTTTCTATCATTCCATACTATGAAGAGAGTTCACTTTGGATTTTGGATACACAGCACATCTGTGAGCTCTACTTCAGTAGCTGTGCTTGAATTTTATATATATATATTAGAGGCCCGGTGCACGAAATTCGTGCACGAGGGTGTTTGTGTCCCTCAGCCCAGCCTGTACCCTCTCCAATCTGGAATCCCTCTCACAATCCAGGACTGCTGGCTCCCAACTGCTCGCCTGCCTGCCTGCCTGCCTGCCTGATTGCCCCTAACCGCTTCTGCCTGCCAGCCTGATCACCCCCTAACCACTCCCCTGACAGCCTGATCGATGCCTAACTGCTCTCCTGCTGGCCCGATTGCCTCTAACTGCCCCCCCCCCCCTTGCCAGCCTGGTCACCTCTAACTGCCCTTCCCTACCGGCCTGATTGCCCCTAACTGCCCTCCCACACTGGCCTGGTCCCCCGCAACTGCCCTCCCCTGCTGGCCTGGTGCCCCCCAACTGCCCTCCATTGCAGGACTGGGTCCCCTCCAACTGCCCTCCCTTGCTGGCCATCTTGTGTCCACATGGGGATGGCCATGTTTGACCACATGGGGGTGGCCATCTTGTGTGTTGGAGTGATGGTCAATTTACATATTACCTCTTTATTATATAGGAGATATATATATATATATATATATATATTCAATTACCATCAAACTAATTTCATTGTCTGGCATGCAATTTATAATTATTTAAATGAACAAGGTCATTTAGGTTACAAAAATATAAACTCATGTATTCAATACTGCAACTTCAGTTTTATAAAAACTACTAGAGGCCCAGTGCATGAAATTCGTGCATGGAGGGGGGATTCCCTCAATTCAGTCTGCACCCTCTCTAATTGGGGACCCCTTGCAGGATGTCCAACTGCCATTTTAGGCCTGATCCCAGGGATCGGGCCTAAACCGACAGTCAGACATCCCTCTCACAATCTGGGACCACTGGCTCCTAACTGCTCACCTGCCTGCCAGCCTGATCACCCCTAACTGCCCCCTCCTGCAGGCCTGATGTCGCCCCCAACTGCCCTCCTCTGCTGGCCAATTTGGTTCTGATTGGTCGGTTCCTATGCCAGCATCAAAAGCTTCACCTCCTAGGTAGCCATTGGCTCCCCACAGCACCTACCTTTGTTTCTCATTGGTCAGTTCCTATGCCAGTAAGCATCAGAAGCTCCACCTCCTAGGCAGCCATTGGTTCCCCACAGCACCCACCTTTGGTTCTGATTGGTTGGTCCCTATGCCAGTCAGCATCTCCAGGCCTATCACTGGGCCTGATCAAAGAGGCGGGGCTTAACAGCATCCCCCCTGGAGTCTGGGAGAGAAAGAAAAGCCTGGCTGCTAGCGAAGATCAGAAAGAAAGAGGGAGAGAAAGAGAGGAAAGAGAGAGGTAAGTACACTGATCAACAGCTTCCACTGAGGCTGCAGATCAGACCCTGACTCACTTTCTGGGTCTCAGCCACCTGAGCAGTCAGTATTGGGTCACCAGGCTGCAGCTGGGCAACCCAGCGCTGACTTCCAGATGGTCTGCGTTTGGTTGCAGGCTGGGCCCCTTCCCAAGCCCCAGGCTTTAGGCTTGGGAAGCGGCCCCCCCCCCCCCCGCCCCGCCCCTCCCATCCCCTCCAATCGCAGGCTTGGCGATGGCTGTCTGGGAGTGACCCAGGTATATATGCAAATTAACCTCCATCTTTGTTGGGTTAATTTGCATACTCACTCTGATTGGCTGTGGGCGCCTTAGCGGAGGTATTGTAAATTTACATCTTTCTCTATTATTAGGTAAGATAACTTTAAAATCATGATTGGGTTTAATATTTAAAGTGTGTTCATCATTTTTCCACTTCTCAACAGTTAATTACTCATATTTCGTGATTCAATGTGTTTATCAGAAGACTCTTAACTCCTAAAAGGTAATAATTTAATCCATCACAATTCAATCTTTGAAGTTAATTTTTATTTTGGCTCCTTATTGGTGAGACACATCAGCAATATGGAACCTGAACTTAATGCATATTATTTGAGACCTACATTTCTTGGAGGTGTCTTCGTGAACATCTTCTTTGCTGAGCTAGTGTGTTTCAAAAGCCACAGTAAGTACAACAGACAAATCCTTGTTTTGTTTAAATAAGAAGTCACCTTTTTAAAAAGTGTCAGTTGCTTCTTTTGAAAGAGTTTCACAGAAAAAGTATATTCCTATCTTTGGATCAGGCCAGTTCTGTGATATGTCATATGCCCAACTCCCTGGTACCTCTCAGAATTAATTTTAAAAGCTAGCTTCTTACAGCTTCTGGCCTAGAGGAGTTCAAAGAAGATGGATCTCATAATTTAGTAGGATATTTTTTTTCTTTTTTCAAATTCTGATTTTCTTACCTGTAAAGTCTTGAAATATTGACTGTCTCAGAATATTTGGGCTGTGTGTGATCTATGAGTACTGTAGAAAGCAAATACAGTAGGGGCCATCATCTCTCCACTGCTTACTAAGAATCTCATCCATAACCCCTGCTTATCCTTTCCCAGCTCCGCATGTCAATCATTTGCATGGTAATTTGCCCACATTATTTGAATCTTCGCAACAACTATATGGTAGAGATTTTACAATGAAAAAAACTAATTCTCAGGTAGTCCACTTAGTCTGTTTTTATTTTTTTTATTTTTTTATTTTTTTTAATGTATTTTATTGATTTTTTACAGAGAGGAAGGGAGAGGGATAGAGAGTTAGAAACATCGATGAGAGAGAAACATCTATCAGCTGCCTCCTGCACACCTCCTACTGGGGATGTGCCCGCAACCAAGGTACGGGCCCTTGACCAGAATCAAAGCTGGGACCTTTCAGTCCGCAGGCTGACGCTCTATCCACTGAGCCAAACTGGTTTCGGCCATTTAGTCTGTTTTTAATTAAATTAAATCTACAAACATGAGAAGTCCCTGCCCTCTTGGGTGGTTCAAACTGTTATATGCAAATCCCTAACCATTCTGAAATTGCTTCTTGATTTTCCATTTGGGAACATTATCTATTTGCTTTTAACTGAAATAGATGAAAATCCAATTTGGTTTTGTTTTGTTTAACTCTTGCTACCCACTACACCTCCACCACATCCACCCTACCCTAAATTTCCAATGTTGTTACAGCATGCTTTAATTAGATTAACCATGAGTGTTTTCTTTAAGTGTATAACAATTGAGCCCATATGTTTTTTCTCTTTATTGATTAAGGTATTACATGTGTGTCCTTATCCCCCCATTGCCTCCCCCCCCCCCCCACTCATGCCCTCACCATCCTGGTGTCTGTGTCCATTGGTTAGGCTTATATGCATGCATAGAAGTCCTTTGGTTGATCTCTCCCCATTACCCCACCCTCCCTACCTTCCCTCTGAGTTTAATGGTCTAATTGATGATTCTCTGTCTCTGGATCTGTTTTTGTTCACCAGTTTATGTTGTTCATTATATTCCACAAATGAGTGAGATCATGTGATATATATCTTTCTCTGACTGAGCCCATATGTTTTGATCATTTTCCCATTGTGTTGGGATCTTCCTTTAGCATCATGCTAGGGAATTCCATTTATAGCATTCTTGGTGTAGAAACCCTGTTTTATGGGGCATATGTTTTCATCTTTTCTTGGTTTACTTCTTTGTTTTCATTAAACACATTTTTCAGGGGCTTCTCATAAAAATATGATAGTGAACTTTTTGAGACTTTGATTTTTAAAATAATCAATCTGTACTTCCTAATTAATATTAATAGTTTGGTCTGGTATAGAAATCACTTTCCTTCAACATTTCAGTGACATTGTTTATTTTCTTTTACCTTCTAATGTTGCTACTGAGATGTCTAATACTACTTCCAGTTTTAATTCCTTTTCAATTTAAAGCTTTCAGAATATTATAATCTTCCCCACTGTTCTTAACTTACAAGATGTTCTGCCTAAGTGTGAGTCAAGTTTAGTTCATTTTGCTCTGTCTTTTCAGTCTGGACAGTTTTCTTTCTTTCTTTCTTTCTTTCTTTCTTTCTTTCTTTCTTTCTTTCTTTCTTTCCTTCTATTTTTCTCTATTCTGTCGTTCTAGAATTTTCATTATTTGGCTGTTGGAACTTTTGGCAATGATTTTCTAATGTTCTTACATTTTCTTTTTTGTTATTGTTATGTACTTTTTCTCTACATTCTTGAAGACGTTCTTAATTTTAAGTTTTATGACTTTCAGTTTATGTCCATTTATTTGATTTCATTTCTCTTCCAAGATTTTCATTTCTTCTATAACAGTTTTATTTTTCAATTACTTTTTTGTTCTCTAAGTATGCCTTTAAAACAGACTTTCAAGTTTTATTTTGCTACTGTCTCCTTTCCTGACTTCTTTGCTTTGCTAAGCCTTTAAAATTTCTCTATTATTTCAGTATTTTAGGAAGCAGTAGGAATAAGTACTTATAGTATTTAATCTGCCACTTTGAGAAGAAAGGTTAGCATAACTGCATTAGTTTTCTATCAGTGTTATCACAAATTACCACAATTAGCAGCATAAATAATACAAATTTATTACCTTACAATTTGTAGATAGAAGCCCAACATAGGTCTCACTTGGCTAAAATCAATGTCAACACATCTGTGGTTCTATTGTGTTTTTTATTTATTTGTTTGTATTTTCTGGAGGCTTTAGAAGAGAATCCATTGCATTGATCTTTCCAGTTTACAGAGGCCATCCACATTCTTTGGCTCATTGCCCCCTCCCTCCATCAGCAAAGCCAGCAAAGTTGAATCTCTGTGTCTTTGTGACTCTTCTATCTTTCTCTCTTCCACTGTGCTATAATCCAAATAATACCTCCATCTCAAGGTTCTTGATCTAATCACATATGCTAGTCCCTTTTGCCAAGTAAGGTAGAAATAAATTAATGTGGACTCCTTTGAGGGTCATTTTTCTGACTACCTCACAACATTTCTTACTTACCCCTTTTATATAAATAGAGTTTAATTTCAATAAAACATTTCCTCCCCAAATCTAAGTATAATTTTATGTAGATTTAAAAATCAGAGCAGGCATTTTCAAAAATTAATTACATCCTAGCTTGTGAAGAAACATCTATAATAATAAAAGCATAATATGCTAATTTGATCGGATGTCCTTAAGGACGACCTTCCAGATGAAGCAGAGGCTGCCCAGGTCTCGGGTGCTAGAGGGAAGCCAGTGCCACAGCCGGGGAAAGGAAGGCCTACTATTGCATGAATTTCATGCATCAGGCCTCTAGTATTTAATAAGACATTAATTATTCTCTTAGGAATCTATTTTTGTCATTGTGAACAAATGTCTGACCAGGTTTTATTTTATAGTTCTTTATGGAGAAAACAAACAAACAAAACAAAACAGTGTTTCAAGAAATAGATTGATAATAACATCCAAAAAACAGTGTTTCAAGAGATTGCTAATAACATCCTAACCTTGTATGTCAAATCCACTTTTTTTTGTTAGTCACCCCACCCTTAGGTCTTAAAACTATATCAACTGTGGGTTTAGGTTTCAGTAAATAAGCCTTAAACTGGTACCATTATTTGTTGGCAGAAAAACATTAATGTGCCACATAGACACTTAAAATATATGAAAGTTTATGACCTGAAGTTACTTTTAGCAATAAATTTCATTGTATTTTAACCAAATGTTCAATGAACTGTATGCAGACACATTGGATGGGCCCATGGGAGTTGGCACTTAGATCACGTTTGTTTCAGTGGCTGACTGACTGAGAAGGGTAAATCTGAAAATGTCACTTAGATGCGGGTTTTTATTTTATTTCATTGATTAAGGTATTACATGTGTTCACATCCCCCATTGCCCCCCCACCCCACTCCCATACATGCCCTCACCCCCCAGTGTCTTGCGTCCATTGGTTATGCTCATATGCATGCATTCAAGTCCTTCGGTTGATCTCTTACCTCCTTCCCCCCCACCAGCCTTCCCGCTGTAATTGACAGTCTGTTTGATGCTTTTCTGCCTCTGTATGCGGGTTTATTTTTGTAAGTGAAAGATGATAGCATGTCTTCTATCTAGTATCCCATTTTTATGAAAATGACTTGTGATGTCTAATGAGATTTATGGCTTCTTTTTTATTAAAGACTAGACGCCCAATGCACGAAATTCATGCAAGAGGAGGCCTTCCTTTCCCCAGCTGCCGGCACTGGCTTCCCTCTGGCACCCAGGACCCAGGCTTCCCTGGCAGCTCTGGCTTTGTCCGGAAGGACGTCTGGTCTAATTAGCATATTATGCTTTTATTATAGGTTCCTAAATAAATGATTTCTTATCAACTTTTATCTCCCTTTCCTTTTTACTGTAGAGGGACTTCTCTGTTTTTAAAAAGCATACATTATAGGAAAAATTGTGCACGTAATAATTAATTATGATAGAGACTCATTTTTGTAACCATATATAGGCTTTACTTCACTGGCTCTCACTTTCCCTATATACAAAATTAATAAAATGAAATTACATTGCATTCTTAGATTCATATTTTACATTATTTACAACTTTACTTAAAATATGTAGATTTGGACATGTGGATGAACTCTCTCATCCAACCATAGGTTTTTGACTAAATAAGATTTATATTTAAAACCAGTCCCTTTTCATTCTAGCAGCCTTACAGAGTTGATATTCAACTTTAAAGAAGAGATTGAGTGGAAGATATTTGGTAAATTGAGATTGATACCATGATAGGATTATACAGTTACTTAAAGAAAGTAAAAGTAAGGATAAACCATGATCTTTTGATTTATTAATGGAAAAGTCATTATTTTTTTTACCATGACTATTTATCCCCTCTATGCCTTGTTCCACCTCCACCCCTGCTCCCACAATCACCACACTATTGTCCATGTTCATGAGTGTTCTCTCTCTCTCTCTCTCTCTCTTCTTTTTTATTCAATCCCTCCATAAAGTAATTATTGATGACCAAGTTGGAGGGAAAAAAAAATTGCTTTGGGAAGAATCAAAATGTTGGTTACAGTTGAAATAGAACACAAACTGTGAATGACCAGTATTCATGCCAATAACCTATTCTGAACCAGTAAGGTAAGGTAGTTTTAAGTAACTGGTTATATATTTTATTGGTTGCTTTCCCTAGTACCCTACTAATACTTTCCAATTGTCAAACATGAATGCCCTTTATATAGATGGACCTCTTACTTGAGAATGATGGAATCAATTTGTGCCATGTGTAGACTGTACCACCTATTGTCCTTTGTTGTGTTTTTAAATGTATTTATTTGATTTTTAATTAAATTTATTGAAGTGACAATGATTAATAAAATTATATAGGTTTCAGGGGTACAGTTCTGTAATACATCATCTGTATATTGTATTGTGTTTTCACTATCCCAAGTCAAGTCTCCTTCCATCACCATTTATCTTCCCTTTATCCTCTCTTACCTCCCCCAACCCCCTTTCCCTCTGGCAATCACCATACTGTTGTCTGTGTTTATGAGTTCATTTTTTTTTCTTAATTCATTCACCTTTATCACCCAGCACCACCCCCTCCCCTCTGGAAGCTCTCAGTCTGTGTTCTTTGTCCATGAGTCTGTTTCTATTTTGTTAGCTTATTTTGTTCATTAGATTCCACATATAAATGAAATCATATGGTATTTGTCTTTCTCTGACTGGATTGTTTCACTTAGCATACTACTCTCTAGGTCTATTCATGCTGTTTAAGGGTACGACTTCCTTCTTTTTTATGGCCTAGTAGTATTCCATTATGTAGATGTATCACAGTTGTCTTATCCACTCATCTACTGATGGACTTGGGCTGCTTTCAAGTCTTAATTATTGTAAATAATGCTGCAGTGAACATAGGGGTGCATATCTTCTTTCAAATTAGTGTTTCTGGTTTCTTGGGATATATTCCTAGAAGTGGAATTGCTGGATGACAAGGCAGTCCCATTTTATTTTATTTATTTTTTCTTTTTTAAAATTTTTTTATTGATTTCAGAGAGGGAGAGGGAGAGGGAGATAAAGTCATCAATGATCAGAGAGAATCATTGATTGGCTGCCTCTTGCATGCCCCCCCCCCCCCGTCTCCCCCCAAGGACTGAGACCAAAACCCTGGTGTGGGCTGACTGGAAATCAAATTGTGACCTCATGGTTCCCAGGTTGATGCTCAACCACTGAGCAACACCAGCTGGGCCCATTTTAATTTTTGAGAACTCCATAATGCTACCCACAGTGGCTACACCAATCTGCATTCCCACCAATAGTGCATGAGGGTTCCCTTTTCTCCACATTCTTGCCAACACTTGTTATGGATCTATTGATGATAGCCATTCTGACAGGTGTGAGGTGGTATCTCCTTGTGGTTTTAATTTGCATTTCTCTGAGACTTAGTGACATTGAGTATCTTTTCATAAAGTTTGCTATCTGTATGTCTTTTTTGGAGAAGTGTCTATTCATTTTTTTTTCCATCTTTGGATTGTTTGTTTTCTTGGAATTGAGTTTTATATAATTTTTTTATATTAACCCCTTATCATATGTATCAGTGAATATATTATCCTATTCAGTGTGTTATCTTTTCATTTTGTTGATGGTTTTCTTTGCTGTGCAAAACCTTTTCAGTTTGATGTAGTCCCATTTGTTTATTTTTAATTTTGTTTTCTTTGCCCTAAGAGATACACCAGAAAAAAATATTGCTACCAGAAATGTCTGAGATTTTACTGGCTGTGTTTTCTTCTAGGATTTTTACTGTTTCTAGCCTAACATTTTAGTCTTTAATCCATTTGGTTTTATTCTTGTGTAAAGTGTAGAAAGTGGTTTAGTTTCATTTTTTGCACCTTTCTGTCCAATTTTCTTGACACCACTTATTCAATAAACTGTCTTTACCCCATTAAATGTTCTTGCCTCCTTTGTCAAATATTAATTGACCTTAAAGGAGTGGGTTTATTTCTGGGGTCTCTTCTGTTCCATTGATCTATATGTCTGTTTTATACTAGTACCAGGCTGTTTTGATTACTGTAGCCTTGTAATATATTTTGATATCAGGTAATGTGATTCCTCCAACTTTGGTTTTCTTTCTCAAGACTGCTTGTAGCTATTTCAGGTCTTTTGTGGTTACATATAAAATTTTGGAATATTTGTTCTATTTCTGTGAAATATGCAATTGGCATCTTGATAGGAATTGCATTGAATCTATAGGTTGCTTTGGGTAGTATATATATTTTAATAATGTTAATTATTCTTATCTATGAACATGGCATATACATCCACTTATTTGTACCTTTTCAATTTTATCAGTGTCTTTATACTTTTTCTAGTGCAGGTATTTTATATCCTTGATTAAATTGATTCCCAGGTATTTTATTTTATTTTTAGGTGCATTTGTAAATGAGATTTTTTATTGGTATCCCTTTTTGATAGTTCATTATTGGTGTATAGAAATGCAATTGAAATCTGAATATTTATTTTGTATCCTGCTATTCCTTTTTTAAAAAATATATTTATTTGATTTTTTACAGAGAGGAAGGGAGAGGGATAGAGAGTTAGAAACATCTATGAGAGAGAAATATCAATCAGCTGCCTCCTGCACACCCCCTACTGGGAATGTGCCCGCAACCAAGGTACATGCCCTTGACCGGAATCGAACCTGAGACCCTTCAGTCTGCAGGCCGATGCTCTATCCACTGAGCCAAACTGGTTAGGGCCTGCTATTCCTTTTGACATTAACTTTCTGTGTATTCATTTCCAGTTTGAATTTAACTGCAGGATTGAAATATCTACAGAAACCCATGAACTTCACATGAATAATCATTTGTTTAGTTAATTTTGTATGCCTATTACATTATAGGTTATATGGTATCCCTGGAGTATACCATCTATATATAAAAAAGGCCTTGGATACCAGCGCTTTGTTATCCGCCACAATTCGGCAGCCGGCGCTGCCCGGGCAGAAGTTTTGAGCGCCTCACCTATCCGGCCTGGAGCCAGTTTCTCCGTCTACTCTTGCCACCTGCTGCCTGCCTGCCACTCAGATACCTGAGCCAGGGACTCTCTGCGGGGCGGGCCCAGATGCTCCTTCCTACCCCCAAGCGTCTGATGGCTTTGGCAGCACCTGAGCCCACCACCTGCCCCTGGGAGGGTGGGTCTGGGCTAGGGATCCACAGCCCCTCCTCCGCAACGTCCACCCAGGAGTGGGGGAGGGGGCAGCCTCCCTCCTTTCCAGCTCGGTCCCAGCGCAGAGGCTGGGGCACATCTCCGCCCCCAACACCCTCCGAAACCCTGGGAAGAAGTGCCCGCCTGCCCAGCTGGGACCAGGGCCTCAGGGTCCCCACCCTCGCGAGCCCACCCCCAGCCTCGCCAGTGGCTGCGGCTTCCCTCAGCCATCAGCCCGCCAGCATGGGAGAAGAGGAGAGGAGGAGGGAAGCTGTCAGTGTGACTCTGTCGGGTTCAGCTGGCGTGCCTGAAAGCTCTCCCCGTGTGCCTCTCTGATCCACCTCTGCTGAGGGGACCCCGCCCCTGACACATGTTCATCAGGGTTGCTGCCATCTTAGGAAAGTCAACACCTGGCTGACTGCCAAGGCCTCAGGCAGTAGACGCCCTGCGGTCACCATGACAAAGAGGTCATGGAGGGTCAAGACACTGCCTCTGGCTGAAGCAGGTGCTGTGGGAGCAAAGGGGCCAAAAAAAAATGGTTCCGTCCAACAGCCCTCTAACTCCACGTGTGGTGTGCGAATTAGTCATTGTTACAGCTGAATTTAGTACTGGTGGGCCCCATTTTAAGCAGACCCCCCCAAACAGACTTACCATGTTGATAATTCACTTTACTACAGAAAGAATGCATAAAGATTCTTGAAATAAGCAAAATATTTTGCACCTCATAGTACAAAATGTTTAAACATCATTAAACATAATCTCTATGAGTAAAGGGAGTTGATATTAGCAAAATCTAATATACCCAATTCAAAATGTCATTCAGAAATGCATCTACTATGTAAAATCAAAATATGGGATCTAGGGTTGGGAAAAAGCAACTTTACTCCACTCTACCTACTCATCCCTTCAGCCTTATGCTTGCATAAAAGTCTCAATGAAGAGATGGAGCAGAAGGAAAAGTAATGCCTCATGGCACTGAAATTTATCAGTTTCTTTAATAAATATTTATAAAAGTTGTATTAACTTTGTGCCTGTATTATAGAAACACAGTACAGCTCTGTCCCTATCTTCAAAGGGCTTAAAGTCTCTGTGAGTTCCCGGTAAGGTAAACCCATAAACAGCCAAAGAAGGAACAGCTTCCAATACAATTCTTATTATAAAAATTACTGAGTAAAAAACTGTCCTCACTCTCCCTCTAGAACAAGAATTAAAAGGAGCAAATAAATATAATGAATGAATCTGAATGCCTTTGGGGACTCCAACCCTCAGGGACTAACACAGGTTTTGTGAGGCCTAAAGTTTACTGAACCTGAACGACTAATTTTAGGTGGGGGGATTTTTTTTTAAATAAGGTTCAAAAATGACTTTATTTAGAATAAGAAAATAAATTACAAATAACTAGGCTTGGGGAATCTATCCCTTTCTTTTTAAAATCATTTCAGGCAGGTTATCCAATATGCTGTTGGTTGCAACTTGCTTGCTCTCTCCCCCAGAACAAATCCAGCCTTCACAGGGGCTCTGAAGCTTTCTTAGCTTTACCATTAAAAAAAAAAAAAAAAAAATTAAAAACAAAAAAGAAATACATTTCAACAACACTCCTTTCTGGACAAAATTCTTTCTTTTTAAATTTTTTAATTTTATTAAAGTAGTAAATACATAGTTCATAATGTATCTTTTTTTCCTAATACATGTGTAGTGCAGTGTTATATCATTACTAGAGGCCCGGTGCATGAAATTCGTGCACTGGGGAGGGTGTCCCTCAAGCCCAGCCTGCGCCCTCTCCAATCTGGGACCCCTTGGGGGATGTCCGACTGCAGGTTTAGGCCCGATCCCTGTGGTTAGGAGCCAGCGGTCCCGGATTGTGAGATCAGGCCTAAACCTGCAGTCGGACATCCCTCTCACAATCTGGGACCGCTGGCTCCTAACCACTCACCTGCCTGCCTGATTGCCCCCTAACTGCTCCCTTGCCGGCCTGATTGACACCTAACTGCTCCTCTGCCAGCCTGATTGCCCCCAACTACCCTTCCCTGATGGCCTGATCACCCCCAAGGCTTTTATTAGTATAGATATGACCCTTCACAGAAAATTTTACTAACCCTGCTTTATAATAAGGGCTTGATGATTGAATCATTGGGACCAGACACCAAGATTTCCTTTCTTTGAATAGTGGAGGGAATAATTATCTTGTCTTTAAGTTGCCCTGAAATTAAAATGAGATAATGACTTAGAAAAATATAAAAGCACCATATAAAGACAACTGTCTTTTTCATGTACTGAAAAGACAATAAAGTGATAAATGAAAAACACAATTTTTATTCTCCCCCTTCCTTCCTTTACAGCCTTTATTTAAACTTTGAAACTTATAAACATTTCACTCCAATTTTCACTTCTTTACATTCAATATTATTTTGTATTGGTTTCAGGTTTTATATTAGTTACAGAATAGTGGTTAGACAATCATATACTTTACAAAGTGTTCCCCGATATTTCCAGTACCTACCTGGCATCATACCATCATTACAACACTATTGACTATATTCCTTATTTAAGTGACAATGGGTTTACAGGTTCCTTCCAGTCTTTCTTTTGTGTTGTTCGCCTTTCCTTTTCTTTCTCATTTCTTCCCTCATTTTCCTTATATAGTATCTCAATTGGCCATCAAAGCTCAGTGAAGGCACTGGGACACGCCGGTTAGCACTGGGAGCTTCTCTGAATCATGTCAGTCAGTCCGGTACCCTGCAGTGCGGCACCCCTCCACTGAGGTGGCACCGCCCCTCAACCCCCACCTCAGGGCTGCGGGTCCTTGCCCCTCCGCCCCGGTGTCCTTCCATGCTCCTTGATCCCTGGCCAGACCCACCCGCGTCTTGGGGCCACTGCAGAACCTCTCTCTCTGCAGGCGAGGCAGATCCCTGCCCGCCGGTCCCCTGCCCCAGCCCGAGCCCCCTCTGGTGCACCCCGCCTTGTCAGGTTTTTGCCTTTGATCTATGGCATTGGCGACAGCACACTCCTAGCAAGCCTGGTACCCAGAGGGGCACAGGGTCAGTTCTTTGCCCAGAATGTTAGAGGTTGCAGTAGCATTTGCAGATGTCGCCCAGAGCCTGCTGGCAAAGGCAGCGCCTGTGTGGGGTGTCCTCACAGAAGGATGGTGAAGCGCTGCTCGGCGCCCCTTGGAACACCCACCTCCTGGTCAGCCACTTTGCCAAAGCTGTGGCACTCACACGGGAGTGGCTAGGTGGACCAGCCATGACTCCCCTGGGCTGCGATGTTCCCAGGGCCCCGCAGGCATGGCTAGGCAGGCCGCTGCCCCTCCCGCGCTGCCCACCCGGCCTCCCAAGGCCCCATGGACTGGTACCTTGCCAGCGGTGTCTGGCGCTGCCCACCAGGCCTCCCCCGCGGATGGACCTGGACTCCCAGGGGCGGGCCATGGTGCTGCCTGCTCCGCCTGTGTATGCAAATTTACTCACCATCTTTGATGGTTAATTTGCATACTCACTCTGATTGGCTGACGTAGCGGAGTGATGGTTAATTTGCATGTTTCTCTTTTATTAGTGTAGATTGTTTTTATTCTATTGCTGACACTATTATAAATGTCTCCCATTTCTCCCCCTTTACCCTACTCCACCCAGCCCCCACCCACCTCTGGCCATTACCACACGTTTCTTTATGTCCATGCCCATCCCCTCTGACCTCTGTCAGTCCTTCCCATCCTATATAATAAAAGGCTAATATACAAATCAACCAAATGGTGAAACAACCAGTTGCTATAACGCACACTGATCACCAGGGGCAGATGCTCAATGCAGGAGCTGCCCCCTGGTGGTCAGTGCACTCCCATAGGGGGAGTGCCACTCAGCCAGAAGCCCTGAGCTGGGCTCACAGCTGGCAAGTGCAGCAGCAGTGGCAGGATCCTCTCCCGCCTCCATAGCAGAGATAAAGATATCTAACTGCTGGCTTAGGCTCGCTCCCTTGAGGACATCCCCTGAGGGCTCCAGGACTGCAAGAGGGCACAGGCCAGGCTGAGGAACCCCAGCCATATGCATGTTGGGGGCAACCAGGCTGGCAGAGGAGGGCCATTAGGGGCGACCAGGCCGGCAGGCAGAGTTGGTTAGGGGTGATCAAGCAGGCAGGGGAGCAGTTAGGAGCATTAGGCAGGCAGGCAGGTGAGTGGTTTGGAGCCAGTGGTCCCGGATTGGAGAGGGTGCAGGCTAGGCTGAGGGACCACCCCCCCATGCACAAATTTCGTGCACCAGACCTCTAGTATAAAAGAAAAGAACTCCAAACTTATTAGCAATGTGATCCACTAATGCTAATGAAATTGCAGCATTCTAAGTGTTTAAAACATAACTGCACAGGATACTATGAGTGTACCCTGAAAACAAGTGATCCAATTGAAATCTAATGTGGGATTGGTGTTGGGTTAAAGAAAGATCTTGTTTTAGAGTAAAGATATATTAGAATTATGTTTTCAGAAATTTCATATATAATAGAAGGAGGGGATCTAAAGGAAGCAGCATGTGTAGATTCATAGAGTTTGGAAACAATATTATGTTTTACAAATTTAAGTAATTCTGAAAGACTATACCATGCAATGTGAGAAGTAGATTAATTTGGGAAATAATTTACAGAGGTAAGTAGGGCCCCATTCATTTTATAACCCCTAGAAAATAGTTGGATTTTTATGAAGACAACTTTTAAAGATTATAAAAGGGTGGTGGGATCAGATATGTACATTAAAAAGTTCACTCTTCCAATATACACCAAAGATAAATGAACTCCACAATTTTCATTTCATTGGAACCAATGTATTTTTATTAAACTTTATTTATAGCTCACATTCCTCAGAACAAGAATTTTGGGGGCTTAAAATGTTATAGGAAAATATGAATAAAATTGAATACACAAGAAAGATGAGAAAAAAACACAAAACAAAAATATATTCTAACGAAGATTAATATAGATGCTATAACTGAATGCTATTGCATTGAATGCTCACTCCTGGCAGGTAAGGACATCATTTTGTGTCATTCCTCTTTCCTGTAAAGGACAAAGACAACAATTTACCAACAGCAACCAATAATTTCAGCCTTTTTTAGATCTCATTAGACTTTCACAAAAATGTCTCTTTCTTCTCAACCATTGCAGTCAAGCACTACAAATTACTTGAACCATTCCCAAAGGAAAGTGTTGTTTAAACGTTTATTTCCTCTCTTTTCTTTTCTTGTTACATTTAAGAGCGTTAAATTGATTTTTTTAAAGGTGGTAAAATGTAAACTCTGAAAAAGAAAAGGTTTAAAAATATTGACACTGGACCTCTTGCTAATCAAGAGGTGATTTTGTATCAGGAACATGTTTCAAGATATTAGCTCTTATTCAGCTTTAATCCAAAATAGAATTTTTAAAAAGCAATTTCTAGTGTTGGCATATAAGCTAGAGCCATCCAAAATAACTTTATAGATTTTCCATGGTTTGGCATTTAATAATTAAAGATTCTCTGATTAGCCTGGCTGGTGTTGCCCAGTGGTTGAGCATCAGCCTATGAACCAGGAAGTCGCGGTTTGATTCCCTGACAGGGCACATGCCCGGGTTGCAGGCTTGGTTCTCCAGGGTGGTGGTGGTGGGGGGGGCTGCAGGAGGCAGCTGATCAATGACTCTCATCATAAATGTCTCTATCTCTCTCCCTATTCTTTCCTTTCTAAAACCAGTAAAAATATATTTTAAAAATATATATTTTAAAAATTCACTGGTTAAATCATTTTTATAATTTTTTCATCCCTTGGACTGTGTGAGCTTTGGTGAGATACAAATCAGAGTTGTTTTTTTACAATTTTAATTTATGGTTAATATCCCACATCTATGGAAAGAGGAAAGAAACATAGCCAGTCAGTGGTATATAACTTGCTGTCTCTAAAATCATACAGATCATTTAGAATGTCAATGGAAACTGAATCGAACTGAAGTGAATTGACCACCCTAATCAATACCTGGAACAAGGGGCACAGATAGATTAGTTAGGTTAAGAAATATGCCACACTCCATTCCATCTTACCATAAAACTCTAGTTCCATTGATAGCTAGTGAAAAAATAAATAACAGAGCAGATATTTTAGCTTTATTATCAGGTTTATTTTCAATGTTCTCTCAGAAAAATTTAATTTTGAGCCTCTCTTGGAAGAAATTCACTCCTGGACTTACCTGAGTACTCAGTACGCTTACTGGCCATACTAACTTGGCAAAAACCAAAAGGGAAACAACACTAAGATGCCTGACGATGAGAATGATAAAAAGTCAGCCTAACTCAGTCTCAAAGTGGCTTTTTTAAAAGCCTAAATTGCCAGATCACTAAGCCAAGTACTTTCTTTAATTAGTGCTAGAATTCATGCCTATTCAATACATGAAAAATAACTAGGTCATAGTTCAAAATAACAAATGACCTAAATATACTTGCATATACATGTGTTTAAACACATTCCCAGAATGTTTGTAATATGAAAATAATGGGTTTGTCTTGAGAGGGAAGAGAAGGCACTTCTTATTATAGATGCCTGAACTCTCATATATAAGTGATTTCAAAATTATATGTAAGTGGTCAGAGGATATGGAAAATAGATAAAATATCCCGGATGATTTTTAATGCATTAGGAGGACTACTTTTATATTTATCTATAGGTAAGACACAATTCATAGCATAATTTCATTTGAGTCTATAGAAGAAAACTAATTACAATGGAGAAGATTTAGGGACTCGAGTCTATACCAGGCCTGTAAACAGTCTGAATGGTTCAAACAGTTTGCTTCTCTCTGTGGCTTGATTGCCAGTAATTCTTCTCATTAAACAAATAATACCTTAAGTATTTGCCAAATCTTTTTCATCCTCATCCACCAAACAGTCCCATGCCAGTGAGGATATATTTGTATTGAATTATATTAGATTCTCTTCTAGAACTATGGTACAAGAAAACACATTCCTCAGGAAATAATGGTGTGCAATTACTGTTCCAACCATCCTGCAGAAGGTTTTCGATAAAAGCCCATTAAATCTTTCTTTAATGTGCATTCCATTCATATCCAACACAATGGTAGCTTCTAACATTAAATATGCAATACAGTTGCTGAGTGCTATTTCCTGATAAAGTCTAATTAAATTGACTCTTGTTCTCCCACCATTAAGCGATAAATATATGGGTCTGCTTATCTTTGAATAATGATTAAGTCATGCATTATAATAACCCTACTGCTCAGAAGCAATATGATTGAGATAAGTAAGAAGTATTCCATTCCTTGTGGCTATAGGATTCAAGGCAACTTGTTTTCTTAAAGCCAGCAGTAGAAACAGGTGCAACACTTTTATATATCATATATATGTCACTGTCTAAAGACCATCACCTATGCACAATCATTCCATGTAAGCAGGCCACAGGTCCTGTGGACACTCAAGAGTAGGAATTACATAATGACATTAATACCAGGAGATGGGGATCATGAGAAATTTTTTTTTTTCTGTCTGCCTTGGAGACTTTGACAATTCTAAGTAGAATTTAACAATTGGAACAGATAGAGCTAGTCCCCAAATCTAGTTCACCAGGAAATTGTCAGAATATGTCCCCTGATGCTCTCTGCACCTTTAGAATGTACCAAATGTGTAGGATTCCACACAAACCTCCAGGTAAATCACCAATTACATTGTTTAGTCCTACAAAAGTTTTTTTTTTTTTTCATCTTTATTGTTGAGAGTATTACAGATGTCTTCTTTTACCCTCCCAGTGTCCCCCTCCACCTGGTTCCCACCCACCACAATCCTTCACCACTCCATTGTGTGTGTCTATGGGCAAGCCATATATGCATATAAATTTTTTGGTTAATCTCATCCTGCCCCTTCCCCCTTTCCTCTGAAATTTGTCAGTCTATTCCATGTTTCCAAGCCTCTAGTTCTATTGTATTTATTAGATTCCACATATAAGTGATCATGTGATATGTCTTTCTCTAGTTGCCTTATTTTGCTTAGCATAATACTCTCAAGGTCCCTCCCTGCTGTCTCAAAGGGAAATAGATCCTTCTTTTTTTACTGCTGCATAGTATTCCATGGTGTAGATGTACCACAGCTTTTTTATCTACTCATCTACTGATGGGCACTCGGGCAGTTTCCAGATCTTAGCTATTGTAAATAATGCTTCTATGAACACAAGGGTGCATACATTCTTTTTGATTGGTGTTTTGGGATTCTTAGGATATATTCCTAGAAGTGGGATCACTGGGTCAAATGGCAGTTCCATTTTTAATTTTTTGAGGAAACTTCATACTGTTTTCCATAGTGGCTGCACCAGTCTGCATTCCCACCAGCAGTGTACTAGGGCTCCTTTTTCTCCACATCCTTGCCAACACTTGTTGATTTATTGATGGTAATTATTTTGACAAGTGTGAGGTGATACATTATGGTCATTTTGATTTACATCTCTCTGATTAATAACATTGAGCATCTTTTCATATGTTTTAAGATTTCTAAAATGACGAAGAAAAGAGTATAACTCTGAACCAGATTTGACCTGTGATATTAAGTGAGACTTTCATGAGGAAAAAAAATCTGTGTAGCAGTAATTAGGAGTAGTTTTCTATTTATGCTTAAATTAGTATTTTCTCCCAATTACCTGTTATAAAAATGTACCTCTTGTTTCCTTATGTATTTATTCATTTTTTATTTTCCTCATTTTTCTGCTTTTTAGATCCTTATCCACAAAAAATATGAAGTAGCTTTTATTTATTATTTTAATATATTTGTATTGTTGATAGTATTACAGGTATCTCCCACTTTCCCCCCTTCCCCCCTCTCCTCCCAGCCCCTACCCCCCCATCCCAGGTCTTCAAATACAATAAAATTGTAAAATTTAAATAAATTATTTTAAAAGTCAAAGACAAAAATCATGGCCAAACCAAGAAAAGAAAGAGCTTTATCTTGTAGCTTCCTTCCCTCTGTAAGTAACAAAACAGAACCACTGCCACCACCGCCCCAACACTTCACAAACTACACTTTGAAAATTTCCACACACTTATTTGGATAACAACTTATAAAATGCAGCAAGAAATGCGACATTGCATTTCCCATGAAAATGGCCTATAAGATGATGGCAATTTTTGTACACATTTGTAAACTAAATATTATCCTCTTTCCAAAAGCAAAATATGTTTTGAATTTTGGAGGTATTTCTATGTAAATAATTAGATTATCATAACACCTTTATTAAAAGGGAATAATGTATCAACTAATTATTTTTTCAATATTTTAGGCTTTTCGTTTCTCCTTAAAAACTTTTTCTACAGAAGTAACTCTAATATGATTATAAGGCTATGCACTGTAAAATTTAATTAAATTATTTAATCTATGCATATAAGTCCACTGAATCATTGAATTCAAGAATTATTTTTAAAAAGCAAGCACTTTTAAAGTGAACTTATCTACAAATATCTTTTTGTGGTAAAGTCAAAGTACCATTTAATGTTCAAAGTACAAATAGGATCAATATTTATTTCACTAAAGTTTTTTGTTTTTGTTTTCTTTAAAAGCAAAACGATTTTTTTGGCCTTTAAAATCTTAATTTTTCTGGGTGAAAGCAAGGTAATTTTTATTTTTGCATATGTGTTCAAATTGTATTGAGTTGAAAAAATTGTTGAAAAAATAAGCCATTTACATATTTCAGGTTCTGATATTAGTTTTTACAATATGTTTTTATTGATTTTTCTTAGAGAGCAAGGATAGGACAGGGGGAGAGAGATAGAAACATCTATGAGAGAGACACATCAATTGGCTGCCTCCTGCACAGTCCCCACTGAGGATCTAGCCCACAACCTGGGCATATGTCTTGACCAGGAACCAAACCGGTGACCTCTTGGTACATGGGTCAATGTTCAACCACTAAGCAACACTAGCTGGACTGAGATCAGTTTTTAAATCTGACATTGAAAATTTAATTTGCA
The DNA here is from genome assembly GCF_963455305.1 of Plecotus auritus. NCBI lineage: Eukaryota > Metazoa > Chordata > Mammalia > Chiroptera > Vespertilionidae > Plecotus > Plecotus auritus. The sequence continues at coordinate 63,007,544 of NC_137776.1, read as the reverse complement.
ACATTCAACAGAAAAACTTATATGGACTCTATCTAAGACAATGCCTTTATGTACCTCAAAATTACTATGATCTTTAGATGAAGCTGATCACAGAATAGTAATAATACTTAATCATTTTAATATTTGCATTCTTAAACTTACTTGATGAAATAATAATAATATCACTAAATTTCTGATACAACTGTGTCCAGTTTTCTAACAATGGTGTTGTTGGTAATGCAGCAAAAGTGTAAAAACATGTGATTGGATGTGACAACAGGAATAAGTAGATATCCTCTATAACAAAACCCTAATATGCAAATCAACCAAAAGGTGGAACGACCGGTCGCTATGACACGCACTGACCATCAGGGGGCAGACACTCAATTCAGGAGCTGCCCCCTGGTGGTCAGTGCACTCCCACAGTGGGAGTGCTGCTCAGCCAGAAGCCGGGCTCACAGCTGGCTAGCATAGTGGCGGTGGCAGGAACCTCTCCTGCCTCTGCCTCCGCCGCAGCACTAAGGACCCCTCTGGGGATGTCCACCTGCCGGCTTAGGCTGGCTCCCCGCAGGGAGATATCCTCCGAGGGGGTTCTGGACTGCGAGAGGGTGCAGGTTGGACTGAGGGGACCCCCCCCCCCCCCAGTGCATGAATGTCGTGCACCAGGCCTCTAGTACATTAAGTAACATCCCAATAATTTAGAAGGGCCAGTGGTTTGTTACTGTTTAAATGGAAAACATATACATAGAAGTTATATTAAAAAGTGAAATCATTTGGTAACAGATGCCAGAGGCAGCAGTTACCACAGAGAATTAAAGTCTTGGGAAGATCAAATGTTTTCCTGTATGTTTTGAACTGCACAGCTTGAAAAAATGGAACAGGTGAAAAGGGAATCTTTTGTTTCAAAAGATTTTTTTTGCTTTGTAGTATATAAACTAAGGAGAATTATAATAAAGTAAAGAAGTAAGACAGAGAAGGAGATTGTAGATATGAAATGGCCTGTCCTGACGAACACACGATGGCAAGAAAATAATAATAGACTTCTGAGAATATGAATATTCTCTGCTAATTAAATTTTAATTATCTATGCTCTTTAAAAACTAAGCAGTGAGCTTTTTGTTTTGATTTTTGTATTTTAAGAGACCAAATCAAACCAATTATTCCCTGAATCACATAGCTAACCATTATCACTCATCATCATCATCATAGTTGTTATTTATGGAACCCTTACTAGGTGCCCAGCATAGGACAACTCTTGAATGTGTATTTTCTTCTTTTTAACTGTCAGAAACATTCAATGAAATAAACGTGACTATCACCCTTATACTAAAAATGAAGATACTGACACATCGAGTCAGTGAGCAGCTTGACAAATGCTCTTCTAATTCAGGGATGTACATGCTCAATGAAGGAAATGAATGTATCTCCTAAAAAAATGTATATTACATGAGACAAAAACACCCACAACAAAAAGAAATATGTTTTCTTGGAGCTGGTATTAGAGTGTTGGAAATATAAGAAATAAATAAAACGAATAGGTAAAATATATGATATGTAGACAGTGACAACTGCTATATAGAGGAAGGATGATAAGTGGTGCTAGAGTGAGGTCACAGGAAGGCTTTCCTGAGCTGGTGACATTTGAATAATGACCTAAAGGAGCTACCAGAAGCTCTCTGAGAGCAGACCATTCTGAAAAGTGGGTATATTCTACAGGCACAGACATGTTTAGAAATTTGATTTCAAAAACAAGGGCAAGTTAGCAAGGGATGATTGAGAAGGATGAGATGAAATCAGGGAGGTAAAATAGGAGGTGGTGGTGAGTGGAAGATGTGTAAAGATGGGTGGAATATTGTAATGCTTTTGGACTTCACTGCCACTGAGTGAGGAATTATTGAGAAAATGTTGAGCTCAAAAAAATGGCATTAATCCCATTTACATTTTCACATGATCACATTGGCTGCTGTGTTGAAAGTAGATTGTTATGGAGCATAAACGACTCAGGGACACTATTCAGGAGGTGTTTGCAATAATCCAGACAAGAGATGCTGACAAAAGAACCAGGAAGACAGCTGTGGGTATAGGCAGTGGTCGGCAAACTGTGGCTCGCGAGCTGCCGCGGTTTGCCGCTCTGTTGACTAATGAGTTTGCTGACCACTGGGATAGGGGCTTAATCACAAGGAACAACAACAGCCTGTAATTATTGGAATCGAGAGTCTAGGTCAGTAGTCGGCAAACTCATTAGTCAACAGAGCGGCAAACCGCGGCTCGTGAGCCTCATGTGGCTCGCGAGCCACAGTTTGCCGACCACTGGAGTGAGAAGTGGTTGTCTTCTGAACATTCTCTCAGGTAACTTACAGGGTTTCCTAGGATAATAGAATGAAATCGCCCTTATAATTTTAACACAATGCATGACACATCCAAGTGTCTATACATATTTTGTAACCCTAACCCACCAAAACATCGTCTAAATGATAAATGTCAAGATGTAAAAGAAACACAGACACAAAAAAAACACAAAAAGTTTACTTGCAAAAAGTCAACGAGGTCTGGCAGGTATGGCTCAATAGTTGAGCATCAATCTATGAACCAGTAGGTCAGGGTTCCATTCCCTGTCAGAGCTGGGTTGCAGACTTGGACCCCAATAGGTGGTGTGTAGGAGGCAGCCAATCAATGATTCCCTCTCATCATTGAAGTTTCTATCTCTCTCTCCCTCTCCCTTCCTCTCTGAAATCAATAAAATATATAATATATATATATTATATATATATATACATATATATATATAATATATATATATATTTTAAAAGTCAATGAGGTACTGGCTCACCAAATAAAATATCTCATTGTTTTAAAGGGGGAAAAACACACAAGAAAAACAAGGCTATTGTTGGAAACATTATTAACATATTAACAAGGCTTGCCATAGATTTTCAGAGGCGAGCTCCCTACATCAGGGGGAAAAATGTTTGTTTTTATTGGGAGAGGGTTAAGGAAAACCTCAGGGTGTCATTTATTTAGGGAACTGTAACTAAGTGGAAATGGGGTGGCTGTTTTGGAGAGAAGGTTATTCATTTATTTACTTATTGTTTGTTGATTTATTTGAAGGACTAAAGTTCTTTTTCTCCAACATGGGTTTGGTGCACTGCTCACTCTAATGGAGGCAGGGCAAGGTGTCAGTTTTCTTTGACAGAACTTGTTCTAGCTGACCTTAGGTGGACTGATAGTTCTGAGCTGAACCTGGAATTTGTGTCCATTTTTAGGTTGGCCATGGCAGCAGCCAACAAAATGAGGATAAACCATATGAAGTACCACAATGTCAATAAAAGAAGAACGTGTACTCTGTCAGAAATGGAAATACAGTATAAGAACTGAAAATAAAAGAGAAATAGTGGCTAGGGAATTTTACTATATTGCTTTGGATATAAATGGCAAAGATCATATGTAAATTTGGCGTGAATAAATTTCTTTATTAGCCTCACGTTTGTTTGACTTTGTGAATTTGTCCAATTTATATTGGATGTATTTTTTCTCTTTTATTTTTTTGCTGGTGGGGGAACTGGAAGTGGTGAGAGGGGGTAGACCTTGGGGTAATAGGATGGAGCAGGTGTTGGGAGGACAGAGTAATTGTAAGAGGAGAGGAAAGAGGCGGGGTTTGGGATATAGGATGGGGACAGGGGTAAAAGAGGGGCGGTGTTGGTGAAGAGCTAGTTGGGAGGAAAGAGAAATTGGGAGAAGAGGGGCCAGGACAGGCAGTGGACTGTCAAGTCCAGATTCTGTTGGGGGGCGGGGAGACTTGGGTGGGGAATAAGGTGTGTTTGGGGAGGTATTTCCTCCCCCATCCTTATCAAGACTGGGTCTCTGAAGTAGGGAGGCCTGAGCTTCAGAGTGTGGGGAGAGGAGGGCCGGGGTGAGATGGAGGGGGTGGGGAGGTGCCCGGAGGTTGGCCCTGGCTGCGAGTTCCCTGGAGCGGTGGATAGAGGTCAGTGCTGGTGTGGGCTCAGGCTGCAGGGGGTTTTCCGCGGTGGGAGCCTCCGGAGGGAAAGGGCCTGGGGGTTGGGGGGAGTGGAGGGCGTGCGCAGCAGAGGTGTCGGGGTCCCTGGCAGTCCCTGGATTTGGCAGGCTGTGATGCAGTTTTATAGTAATTTGGTTGTCAGGTGTGGCGGCTGGTGCCTCTGGACAGTGAAAGGGAGCACAGGTCAGAGACCCAGCACAGCGCCTGGTGAAGGATGTATTTTTTCTACAAAACTAAAGTCATAATCATCAAACACAAATATATACATACATACACACACACACACACACACACATATACATATATATATACAAACATGTGAGTGATGAAACCATCAAGCATCAAGGAGAATATTTCCTAAACTTCTTGGGTAACAAGATTTGTGGAACAAGAGTTTTACTGAGCTCAGATTTATTAAGTCAGGAAGACAAATCAACAGCCACAAGGTCTTGGAGAAGCATTTCCTAACCATAGCCCTTACATTTTTAATGGTTTCATTATTTTTTAATCTTCCATTTCTTGAAGCGAGTCATTTCATTACTTACCTTTCAATTTACTCTCACTTATACCTCACTTCCACCTACCTATCCTCCTACATTTTTTTTTCTTTTGTCTCTCTTATTGTCTCCAGACTGTGATTGTTGGAGAAGGTTCTTTCTGAAGTGAACAATGTTACGGTAGATTAGGGTCTCAGCCCTGAAGAGCACCTTTTGGCAAGAAAACCAAAGGAGATATATATATATATATATATATATATATATATATATATATATTTTTTTTTTTTTTTTTTTTTTTTACTGTGAAAAGAAAGACAGAGGGTCAAGCCGGGACCTGGAACAGGAGATTTTAGATAAAGACTTCAGTAGTGGTGCAGTTCGCTCTCCAGCATCCCAGCACGGTGTATTCTGACCTGCTTTGTGCAAAAATCCAGCAGTCTAAGATTAGGGGTTTTCAGAAATAGGCCCAAGGTCAATATCGGTATTGCTCTCTTAATAATGAATTACTGATGGGAAAGAGGGCACAGAAATATTTATTTACAGCTTGAGAGATGGCCTTTACTTAAACAGTCAAGCACCTATTGTGCTGTCATTTGACTCTGGCAATTATGATATGTTTTCTTTTCTTTTTAGCATCTTTTTTCCCCTCCCGTAACCATCTTATGGCCTGACATTCTAGCATGGTCTTTTGCATTGTTCTAGCAGTTGAATGTACTGCTTTTCCATTTAGGTCATGGAGGTTAATTGGCATTGTGCCTATTGGACTATTAATAATAGCTAGTATCCAGAGAATGTTTTGCATTAAACCATATGGCATTCAACTCATGATGCCTGTGGCTCATAACTGTAGGAATAGTATTTATGATCTTGGTTTAGCAAAAAAAAAGAGAAAAGATTACCTCATCTCATTGCAATAAGAAAGAAGAGAAAAGCATAGTGAGCCCTCCAAATGCAGGCTTTACAAGACAGTAGTAAATAAAATGATCTCTAAATCAATGCCTCTGCCCAGGAGAAATGATGATTACCTTCTATTGCTGAATTTAACAATAACCAATAACTTTAATTTTGGGTTGTTACACCTCAAAGTATGGTGATATCTCTTAAGACACAGCTCTGTCATTATCTCAGTGATTTAGATGTTTGCTTTTGTGAAATAATTTAAAGTTTATAAAAGGTATGGTTTCATTGATTGCTCTCGCTGATTGCTTGGGGCTAAATTCACACAATGCCGGGCCCTCCCAGACCTACTGGATCAGATATGCATGTTAACAATGGCACAGGTGTATCCTATGTATGTTAAAGTTTTGGAAGCACAGACCTATAGAACTAAGAGGCCAAGTCCATGCTGTGCTCTGTGCGGAAGTGAGATACATGCTAATCTCCCCACTGTTTGTCATCTGGAGTTCTGAGAGCTGTTTATGCCTTGTGCCTCCTGTAAAAACAGCTTTTTATATTCAGCCTAGAGTTCCTCTCCCCTTTTGCCTCAGGCACAGTTCATTGTCCCTGCTGGAGAATTATTACCAAAGGCAGGCAACAAGCTGTGTTCTACAGTCCTTTCTAATTCTCCCAGGCACCTTCACAGAAACCTTTTCCCTAATTTATTTTTTTCGGGTTAAAAAAATTTCTCTTGCAAGTAATTCCTGGTGGATTCACCAACTGTTCATCAGACAAGCCTAGAAACAAGCTGAATCAAAAGCTTGTGACAGTCAGCTATAAAGTGATACAGTTGCTACGGTTGGAAACAGACCTTTAAAGCTACACTGTCAGGGTTTGAATCCCTGCCCCTTCACTTACTTTCTCTAACATCTTTGGCAACCTACAAAACATCTTTGTCTCAGTTCCCTCACTTAAAAAATGATGATAATTATAGCACCTAAGGATTAATTGAATAAACCCATGTAAAGTTTTTAGAAAATTTCCAAAACACAGAGTACTAGATAATATTAAGTATTAGAAATACTGTCCTATATAATAAAAGCCTAATATCCTAAGTTTCTGGTCGTCCGGTTGTCCGTTCAACCATTCAAAGTGTAATATGCTAATTATATGCTAAAGCTGCTCAACCACTTGCTATTATGTGTACTGACCACCAGGGGGTAGATGCTCCAACTGGTAGGTTAGCTTGCTGTTGGGTTCCAGGCGACAAGAATTGAGTGAAATGGGCCAGACACGCCCTGGAGCCCTCCCGCAGTCCCTCCCTGGCTGGCCAACCTCCTGTATTTCTCCCCAGCCCCTATCATGCACCAGTGGAGTCCCTTGGCCTGGCCTGTGCCCTCTCCCAATCCAGGCTGAGGGACCCCTCCCCACCAGTGCACAAATTTTGTGCACTGGGCCTCTAGTGTATTATATAATATTAAATGATTAAAAATTCTTTTTATTGAATTTATTGTGATGACTATTAACAAAATGAGCTAGCAATTAGTATATCTAGTCATGATGTGAATGGTAGCCCAGGGCCCTCATGCATTCATATACTCAACAAATTTTTATTGAGCTCCTAATATGTGCTATGACTATGCTAGTACCTAGTAACACAGTGAAGACCATAATTAATCCGCATCCTCAAAACATATGTAGTTTAGTTTAAGACATGAACAATAATAAGTATGATGTATGGCATGATGTGGGGAAATGGCCGACAGTAGTAGGTTGATTTGTAAGAGTAACATAGAGTGTCACAGAACAGGCAACAATAATCTAAGACCTGAAAGAGGAGTAAGATTGTTGTGGTAAATAAGTCAGGTTGACTACTTTAGAGAAAAGCAAAGCAAATGTGAATTGTGCTTTGGAGACTGCAAATACTTATGAATTCCTGTAGCATAAAGTTTGGGAGTGACAGTGGTGGAAAAAGGGGCCAAATGGCAAAGGTCTTGCATGGCATGAAAATTTATTTCAGGTGATGAGAACCACTGAAGAATTTTGAACGAGGACATGACACAATGTGATTTGCATGATGAGTCTCCCTTACAGACCTGATGACTACGACTCCGGTAATAGGACACAGTGAGGCAGCTATCAGGTGTTCAGAAAGGAGTGTTGAGTTGTTTGGTGAAAAGGAAGTTAGTGGAACAGAAGGAAAAGGATTTAAGAAATATCAAAGTGGGAGAATTGTCTCAACCACATGATTGCCTGGGTGCTGTGAATGTGGACACGTGAAGAGAGAACCACTATTGTGTTTCTAGTTGTCTGATGTTCTGTAGATGGTGGAACTGACATAAAGCACCAACACCCCTTCCAGCCTGAAATATTCAGCCTTGTGGATGATCTTTAAAAGGTCACTTCAAAAATGCACAGAAATGACCTCCAGAAGGAGGATTGTTACCTGCCATTTCTATGTTAGAACACCTTGATATAGCTTATCACATTAATCATCACATTGAAATAATCTTGAGAGCAAGGCCTTGGAAGTATAAACCATATGGGCCCATTTAGGTCTGGAAGATAGAAATGAGTCCTGATTCATGAACAGCCACAGGTTCTAATGGAGAGTTGAGGAGGAGGTTAGATAGGCAAGAGACTATACAACAGATACACTCATACTATGAAATGATAGGAATAAATTGATAGTAGATGTAATAATTAAATTAAAATTCAGAAAAACGCAAATGAGGGTCAAAGATATCTCAAAATTTTCATACTTTGATTAGTCTGTGCTGATTATTTAGGCAAGTGAATATAGTAAGCAATGTATACTAGTAACAATAGTAATAATATATACCTAATAAACATAAACTAGATTAATGTTCTGTAATCTTAATACACGAATATATTATGTGTTCTGTTATAACATATACTACGAAACATAATAAATATATGATAAATCATAGTAACAAAGAGACTCAGAATGTAGATAGGTTCATAAGAACTAGCTACAATTGGCATCAGTTTGTCAGCCAACAGCATTGCATCTGCTAGGTTATCGCCAAAGAGGAATGCAAGAAGGTCAAGGCTGATTTCTTTCCTGTGAGTCTCAATACTCAAGTCATTCTTTTCCTTTCTCCTATAACATATGCAGTTTTCAATATTTTCATTTTATAATTTTTAATATTCAGTTTAGCTTATTCTTGATATATAAAAGGTATTTCAGAAAATTATTGAATTTTTTGAATAAATTTGGCCACACATACACAATTGAATTTAAAAACATTTATCAAACTCTGGCTTATAAGGCCCCAGGATATTAATTAGTGCAGAATAAGAATAGGTGATAAAGAATGAACTGTTTGGATGCATTGATTAGCTTTATAAAAGCTTTATAAAAAAATACAAGTCAAATTACATAAAGTTCATATAGGCTATTTTAATTACTTATATAAACACTTTATTCATATCCTTAACATTAATTATGGTAATTTCTACACGTGGCATAAGGTGGTTTTAGGGACTTTTTTTTCAATTGATCCCAGCAAATATTTATGGAGGAACAACCCTGTGTTAGATAGTTAGGCACAGAGATAAGACATGGCCTCTGCATACAGTGAACTCACAGTACAGTTGGCAGATAGAGATCATGCAGCACTTAATTATAATTCGGTATGTTAGGTGAAATAACATGTGAGGAACAACGATATGATAGTCACCATAAATATTACAATCATTGATCAGCTCTTTGGTGAGAGGCACTATGTGACATTATCTCTAATTATTAGAAATCACTATAAAGCAGGTTTTCTTTAGCCTTTGCTAGATAAGGAAAAGGAAGACTAAAGAGGTAATAGCTTGTTAATGTCTATGCTGCAAAAGGATGGGTGGAGTCAGGATTACATCCCAGAGCGAGCTGACTATGGTTACAACCTCATGAGCCACATGTCACGCTCCGTTCCATGAGTCTATTTTTTGAAGCATAAGGACATAAAGGTAACTTATATGTTTTAAATTTATTCTCTAGGATTATCTAAATTATTTCTATAAAACTGATTCATTAAAATAGCCATATCATTCAAAATAAAGACTAACAACAACTTTAGATTGCTTATCAAAAATTGTCTGTTATAGTTGAGGAATCAAAGGCTTTGTCTTGATGACATTTTGGGGGAAGCGATTGGACTTCTTTTGCTGTCTTTCTGTGGCCACTGGGATTTGATGAGCTACAATAAGTCTGCCCCTTTCAAAATCTCTTGGCTTTCAGAAAATACCTCCTGTGTAACATGAAGAAAAGCAAGACAAAAGCCCTATAGCTACATTGTAGACAGCAAAGGAGGATTAAAGATGGACATGGCCAACAAAAACTGGCAGCTGAATCATTTGGCACTAAAATTAAATTCATCAGAATTATGTTCCCCAAACTATGGCTAAAAATTTATAATACATTGCTAATTTGAAACAATAATACCTAGTTGGTTTTTGTTGTTTTATCAATATATCTGAAACAATGTAATCATTGGGTGTTTGCAAAAAGTAAACTATTATAAACTATATTGACTTTACCTCATTTTGGCTTGAATTACTTCTTAGGTGCTTAAACAGAATAAATTCCCTCTTTCCACCTTTCTGCTTCATTCAAACTTGAACAAGTTTTTACTACTTGAATACCCCATAGCCTCTATCACAATAATAGCTGGCAATTTTGCACTGGCTTCTCAAAGTGGGGGTTTTCTGGCTAGTGATCATTCCTCCAGGTTCAGTTAATCTATATATGTAAAAGCCCAGTGACCAGAATGGCGGAACGACCAGAACAACTGGAATGACTGGTGGCTATGACATGCACTGTGGCAGCCAACCAGCCTGATCCGGGCCCCGATCGCCTCCCACCCACCCCCTGCCAGCTCGGCCCCCAGTTGTCCCCCAACACTCTGATTGGGGGCAGGGCCAGCCAGCTAACCTCCCGCAGCCCCTCCTCCCAGCTGGCCCAACCCCCGATCGGCCCCCAACACACCCCAACCGGGGGCGGAGTCAGACAGCCAACCCCCCGCTGGCCCATCCCCTGCCGGCCTGACCCAATGGGCCCCCATCATACCCATGCATGAATTCATGCACTGGGCCTTTAGTATTAGATAAATGGGAACACTCACATCCTTTGGATAGGAAGGTGTGAAATATTTCAAGAAGAAAGGAAATATTTCAATAAATTATAAAAACTAAAACATACTTATCCCCAAAGCAATTTTCTTTGTGGGAATACATCTAATGAAAAATTGGAAGAAAACATGAATAAATATGGAGAGGATTATTCATCAAATAAATAATATCAGTAGCAGTAGTTGGAAAAACTAAATGTTTATTAAAACTGAATAGTTATCATTACTAGATATGATACTATTGATAATATTAACAATGCCATACAAAAGACTAACAATATAAACATCCAGCGTTACAATAACATGAGGCAAATATATTTGCAGTTTAATAAAATTTATACTTGTTCAGTCTATATTTGAAATGTATATATTAAAATATGTCAACATATATATTTTTTTAATAAGTGGATCTTCCTAGTATATTTTCAAGTGCTTAAAGCAAATTTCATTAATATAGTCAAGATGCAGAACATTCTATCAGCACAAGGATCCTTCCTGCTGTCCTTTAGAGTCACACTCATGAGCCTCTGCCCACCCTATCCTTGACCACTGGTAACTATGAATCTGTTCATTTCTACAACTTAGTCATCACAGAATCCTATCTAATAAAAGAGTAATATGCAAATTGACCATACCTCCACTACACCCATAAGCCATGCCCACCAGCCAATCAGGAGAGAGTATGCAAATCAACCCAACCAAGATGGATGCAGCCATGGAGTGAGCAGGAGGCTTGGGTTTTCCCAGCAATGGAGGAAGCCAAGCTTTCGGCACACCCTGGCTGGCCCAGGCTTCCACTTAAGGCTACCAAGTTTCAATTATAGAAGATAAATAAATCCCAACAGAAATGGCTGCCACCACAGAGCGAGCAGAAGGCTTGGCTCCACTCCGGGCTACAAAGTTTCAATTATAGAAGATAAATAAATCCCAGATACCAGGGCTTCCTCTTGGGTTGCCGGGGGGTGTGGTTGGCCTGCAAACCACCATAGGCTCCTCACTCAGGCCACCCCACACCCCAAGGCAACCCCCACCCTGGTCCGGGACACCCTTTAGGGCAAACCAGCCGGCCCCCACCTGTGCACCAGGCCTCTAGCCTATCTAATTAAAGAGTAATATGCAAATTGACCGTCACTCCAACACACAAGATGGCTGCCCCCATGTGGACACAAACTGGCCTCCACAAGATGGCCTGTAGGGGAGGGCAGTTGGGAGGGACCAGGTCTGCAAGGGAGGGCAGTTATTGGCGATCAGGCCCGCAGGGGAGGGCAGTTAGGAGGGACCAGGCTTGCAAAGGAGGGCAGTTGGGGGCAACCGGGCCTGCAGGAAAGGGCAGTTGGGGGGGACCCAGGCCTGCAGGGGAGAGCAATTAGGGGTGACCAGGCCTGCAGGGGAGGGCAGTTAGGGGCAAACAGGCAGTCAGGGGAGTGGTTAGGGGGTGATCAGGCTGGCAGGCAGAAGCAGTTAGGGGCAATCAGGCAGGCAGGCAGGTGAGCAGTTGGGAGCCAGCAGTCCTGGATTGCGAGAGGGATGTCTGATTACTAGTTTAGGCCCTATCCCACAGTTGGATCGGGCCCACAGTGGGATCAGGCCTAAACGGGCAGTTGGACATCCCTCGAGGGGTCCCAGATTGGAGCGGGTGCAGGCTGGGCTGAGAAATACCCCCCCCATGCATGAATTTCATGCACCGGGCCTCTAGTATTATGTAAATGAAAATATAGAGCATGTACCTTTGGGAATTAGGTTTTCTTTTATCAAGAATTATATTCATTGGAAATGTATTCAAGTTGTTGCATGTATCAAAAGTTTGTTCCTTTTATTGCTAACTGGTATATGTTTTAACTATTTACTCCTTGAAGCACTTCTGAGTTGTCCCCAGTGTTGAGCTGTTATAAATAAAATTGCTATGAACACTTGTGTGCCCATTTCTGTATGAACATAATTTTTTATTTCTCTGGGATAATAGCCCAGGGCTAAAATGTTTGGGTCATATGGGAGTTGCATGTTTAATTTTTTAAGAAAGTGCTAAATAAGGTTACAGAGTAGTTGTAGTCTTTTATGTTCCCCTCAGCAATATATGAGTTATCTAGAGTTTCTTCTCAGCATTTGTATTTGTCACTTTTCAAAAATTTTAGTCATATTGATAGGTGTGTAGTGATGTCTCATTGAGCATTCAATTTGTATTTTCCTAATGGCTAATGATGTTAAATATATTTTCATGTGCTTATTTGCCATTTGTATATCCCCTTTAGTAAACCATCTTTTCATATTGTCATTTTCAAATTGAATCACTTCTGTTTTTGACAGCTAAGCTTTGAGAGGGTTTTGGTTTTTTGTTTTTTTTTTTGTGTTTTTTTTTTTTTGTTTGTTTGTTTGTTTGTTTTGGTTAATCCTCTCCAGAGGATATTTTTTCCATTGACTCTTAGAGAAAGTGGAAGGGAGCAAAGGGGGAGAGAGAGAGAGAGAGAAACATGGATGCAAGAGAGACACATCTGTTGCCTCCTGCACACACCTGACCCAGGCCAGGATTGGGCCTGCAACCCAGGTACATGCCCTTGTCCAGGAATCAAATTCAAACCCTTTTGGTCCACAGGCTGATGTCTAACCACTGAGCCAAAACCACTAGGGGTAGAATTCTTTATATAAACTAGATAGTAGTCCTTCTTCAAATTGAGGTTTGCAAATATTTTGTTTGCAGTTTTCCATTCTTTTCCCATAGACCTTTGCATAACAAAAGTTCTTAATTTTTATTAAGTCTAATTTATCAATATTTCTCTCATGGATCCACTTTTATGACAAGTCAAAAAACACTGCCTTACATTTGCTCCTGAATATTTTGGGCTATGTTTTCATCTAGACGTTTTAAAATTTGTGTCCCTGATCCATTTTGAATCATCCTATCTAATAAAAGAGTAATATGTAAATCGACCATCACTCCAACACACAAGATGGCTGCCCCCATGTGGACACAAGATGGCCGCCACAGGATGGCCAGCAGGGGAGGGCAGTTGTGGGCAATCAGGCCATCAGGGGAGGGCATTTAGGGTGACCAGGCTGGCAGAGGAGGGCAGTTGGGAGGGACCAGGCCTGCAGGGGAGGGCAATTGGGAGGGACCAGGCCTGCAAGGGAGGGCAGTTGGGGGCGATCAAGCCTGCAGGGGAGGGCAATTAGGGGTGACCAGGCCGGCAGAGGAGGGAAGTTGGGGGCGACCAGGCCTGCAGGGAAGGGCAGTTGGGGGGGGGGACCCAGGCCTACAGGGGAGAGCAGTTGGGGGGGACCAGGCCTGCAGGGGAGGGCAGTTGGGGGTGACCAGGTTTGCAGGGGAGGGCAGTTAGGGGCAAACAGGCTGGCAGGAGAGCAGTTAGGCATCAATCAGGCTGGCAGGGGAGTGGTTAGGGGGTGATCAGGCTGGCAGGCAGAAGCAGTTAGGGGCAATCAGGAAGGCAGGCAGGCGAGCAGTTGGGAGGCAGCAGTCCTGGATTGTGAGAGGGATGTTTCAACTGCCCGTTTAGGCCTGATCCTATTGGGATCGGGCCTAAACAGGCAGTCGGACATTCCTCGTGGGGTCCCAGATTGGAGAGGGTGCAGGCTGGGCTGAGGGACACACACCCCTGTGCACGAATTTCGTGCACCGGGCCTCTAGTTTATTATAAGGTGTAGATTGAGGATGGGTCTTTGTTTGTTTGCTTGTTTATTTGTCTACATGTGTATATCTGACCTAAGTAAACATGTATGGTATTTGGTGTTTGGAAGAAAAATATGTTTAGATAACAATATTTTTTCAAAATGAATCAATTCAATCCCAGTGAATCGCCTAATTTTTTTTTTTTTTAGAAATTGACCACTCAATTATAAAATTTAGATGGAAAAGCACCAGATCAGTCAAAGTAATTTTTAAGAAGAACAGATACTATTAGATTTCAAGACATGCTATAAATAAAAACATTTTCAAAAAATCAAAAGCTGAGAGAATTCAAGGCAGTGTGTTTTTTTTGGGGGGATGTGGGCAAAAGACATAAATATCAATGAAACATACTGCAGAGTCCAGAAATAGACTGAACTATATAAATTTATTATTTTTGGGAATGGGGTCAAGTTAATTCAAAGGCTCAAAGAATAATATTTTGAACAAAGGGTGCTGCAATTATTGGACTTTTATATGTAAAAAGAAATATATCTTTAACCTTATGTTACATTATATACAAAATTAACTTGAGGAAATATATATAAAGGTAAACAGAAACTTGAAGAAGTAGATATAAAGGTAACATTTTTAGTTAAAATAGAAAAATTTTGTGCATTGGATTAGGCAAAGAATTATTAGAACAAAAAGAACATGAGCCATAAATTAAAACATTAATTAAACTTCATAAAATTAAAGATGTCTGTTTTTTCCGAAGACACTGTAAAAAATAAAAATGTAAGCTATGAACTGGCAGAAAAAAATTGCAAAACACATATCTGAATAATAACTTGTATCCAAATTCTATGAAGAGGTTTTACAACTCAATAATAAAGAATAAAAATAATTTACTAAATTGTAGCACTAAGGATGTGAACCAAAGAGCATGTATGGAGAGGAAATAAACTTATGAAAAAAATGCACATTAGTCATGAGGGAAATGCAAATGAAACTCATAAAGAGGTACCTCTACACACCTCCTATGATGCTTACATTTAGAAATACTGATAACTCCAAATCTTAATGAGGATGCTGATCAGCTGGAACATTTCTACATTGATTTGGAATGCAGTATGAGGTAGCATTTTTGTTATTGTTTTAATTTATCTTTATTGTTGAAAGTATTACAGAATCCCCTCTTTATCCCCCATTGACCCCTTCTAGCCCTCACCTGCCCCCTGCCCCAGGCCTTCACCACATTATTGTCTATATCCATGGGTTATGCATATATGCATATAAGTTATTTGGTTAATCTCTTCCCACCCTCCCACCCACCCCCACTTTCCCCCTGAGATTCAACAGTCTTTTCCATGCTTCTATGTCTCTGTATCTATTTTGTTTATCAGTTTATTTTGTTCTTTAGATTCCACATATGAGTGAGATTATGTGATACCTTTCTTTCTCTGGTTGGCTTAGTTTGAGACAGAAATTTGGAAAACAGTTTGGCAATACCTTATAAAGTTACCTATACACTGAACACATGAACCAATAATTCCACTTCTGGGTATTTACTCAAGAGAAATTAAAACATATGTCTACAGAAAGACCTGTACACAAGTAGTTATGGCAGTTTCCTTCATAATTGCCCCAAACGGTCAACAATTCACATGACCATCAACATGTACATGGAAAAACAAATGTGGTGTTTCTATACAATAGAATAGTTCTCAACAATTGAATGAAATGAGCTACTGATGTATGCAACAAGATAGATGAATTAAGAACATTATGCCTTGTGAAATAACACAGATTTATAAAGCTACATATTTAATGCTGGCATTTATATGATACTATGGAAAAGAAAAAAAACTGTGAAGGCAGACATTAGATCAGTGATTTCCAGGGTCTGGGATTGGTGATGGGAATCAACTACAAAGTGCATGATGCAATAAAAATATATCTTATGATGTGGTTTCACTACCTTATCCATTTGGCAAAACTTATTGAACCATATGCTTACAGAAAGATTTTTTTAATCATATGTAAGTTAAACTTCAAGAATATGACTTAAAATGTATTAAATTAAAATAACCATAGTTGTTATAAAATTGGGAAAGGTGTTTCTGATCACTGAGTTAGATATAACCTTTCTTGTAATTTATTTATGATTATAGTCAGTCACCAATGGTATTTCAGACTGCAGAGAATTCTGAAAATAGTGTATTTTCTTTCCTTTGGGAACTCACAATATAACAGATGTCATTTAACTAAAGGCACTTGATTATTATCAAGGCTTAATATAATATCATGAATAATCAGTGTTGTAATAAATGCTTTGAGATGATAATGCTATACATATTTTGTTATTTAAATTTTTAAATCACTATTTTTATTTCATTTTTAAGATTCTTAAAATTACTTGTGTAATGCTTTATAATTTTAGACTTTTTTTAAATTTGGGCAACTCAAGGGGTAGAAAGCTTTCCAACATCTGTTACTCTAAAATTTAAATAAAGAACAAAATGATTTTTTAGGAAATGGATACTCTAAAACCAAATTTAATTTAAAATATTTTTCTATTTTGCATTAATCTGCAAATTTCAGGCTTACTATACATTGAAATACAGATCAGATTGAGCAAATAAATCAGAATTAACTGTTTTTATTATAAGAGGAAGGTGAAATGTGATTCTTTTTGAACTCTAAATATTAACTCCACTATATATTCCAAGATTTAAAGCAAAGTCAAAATATTTCTCTCTGCAAGCACATCTGAAAAGTGCTGAGGTGATGTTTAAAACCAAGAAAATGTCACGTTGTGTAATCTAAAGACTTTTCTCAAAATTCTTTGAAAATCTGAAATGCATTTTATTACAATTAAACACTTGAGGGCTATTAGGAGTTAAAAATGTTTCTAACCTGTAAATGTTAAGCAAGGCAATCTGCTCCCCGAATGAGTAAACGGGCACACATGTAAGATCACCTTTCCGTTGAATCTTTTCTTCACATATCAATTTGTGAATCCACTGATTCTCTGTAGTTTGGATACATTTTCCATAGATATTTTCTCTCTTCTAGTTCTTTACACTAAAATGATTTTCCTCTCTCTTCTAACATGAAATTTAATAATTATGAAGAGTCCCAGTACTTTATTATTCATGACTCTGATAACAGAATACCTTTTTATAAAATTCCCGCTTTTGGTCTCATTAACTACAATGAGACATAAAAGCTTTCTAATAGTTTAAAACGAGAACAATGCCTAATATACCCACTGTCACTGAGTGGTGAGAAAATGGCCTTCTTCTTATTCAGGATTGGATATATTCTTTGAGATAGCAAGCCTGCTCCTCAGTAAAAAGCTATACTTGGTGTTATCATTAGCAAGAGTAGCAATGAGTATTAGCAATCTAACACTCTAGCAGCATATAGATTGATGGTATTCCCTAGAGGTTAGCAGTGAAAGGTTACCAGAAAAGATGTGAAATAATACCAGATAGTAAAACTGCAAGCAGTTAATTATTCTGAGCCCTTACCATCTGCTAGGCCCTATCATAAATGCTGAATTAAGTGTTAATTCACTTAATATTCAGGAAAACACTATGAAATCGATCTTTTACTATCTTGAGGAAACGGACAATCTAAGAATGTAATGACTTTCCCGAGGATAAATGGATAGTAACAGAACTCATATTCCAAACCAGAGAGTATGGCTTCAGAGAAAAAGTATTTATAGCTTTTTCAGAAGGTGTAGAGTCAACGTTACATGAAAAGAAGAAAATATTTATTTCTAATGTAAACCAGAAAGAGAGTGGGAAGTGGAGGAATTAGAAAAGATTATGTGGAAGGTCTTCTGATAGCCTGAGGGGTGTCCAAATCAGATATAAACTCAGAAAATACCAGGAAAAACAAAAGATCTGAAAATCAAGCACAGCAGGTGACCCCAATTTACCAACTCAGCCATATGTTGGGAATAATCTCCAGCTCCATTAATCAGGACATTATTAAACTTCCACTGAGATACAGAGTTTATTTCTTATGAGCAGAGGTTTGGAGAGTGGAGAGTTAGGCAGAATTTATATCATTTAAGGGTAGAAGTATCATCGTCACTCTGGACCAACCTGAAATCATTCTTCAGCAGTCTGAGCCTGCAACAGGACAGTAAATTGGTAACAGAATCACTCTCCTTAGGAAATAGCTAAAAATACCCATTATGGGGCAACAAAAAAAATTAATCATAAAGATTAAATTTGTTTCATGTAGGAAATATAAATGCATCAACTATTAATGTCTCTGACTCCTTTCAAGGCCTATTATAACTTAGTACCATTTTCTAAATCCCTGGTTATCTCTCATTTTGTCCCCAATATAAAATCTGCTTCATTTAGATCATTCACCCTTCAATAGATCCTAGTAATATCCACTTTGCTGACCTGTTTCCTTTTCTTGTACTATATTTGCTTGTTCTCCCCAAATGCTATGATTTTGAGGCCCACTTGAACTTATAAATTCTTTTACATTGTCTTTTCTTATGTCTATTATTTTTGTCCTTGTACATTTATATTTTACTAGAGGCCCAGTGCATGAAATTCGTGCACTGGGGTGGGGGGGTCTCCTCAGCCTGGCCTGTGCCCTCTCAGTCTGGGACACCTTGGGAGATGTCTGACTGCCTGGGGATCGGGCCTAAGCTGGCAGTCAGACATCCCTCTCGCAATCCAGGATCCCTTGCTCCTTATCACCTAGCTGCTCACTCCTTACTGCTTGGCTTGCTGCTCCTTAGAGTTGCTGTGGAGGCAAAAGAGGCTCCCACTACTGCCACTGCACTCGCCAGCCATGAGCCCAACTTTTTTGTTCCACTGTAATGGTCGCTTAGGATTTTAATATATAGACTAGAGGCCCGGTGCACAAACATTCTGCACTCGGGGCGGCGGGGGGCGGGTTCCTTCAGCCTGGCCTGCGCCCTCTCCCAGTCTGGGAGCCCTCGGGGGATGTCTGACTGATGGCTTAGGCTCGCTCCAGCAGACATCCCCCTGGGAGCGTACTGACCACCAGGGGGCAGCTCTGGCCCCGCCTCCCATCACCCCGCTAACACTGCTGGTTGCCGCCACCCCCCAATTGCTATCCCCTCCCTCCGCCAGCTGGCACCCACCTTGAGTGGCCTGGCACCGCCTGCTCACAGGCTCCACTCACTGCCATCCAGTTTTTCTGCCATTCGGTCTATTTGTATATTAGGTTTTTATTATATAGGATAAAGTTGCACAGAGCAGACCCTGTACATGTAGTTGTAAATAAAATAGAAATTATAAAATTTAATACATAAAGGGACATTATTATGAGATGCAGCATGTCTCTCAAAGTATTTTGTTTTAACATTTTGAAAATTAATAATAACAATAAGATGCAGAATAGAAGATTTATCAAATGCCAACATATAATTTTGTTTCAACATTTTAATAAAAGTAGAACATTACCCATGCATTTGAAATCTTCTTTTTCTCTCCATACTTATGTTGCTTTTTTACTATGCATTAGTAAGTATCCTTTTAGATCATGAGTATTATAAAAATAAGATTAGTTAACTCACATAATATTCCACTTAAAACTTTACCGCAAATATATGTAATTGCATTTATACATGTATATATGTGTGTGCATATGGGTATGTTATCCTATATTTATTTCAACAAAAATAATATATACACATTTACAAACTGTGCTCTTGTTTGTATATTTATATATATACAAACAAGAGCACAGCAGACATTGAGTATATGGAAGCTGAGAAGTACAAACCTGAAGGTGAAAAGCAGCAAGTGGCAGGAGTTTTCCAAGAATTCACGTGAATCCTACGCATTCAATAGGAAAGGAACTGTTGAAGATGTAAAACTTCAAGGCAAGAACAACAATGAGGACAAATGGAAGATTCTTGACAAGTGTAATTAAATCAGCCCCTTGCTACAGAGGAGGAAGAATCTGAACATCAGCAGCAAGAGCTGGAAAATCTGCAACCACAACATTACCAAGCTCCAACATGCAGGGGGCATGGAGAAGAAATGCTTGGAAGCTTCCCACTGGTGAGGCCCCTACATTTGGTGGTGTTCCCTGGGGGCTCACCATTGAGGAGGTTGATTAACCTAACCTTAGCATAGATTTAACATTGCTGCAGATGATAAAACATTGAAGGAACCAAATTTGTAACAAATGTCATAACTGCTATCCTATATAATAAAAAGCTAATATGCAAATTATCCCCTTGACCAGGAGTTCCACTGGGAGTTTGAAGGGGGCGGGGCTGGACAGCCAACTGCCCATGGCCCCTCCCCCTAGCCAGCCCCACCCCTGACTGGCCTCCCCACCCCGATCATGGTTGGGGCTGGCCAGACCCCACCTGTGCATGAATTCATGCACCAGGCCTCTAGTAGTAAATAATTGGGCATTCTCCATACTCAAATATGGAATATGTGCACAGGCAACGGGAATACCATTATACTTTATAGCACTTATTGTAAGTAGGAAATACAATGTCTTAAAACTGTATTTACAATTGGCATTATATAAAATGTGCACATATATGTATATGTCTGTATACAAACATATACATATATGTGTGTATGTACATTATTTTCAAAATTTACTTATTTTTCACTATTTCTAACAATGCTTCACCTGAAAATCTTCACAGGTCTTCTTGTATACATGCATTTCCAGAAAGAGAATGAGTACAAAAATTGCATTAGTAATATGCATTGCAAATATTTTTCTCAGACTGTGGATTTCCTCTTATTTAACTCTAGAGGGAAAATATTGTTTGTCTTATTTTTAATCTCTCACATTGATGTCATAAAGATAGTTTTATATATTTTCTTATAAATATTGCAGTGTTTTGTTTGACACATGTGGTTATTTAACCCATCTGGAATTTATTTTTGAATCGGTATGAGGTAGGCATCTAATTTGTCATTCTCCATATGGAGAGCCAGTTGTCCTAGCATCATTTATAGGAAGAATGCATCCTTCTCTTGCTGATGCTTAGCATTTCTTCTGCCAAAACCACCTTCCAGTATAGTCAGAGATCTGTTTATGACACATTTCCATGAAATTTGTGTCTTTTACTAGTCCTCTCTATTTTGTAGCATCTCTAATAATAAAAGCCTAATATGCTAATTAGACCAGATGTCCTTCTGGATGACCTTCCAGATGAAACTGGGGCTGCAAGGGAAGCCTGGGTTGTGGGTACCTGCTGGTGGCTGGAGGGAAGCCCAGTTCCCAGGTGCCAGAGGGAAGCTGGTGCCAGCAGCTGGGGTAAGGAAGGCCTACTCTTGCACGAATTTCATACATCGGGCCTCTAGTAAATATATATTTGGCTAACACTACTTTAAAACCATATAGTTTTAATTAGTCAATACATTTTCAAATCTTATTAACAAGCTTCTGTTACTTATTACTTTTCAAAATTGTCATGGCTACTCTTTTATTCCTTTACATGCCTTTTAGATAAATTGATAATTTTTATTAAAATAGTATTGATATTTTTATAGCTATGTTAAATGTTAAATTTTTCTATGAAACATGGTATTTCTCATTCTTTATTGTGTCTTCTTTTTTACATTTTGATGTTTTATTAATTTAACCTTTAAAATATTGGATAACATTTGATATGTTACAGTAGTTGAGATATTAAAAACTTAAAATACTGTATTTTCTAACTAGTCTCCAGTGTATGAAATTACACCAATTTTGATAATATATATTTGAGCTAACAATATTGCTGAAATTTTCATAACTTTTGTTAGTTGTTTTTTTGGATTTCTGTGTTTAAAATCTACCATCTAAAAAATTGATCCTCTGTGAATAATGATACTTCTGTTTTTTCTTTTCAATCCTTAAACCTCATTTTTTTCACTAATTAATGGCATTGACAAAAATATCCTCTTGATTCAGGATTAAAATATATAATACTTTGGATTAATTAAGCAAGTATTTTTCAAATATATTGTATAATATAGTTTATTGTACTTTCCTGTGACTCTTGTTTCTAGTTATATCTTTTTTATTTCTACATTACTTCTTTTTACCTTTCAGTGAAAAATGACATATACACTAATCATATGTGTATGATTTGATGATTTTTTTACATATAAATACACCTAATTTCCCAACTGGTTTAATCAATTTAAACTCTTGCCAGAAATGTATGAGAGTTCTAGATGTTTACCTTCTTAGCACACTCTTAGTTAGTATTATTTGCCCTTTTAATTATAACCATTCTTATGTGGTATAATTGTCTTCTGGTTTTATTTTGCATTTCTCTGATGACTAATGATGTTGCACATATTTTTATTATATGCATGCTGAATAATTTATGGATATATTTTTTCAAGTATATTTATTTCAAGTCAGTGACTTTCACTTTTTATTACTGTAATTTAATGCACAGAGGCTTCTTTATGGTATTCCCTCCTATGTCTTATTTAAAAAAACCTATTACTATCCAAAGGTTAAGATTTTATTGTCCTAGATTATCCTCTAGCAGCCACTTGTTTATATCTTTTTTTCTTCTTCTTTAACCCTCACCTGAGGAGTGAGGGTATTTTTTCCAATGATTTCAAGAGAGACTGGAAAGGAGGGGGGAAGGAGAGAGAAACATCGATGTGAGTGAGACACATCAATTGGTTGCACTCTGCACTCACCTGGACCCAGGTTGTGGATAGAACCTGCAACCTAGGTACATGCCCTTAACTAGGAATCAACCCAAGATCTTCTGGTATGCAGGCCAATGCTCTAACCACTTAGCCAGGCCAGCCAGGGCTGTAATTTTAACACTTAGACCTAAAATCCATATCAAATTAATTTTTATGAATTATTTGAAATAATGTTCCAAGTTTCTTTTTCCTTTTTTATGAATATTTACTTGGCTGTGCACTATTTTTTTGGTAAAGAATATCCTTTCCCCATGAATTGCAGTGGATTTCTTTGTTATAAACCAGATCTATGTGTGAGTCTACTTATAGACTCCATTCTGTTCCAATGATTTATTTTTCTAAATTATGCCAAATTACCCTGCCTTAAATATAATAATATTGAATAAATCTAAATACCCAGTAGTGTGAGTCTTTAGCATTGTTATACTTAACTTTCTAAAACTTTTTAGGTTTCTTGTTTTCTTAATCAGTCTTGCTCTAAGTTTTTCTCTTTCATGGGCATTTTAAAAGAGCCTTGTTTTCCCATTTTTGGTCATTTTTAAAATTTTTGGTTATTTTCTATTTTAATTATTTCTGCAATTATAATTGTTTCTCTTCTTTTTTATTTATACATTCCATTTGATTTCTATTGCTTCTGGAATAAATCATATCTTACAGTGTGTAGGTCAGATGCCCAGGGAAGCTTAACAATGCCTCTGCTCTTGGATTCACAAGGCCAAACCAAGGTGCTGGCTACCCAGGGTTCTTACAATTGAGTTTCTTCTGGCTGTAGGACTGAGGTCCTCATTTCTTTGCTGTCTGAGAGTTGGGAGCCACTTTAATGCCGTGTGCATTCTCAAACCAGCAACAGCAAGTCAAGTCCTTTCGGTGCCTCAAATCTCTCTGACTTCTCCTTCTGTCATCGCTGTTCTTCTTCCAGAAAGCCCTCTACCTTTAGGGGCTCGTACACAAAATAGCACATGTTGTAAAGTTTCCCATATGAAACTTTAGAAAACCCAAATCTATATTTTTAGAAAGTAGATCAGTGGTTGCCATGGGTGGGGTTTGCAGTGATTGGGCAGCGTTATGGGGGAACACTGAGGGGTAATAGAAATCTTCTGCATCTTGATTATATTAGTGCTTAAAAGGTGTTTACATTTGACAAACTATTGAACCCTGAACTCAAAGAGGGTTCAATTTATATAATGCAATTTATACTTCAATAAAGTATTTTCACAAAAATATGTTTCACTATTGTTTAGATGACCAATGTAAAGCTTTAAAGTTCAATAATTTGTTTCAGGGGATATTGTCACAAGATACTAGAAGAGAAATGTAAGCTGCCTAGTATGTTTCAACTTTGTTTCATCCAGATACAAATTAGTAAAGTTTTGGAAAAAAATGTTATCAAGTAGAACAGATTTTTTTTTTAGACTATGAAACAGAGGAGTATTCAGAAAAGAAGAAATTATTTCATGCCCTTGGGGTACAGAAGCTGAATCCCAGCAGAGAAAAAAAACACACAAAAGAAACTTACTCTAGAAATTTGAAATTTTAAGAGTTACTAATGTCTATACTAGATTTGCTATGCATTTAAATCTATAAAAATTTTTGGGCTGTGTATTTAATGACTTCTGTGCCAAGAAATATATAACATTTTAAAATAAGAATAGCCTCTGATGGGGTCAATTTTAACTTTTTTCTGTTTTGCAACACATTTTCCATTTTGATCTAACTACGATAGAGTTGTCAAGACCAAGAGCAAATCCCACCCACCCCTCTGCAACAATTAGAATGTCAGGTTGTAAGAAATAATCTTTTTAAAGAAGTTCCCCTGATTTGATGCTTACAATTTTTAGACACCCTTTAAACAGTACTTTGTTTCAATTTTTAATTTTACTAGTAGTTTTTAAAATTATGGTAAATCATACATAACATAAAATTTACCATGTAATGATTTTAAGTATTTAATTCAGTGACATTAAGTACATTCACATTGTCGTGCAACCATCACCACCATCTCTATCTTCAGAACTTTTTCATCTTATCAAACTGAAACTCCATTCTATTAAATAATAACTAGCCAACTCCCGTCCCCAGCACCTGGACATCACAATTCTATTTGTATCACTTCTATGAATTTAGCTATTCTAGGCACCTTATAAAGTAGAATTGTATAATATTTGTTCTTTTGTGCCTGGCTTATTTCACTTAGTATAATGTCAAGATTTAGTCATGTTGTAGCATGTACCAGAATTTTATTCCATTTTCAAGGTGAACAATATTCCATTATGTGTATATACCACATTATTTTACTGCTTCCACAGTTTGGCTATTGTGAATAATGCTTCTATTAATATTTGTATACAAATATCTACTCAATGCATGCTTTTAATTGGTTTAGGTATATACACAGAAGTAGAATTGCTATATCATATAGTAATTCTGCTTACTTTTTTGAGAAGCCATCTCATTTTCCATAGTGTCTGCACTATTTTTCATTTCCATTGACAAAGCACGTGGTTTCAATTTTCCACAGCCTCACAAACACTTGTTAATTTACATTTAGTTTAACTTTTTTTATACTAGCCATCCTGTGGGCATTAGTATCATTGTGTGTTATCTCCTCACCTCCAGCCTCCCCCCACCTATCCCTTCCTTGATCTTTACCAAACCATTGTCTGTGTCCATGTTGCATATATGTTCTTTAGCTATTTCCTTTACCTTCTTTATC
The DNA here is from genome assembly GCF_963455305.1 of Plecotus auritus. Lineage (NCBI taxonomy): Eukaryota > Metazoa > Chordata > Mammalia > Chiroptera > Vespertilionidae > Plecotus > Plecotus auritus. The sequence continues at coordinate 62,982,002 of NC_137776.1, read as the reverse complement.
CAGTCTCCTCTTTCCCCCTACCAGCCAGTCTGTTCCAGGTATCCATGCTTCTGGTTCCACTTTTGTCTTTCTGTTTATTTTGTTCATTAGATTCCACATATTAGTGAGACCATATGGTTTTTCCTTTCTCTGACTGGCTTATTTCACTCAGTATAATATTCTGCAGGTCCATCTATGATGCCACAAAGGTTAAGATATCCTTTTTTATAGCCTCATAGTATTCCATTGGGTAAATGTGCCACAGCCTTTTTATCCATTCAAACTGCTGATGGGGTTTTGATTTGCATTTCACTAATGATTAGTGATGTTGAGCACCTTTTCATGTAAGTGTTAGCTATTTTTATATCTTCTTTGGAACAATGTCTTTTGAAGCCCTTTTCCCATTTTTAAATCAGGGTCTTTGTTGTTAAGCTGAAGGAATTTTTAATACATTATTTATATTAATCACATGACATATGGTTTGCAAATAGTTTCTCCTAATCATAGATTGTCTTTTCACTCTGTTGATATGGTTCTTTAATTAAAAAAAAAGTTTTAATTTTGATGAAATCCAACTTAGCTAGTTTTTTTCCTTTTTTTGGTCTTTGCTTTTTGGTTGTCATATCCAAGACATCCTAAGCAGATTTGGTTTTATTTTTTTTAATTTAACTGAAAAACATATATTGTTATAGAGTATTGTGAAAAACATTTGAATTTCACTTGATATAAATGTAAAACTTAGGAGTTAACTCTCTGAATCCTTTTCTCAACAATTCAGGACAAATAAAACGGTGCTGTCTGCTCTTAAATCTATTATAAACTGAGAGGCAGTTTACATTTGATTTGTAGTGCCTGACTAGAAAGTGATTATCAAGGAAGTCCACAATGTGTGTTTTGTGTGTGTGTTAAAATCATCAAAATGTAGAGAAAATAATTAAAAAAATATTAATAGAGAAATAACTACTAGGAATATGTTCATGTTAAAATATCTTATTCTAGTTGACTAATTAAATGTAAAGGAATTCCTTAAAGCAAAGTTTTGATATATCTGAAAACTGATAGGATAATCTAAAGCAAACTTAACAAATGGCTTTGAAATATATTCACTATTGTCCCTTCCAGAGGAGACTCTTCTGTGTTCAGAGAATGAAAATAATGCTGTTGATATGTTCTTTACCTTTCAAATATGCCATGGGGAAGTAATGGTAACTGTGTATTCACCAATCCATTAATCTATCAGCATGTATGCAGAATCACACATTTCTCCTAAATTTCTTTTTAAAAAAATACTTCTCCAGTCTTTAACTTCCTTAAAAATTATTTAATGTTATTAAGTCAGACTTAAAAAATAAGCACCTTAGGGTTTTAATTATCTGTTATATGCTTATACAGTGTTTAAAGAAATTCATGCAACCACTTCATTATGTTAAAAAAAATAAATTTGCTGTGCAAAATTCAAATGTTAATACAGAACTTATTGGAAGATACTGTGGAAATAATGGTTTCCTCAACTTTTGGCCCATTCATAAACACATAAGCAATGTCCTTATATAGATATTTTAGCATCCCTGAAATTATGTAATTTGGTATAAGCATAGCTCACATTTATGATACATATGTACTACCTAGTAAAGATAATATATTATTCCAAATATGATTGTTTCAAATATTAAATACATACCCTACTAATGACCAGGGAATAGGCATTCTCCTCTAAGGCTGTATTTTTCTCTCTACTGGTGAGTCAATGTATCTCATTGTCATCCATCTGTTATATTAGCTGTACTTATAATTAATGTCATCTCCAATCAAAACATCCTACACTTAAATAGAAAAATGTATTAAAAAACAGAATTACTTTTTTTAATAAATGGTAAACACTTCAAGCTAAAATGCGGAGCAGTCTAAAAAACATCATTTCCTTCTAGTGGGTTGCCTAAAAATTATATGAAATGAATCAAAATGGTTTGAATCCTCACCAGGCTTGAGGGGACCAGTGGTTCTCAACCTTTTTAATGCCGCGACCCTTTAATACAGTTCCTCATGTTGTGGTGAGCCCTAACCATAAAATTATTTTCGTTGCTACTGCGTAACCGTAATTTTGCTACTGTTAATGAATCGTAATGTAAATATCTGTGTCAGAAAACACAGATATTTACATTACGATTCATTAACAGTCAGACTTAAAAAATAACAGTCAGAAAACACAGATATTTACATTACGATTCATTAACAGTCAGACTTAAAAAATAACAGTCAGAAAACACAGATATTTACATTACGATTCATTAACAGTCAGACTTAAAAAATAACAGTCAGAAAACACAGATATTTACATTACGATTCATTAACAGTCAGACTTAAAAAATAACAGTCAGAAAACACAGATATTTACATTACGATTCATTAACAGTCAGACTTAAAAAATAACAGTCAGAAAACACAGATATTTACATTACGATTCATTAACAGTAGCAAAATTATGGTTACGCAGTAGCAACGAAAATAATTTTATGGTTGGGGCTCACCACAACATGAGGAACTGTATTAAAGGGTCGCGGCATTAGAAAGGTTGAGAACCACTGGTCGACACTAATGGAAGCACAATAACTCTTAACAACTATTGTGTTAATGCTGGCTTCCAGCTCGTATCTCCGCCTGGCGTCCAGCTCCTCGTCTCTGTGATGATGTTAATGGTAGGGAGAGAAGTCCAAACCCAGGCTGTTTATATTATTTTTTAAGTTTTACACAGGATAGCAGAAATGCGACTTGTCTGCTCTGAGGTTGCTAACTTCTGGGATTCAATTTCTAGTAGTGAGTTCCAATTCACTCATTAGAAAGATGTGGATATAAAACCACATGGTTTATTATTTATTATCTTCCTCTCTACCAATTACTCTGTCATCCAAGGAAATATCAATGATGTTAATGAAGGGAACTATAATATTAATGACAAATGTTTTACTGAGTTCTCATATAAGAGGCATTATACTCAACAGTTTACCTTCATTATCTCATTTTGACCCAAGAAAATTGTAATTTAGAAAGAATAAATGTTAGAACTACTATATATCTAAATTTAGGAGTTAAATAAGAATGATTTTGTTAGCCTATCATAAAAATTATGTGGTAACTATGATCAACCAAATAGTACAAAAGAAGAATTTATGGTTAAAATCATGTCTTCAAGATCACCTTTCCCAGCTCTTGTGCCCGTATTCTGAGGCAGCATTCTAACAGTAGTTTATTTTAGTTTTCCCTATCAATTTCTTCCATATTATAGACAGCATAGTTACCTCAACTTCTTAATTTATCAACTTCTGACATTTGACTGTACTTTTAAAAACTAAGGATTTAGATCATTTTATCTTCTCCCTTCTTGTCCTTTCATCTTCTCAATGTTTGATAGTTATAGTATTATTTTATTGGAACTGATTATATAAAACCTTAAATATTACAATTAAAATTTTATTTCTTGCTTCATCTATTTTTGATAGTATTTATTGACTCACTGTTTTTTTTTTATTATTATTAAGGTATTATATGTGTACATATCTTACCATTGCCCCCCCCACCCCACTCCCATACATGCCTCACCCCCCAATGTTTTGCATCCGTTGGTTACTCTTATATACATGCATATAAGTCCTTCAGTTGATCTCTTATTTCCCCCACCTCTCCCTAACCTTACTGCTGTAATTTGACAGTCTGTTTGATGCTTTACTGCCTCTGTATCTATCTTTTTGTTCATCAGTTTATAATGTTTTTCATTATCCCCAAATGACTCACTGTTTTTGAATATGCAAATAACAGTGAATAATAGTGCCTGTAAATTTCTTTTCTTCTTTTTTTTTTCCATATCCTATCTCTATTTTAATTTTATAATGTTGAGGTAATTAAGATTACATTACATTCTCAATCAAAGATACATCTTTGCCTATGTCTTGGGTCAGAAATTTGAGAATAATTTTATCATTATTTTGATTAGGCAAATATTGTTTATCCTAGCATGGTCAAGTTCAATTTCATTCTGGTTAATGTCACTGTCACTGACTATTACATAATCCACAGACAGATCTTCCATTTACAGCATCTTTATCTCTCACTTCAGACTCCATATATCTGCTGATTTAGAACCTTGATCCTCTCCTGTGCTCTCACAGTTACATGGCCCCTACTCATTAGCAGTCACACAGCAGCCTCCTCCTTCTATCTTCTAGAAGTTATAAAAATCTTGTTCTATTGTGACCGCTTTTTTTACGTTCTCTTTGCTGTTATAGATTCATTCCTTTTGTGTAGTTAGATTTATTTCACAAGAGTTTTGTAGCTGAAAGAAGGACAATGCATTTATGCAGTCTGTCATCTTCAAAGGGAATTTGTGAAAATTGTAAATCTTTTCAACTGTCTCCACGGTCCGGGCTTTTTCTCTTTAAATGAATATGGCAGTGATGGCTACAACATCTCAACTCTTTTTCAAAATCATGTCTAGAGGGCACTGGATCTTTTCTAAGGCCACTCTTCCAGGAAAAGGTAAGGAGGTTGGGTCAGACCTCAAGGTGCCATGTGAAAGGAAAAGACATGTACCATGAAAAGTCCTAATATGATGAGAATTAATAAATCATATGGTGAATAAATAGTCCTACATTATTTTTTAATATTTTTTTTATTGAGTTCAGAGAGGAAGGGAGAGGGAGAGTGAGTTAGAAATATAAATAACAAGAGAGAATCATCAATTGGCTACCTTCTTTATGCCCTCTATTAGGATCAAGCCCAAAACCCAGACAAGTGCCCTGACCAGGAAATGAACCGTGATCTCCTAGTTCATGGGTCGATACTCAACCACTGACCCACACTGTCTGGGCAATAGTTAAACATTATTTCTTCCACTAAATTCTTACCTGATCGCTACTGATTTATATCTTCCAAGGTAGGGGGCTTAATTCTTATTATCATATTTACACCTAAGAGTAGTTTTGTGTTTCCAATTATTCTTAGTTTCCCACTTTATCTTGCTTAGGGAGATAGAGAATAAAAGACCCATACTATTTTATTTAAATATAACTGACAAGTAGAGGCTTATTATTTTTTATTGATAGCATCAAATAAACACAAAACATCACTATCTTTTACTAACCACACATGGGGGGAAAATAATCACAATCAGATCCCATAATTAGTTTTCTCTTAGTAGGTAGGCATGGTTCCAGCTACAGAGGGTACTGAAATCCATTGGGGTAATGGTTGCTTGATGGAAAAGTAAAAGGAAAGAGAGGAACAAAAAAGCAAGACAGGTGATCTTTTCTGTTCTGGAAGGAAGCTAAGATTTTTTAAAAGATAAGAAAAACTAAAAACAAAATAAAACAAAAAATCTAAACAGGCTGGTTTCAGGCCCTTAGAGGGTCCACTTTGACAGGTGAGAGTTCAAGGGTAGGCAAAGGGAAAATGATGTGCCTTTAAGAATTTGGGCAGCATTACTGAGAACCACATTTAAGTTTGTGTGGCTTAAAGGAATATCCCAATAAGATAAAAAAAAATCAGAATATGATCCAACACTATGAAATGTTAAGGAATAAAGAAAAAAAGGTGAAAGAATTTTTGTTTAATTTGATCAACATACAGATTAAAATATTTGAGCCATGGAATTGGGAAAACTTTTGGGCAGAATCTACTAATCTGAGGCCAGTGTTTTCCATGGTACCTCAGTTCTGTTAAGCTGTAGGTGCTCTATTTTAGTTCATAGGATGACAGGTTGCTTCCAAATCCCACTTGTTCACAGCAATGGATTTCTTAAGATTCTGCAGTCCCATCTTCTTTTGATTTATGGGATTAGGCTGGGAGATGTGTGAACTGACAATTTGCCTTTCATCTCTTATAAATTTAAAAACATATGTGATTATAAAATTCTTCTTTAAATTTTTTCTGCCTTCTGTTACTGTTTTATTCCAATTTTTTCATTTTAACCTCTCTGTTGCAAATTCAAAAATCAATCCTTGACCATGCAATCCCTTTCAGGAGGGATCCACAGGACAAGACAGAAACCCCCTCCCGTAATGCTCCATGAATATTGCATAAAGATAGACATAAAGGTGAATTTGTCACAAACAAGCCTCTCTCTGATCATCTGTTTTCTTGCTGTTTTTTCACATATCACACTGACACCCAAAAGCACTACCAGAAGATGTACAGCACTACGAACAACTTGCTTCTTTCCTAGTGTGAGAATCTTAAGCTATAGAATGTTCAGTCTAGAATTACAGATAATTTCAGTCTAATGAATACAGAGGCAATTAGAATTCAAGAACCAGATCAATCAAAAGTTTATGAAGTATTACATGGGTCCCAGCCATGGGTTGACTAGATGTATTATCTGGTGCTATCAGTGAACTTTTTAAGCATCTCCTAAAAGAGGACTTAATTATGATAAAATGGGGTTATCAAATGTAAAGTGTCAGATGTAAGCTAAAATTGAAAAATTGTATGGAGCTTGGATAGAACATATGCTACAGGACAAAATACAATATATTCAAAATGCAAAATATCCACATATTTTAAAAAATGTAATTTGACTATTTTCATTTAACTATAGGAGCATATGCTTATGAGAAAAATGAAAAATATAGACCAAGAACATCAATATTTAGAACCAATAAAAGAAGTTTTTGTTCCTATCTTTTAAAAAACCTATTGACATGCCAAGGGCAAGAACTTGCACTGTGAAATTTTGCAAAAATTCCATTTCTTGGAGGCAGCCTACATCAGAATTAATGTTTAAGAACAGCTTGAGTTTTATAGGCAAAGGGTGGCAAAACTACTTTCATAAAGCTCACCCCCGCTGTTCTTATTGATGATACCCCTGCAATGCCTTAAACCTTCTCTGTGTGCCAACTGTCTTTGGTTTTAACCCACAATCATTTAAACTCTGAGTTTTCAAAATCCCGGTAGCATAGAGCTTATAACTAAAGAATGCAACAGAAGAATAACAGTGTTCCAAATGAGAATCCAGTTATCTCTAAGATCTCCATATAATTGTGTCTAATTGGTTGGCCTGTGGACAAAAACAAAAGCTTTGTTTCTATCAAAGGTTATTTTAAAAAGAGATTTTTCTGAATTGTTTTAACTTTTTTATTTTATAAGCATTTGTGGTATATACTTAAATTAGCATGACATTCTGACTTGGCCTATAGCAGACTGCCAGAAATTTCTAAACAGACCATAGATACTCTAATATTTCCAGTTAGGGAAAAAGATCGTAACTAGGGATAGTGTGAGCTGGCCAAATTGGATAGAAAACTCACATTTCATAGTCATCCCACTGTTTCTAATGTAATCATTCTCACCAGCATGAGATTTTTTCTTATATTTCAACTAATATGAATTTATTATCTGTCACGGTAACATTTTTCCAATTTGCACAGCCTCATTATAGACCAATAAACACTATCAGTTTAAATACATACATGTATTTGAAGGCCTTTTTCTAGGATTAGACATGTTGTATTTCAATATAAGAGTCATACTATTAATTATTTAGCACTTAAAATGGTTCTAAATGGTGATGAATATCATGTAATTCTGTGCCCTTTGATAGCTCCAAATATAACTAGACAATGAATCTTTACTTGACTCAATATTTACAGTTATTTAGCATGTAAGATTCTTGAGTACAAAATACAATTCTTTAGTAATTTTAACTAACAAATAGTAGATTCATAATCTATTGGTCTTTTGGAATTTTTGTGTTTTTTCCCCCCTGAGGTATAGAGAGGCAATATTGTGGTATATAGTGAGTGTTTTTAATTACCTAGAAAACAATTTCTTCTAATTTAAAGCTAATTTATATTAATTCCCCATCCTGGGATTCTATATTAATCAGAGATCAAAAACAGCTTGAGCTATTCCATCACTAGATGCTCAAGGTGCCCTTAGCTCTCACTATAGCTTTGTATTAAAGGGGAAAAAGGCAAATATGGATAAATCAAGCACAAACACCAAAAGCTTTATGTAAAACAATGGACAAACTCAGATATCATCTATAAATCTCCAGTGATTATATTCTGACAGGTAGGAAGAAGCACTGCATTTTCACAGTCAGTGTCCACTGCTCAAACATCTAATCATCAGAGGACCCATGGTTGAGAAGTAGAAAGTATAGTATTACATAGCTTCTTTTGCTGAAATATTTGTGTCATAATCATGTACTTTCCTTTTTTAAAAAAATATATTTTATTGAATTTTTTACAGAGAGGAAGTGAGAGGGATAGAGAATTAGAAACATCAATGAGAGAGAAACATTAATCAGCTGCCTCCTGCACACCCCGTACTGGTGATGTGACTGCAACCAAGGTATATGCCCTTGACTGGAATTAAACCTGGACCATTCAGTCTGCAGGCCGACACTATCCACGGAGCCAAATGGGTTTGGGCTTGTACTTTCCTTTTTTATTTTTTGGTAGCATTATAATTTGAACTTAAGTTATTATTTATCTACAATTTATTTTCTGAAATTAAAGATAATTTTATATTTAACCAGAAGATATATGATAATACAGAAACATATTTTATGAAGTTTAAGAAGATCTATTCTCTTGAACAGAGGTGGCAGTCTACATTTTAGTGGAGTCTGTGACATCAAGTTATACTTATGGAATATGGGTCTCAGCTATCATGTTTGGTTCTGTTTTGAGTGCCTAAAAAAATTTGGCAAGTCCCCAACATAGAGAAAATTATATTTAACTTAAAAAATTCAAAAAAGACAACACTCATTATTTCTTTAAATGGAAAAGCAATATAAAGTCAAAATAAGTATAGGTCAGTGTAAACACTGAGATTCTTAATCCAGACTGCATGGATTCTAACCCTACCTACACTATTTTTTTAAAATATATTTTTATTGATTTCAGAGAGGAAGGGAGAGGGAGAGAGAGAAACATCAATAATGACTGAGAATCATTGATTGGCTGCCTCCTGCACACCCAACACTGGGGATCGAACCTGCAACCCAGGCATTGACCGGAATCAAACTCGCGACCCTTCATTCCGAAGGCAGACGCTCTCCACTGAGCCAAGCCGGCTAGGGCTACCTACACTATTTTAATAGCTATGTGACCTTGGACTAATTACTTACTTGCTCTGTGACTCATCTCTAAGGTGGGAATAGGACAGTTTCTATTTTGTGAGCTATTACATGAATTTAATTAATCAAGATTTAATTAAAAGATATAAAAGATCTTAGAGTAGGGCTTGGTATAAGTTAGTATTACATACCTGTTTCTTGTTGTTATTATTATTAATTTGAATAAGAGACTTTTCCGTATTGCTATACAAAATGACCCCCCACTCAAAATTTTTTTCTGTTGGCTGCCTATGACTCTAACTGAAGATAACAAATGGGAAAATCTTTATTCAAAAAGTTAGCACTGCCTATTATTTAATACTGGGTCTAATCCAAATGCTTTTGGCACCTGTGTTGCCCTTACAGTCATTTAATTTTCTGATGTGATGTTATGAAGAGAAACTTGTACCCAGATACATTTTCTAAAGTAGCAGGAAGAAGAACTTTCATGAATTTACAAAAAATGAGAAGTTTGTAATCTTATCCCTCCTTTCCTTGCAAGCCCTCTCATTTACCTTTTCAGTGAATATTGAGACTGTGTAGCACCTTATGGTGGGCTTTTGAATAATACCTCTCTATTCTTTGATTGAACCCTATGTATTCTCTGTATCATAGTAAACTAAAAAAAAAAAAATAATAATAGCTTTATTGTTGACATTGTTAGCTGATTTTTTAGTTCTATATGCAATTCACTTAGGGTCTTCTTGTTATAGACCCAACATTATATTTTATTTACTTTTCATCTCTTTTATTTACATATTTTATAACATACATTTCATTTCAAAAATACATTTCAATGTATGAGAAGTTAATAATATTTCTAAATATTACTATTTAGACTCTATGGAAACCATTAAGAAGATTACCACCTAGCCAGCGTGGCTCAGTGGTTGAGCTTTGACCTATGTACTAGGAGGTCACGGTTCAATTCCAGGTCAGGGCACGTGGCGGGGTTGCTGGCTCAATCCCCAGTGGAGGGTGTGCAGGAAGCAACCAATCGATGATTCTCTCTCATCACTGATGTTTCTATCTCTCTCTCCCTCTCCCTTCCTCTTTGAAATCAATAAAAAATTTTTAAATAGATTACCTTATATAAAACACAGTCTATTGTCTTGGAGCATTCCGTCAAAGAGCTGTTCTAAGGAACAATTTTATTACAATTTAACACTGATAATAATTTTAGTAACAAATACATTTATTTTTGAGTATGTTATTGATAGAGAAAAAGTTTACACTCTAAAAATTATAATTTTGTAAATGAATTGAAATGATCTTTATTTGGTCAAAGCACCGTTGGATGGAATTACATAAAATCTACAAGTGTTAAGACAATTTAATGCCCCCTCATCATGGCCAGTATTTCTTGGTTTGCTTTGTCTTGCTCTTCTATTTCTAGTCAATGAAGAAGTGGTAACAATGTACTCTTGAGAGTCTCTTCTCTATTTGTCTAGAAGCCAAGGTTTGAAAAGTACTGACTTAGAGAGAAATATTTCATCAGGAGCCAATTGCTTATGGGATAAAGCAAATTTGACCTTTATTGAGGGTTAGCCTTAAAACAACAAATCCCAATTAATCAAAATCTCTCTGTATTTCCCATTCATGTTTCTGCTTTCAGTAATGCCTCTGCATAAGAGAGTATCCTCTCAAATTCTAGATTAATTTAGACATAAGGTTAACAAAAAATTCTGACACCATATTTCTTCTTAACTCAAAAAATTAGTCAAACTATTTCCTTATAAAATAATAATGAGGCAGGCAAAATAAAGGTTTTGTAATTATGGGGGCATTTAAAAAAATCATTCTGAGGATTCTGTTTAAATTAGAAAAGCCAAATTTCATTAGCCACAATATCAATAGTCAGACTTCATGCATAGTCTGTGCCTGTACTTGATCCTTAATTATTAGTATTTATTTAACATTTTTTCTACATAATGGAGAAACCAAAGCCCTGAAGACATTAATAAGTAGGAAAGCAAGCTAATCTACATCAACAATATGAGAATTGAATACTTTAGTCAACAGTAAAAAAAAAAAGGGCATGAAAATTAATGCCGCAAATAGGACACATGTTAGGCCTTGTTGTAACTAGAACACAACAGTTCAAATGTTTTATAGCCCACAGTGCACAGGCTTAAAGATAAAGATAGTGGGAAGGGGGAGGGGGAGATATTTATTTATTTATTTATTTTTAAATGAAAACCCAAATGAAGAAGTATAGAGAAAAAGTAATCAATTGCAAAATTGTATCACAGGGGAAAAAATTCACAGTTCATAAATTCGTGGCTCAGCAGGTAGGGTACACACCAGAGTATGTGGGTTTTAATCCTTGTTCTGCCACCTACTAGCTGGATGCCTCTGGGAAAATTATTTTACACCTTTGTGCTTAATTTTTCTCATCTATACAAGGGAATGGTAATAATAACAGTACTTTCTTCATAGAGGCATTTGAAGATCAAGTGAATTAAAATCTGTAAAGTGCTAAAATATCTGGACCTTGTGGTTTATTGTTATTACTGAGTGAAGAAAAAATGGAGAACTAGCTAATGAGAAATCAATGAATATGTACGGCATTGGCAAAATTTAAGAGACAGGAGGGTCTGAACAAAACTATTGTTTTGCTTCACTGAATAATTGCCTTTAAAAATAATAGATTTGGAAGAATTTTTTAAAGTTAGATGCTTGATTAAAGGTGAGATTTTTGTTAATGAAGAAGATTAAATTTAGTTCAATTCTTATACCCTGAAGATCAGTGTTACAGGAAAAATTATTACATAACTTATTTCAAGGTTTCTCAAATTTTGGAAAGTTTATGGATATACATTTCTTCTCCTGTATTTAATTTTCTTATTTACTTTGCTTTCTTTGTTTCTCAGTTTATTTTTTATTTTAAAACATTTTAATCTCATTCAAATTATCTCAACATCTTACAATGAACAAAGTTATATTTTTCCTGTAAATTGCCCCAAGATATATTTTGTAATAATTATTGTCTAGGCACTTGATTTTATTTTGCTCTGTCATAGATGAAATCAGAAGTTAACTCTAGTTTATTATTTTGCCTATTCAAAAAGTATTAGGTAGATGGTACTGCTGGGTTTTAGTTCTCTGGGTTTTTTTTGTGGGAACTGTATTTGCATTAACATTCATTAGTTTTCATACAGAATTATAATCCCCTGGAACAATTTTAATATATTTTTTCTATTTTCTTTTATGATTTCACATTATGATCTGCATCATTTAAACCAAGTATAAATAAAGCAACTGTTCCGAACAAAACAGACAAAGGAAGCGGTTGCCTAGCAACAGAAATCACAGAACAGATCAGAAACTCCTACTCACATGGAAGCTTGTACCCCGGCTTGGTGGTGAAAGACTTCCATTCTCTCACCGTGTATGCCCCTCACACTGGGAGCAGAGGCAGCTTTTGATCCTGCTATTAAATGGAATTGGAAAGTAATAGGCTTCGGAAGAGTTTGTACCATTTTCTTTGAGGTTCATGAATTACTATATTGAAAATGATGAATAATTTACACGCCTGGCATGCTCACACTTTTGTTTCAAAGCTGAGTGACTAGGTACCTGAGAATTATTCTGAATGCTCATGGGGTGACCATATGGGCTGAGCTGGAGATTAAAATGCATCTGAATCTGTGTGCGAGCAAATCCAAAACAAGCACTGGGACACCCTGGAAACGAAGTCAGTGTGATGTGTCCATGTTAGGAATACTGTTGCATACTGCTCTGGGAACTGCATATGAGGATCTGTAAACCCATGCAAGTTACAACTAATTTAGATTTTCACTCATATCATCATTCTCGGTGTTTGAGCATAAGCATCTTGAAAAATGATAGATTTTGTTGTCTTGTGTGGGTATTTTACATTTCTACATTTCTATCCGAAATTAATATGTTAAAGAAGACCTGTATAACTTATAATTATTATTAAATTCTTTATTGATTAAGGTATTACATATGTGTCCTCATCCCCCCATTACCTTCCTACCCGCCCCCCCGACTCAAGCCCTACGCCCCTGTTGTCTGTGTCCATTGGTTAGGCTTATATGCATTCATACTAGTCCTTTGGTTGATCTCTTCCCCCTTACTCCACCCTCCCCTACCTTCCCTCTGAGGTTTGACAGTCTGATCAATGCTTCCCTGTCTCTGGATCTGTTTTTGTTCATCGGTTTATGTTGTTCATTATTTCCCATAGATGAGTGAGATCATGTGATATTTATCTTTCTCTGACTGGCTTATTTCACTTAGCATAGTGCTCTCCAGTTACATCCATGCTGTTGCAAATGGTAAGAATTCCTTCTTTTTTACCACAGCATAGTATTCCATTGTGTAGATGTACCACAGTTTTTTAATCCACTCATCTGCTGATGGGCACTTAGGCTGTTTCCAAATCTTAGCTATGGTAAATTGTGCTGCTATGAACATAGGGGTGCATATATCCTTTCTGATTGGTGTTTCTACCTTATAATTATTATCAAATTATTTTAAAATTCTAGTTAAGCTTTTTATTTCTTGTTGGATGTCAAGTGCACAGAATTGGATCAATCTTAGTTTGTGTCTCTTTGTATGACATTATCATTGGTATATAGAAGGCCTCCTTCACTTTATTTTATTTTGAATGTAGAATTATATATGTATACATATGTATGTATACATCATGCCCTTTTATTCTTAAACAGTTCAATGCTAAGAATAGGAATATTCTCTTACATGTCAACTTCAGTAAATTAACATCAATACAATATTTTAACTAATCTACCATGCACATTCCAATTTTGTCGATTGACTCTATAATGTTCTTTATAACATTTCTTTTTCTTCCTCTAGTATAGGAACACATGTAGGTGCAAGTATTTTATTTAGTTGTCACATCTCTTTAGTCTCCTTTCATCTGGAATATTTTACAGCCTTTCTTTGTCATTTATGACACTTTTGAAGGTACAATCCTGTTTTTGTGTTTAATAGAAATTCCTCATTTTGGGGGTTTTCTGATGTTTCTTCATGGTTAGATTATGCATCCCAGCTTGAATACTGTATAAGTGATACTGTGTCCCTCTCAAGGTATCACCTCTGGAGGCAACTCATTGATGATATGAGTTGATTATCCAGATAAGAGGTTGTCTAATCTCTCATATGCACACATTCATATATACAAATTCGTGCACCAGTGGGGTCCCTCAGCCTGGTCTGCAGGATTGGGCCGAAATGGGCTCTCCAATATCCCCTGAGGGGTCCCGGATTTCGAGAGTGCACAGGCCAGGCCAAGGGACCCCACCAGTGCATGATCGGGGGGGGGGGGAGGGACTGTGGGAGGGCTCCAGGGTATGTCTGACTCCGTCTTGCCCAGTCCCGATCGGGGCCGATTGGGGATGGTCAGCTGGAGAGGGATGTGGGAGGTTGGCCAGCCAGGGAGGGACCACAGGAGGGCATGTTCGGCCTATCTTGCTCAGTCCCTATTGGCCAGACCTTAGCAGCAAGCTAACCTACTGGTCGGAGCATCTTCTCCCTGGTGGTCACTGCATGTCATAGCGACTGGTCCACTGGTCAACTATTTGCCCCCTGGTGGTCAGTACATGTCATATTGAGTGGTTGAGCAACCTTAGCATATCATTAGCATATTATGCTTTGATTGGTTGAACAGTGGATCAGTCGACTGGACACTTAGCATATTAGGCTTTTATTATATAGGACATATATACATCCTATATAATAAAAGACCAGGGACCATAAACGTAACAACCAGAATGACTGCTAGACCAATCACCATGAGGTGCATTGACAATCTCTTGGTCTCTCCCCTCCCTTACCTCCCCCACCCCCCACCTCGCCCGTAGGCAAATGGGGAATCACAGGAAAGTGGGTGGGTGGCAGCAGTGGGACTGGGGACTGCCGAGCGGGTGGTGAGCAGGTGGAACGGCTGATCTCTTGGTCCCTCCCCCAGGCCCACAGGCTCTGATGGATCAGCCATGGTGAACGGGGGAACCAGGGTGGGTGGCAGGAGGACCAGGCTGGTGGTCAGGCCGTTGGGATCCCAGCTCATCTTTGGCTGCTCGGGGGCTCAGGCAGGCGGGAAAACAGACATTGGTGACTTCACCTCCATGCGCATGCGCTGGGCCGGCCACTGATGGAACATGATGCCCACTCAGGGCCACTCACGCGGGTGCCGCTGCTGTCGCTGCTGCTGAGGCTTGTGGCGCTGACAGAGCTGCGGGCTGCGCCCTTGAACTACCTGCCCTGGTGGCGGAGGTGGTGTTCACCCTGGGGACTGGCAAATGGGCAGAAGATGGCCCTGTTCGCAGTCTAGGCCTAGGAACCCTACCGGCACGATTTCGTGCTCTGGGCCTCTAGTATATATGTATTTAATTTATTTAAGAGAGATAGGGATAAGGAGAGAATCATGGCTTGGCTGCCTCCTGAATGCCCCCTACTGAGGGGTCGAGCCCGAAACCTGGGCATGTGCCCTGACTGGGAATCAAATTGTGACTGACCTTCTGATCAAACAAACTTGATCAGATTAAATTTAGTTGGCCCAATTAAGTCAAGTTGATCAGATTAAATTGAGCTGATCCAGTTAAATCAAGCAATTCCTTTTTTTATGAATAGTGTGATTTTATTTTAATAAATCCTATATGTACATAACAATATTTGAGCTGAGGTACATGTTAAGATGTAAAAAACTAGATGATGGATTTACTGCTGATTCTGTTATTCCCTTTTGATTAGCACAGTAGTACTTTGCTCCTATCTCTTACTTATTTAAATTCTCTGTATTTCAATTTTCTCAATTATAAAATGTAGAGTTTAAATGTTTTACTTGGTCTAAGCTATTTGAATTAATATTTTTATACTTAGCAAGTATAAAATATTAGCATAAATAATTTATTATTTAAAACTCTTTTTTTGCTCTTGATATTTCATTTTTCTTTTTTAAGGCATCCTTTACTTTAAATATTCACTTAGCTAGCAATATTTTTAAATACCAATAATACGTCTGGTTATGTCTCTGGATATGTTCTAGAAACAGCAGTTGACCATGCAGGTAAGTGGTTCCCAGAAATGTGCCCACAGAGATTCAATATCCACTGCACAGTTCCAAAGTACTCTTTCATTTCAATAAAGTAGATTCTTTCTTTAACGACCTACAGTGACTGCAAAAAAAGTAACACAGACTGTAGGATCATTCAGAGGCACCTAAGTGTTCATTTCAGTTCTGCGATTGTTTTCACAATTTCAAACTTGCTGTGGAATAGAATCATACATACATACTGGAAATCCTACTAGAAAACCTACTGGAACTGGCCAAAGTGCTAACTATTTATTTCCCTCTCGCCTTTCTAATTTGTTGTGGTGAAATGAATGGAATCTGCATGGAGATTCATAGCAGTAGGTGGCTCCTCTGATAGACTGTCGCAAACTCTGCCTGCATAAGTCTGCCCTATTTCATAGATTTGCCCTGCTTGTACGTTGACCTTTCACATTATTTAGGAATGCATAGTTCATTTGAATTGAACATTAGGACATTTTCCTAACCATAATTGTTTCTTCTTATTGTGTGGCATATCACATTAGAAGGCACCTGAGGCTCTTGGCATAGACTGGAAGTTAAAACTAATACCACTGATACCAGAAATGATTCAGATGGCTGCATAGCACTATTCTTCCTTGATGGGTAGCAGAGTGAGAAAACAAAACAAAACAAAAAAAAACACAAACAAACAAACAAACAAAACACAGAACAGGAAATTGAAGAATTAAATGGACATCTTGGATCTATCATTTACTTATCATATGGCTTTGTTAGGTAGTTGAGGATATAGGAGTTCAATTTCCATTGCTGAAAAATTAGAGTAAAACCTACCTCTCTGTTTTGGTGTCAGGATTAATTTAGATAAGCAAATGTAAAGGGTCCCATACATAGCAATCCCTCAACAAATGCTGGATCCCCTTTCTTCAGTTCCCCTATTTGCATAGCCCTGCTGCTGTCAGTCTTAATTCTTCACAGCACTGTGCTGGTTTGAGCATAATCTGTTCATTAATGTTAACTTGTGAATCTAAGCATTGAGTGTTGTCACACCTTTGCACTAGTGAAAAACTACCTGCTGAAAGATTTGCATCTTGTCATTGTAACTTTTGTGTGGTCTGGTGGTCTTTGTGATTGTGGACCTGACATACTCCTAATTTAATGAGTGCATTCTCCTAATTTCTCAGGCTCCACTCCCACAACTGGCAGTTGAGGTTTTGTTTGTTTGTTTAATTTACAGGAGCCTTCAGCCTGTGCCATACATGTCTGTGTAAGACAATTAAACTTAACAGCTAAAATTTTTCCTCCTGCAACATTCTGAGAGACTGTTGAAACCTAAGAAGAAATGTTTCATATTCACTGATAATAGAGCATCCATAGTTAGGAATGTATTGTTTCCTCAATTTTCACAGAGCTGCTTAGCTCCACTTGTATTTGTTCATTTGTTTATTCATTAACACATTTATTACTTATCAATTTTTAATGAATGCTGATTCTATCCCAAATGGCATATATTGTATTTGCCAGCCTTTATGTTGCAAGGCATAGACCATGACTTTTGCTTTCCCATTATAATGTGCTTAGTAAGATGCTTTACATCATGATTACTCAATTCTATTAAAATGATTCTTGGAAAAGAATTGCTGTATTACATTTACTTTAACATTTACTGCCTACCCATGATATGATTGATAAAAATAGGGGAAAGAAGATGGTAAGTGAATTTTATTAATATAAAGGCAATACTTTCTTTTTCTATGTTATAGGTACTGATCTTTTATTATTAGAAATCAATCACAAGTATTGCATCATACTCATGCCATATCTTTGCCAATTTCATATTCCATTGACATTCTTTAATAAATGCAGCCCTGGCCAGTGTTTCTCAGTGGTTAGAGGTTCAACCTGTGCACCATAGGTGATTCCTGGTCAAGGGCACATACCTGGGTTGTGGGTTCGAGTTTCATATTGATGCCTCTCTCTCTCTCGTTCTCCTTCCCTCCCTCCCTTCCACTCTAAAAAATAAAATAAATAAATAAATAAATAAATAAATAAATAAATAAATAGCAAAGTTCAGTAATTGACTTTAGAATGCAAGGCCAGAAGGCTTTAGAGTTTAGAAATTTGGAAATAATATCAGTAAAAACCAAAGTACAAGAAGATCAATATTTGACCATCATAGGAATAATATAAAATAAAATATAATATAATACATATAATCTCTCTCTCTCTCTCTCTCTCTCTCTCTCTCTCTCATCTATCTAGTGAGAGAGAGGAAGCATTTCACTGTAAAGTAATATGTTTTAAAAATATCAAATTCTTTTCCATTTTTTGAAAGGTGTCCTATGTATGGTTTGAATCAGAGAAAAAATGTCAGAATGTTGATTAATTTCTAACTTAAGTAGTATAGTTCATATATTTTTTCAAGCTATAGTGAAGGTTACAGATTGGATCTTACCAGATATTCAAGAATTAAATTATTGTATACAAAAGTTTAAAAAATTAAAAACAATATTTTACAGCATTTTCTAGTGATTTAAGTAATTCTGCTTCATTTTACAGGTAATAACATTTAATTTTAAATAACTAAAAAACATTTTTCTTTAAAATTCCAGGGATCAGAAATTCATTAATCTATCCCCAAACATTTCATTTCTGATTAGTTTATATTTCCTAACATGACTGATTCATGATGGGGCTATATAAAAATCTATATAGTTTTGCAAACAATACATAAAATCAAACCTGGTTCTGATCATGGACATTTTTACCATTTGCCTGGACATTTATGTCCTCTGCCCCCAAATGCACACACAGCCCTTTCTCTACAGAAATGCTTCCAAGAGGGTGGTCTACAGGCTACATACATTAGAATCACCTGGGAAGTCTGACAAAATGAAAACTTGCTACTACTCAAATTGCCTGAATAAAGCTCGACAGAAATAGAAACCTGGGGATTCATAATCTTAACAAGCTTCCTTCAACATTGTTCTGTACACAAAAGTATGAGAACAGCTGCTAAACTTTTAATATGAAGTCCCTCCTTCAATATGAAAATGTGATTCCAGACACTTTGATTATCTGGAGAAACTGTCTAGTCATTCAGAGATCCAGGTGTTGAGAGTTTTAAAGTACAAATAATATCCACAAGAAGAGATGATACTTGATAGTTTAGCACAGAGAAAAAAAAGAAATCTACACAGAGCATACAACGTGATGTTTCTCCAGGTTGAATTTGGGGAGCACAATCTTGGTAAAAGTGAATTTCCTTCAACTGTGATCAGCCTACTGGGACATGTAAAAACAACCATACATTTTAGTTTGAGTCTGAAATCCCAATCCACTTTTAAGAAAAGTGTTTTACTTCTCTTATAAAGACAGTAGGTAATGAACTTACCTCCACAATTTTTCCTGTACAGATGTAGACAGTATAGTCTAAGACAATGCTGTCTGATACAAATATAACATGAGCCAAAATGTAAGCAGCATATAAAATTTTGAATTATCTAGTAGCCACATTATTTAAAATAATAAACAGGTGATATAAATTTTAATAATATATTTATTTAGCCTAATGTAAAAATATTAACATTTCAAAATGCAAGCAATGTATAAGTTATCAATAAGATGGTTTACATCTTTTATCTCAACTTTTCAAAATCTGATATATATTTCATACATATCAATTGGAACTAGCCATATATCAAGTGTTCCTTAGTTACATGTGGCTCGTGGCTATCGTATTGGACTGTACAGATCTAGTAGAAACACAAAAGTTTTGTTCAAATCTTGTGCTTACCACTGCTATGCTTGGTGACATCCATCAAGTCACATAAGTTTGAGCTATAGTTTTTTCTCATCTGAGCAAATGAAAATCAGCAATAATACTCTAGCGGTATTGCTCAGTGGATAGAGCATCCTGGGTTCGATTCCGGTCAAGGGCACATACCTTGGTTGCAGGCTCCTCCCTGGCCTGAGCCCTGGTTAGGGCCTGTGCAGGAGGCAACCAATTGATGTGTTTCTCCCACATCGATGTTTCTCTCTGTCTTTCCCTCTCTTTTCTACTCTCCCCCAAAATCAATGGAAAAATATCCTTGGTGAGGATTAACAACAACAACAACAACAACAGCAACAACAACAGCAACAACAACAACAACAACATAATAATAATAATAATATATTTCTTACAGGACTGTTGTATCAGTTATCCTGTAATCTGCAAGGTACCAGTTACATGTATTCATATACAGGGTGGGGAAAAAGTAGGTTTGCAGTGTGAGTACTCAAAACACAGAATTTATTCTTGGATTATTATTTATTAAGTCCTGCATTATTTTCCATATGAACAACTGTGAAGCTACTTTTGCCCCACCCTGTATGTGTTGGTATGCTGGTTATGAAGAATGACTAGAAAAGGAAATTTTCATCACCTCAAGTTTAATAAAAAGATGACCTATGTTAAGGTTGTCTAAGAGTTAATGGGACAGCAATGTTCCTCGCCAGGTACAGAGATGACAGTTATAAACCTAATACCAGGATCAGGATTTCAATCTTGGTTTATTGTTCATGAAGACCCTTTGTTCCCACAGAGCATGGGATGTAGTGGTAGGACAACAGTATCTGTTGCACCCCAACACACCATCTACCTGTGCTTTTCTTCTTGAGGGAAGATAAGAATAGCCCAGAATAATCTGGTATTTAGTGACTTTGGAGGCAGATTAGTTATTGATCAACATCCCAGATCTATAAGTAGTAATACTTATCTTAAATTATCACCTCATCTGAAAAAAAGTGTTACCTAAAATGTCTTACGTTTGCCCACAGAACACTGAAGTTCACTAAATTACTTTAGAGTTCTCTAACAAGCATGGAATGAGTTGGCAGTCTAGAAGACAAATCTGAGAAAATTACATTTCTTTGCTTTAAAAGATGAGGCTTTTTCTAAATACAAAGCTATGCTTCTATGTGTTCTGGCGTTGTATTCATTTATAGCGAAGTTTGTCACAAAATGAAATAGCAAAGGGATACTTATCTTTTATTTAGTTTTTCATGTAAGGACAACAGGGATTCTCATGTGTTTTATTTATTTGTAGAGAATACATGCATTGAAGCACCATTGCACAACTTGAAATATTAAAGCAGGCTTAATAACTACTTATTTATTTATTTGTGAGCTGTAAAGGGTCAGATGAATAGGAAGAGTCTTGAGTGACTTGAGTTTTCTTACTTTGATCAGGGGAAAATATTTGAGCTAAAGCTATAAATGATATTATTTTATACTCAGTCTACTAAAATTAATGGCATTTTTTGGCTGAAAAAAAAAACCCCTATTATTTTATTAATCAAGGCAGGCTGCAAGTTTTTAATTTTTCTCAGAGACAGTAAAGGAGTTTGAGTTCTCTAACCCTGTCTTCCTGGGATTTGAACATACAGAATAGCTAATAAAATTAGTAGGTGTGCATGGCTTGCCACACTTTGCTTGTTCATTCAGTCAGCAGTGTTCTTTTGAGCTTTCTGTGTCTAAAAGAGTAAAACAAATTGTGTCCTTTGTTTTCAGCAGAACTATCACCAGAGGCAATTACCTTTAAGTTAATGATTCAGGTTATTCTTCTCACACATGGCGTGTGCCATGGCTCAGCAGGATTTTATTTGCACTTCTTGGAACATGAGACCCAAACAGCATGTACAATATCTACAGCAAGGATTAGAGACACGTTGTTGAAAGCAACTCAAAAAGCTGAATAGAGCAAAGAACACATCCCACTTTTCCTTCACTTCTTTTTCTCATTAACACAGATTATTTTTCAGAAGTGACTTCTCATGAGATGATTCTCTGGCAGACATCCTTTTGAAGTTCACTTCTCTCTTGGGAGCCAGTTGTAATTTAAGAGATTGGAAGTGTTACCTCTAAACACTGCCTCCTCCAGACACTTCAGCAAGCATCTTCTGACAGTCAACAGGAGTTTGGTGCTACGATGGGACTTGTGTAAACAAAACATTTCACCTTAAGGAATTACTACCCCTATGAAATTTATAACAATAAGAAGTTAAAATGTAGACAATTATAAGGCATATCCCCCAAAATTGAAACGATGTACATAATTAAGAAAACCAAGCTTAAAAGCCAAAGTACCTGCAAAAATGCATTACATTTGTATAAAGTTCAGATACCACTCTCAACAATTTGTATAGCATCCTTACTATCCATGAAGCAGTGTTGACACCCAAGAAGGGTAAGATGTGATCCCTAAATTCCATACAGCTCAGGCTGGTGCAGAGAAATTTGCATGTGGAAAATTTAAGTCATCTATATTTAATTGAATCATGATCATGGTTCTTGGAAAGCTAAGAGGTGGGGACATTTTCTGACTGGAGAGGGAGTTTTCAGGAGAAGGTTTGACTAAAGAAATGATACCTGAGATGAAAATTGAGTAGATGTTTGCTAAATGAACAGAAGGAAGAAAAATGTTCTAGGCAGAAGAACCAGAAAAAGAAAACATGACTCATTTAGTAAAACCTGGGAAGTTAAGGTATATATGGAAGTATAGGAAGATGCTTATAAGAAATAGGTACTGGCCAGATCCTGAAAGGACCTAGATTTCCTTCCTATATTTTAGAATTTAATTTTGGAGCTCATATCCTATATAATAAAAGGCTAATATGCAAATGGACTGAATGGCAGAATAACCGAACAACCAAACAACCGATATCTATGATGTGTGCTAACCTCCAGGGGGCACGTGCAGAACATGGCAGGCATCGGTAGCAGACAGCAGAGCATGGAACATGGCGGGCATTGGCCATGGCAGGATGGTGGAGCAGGTGAGTGGGGGCACCAGACCACGGTGGGGGGCCGGTCACTGTCATCAGGGTGAGCCTCTGGTGGTTACTGAAAATTCGCTTGGCACCATCAGCAGGTGCGAGCGGCAGCTATTGACCCCGATCACCCCTGAGGGCTTATCCACCTCCCCCTGCTTCTGAGGGGCAATCAGGGCAGCAGCAGCCATTCGCACCTGCTGATGGCGCCAGCCCCACTCGCACCCACTGTGGGCACTGGCCCCAATCACTCCGCACCATCAGCGGGTGTGAATGGGGCTGGTGCCGTCAGCGTATGAGAGCTGCAGTGGCGGGAGCAGGGCTGCCGGCAGATGGAACTGGAGGACAGGCAGGGATGAGGAGGATGGGCCAAGACCCACCCCAGTGCCACCGCAGCCTCGCGGCCCACAGTTCCTTTTGAGGTGCATGAGTTCGTGCACTGGACCCTTAGTATTATTGTAATTAACTGGAGGCCCAATGCATGAAATTCGTGCAAGAGTAGGCCTTCCTTCCCCCCGCTGCTGGCACCAGCTTCCCTCTGGCACCCGGGACCCGGGCTTTCCTCGCAGTCCCAGCTTTGTCCAGAAGGTCGTCTTGAAGGACATCTGGTCTAATTAGCATATTACACTTTTATTATTATAGATTTTTTTCTTTGAAAAAAAAAACACACTCTGGTAAGTTCTTGAACATTTATAGAATAGATTTAGAGGGGTCCAGTTAGTAATTATCATCTATACTAATAAAAGGGTAATATGCTAATTAGACCAGATAGACCGGATGTCTTCTGAAGGACCTTCCGGACATCCTTCTTGACAAAGCTGGGGCCCAGGTGGCGCCACTCAGGGTCCTGGGTGCCTGTTCCAGCCTGGGCGAAGCCGATCCATGTCCCAGGTGCCTGTGGCCAGCCAGAGGGAGGGAAGCCCGGGTCCTGGATGCCCACAGCCGGCCCAAGCGAAGCTGGCCTGGGTCCTAAGTGCCTACGGCTGGCCAGAGGGAGGGAAGCCTGGGTCCCGGGTGCAGGGGCTGAGGCAGAGGCAGTTAGGGGCGTCAAGCAGGCAGGTGAGTGGTTAGGAGCCAGCAGTCCTGGATTGCGATAGGAGTCCCGGATTGTGAGAGGGTGCAGGCTGGGATGAGGGACCTCCTCCCTTCATGCACGAATTTCATGCAGTGGGCCTCTAGTAATATTACAACAGGAAGAGATGAGGTGGGTACAAGCTAAAGAAGTAGGAATGGAAACAAAAAAGAGGATGGATTGTAGAGATATGTAAGAATCAGAATTGGTGAAACTCAATCTAAATGGATATGGAAATTAAAATAAAACAAGGAATTAAAGATAATTACCATATTTGATGATGGGTAACTGGATGGATGTTTGTTTTCCAAATCAAAAACAGTGTATAGGAATAGCAGCAAGTTTAAGAGGTGAGGTGGTTGCCATAGTTTAAATTCTACTTTATCTATAAGTTCTTATTTCAAGAAGCAACTGAATCCTGCACTCTTAAGAATTCACAAGGGATTCTAGGACTGAAGACATGGATTATGTTCCAATCTGTTCCTTTTATAGTAAGTTCTCCTGCATTGTTCTATCAATGGCATTGCTGAGCATATAACTAAGAACCTTGGTTCAAGGCTGCAGGATTTTTCTTCTTCTGCTAACCGCCAATAATTTATTGCAGGTTCAAATTGTTTTTGTTGGAATTTCAAAACATCAAAACAGTTGGATTGAAGACAGATATCTGACTGGAGAAATAGAAAACTGGAATCCAGCAGGTGATTTGACAGAATTATCAAAAGGTTGATGGAACAATGAATGTGCTAACAATTCATTCTGGAGACCTTCTATGGACTGCCAAATCTATTACAAAGACCAACTAGATTTTAAACTGCAGACTCAAAAACTCAAACAGGAATTGATAAAACCATTGAAAGAGTAGGCAGCATAGTCATCAAGTTCATTTGATTTGGAAAAATTTTTTGTCACTCTTCCTTCTTTCAAGAACAGAGAATGAATTAATGCCATTGCCTTATGACCCTCTGAGTTGGTGAGTAAATTTTATTCATTTAAATTAGTATGGTAATCTCCAAATCTCTACAGACAGGTTCAGGGAACTTTTATGATGCAGATTTTATCTTGCAGGCATATCATGTGAGATGTATTGTTTATGAGGGCCTAGAGGCAGTTGAATTAAGAATCCCATGGTTCCCTAGAATAAAGAGACTGAACAATAGTAGAATGATAGCTGGTATACTGACACTGTTCAGTACATAAATCCATCTGTCTTTTTCAGGCAGTTTCTCCTCCCAAGGTGATCAGATGTTGCATGTGCTGGGGACAAAGTTTTTATCATCTCACTTTAGGCAAAATTCAAAATAAGCCAAGTTTATCTTTGGCATCCAAATTCATGCTTTTCTCTGCCTTCTTCCCCAGCCACACTGGCTGCCTTCCCACACCAACCCCTCCAGACACTCAGAATTCTGCTCCTTTCTTATTTTCTTCATGCTCACTCTGTCAAAAACTTCTTTTAAGAAGACACTGGATAAACTCGACAGTAGGGTTTATATTTTTGATGCAGCTTAAATTGGTATAGTATAATTATTTTCATCTGCTTTTTTTTTCCAGCTGTAGAAATGAAATGTACACAAGAGTGGAACTTCAAGAGCTGGCAAACATGGGGGTGCTGAGGAGACCACTTTAATTATCTCTCTGGGGTCTGCTACTACCCCCATGTCCCGTTCACTGGCAGCATTGCAAGGCAAATGCTCTCTTCCGCTTTCCACGTTTGCACCTAGGAAAACAGAATGTATTTTAAATGTGATTCTGATGTCGTAGCTGGCTCCCTCACTCCCTGCTCCTTACCAGTGACCTATAAATAAATTCCAGAAAATTTTCTACTGTTTCATCAGTTCTCCTCCCTGTTTTTGTTTTTCATTTATTTTTGTAGCAGGTCCAACAACTGAACATGTTATTCTTTCTTCTTTATATATTCTACCATATACTATACTTGGGATTCCTTTTCCTTCTAATTCTGTTTCCTCTTCCCCCATGTACTCCAGGCTCCTTTCATTAAAAAAAAAAAAAAATGTTTTTAATGTACTTTACTGTGGGTCATCATAGAACTGATAACAATAACCACCAAGGGCAAGTTCCAAAGAATAACCCCTTTGAGGTCTCATTAAAGGGCTTTCCCAATGTGCCATACACCCAGGTACAAAACCATAGAGTTGTCTTTTTCCATGGTTCAATAATAAAGATCTCAAATGTACCGAAAGTTGTACATTATGTGGCAAAAGTAAAATTATTATTATTTTTTAAACAAAATTAGACAACTGAAAAAGGTAAAATAGAAATGTTCTAAATGGCACATTTTTTAAAACAGGTAGTAACTAAAACCTCTGTAAATAAACAAAATTAATACACGTATTTTCTTTTATACCTTTACTAGAGGCCTGGTGCACAAAATTTGTGCACAAGGGGGGTATGTCCCTCAGCCCAGCCTGCACCCGCTCCAATATGGGGTCCCTCGAGGGATGTCTGACTGCCCGTTTAGGCCCAATCTTACTGGGCAGTCGGACATCCCTCTCACAATCCAGGACTGCTGGCTCCCAACTGCTCGCCTGCCTGCCTTCCTGATTGCCCCTAACCACTTCTGTCTGCCAGCCTGATCACCCCCTAACCACTCCCCTGACAGCCTGAC
The DNA here is from genome assembly GCF_963455305.1 of Plecotus auritus. Taxonomy (NCBI): domain Eukaryota; kingdom Metazoa; phylum Chordata; class Mammalia; order Chiroptera; family Vespertilionidae; genus Plecotus; species Plecotus auritus. The sequence continues at coordinate 62,955,364 of NC_137776.1, read as the reverse complement.
TGATGTCTAACTGCTCCTCTGCCAACCTGATTGCTCCTAACTGCCCTCCTCTGCAGGCCTGGTCACCCTTAACTGCCCTCCCCTGCAGGCCTGGTCACCCCTAACTGCCCTCCCCTCCAGGCCTGGTCCCCCCCAACTGCCCTCCCCTGCTGACCATCTTGTGGCAGCCATCTTGTGTCCACATGGGGGCAGGATCTTTGACCACATAGGTGCAGCCATCTTGTGTGTTGGAGTGATGGTCAATTTGCATATTACTCTTTTATTAGATAGGATAGAGGCCTGGTACACGGGTGGGGGCCAGCTGGTTTGCCCTGAAGGGTGTCCTGGATCAGGGTGGGGGTTCCCTTGGGGAGTGGGGTGGCCTGGGCGAGGGGCCTGTGGTGGTTTGCAGGCCAGCTACACCCCCTGGCGACCCAAGCAGAGGCCCTGAGATCTGGGATTTATTTATCTTCTATAATTGAAACTTTGTAGCCTTAAGCACAGGCCAAGGCAGGCCAAGGCTGCGGAGTGGAGGCCTGGGCCCACCAGGGTGTGCAGAAAGCTTGGCTTCCTCCATCGCCAGGGGCAACTCAAGCCTCCTGCTCTCTCCAGCTCCGTGGCTGCCGCCATTTTTGTTGGGATTAATTTATCTTCTATAATTGAAACTTTGTAGCCTTGAGTGGAGGCCTGGGCCTGCCAGGGTATGTGGAAAGCTTGGCTTCCTCCATTGCCAGAGAAACCCAAGCCGCCTGCTCGCTCCATGGCTGCAGCCATCTTGGTTGGGTTAATTTGCATACTTGCTCTTGATTGGCTGGTGGGCATGGTTTTTGGGTGTAGCAGAGTGATGGTTAATTTGCATACTACTCTTTTATTAGATAGGATTTAAGAAATATCAGTCTAGTTGTACTGATTGATTAAATTAAGTTTCTTCATTCAGAGGAGTCTATTTTACAAAGACACCACCAGAGGAAACATGAAAATAGATAAAAAGATAATGCCAACCCAAAATAATATAGGCAATCATTAAACCCATAAAAAATTTTATTCACCTTTTAGTTCCTAAATCAAAGATTTTTCACTGCAAAGTCAATTCACATGAATGTCTTAAAAATACAGAAATAGATATATATTTAAAGTACATTAACTATCAGTGACAAAGGTTTTATTCTTCTCTAGTTATTTCTCCCTAGAGCCATTTTTCCCCCTCAAAAAAATCAGATATGCAGGGAAGGCAGGCATATGGTTAATAGGAGGAGCAGGACCAGTTCAATACAAACACAAAGTATCCCCATTTGGCCTCATTGAAGCTGAAGTTAGAATAGTTTGAATAGTTATTTTCATCCTCAAACTGCATGCCCAGGAGACTTCACTTAATTTGTTTAGATAGAGGAATTTTTGCACATTTCTATGCTGAGCTATTTTCCCCCTATGATTGTCAATACTAAATTGTCATCCAAAATTCCAAAGAAATGACTCCTGAGAATTTAGCAAAACCCAGAGATCATTAGCAGAACATTCTGTGGACTGAATCAAGGAAAGACCTAATCTGTAAAATGGCTCTGTGGGAAAGGCCCTCTTTCATGCACCCTCACTCCCCTTATAATAAACGATTATGAGAAGCCTCCAGAAATGGAAGAGAGAGAAAGCCCAAAGATAGCTATAGACACAGCAGAAGCTGAATGGATATATATATATATATATATATATATATATATATATATATATATAATGTCAGAGAGGAAGGGAGAGGGAGAGAGAGATAGAAACATCAATGATGAGAGAGAATCATTGATCGGCTGCCTCCTGCACGCCCCCTACTGGGGATTGAGATTGCAACCCGGGCATGTGCCCTTGGTCGAAATTAAACCTGGGACCCTTCAGTCCGCAGGCAGATGCTCTATTCACTGAGTCAAACCAGCTAGGGCTGAATGGCTTTCTTTATTGGAAGGTCACAACCTTTGTGCCGTGAGGGCTGATGGTGAACACAGAATAACTTTCAGATTTGTCACATGTTCCAAACATAATTTTCTGACTATTTAACAAGAAATATATGGTGTGTTTAAAAGACTTTTTATTTATCTGAAACCTTTGCTAACTCAACTCTCTAAAACATTGGGCATTTTTTATTTTGTCCCTCATCAAGTAAATAAACTTTAAAAAACTAGTTTCAAAATACACAAATAATCTTTTTTTATAGTATAACAATTAGAATAGAAATTACTTTTTAAAACAGCAACAAAAAACATGGATAAGAACAATTTTCTCTAAAAAGCATAGAGGCAGATACCCCAAGCAAAATAATCTAGTCTGTTACTGTTGCATTGTTATTACAAACACAGTAGAGTTGTGAGTGGTACAAAGAGAACTTCTGAATACTTAACATCTTTGAAGCCTCATTAGAACCCATTAACATCTCTAAATACAAGGACAATCTGGCACTGTGAAAAGACTGTGTGGAATGCAGATGTATGCAACCCCAATAAGACAATTATGGAGTTTCTTAATGTTGTAGAATCAAATACAGAACAGCATGAATGTGCTTTACAAATTATAACACTGCACTAAAATGCGATAATATTTGTTATCCAAATTCAATGTTCTCTTTTTACCATGCACATCCTAAGTGCAAAGACTCAAACTAGAATGTTTGAGATTTCTTAAAATGGCCTGTGAAACATTTACAAATGTGCTGAAGAAGTCAGTTTAGTCACTGGAATGTAATATTATTTCAAGCCCACAGTAGATGCAATGATCTTCATCTTAAAAAAAGCAAATTCCTCTCAGAATCTAATAAAGAGAGAAGTGGTTTTCAAATCATATCATGTTTAAGATACAGTGGAAGGTTTAACCACTCAAGGCAGCTTTTGTATCTATCTTTATAAACTCAAATTTATTTTCTACACTAAATCTATTTAGAAATATGTTCTTCACAGTGAACATTACAATGGAAAATGCATTAGCATTTAACTGATTTTATGATATTCTACATATAAATTTTTAGTCACTAGGCATGCTGAGTTTTCATATTGCTTGCTCATAGAAAGAGAAAAAATACATCAGAAAAAAATGTCTGTTTGGTCCCTATAACAATGATATTACTCATTGTAAATTTATAAATGGGTATTTTGTTTTTACATGTCAGTTTCAATATCTAAAATAGTGTCTGGCACATAGTAGGTGTTCAATATATATTTGTTTATTTTATTTGCTTTCTTTTTGTTTTATTTCCTTCTGTGCAGAATGTTGTAATTCTTTTGCCTAAACTGGGAATCTTAAGTACTCTATGTCCATGCATATTGACATAACTCCTTTTCTGTGTTGCCAAAGTAAAGGGACTGACCTCAGTCAGTGCTAAGTTCAAGTTAAATGCCATTTCACAGAGATTATCTCTCAGTTGTCAGTGATTTTCCCCCAGATGATACCATCCATTTTTTATTTTCATGGTGACAAGAGCACCCTGACACAGTAAGTAGAGTATAGTTGAAAGGTTTCTATGAATATTCTTCCACGAGTAGTTTGCAACTCTTGGGCAGATGGAAGGTTCATATCAATGTTTAATTACACAAGAAAGAGAGTTTTAAAAAGTAGAATATTCTTGCAACTTATTGAAAATCTTGTGATATTGAGACTCTTAAACTAAAAAAATGAATGGAGCCTTTGGCCAACATGGAATAAAACATGGACATAATTTACCCTCACTCCCCGCCTTTCTGAAAAAAAAAAAAAAAAAAAAAGCCACAAAAAATGCACTAACATGGGATACAGTGGTTTCCAGAGACTAAGTATCAGACAGTGAAGGATCTCTACGTGTTGTGAACCAATGAATGAACCCCATGATTGTGCCAGCTTATTCCCATGGGTTACCAGGCTGGAGCATGGGGATGGTAGTCTCCGACAAAACCCAGGAAACTCCTTATGTTGAGCAGGTGAAGACAGAGTTCACAAGAGAAAGTACAGAAGAGTAGAGAGCTCCCCTTACAAAGAATTCCAGAGGCCTATAGAAAGTCCCATCAAGTTTTCAAATGTATACTGAAAGCATATGTATACTTGTGAAAAAAGTACACAAGTTTGAGGACTTTCTCAAAAAGATTAGAGAGAACAATGACGGGACTTCACACAGTGCTTAGAAGATTGTCTGGTCCAACCAGCCAAATTGGAAAACCTCCTGATTCATATTACAGAGGATAAAGTACCCAGAAAGGTAGTATTGGATAATTACCTTTAGATTGTACGGCTCCGATTCTAACTAATGAACCTTGAAAGCAAAACAGCAACAACAAATATTTAAATTCTTTTCAACAAACCTAATTTGGCCCAGAAAAAAAAAATCAAGAATATTTACCAACAAGGTAAAAATTAATGATTTTGACATCAACTCAAAAATTTCCAAACATGAAAAGAAATAGGAAATACAAAAAAGACTGACCCATAGCTAATTCCAAAATAAAATGCTTGACAGGAAAGATGAAAAAAATCAAAGAATAAAATACTACAGTGGGAAGTGGAAAATATACTCTATTAATAATAGATTACATATTGTAGAAGAAAAGGTTAGTAGAATTTATGATATTTTAGTAGAAATTATGCAAACTAGAAAAGAGAACAAATTGAATAACAATATACAAACATAATGAATGCAGTGCCAATGAGCTGTAGGACAACTTTAAGTGGCCTAACATATGTGTATGTGGAGACCTTGGAGAAATAGGAAGAACTATATAACACAACAAAGCTGTTAAAGAGGGGGTGGTTGAACTTGATGGAAAAATATCACTTTAAAGTATTTTCCGAATACGTGTATACCACCAATGAAATGTCCATTAAAGGTAATCCAATTATTGCTCAAAGTAATCTTGGTTAAGAAAACTGGAGAGTTTTACAATTTCAGAATGTATAAAAAATGTAGATTTATAGAATAATGTAATTGTATAGCTAGTAACAATCTTAAATTGTACCTAGTTTAATATCCCCAATTCTTCAGTCACAGCTTATAGAATTTAAGAAAGTTAGTAGGGGGCATGTAAGACAACATATCCATAGTTATTGTGATGTAAATAAGGAGCTGAAATCTATGAAAGCTTATTGATTTTTTTGAGAAAATATCTGCTAAGTTTCAACCTAGAGTTGTTTCCAGTTTTATAATGTTTTCTAAATTAACTTGTGTATAATTCTCTTGCGCATTTTCAGTTATGTTTTTCTCAGAACCAAATAGCATGTATTAGCATTGACTTTGTGTCAGTTAATAAAAATTGTTGAATTGTTATCATTTGTTAGCAGGCAAAAAATTTAAATGCTTCACTTGGGGGTAACATCAAAATTTCAACAAATTAATACTTAACTGTTCAGAAGTCTTAGTTATTGATTTCTGATTGCTTCTCACTTTAATTCATAGGTGCAGGAGGCCTTTTGCGAAAGCTTTAGTTGTCCCAATCTATTGCTCAAAACCTTTCAGGGCCCCATTGTTTCTTATTTTAAACTAGGGGCCCAGTGCATGGATTTATTCACCTTGAAAAAAACTGTGGGCTGCAAGGCTGCGGTGGGCACAGGGGCGGGTCTTGGCCCATACTCCGCACCCCCGCCTGGCCCTTCCCACCATGGCCCCTGGAACCCTGTCTGCCTGCAGCCCTGCTCCCGCCACCGCCACTCCCATGTGCTGTCGGTGCCAGCCTTGCTTGCACCCGCTGACAGCTCAGAGTGATTTGGGCCCATGTCAGCAACAGGTGTGAGCAGAGAGCAGTGGCTGCTGCCCTGATCACCCCTCAGGAGCAGGAGGAGGTGGAGAAGCTCTGAGGGGTGATTGGGGCCAGCAGCTGCTGCTTATACCCGCTGATGGCGCCAAGCAATCGGGCCACGCCGGCAGGGGGTGCAAGCGCCAGGCAGGACCAAAGCGTGGGAGCAAAGAATTTTCAGTAACCACCAGAGGCTCACCCCGATGACAGCGACCAGCGCCCCATCTTGGTCTGGCACCCCCTCTCACCTGCTCCACCATTCCGCTGCGGCCAATGCCCACCATGTTCCGCACACACCCCCTGGTGGTCAGCGCATGTCATAGCGACCAGTTGTTTGGTTGCTCGGTTGTTCCGCTGTTTGGTCTATTTGCATATTAGCCTTTTCACTTGATATTAAAGGACTTTCATGTTAGAACACAAATTACCTTTATGGCCTTCTTTCTATTGTTTTTCATGTATTTAATTGGATGCTTGTTTTTCTCTAAAGGAGAACACCAGACTTTTATTTTATTTAGAATTCTTTTTATTTTAATATGTATTTCTTGAGGTCTCAGAAGTCTTGACATTCTAGCTTGACTATTTAAATATTACTATCCACCAACTCTGAGAAGCATCATGTCTTCATACAAACCACCAGTGATATTCCTTTTCTTGGATATAATTATGTTTCCTTGCCTTAGATTATGCATTTGATTTTGGCTAAAATATCTACATCTGCTAACATATAAATAGGAATAAAAATTTAAACACAACTTCCTGTATGCTCAGCTAGAGATAGTGAATGGTGCATGTGATTGTAACAGAAAAAGTTACCCTAAAATGATACAGCCTTCATTAATCTAATCTTTATCCCATTAATTGCTCCCTGGACTCCCCAAAACAAGCATAGTTTATGTAATTTCCTTCATTTTCACTCTTCTTGGTACAGAATGTAAAATATTGAAAGTCCATGTCAGGAGTTGCGATTCCTGAACTTCCAACATTGGCATAAAACTTTATGATAATTAATAGGAAAAACAACACTAAGTGTATACATCCTTGAGAGAGACTCAGTAGTAAAATTAAATACTTGAGAAATATTAGAAGGTTATTGAAATTTTTCAATTTTTACATGTTTGCACAAGTATAAAACACACAAAGCTTTCAGAAGCAGTCCACCAAAGACGATCCAGACAGGATCAGGATGGAAACATGTTTGTTATTTACACCTGAATAAGAGTATGAGCCATGGGATTATAGGGAACCAGAATGTGTTTCATTTGCACATGAAATAGCTCCAATTAAAAAGCTTTGAGCTCTGGGCATTTTTTTTCCCCTCCCTGAGTCATGAGTCATGAGAGCTCAAAGGGGGACCAGTGGTGGCTACTGGTCTCACTTGGATTCCAGATCTCATCTCTCTTTTGTCTGCCTACCTCTCATCTCTGCAAAGGTATTCTGTAAATAATCCTGGTATGTTCTCTGACTGCACACTGGAATTTTAAGCCAAAAACCAGAATGTTAAAATATATTAATTTATTGTTCTGTGTCCTATGTGTACTTTCACATTGAGGGTGGTTGGTGAAGTGAGGGAGGAGGGAACTAACATCATAAACTTTAATTCCTCAAAATAATTATAGCACCTTTAATTTGTTTATTTCTCTGAGCGTATGAATTACTTTAATGAAAATGTTCTCATTTTTTATCATTGCAATTTTTAATGTAAATAAGTGGATTATCTGCGTTTGGCAAATTTCTGACCTAGACCTGGTGATTGTGTTGGGTGGTGAAAAAGTGACATGATTCTCAGCCTCATGGACATTATTGTCCCACTAGAGGCCCAGTGCACAAGATTCATGCACTCAGGGTGGGGGGTGTCTCTCAGCCCAGACTGCGCCTTCTGGCAGTCTGGGAGCCCTTGGGGGAGTGGGCATAAGCCATCAGTCGGACATTCTTAGCGCTGAGAGTCTCCCATCACCGCCACTGCCCTCACCAACCGTGAGCTTGGCTTCTGGGCCTCCAGGCTTCTGGTTGAGTGGCACTCCCCCTGTGGGAGTGCCTGACCACCAGGGGGCAGCTCCTGTGTTGAGCATCTGATCGCTAGTGGTCAGTGCATGTCATAGTGACCGGTCGTTCTGCCATCGAGTCGATTTGCATATTACCCTTTTATTATATAGGATAAGAAAACTAAGAAATTATATACCTACAAACCATGTTAAGTCATATAAAGAAGGAAATCGGGTTCCAGGAGAGAGAATAGTAAGAGGGGATTTATTTACTTGGGAGATTCATGGATATCCTCCCTGAGGAGGTGATAAGAAAATGAAATATGAAGGACAAAAAGAACTCAAGCATATGAAAAATTTGGAAAACATTTTCCAGATGTAGGCAATCACTTTAGGGATGTTTCAAAGTCATGCATCTAGTTAGGTAGCAGAGCTGAAATTTAGCAGAAATTTCTGAAAATGATAATTAACATTTTTGTAGTTCTTTTAAAAGTGCTTTGCATGTGTATAATCTAATTTAATAATCATGCTCTGAGGTGGAAAACTTAGGAAATTATTGCTATGTAGAAAATCTGCTATCCTTTTTTTTTCTTAACTTAGATTCTATTATTAATTGTGAAAGAAAAATCTGAGATTCAGTTAAAAACATTCCGAGTGGCATATGAGTCATTTGTAGGTAAAATATTCAATAAAATATTTCCCATTTGAACAATGTTGAGAAGGAAATATCATCCATGTATTCAGAAGCATGTGATTAGATGCTAATCATTCACCTTCATTGAGCCTACACTGTGTTTAGAGCTTGTGTAAGGGTTTTTAAGGGGAAAAAAGGACTTCATGGAGAAGTAAGTTTTAAAATAGTCTAAAATTCTTTCAGTGGAGACTTAGAATACACACAAACATATTTAAATATTTCTAAGTGATGTACATGTGTATATATACACTGAGTGGCCAGATTATTATGATCTCTGAACACATAATAATTTGGCCACTCAGTGTATATCCTATATAATAAAAGGCTAATATGAAAATTGTCCCCTCGACTAGGAGTTCAACCAGCAGGCAGGCCGGCCAACTGCCCATGTCCCCTCCCCCTGGCCAAGCTGGCCGGACCCCACCCATGCACAAATTCATGCACCGGGTCTCAATAAATAAATAAATAAATAAATAAATACACACATATACTGAGTGGGCAGATTATTATGCGTTCAGAGATCATAATAATCTGCTACTCAATGTGTGTGTGTGTGTGTGTGTGTGTGTGTGTGTGTGTGTGTGTGTATATATATATACATATATATATATATATATATATATGTATATATATGTAGTAGAGGCCTGGCACACAAAATTCATGCACAGGAGGGGTGTCCCTCAGCCTGGCCTGCACCCTCTCCCTCTCCATTCTGGGACCCTTTGGGGGATGTCCAACTGCCAGTTTAGGCCCGGATCAGGCCTAAACCGGCAGTTGGACATCCCTCACACAATCCGGGATTGCTGGCTCCTAACCGCTTGCCTGCCTGCCAGCCTGATCACCCCTAACTGCTCCCCTGCCAGCCTGATTGATGCCTAACTGCTCCCCTGCCAGCCTGATCAGCCCCAACTGCCCTCCCCTGCTGGCCAGGTCACCCCCAACTGCCCTCCCCTGCCAGCCTGATGCCCCCCAACTGCCCTCCCCTGCAGGCCTGGTCACCCCCAGCTGCCCTCCCCTGCTGGCCTGGTTGCCCCCAACTGCCCTTCCCTGCCAGCCTGGTTGCACTCAACTGCCCCACCCCCCCGCCAGCCATCTTGTGATGACATTGCAGCGGCCATCTTGTGACGATGTCATGTGATGCCACCTAGGCTTTTATTATATAGGATAGGATATATATACATATATATATATGATGTATCATCAACTGGTCATAAATATATTTTAGTTCATATAATCCATATCAAGTTGTTCTCCAGTTAGTAAAAAATGACAATTCATATTAGCATAGTTAAAATGTTGCTAAATTAACAGACCTTAGTAGAAACTATGACTAAATAAAACACCATGAAAAATACATTATTATGCTAGAACAACTTGACATACTCAAGCAAAATAAAATTTACATCCTTCATAAAATTTAACCCAAAATGCATCATAAACCCAAATCTAAAATGCAAAACTATAAAAGTCTTAAAAGATAACAGGAGAAAATCTGGATGACCTTGGACATGGTAATGCCTTTTTAGATACAATAGTCAAAGATACTAGTCATGAAAGGAAAACTTGATGGACTTCATTAAAATGGAAAGTTTCTGCTCTGCACAAGACAATGTCAAGAAAATGAGAAGAAAAGTCACAGATTAGAAGGTAATATTTACAAAAGACACATCTGATAAAGGACTTATCCAAAATATAGAAAAAGCTCTTAAATCTCAACAATAAAAAAAAAAAACAGAAAATTGAAAAGTGGGCCAAAATACTTAAGGAACATCTCACCACAAACATATGAACTAGGGGCCCAGTGCACGAATTTGTGCTCCTTGAAAGGAATTGTGGGCTGCGAGGCTGCGGTAGGCACAGGGGTGGGTCTCGGCCCATCCTCCACTCCCCTGCTGGGCCCCTCCCACCATGGCCCCGGTCCCCTGTCTGCTGGCAATCCCACTCTGCCGCCATGGCTCCCATGTGCTGATGGTGTTGGCGCCGCTCACAACCACTGAAGGTGCTGAGTGATTCGGGCTGACTCCAGCAGTGAGTGCTAGAGGTGATTCCCGGCTTTGATCTCCCCTCAAGAGCAGGGGGAGGTGGAGAAGCCCTGAGGGGTGATTGGGGCTGGCAGCCGCTGTTCGCACCTGCTGATGGCGCTGAGCAATCAGAGCCAGCACTGGGAGCAGGCAGTGGGTGCAAGCGGCGGCTCCGGCACCAGCAGCGGGTGCAAGTGGGGCCGGCACTGGCAGCAGGTGTGAGCGCCAGGCAGGACAGCGGCACGTGGGAGCAAAGAATATTCAGTAACCACCAGAGGCTCACCCCCATGACAGCAACTGGCACCCCGTCTTGGTCTGGTGCCCCCGCTCACCATCCCACTGCGGCCGACGCCCTCCATGTTCTGTGCACGCCCCCTGGTAGTCAGCGCACGTCATAGTGACCAGTTGTTTGGTTATTCTGTTGTTCCGCCATTCGGGCTATTTGCATATTAGCCTTTTATTATATAGGATATCAAGTAAGCATAGGAAAAGATACTTCACATCATATGTCATCAGGGAAGTGCAAATTAAAACAACGAAGAGATACCACTACATATCTATCAGAATGGTCAAAATAAGGAATGTTGACAACCACCAATGCTGGCTAGGATGTGAAGCAACAAGAACCCTCATTCATTTTTTTTTAAATACATTTTTATAGATTTCAGAGAAACAGGGAGAGGGAGAGAGAGGTTGAAACATCAATGATGAGAGAGAATCATTGATTGGTTGCCTTCTGCAAACCCAACACTGGGGATAGAGCCTACAATCCAACATGTGCTCTGACCTTCTGGTTCATAGGTTGACACTCAACCACTGAGCCACATCACCGGTGAGCTCATTCATTGTTGATGGAAATGCAAAATGGTATAACTGCTTTGAAATACATTTTCACAGTTTCTTACAAAAGTAAATGTACTTGCCCTGGACAGTGGTGCTCAGTAGTTAGAGTGTCACTGGCCTATTGAAGGGTCTTGGTTTTTTGTTTTTTTTTAAATATATTTTATTGATTTTTTACAGAGAGGAAGGAAGAGGGATAGATATTCAGAAACATCGATGAGAGAGAAACATCGATCAGCTGCCTCTTGCACACCTCCTACTGGGGATGTGCCCACAACCAAGTTACATGCCCTTGACCGGAATCAAACCTGGGACCTTTCAGTCCGCAGGCTGACGCTCTATCCACTGAGCCAAACCGGTTTTGGCAGGGTCTTGGGTTTGATTCCAGGTCAAGGGCAAGGGCATGTACCTGGGTTGCAGCTTCAGTCCCTGGCCCAGGTTGGGGCACTTGGGAGAGGCAATCAATTGATGTGTCTTTCTCATTGTTTCTCTCTCTCTCTCTCTCTCCTCCCACTCTCTGTTTCTGATAACTGATAGGATAACCCAGGTGGACTCCCAAGTGACCAAAGGGTGGATAGCTTATGCAGTGTGGATAAGCTGGACAAAGGGATGATTGACATCCCAGGGTGGCGGGGGGGCAGAGAGGGACAGTGGGAGATTTTATAATGTTATTCAGAATGGTGTGCAATTTAAAATTTAGAAATTGTTTGAAAGTGGGGTCTTCCTCTATTTTGTTTTGTGCTATAATTATTTAGGAGAAAGTGAGTGATCAATAAATATTTATTGAATGGTAAAATGAATAAAAGCAGTACAACAATGTTTGTTGTAAAGAGAAATACTGATGAGTTTTACTATCACAATTGATAGATACCTCTCTACGTAAACAGATGTTCCATATAAAGGTAACACTATGCTAGCAGTTACTCCAATCCTTTTGCCTTGGGAACAGTGATGGAATCAACATTGATAGTGCAAAAGCAAACAGTGAAATGAAGAGCATTTTACCTAAGGTTTTATTTTTGGGTAATGTAATCTAATGAGGTAGAGTAGAAAATTTACTTGATGTTTTCCAGAGAAATACTCATATTCTGCCTCTCTACATATAAAAATAAAATATTAATTTATTCAAGTTAAAAAAACATGAACATGATTGATAATATTTTAAGTAACATAGAATAAACATAGAATAACCAGCCTTGAACAAGAATGAACCACTCATTGGGCCAAGATGGATACCCTTATTTAAATACCATTCATCTCTTGTAACAAGGAGAAGCAAACACCAATGAATGCAATAGGAAAGGCATTCTACCGTGGGTGAAGTACACACATTTATTTGCTTGTTTAATCCCCAATAGGGGGAAAAACATAGAGTATTAGACCAGAAAGTAACCTGAGATGTTGTCTACAACTCCTTCATTAGTAGAATGAAAACTGACACCTAGATGAGAAAGACACAGGGCTGGGTCATTAAGGAGCCTGGGTTAGCTTGCTGCCTGCTCCCAGTTAATCCCAGCTGTAACGCTGTGTCTCATCCTCATCATAACAAAGAGTAAAATGTAAAACCCACCAGAATAACATTTTACAAGTAACAGATAAGTAAGGACAATGGCAAAGCAGTTTGCATCTAGCAATATACAGATAAACACAATAAATCACAATAAATGGAATAATAAGAGCTGCTGGAAGGAGTGGTGATAAATTCACTTAGTGAAAAGTGCCAACATGTTCAATGTTCTTGTTAGGGAAAGAATTTGTTGATTCTAATCATTCGACATTAAGAGATACCAATATGTATAATTTCAGATGGTCCAAAACTTTTCTTAATAGATAGGATGATTCTGAAAAAGCTGATTAGCAAGCTTCATGTTTTTTGTTGTTTTCACTTTTATGCTTTACAAGTTTCATAAAGCCATCCTGGCCTTCACAAGCCTTTTTAATATTATGTGTAGTCTGTCCATAATAGCTACATAATTTTCTGCTAGAATTCACATTTATGAAAATGCCTACAACTTGATTTGAGACAAAATTAAGAATTACAAGTCCAGTTTTCAACAGATATTTAACAGTGGGGCAGTGCATTGTCTTCTTGGAAGATTTATACTGAATATTTACATTGATTTTAACAGAAAGTTTGGGGCTAAATGATCCTTTAGAGTCGATCTCTCTTTTTAAAAAAAAAAAAAAAATGAACCAGAGAGCCAAATCCCTGTTTCTTTTTCGTGTGCCATCTGTTTGACCTCAGACAAGTTACTTAACTGCTCTGCAAATCAGTTCCTTCACAGGAACAATGGGGACAGTAATAACATCTACCTCACAGGTTGCTACAGAACAGTAAGAGCTCATCCACCCAGCGCTAGCAGAGCCAACACTAACCACTGAGATTTGCGGGGGATTATTGGAAGCTAATGCTCAAAGCCTGAACTCCCTACCAGTGTGTAGATTACAGATTATAGAGGGCAAAATCACAAGACACCTTGTTAGGAGATGAGGTAAGGGAAATAAATAATTTCTTCCATTTTTGAGGACACAGTTCTGAAGAGAGAGAGAGAGAGAGAGAGAGAGAGAGAGAGAGAGAGAGAGAGAGAAAGAGAGAGAGAATTATTTCTGGAGCTAGGATGTTAAGCTAAATTTAGTCGAAGTTATAAAGCCCCTTGCTTTCAGGATTGATGTGAGGATTAACTGATTCAATATCTGTAGAGTGCTTAGATTATGCCTGACACATGCTAGTTAAAATTAGAGTAATTTCTACTATTACTGCTACTACTTCTCTAATACACTTCTTATTTTGTAGTTTTTGTTTTAGAGATTTATGGTACTGAGGAATATATTTTACTCAAAAGGTTAGTCACTCCACTGTGGCTTGCTTCTATACCTAGATTCTCTCTGCCATCAAAGAAAGGAAGCCAGAAAAGAGAGAGAAGAAAACAGTAAGCCAGAGAGAGAGAGAGAGAGAGAGAGAGAGAGAGAGAGAGAGAGAGGTTTGGAGAATAGGATATGCAGATATGGGATAGAGGAGGCAGGATGGTTGGTGACAATCAGAGAAAAGATATTTGGTGAAGAGCCTTGTCTGACTAAAGTAAGAGAAGGGTTTGGCTCTTTGAGTCCCAATTGATGGACCTCCTGTGCAACCCACACAGGGTATGGAGCCCATGCCCTGGCATGTGCCCTAACCGAGAATTGAACTGTGACCTCCTGGTTCATAGATCAACACTCAATCACTGAGCCACATCAGCTGGGCATATATAATTTTTTAAAGATGGCACTTAACCTGAAATATAAATATATAACATTGTAAGATAAAGAAAAATATTCACATGCTTTGGGAAGAGAACAGAACAGGAAACCAAGCACTTTATTTGTAAGCATGCTGATTCATGCAGATGAACTACTGAAAATAATTACATAGAAATTTAGAAAAAAACAGGCATTATCAGAGATAGACGTAACACCTTAATCAATAAAGAAAAAAAACATTATAAAAAAAATAGACGTACATTTTTAAAGACTGACATCTGTCGCAAATTAGCGGAATATATGGATGAGTTAAATTTCATTTCAACAGAATTTTGGAGGCAAATATGCTGAAGACTAAGGAAACAAAATACCATGTTAAATTAAGAACACTTTTTTTTTTAATCTCTTATTTGTATTTTATTTTACTTTTTTACAGCTGAGAGTAGGAAGCAAAATTGTAGTTCACTCTTAATTATAGAGTTGCAAAAGCAATGCTGTAATTAGAGCTGTGAAAAATGTCTGGCGACAGATTTTCTTTGTAGTTTGAAGGAGTGAAAAATCCTATTGATAGTATTTGATATGAGTTTCATCAAAGTGAACCAAAGAGATACACTAACTTCTTTATGTTTCTCTGACACTGAATGTGACAACTGCTAATTGTTATCATTTTCATATGTGGTAGCTGTTTTTAAATCCTCAGGCTTGCATTTATAAAAGGTTTGCTACTCTTTTTTCATATTGAAAATTTTACATTTAGATGATTAGAGAAGTGGACAGGATATAAATACTAACTGAACACTAGAGTCAAAGCTTTAACCCTTAAGTCTTATATAACACCAAACGTATCCTCTGCTTATGGTGAACATTAAGTGATTTGTAACTAGTTATCATCTAATTGAATTCCCTGATTTCATCAATGATATGAACTCATGCTCTGCTGCATACATACCTACAAATTGGTGTCTAAATGACCTAATCATCCTAGTCAAAGAAATAAATGTATTTTAAACGAAATATCATTGTCTTTATATATAGAAAAAGGAAAACAAGAGAAAACTCTTAAAGTTTTCCTTTCAAAGCATACATATATAATAGAAAATCATTTTAAAAAGGTAGATATAAGTAATTATATCTATTTTAAACTATTCCATTAAACATATCTCAAGGTATATTACATAGTATTTATTTATTATATTTGTATAAATATGGGCACAAAGACTACTGTGGGCAGTTAACATTATTTTCCTTCCTCTGGGTGCTGCTTACAGATTAAAAAAACAACACAACTTTGTTAAAATTCATCTAGCAGCCTGGCCAGTGTGGCTCAGTTGGTTGAACATTGCTCCATGCACCGAAAGGTCACCAGTTTGATTTCCAGTCAGGGCACATCCCTGGGTTTTGGGCTCAATCCCCAGTCGGGAGTGTTCAGGAGGCAGCCAATTGATGTTTCTGTCTCACTGATCTTTCTATTTCTCTCTCCCTCTCCATTCCTCTCTCTCTAAAAATCAATAAAAACATATTTTAAAAAATAAATAACTAAATTTTATCTAGCTTACAATTACAATTCGTGAGTTTTTCAATGTGTACGTACTTTAATAAATAGCTTATTCAAACATTTTTAAATAATGTTCTACTTCTCTGCTTCCACACATTTCTGTATGATAGTAAATTCTATGGGCAGATAGATACTAGTGAACATGGGCAGAGCAAGGGCGATGGGCCAGGCACAGATACTCACCAGGGCAGAAAGCCCTGGATGCCTTATAAGGAGCAAAATGGGGAAAACAAGAACCTGGCCCCCAGGGTAACCTATCCTCCTTCAACATATCACTCACTGGTCATGCGGTTTGGACCCCGGATCTTTCATATAGATGGCCAGGCAGTTTGGACCTCCTGGCCTTTTCCTCCCTAAAGATAATATCTACGCTCAGTTATATGTCAGCTCCAGGCCCAGAAAAGCAGCAAGACCAGACAAGGGACACCTCAGGACCAGCTACAGCTACATTGACTAAGGACCCCCTGCCCTGGAGCCGAGCAATCAGTGGAGACCAGGACCCTGAAAGAGCACAGGACCCTGGAAAGCTGATGAATATTCTACTGAGCCCTCCCCTGAGCCCTCCTCTAACCCCATGGGATGTGCAACTAGGGGAGCAATAGGCAGCAGCAGCTCATCCCAGGCCAACCCCCTGAACTGTCTCCTCAGCCCCCTTTTCTCTGATTCTCGGTGAGACAAAGCAGCCCAGACAAGGTTTTCCTGTTGCTGCTTCTATGCCCTGCCTTGTTTCACTAGTTTTGCTGAAGCCAATAAATACTTATTTACTTTGCTATACTTTGCCTCTTGATTGAAATCTTTTCTTCAAGGAAACAAGAACCAAGGTTTAATTGTTTTCTCCCCAGTAACATAACTAGACTTCAAGTTATTTTCTAGAGATAGTTCTCAAGCATGTTTTATTTCTTTGTTTATTTTGCACAATTACCTCTCTCTCTCTCTCTCTCTCTCTCTCTCTCTCTCTCTCTCTCTCTCTCTGTCTCTCTCTTTCTCCCCCCCCTCCCTTAATGGCAGCTAACTTGAAGAGATCTGAAATCATAAGATTGACTGGTAAGGCCATGCTTTCAATTTTATCTTATTTTGCCACACCTCAGCACATCTGTCTTTGCTTCTTTATGTTTTTGTTGTTGTTGCTCAAATTCCTTTTTTTTTTTTTTTTTTTTTTTTTTGGAGAGTGTGGTAGGTATCATTTTACTGTCCCACTAGAACCTTTGTTTCTCAAAGTTTTTTTTCAGTCTCATTTTCTGCTTTTTGGGCTTCAGGAACAATTGACTTTTCCAACCTTGGCAAGAGCTTAAGCTATGGATTCTCTACCTTGTCCTCAATGTGTGTGCAGACCATAAAATTATTTTCGTTGCTACTTCATAACTGTAATTTTGCTACTGTTAATGAATCATAATGTAAATATCTGTGTTTTCTGATGGTCTTAGGTGACCCTGCTAGCAGTTCTCAACCTGTGACCATCGGAAAACACAGATATTTACATTAAGATTCATTAACAGTAGCAAAATTACAGTTATGAAGTAGCAATGAAAATAATTTTATGGTTGGGGCTCACCACAACATGAGGAACTGTATAAAAGGGTCGCGGCATTAGAGAGGTTGAGAATCACTGCACTAGAGACTTTGTAAGCCTTCACCTGATCTCAGATGCTATTTTTCCAAATGTTTTGCAAAGGTGTAAAGAAGATATTTGGCTTTCCTCATGGCTAATTCTGTTTCCTCATTGTCCAGTAACTCAGCCACAGTCATGACCTTTTATTTATTCATTTTCAGCTCTATAACTTTAGCATGGTTTTCTCAGGTGGGTGTAAGGGGGAGAGATCAACCAAAGGACTTGTATGCATGCATATAAGCCTAACCAGTGGTCACGGACAACAGGGGGTTGGGGGCATGCGTGGGGAGGGGTTTGGGATGGGAATGGGGGGATGAGGAAAAATATGTGATACCTTAATCAATAAAGAAATAAAAATAAATAAATAAACAGAATATTTTTTTATTTTCTTTTTTTCTAGTACTTCCTAATAAAAGTTAAGCAGAGCAAATATTCTTATCATATTTTTACCCAATTGTTTGAGGGATGAAATATAGTAGCTTTTCAGAGATTTTTTTTGTTTTTGGTCTCAAGTCTTAATGCTCAATATTTTACCAATTTAGCTTACCAATGTGCAAGATGTTTAAAGAGAACTTACTCTATTTTTACACAGTGGTGATTAAGAGCTTTTTGACATTTGTTCTTAAACACTTTTTTAATTGTAAAAATACTCTTTATTTTTGTGTTTAATAACTTAAATTAGTCACACAAATTAGTTTATGTAAAACCAATATTAGTATTCTTTTTAACATTTACTGCTCAGGAGGCAAAATGTATTTATTCTGTGTTTTGGGAAAAACATCTATGTGACATTTTAAGAGAAAGTGGAATTAAGTTGATGAAGAAGATGATTTTGTAAAACTTATCCCACAGAGAAGCAGATCAAGCTTTTTAAAGTAAATGTCAGAGTTGGTTGACAGAACAAAAGTTATCACAAAGATGACTTATTTTTCTTCTTTCCTGTTATCACAAATAAATCATCTATAGTTACTGGGTAAATTAAGCAGGTAAATAAGATAAATAAGCTGTATAATTGAGAAACCAAGATGGTTACTCTGTAATACTACTTTAGAAAAGTTTCAAAATCAATTTCAAATGCCCATTTTTCATGAAATTAAGAAGAAATTAAAACTTGTAAGGCAGCTTTAGTAATGTGTTTAATGCAGTTACTGAAATTCAGTAACTGGGGGCTTCTTTATATTAGTGACATGCTTAAAGTATAAATAAGAAAAAGAAATAATGTTAAGAAGAGGAAAACATAAGAGAAATGAAGCTACAAGGAGGAGGGTAAAGAAGAGGGAGAATCTTTTTAAAAGAAATGTAATGCTAGCTACCAAAAATTTCAAAACTTCCAGCAAATTTTCAGATTAAAGATAATTTCCCAAAATCTAGCTTACCCTTTCTGGGTTTTATTGGTTTCTAGGAAGATCTTATTCTATAGCACCCAGAGCTGTACATTTTACCTATGTGCTCATTTCCAAATCTCTGCTCTCAAGAAGTGTTTCAAAGTCAAGTATACCTTGGGTGAATAAAGGCAAGTGTGAATGCTCCAGGAATACCTGCATTTTGCCTTTTGTGGCTAATCTATATATATAAAAGCCTAAGTGACCAGCCATCGGCTGACCGGCTGACCATCCATCCGTCCCATAGCTATGACATGCACTGATCATTAGGAGGCAAAGGCTCAATGCAGGAGTGGAAACCACAGGCATGGAAACATGGAAAAGTCTGATGAATCTCAGAGAGAAGGGGAAAGGGGGAGGGCAGGAAGAGATTAACCAAAGATCTTATAGGCATACTAGAGGCTCAGTGCACGGATTTGTGCACTGGTGGGTCCCTTGGCCTAGCCTGTGGGGATCAGGCCGAAACCAGCTCTCTGACATTCCCTGAGGGGTCCTGGATTATGAGAGGGCACAGGCCAGGCCAAGGAACCCCACTGGTGCACTAATCTGTGCACCAGACCTCTAGTCTATATATGTAAAAGGCTAAGCAACCATCTGACTGGTAGCTAAGATACGCACTGACCACTAGGGGGCAGATGCTCAATGAAGAAGCTGCTGAGCTGTAGTGATCTGATAGTGGCGGTTCTCAGTAACACACCCTGGAACCAGAGAGGTGGGAGCCTAATTCTGAGGTGAGTCACCTGAGAATCACCCTCTCAATATTCAGGACCCCTCAGGGGATGTTGGAGAGCCAGCTTTGGCCCAATCCCCACAGGCCAGGCTGAGGGACCCCACCGGCCGGAGGAATCCCTCTTCCAGCCACAGCACTGTCTCAGGTGTGGCTAGCACGGGGAAGGACCACAGGAGGTTGGCTCCAGGGCGTGTCCAGCCTGTCTTACCCAGTCCCACCCTGCCGGCCATCTTCTAATTAATTTCCTTTCAATGTGCATGAATCTGTGCACCAGGGCACTAGTTTTTGAATAAAATTTTGTTACTAAAATTTTAAAAAAGGGGATTTAAAAAAGCTTAAGGCTTTGCTTGCTGATGAGAAATTGCACCATTAAAGCTACTCTGGCTACAAAGTATGTGAGGATTTTTTAGACTAAATATCATATCGGAATCACATATCTCTTAGATGTACATGATCTTCAATAAAACGTATTCTGTGGCAAGTTATAAATGAGGAGAGACCATTTTAAAATATAAAGTTACCATATATAATATATGCATAATCCATGGACACAGACAATAGGGTGGTGGGAGCCTGAGGCAGGGATGGGTTAGTAGGGGTCAATGAGGGAAAAAAGGGGAACGTATGTAATACCTTCCACAATAAAGATTTGAAAAAATTTTTAAAAGTTATAGATATTAAACAAAAGGGAAAGATATTTCTAAAAATAGAACAAGTATAGTTCATCAAAGGCAACATTAAGTAAGTCTAAATAGACAAGAAAAAAAGTATAATATCCCCAAACTAATAACCATGCTTAAGGAAAGAACTAAATAATTTTTAAATCAATTTTATTTATTAATTTGTTATTTAAAAAAGTTAATGACTCTATATTTAAGCAAGAGTCATTATTCTTATAAATAAATGCAATGCTAAAAGAAAAGGATTTTCAAGTTGAGAGCAATAGCATTTTTTTTTACTAAGGCTCTTCAAAACAAGTAGACTTCATTTAAACAAGAGGCCTTTCTCACCAGCTCTCTTCTTGCTCTGTAATGCTTGGGTAGATGTGCCGGAAGCCACAGCTAAGGAGCAGTCCTACAATGTGACTCAGAAGCACTCTCTTAGACTCCTTATTGCTGTCTTTTAACTATTAAACTTTGACCATTAAGTTCCCCAATCATTAGCTTTCTCATGAAGATTTTAATGACCACAGTTTTGGGTACTTCTGAGAACCAAATAAACAACTTATCATTATCCCTACAACATACTAGCTGTAATCAAACTTGCAAACAATTTGACTAATAATAAGAAAACAACTTTATTTTCTTTCCCTATCAACACAATCTTATTCTCTTTCCCTATCAACACAATCTGTTCTGACCCTTGGCTGAAATCCAGGAAAGGTCTGTATCTTTTCTGGTCATTCTCAGATAATGAAAAAGAAAATCCCCTTCAGAATTTCAAGAGGCAAAGCTACTCTTATTTCCATCATTAAAACACATGTTCAACATTACACTCAAACTTGCAAAGTTTATTGAAAGTTTAAACCATCGTCCTCTCCTAGTTCAGACTTGCTTATGGCAGGAAGTTGAAATGGAAAAATGGACATTTTTCCTCCCTCACCTTCCATTAATAGTTATTACTCCTTACTCCTTCATGGCCAGAGTGAAGAAAGAAGCAAAGATAAAGGATCAAAAATTCGTATTTGCTATGGTTAGCTGAGATACACTGTGGGCGTGGCAGGCATTTTATGGGACATGTTTTATGCTTTCAAAGTGTCTGTCTCTCTCCCTCTCTCCCTCCCCCCAGATATTCAGACACTTAGTCCACATGAAACACAAACAACTTCCTGTTGGTGGGAGAGCAGTTAGTTCCCTGCAACAGTCTGCTGCTATGAGCCACTTCATGCCGCTTCTTGCCTTTTAGAATGTATGCTCAGGATTGAGGTAGACACATATCTCCTGTGACCCACTTCCCATCGCCCTCGACCAACTCCTGAGGATACTTAATAAAAGTCCTCTAAGTGGCCTCTTTGGAGCCCCCTTTATTAGGTCTGAGCTTAGGAGGAAGTACATTGACTGAAATTCCCTCATTTATATCCTACCTGTCTCTTGATCTTTCCAGATTCTTTCACAGGCTGGAACCTGGTGCATACTGCAGGTCACACAGTTTATTTGAATAGATAATCGGTGGGACTTTGGAGGCAGGGAGTATGTCCTAGTTTCCTATTACAGCCTAACAAAACTTAATGACAACAACAATTGGTTATTATCTCTTAGGGTTCTATCCTTTATTTGGCTCGGCTGTAGGATTCTTGTTTGGGGGTTTTTTCATGAGTTTTTCATGAGTCAAGTAGCAACTCAGGTTAGAGTTGCAACTTCTTTCCTTATCAGAAGGCTCCACAGGACAGGAAGCAGGAGCTGCCAGGGCTGTTAGGGACCATGTTTGGGGCAGCACAGAATCGTGGCTAATTATTCAATTGGTTATAGCAGTCACAGGACCTGTTCAGACTTGATAAGGGGGTGGAGAGATGGATGTCATCTTGTGATGCAGGGCGGCAAGGTGACCTTGGTAAAGAGCAAATGACATGGAAGATAGTATAGCTATTATTGGAAAATGCAATCTGCTATGAAGTACTTGCTGCCTATATTCTTAGAGCATTATTTAAAACTGAGAAACATTTTCATTTTAAGTTCCTGATAATGTAGGCATTCAGAAGATGTTAGCTACCTATTCTTCCCACCACCCACACTTCACTTTAGTCCTTTGACAGTGCTAAAACAATTTGGTCATCCCCTTAGTTACCAAATTTATGAGTATATGAAAGAATAGAAATAAAATTGTTTGTCCCCCCTTATCCTCAGGGAATGTGTTGCAAGATCTCCAATGATTGCCTGAAACTATAGATCGTATAAAACCCTATATATAATGTGTTTTTTCCCTATACATGCATACCTATGATAAAGTTCAATGCCTTTCCCTTATTTTTTAAAATGTTTTTATTGATTTTAGAGAGAGAAGAAGGGAGAGGGATAGACGAATAGAAACATTGATTGTCTCCTGCACAGTCCCTACTGGGGATGGAACCCACAACCTGGGCATGTACCCTGACTGGGAATCAAATGGGGCACTTCTTGGTTCATGGGTCTATATGCTCAACCACTGAGTCCCACCAGCTGGATGCCTTTCCGTTCTTAATTAAGCACTAATCATGCACTGTGGCTATCATTTTTTATTTTCAGTTTGAGATGCAACAGAAAAAACGAGCATGAATTTCTTTTCCTTCTTCACAATTTACAAATAGATGATTTGTTCTGAACATAGGTCTTTGCAACCTCAGCATATGACATTTTTTCTTTCCTTATGAAGTGAAGAACTTTTGCCTTTTCATTTAACGATAACACTTTATGACTTCTCTTTAGCATATCTGAATGGCCAACATCACTACCCTTGCACTTTGTAGCACTGCTAGAATAAGGGTTACTTGAACATAAGCACTATGTGTGACGTGTCAACAATCAGGCTGGTAAACCAGTCTACTAAATGACTAAGGGATGGAGAGAGAGTAGAACATGAATACACTGGACAAGGAAATTATTCACATCTCACACGGGTCATAGAGTGATGGTACAAGGTGTCATCATACTCCTCAGAATTTAAACTTATGAATTGTTTGTTTCTGGAATTTTCCATTGAATATTTTCAGACTGTGGCTGACTTTGGGTAATGGAAGCCGTGTAAAGCAAAACTGCAGATAAGGAAGATTACTCTTTGAAACAATACCCCATGAAACTTTATGCAGGAGGGAATCTTTTAGAATGGGAGAAAAATTACTTTTCCTTTCTCCTTAGAGTTTATTTTAATTCAACTTAATGTTTTGAAAATTAATACATTCCTTGGTGTTAAGTTTTGTGAATTCTAACACATGCACAGGTTCATGTGGTCATTCATAATTACCACAATCGGGATTCAGCATAATTCTATTGGCTCCCCCAAAAAATTATCTCATGCTAATCCCTTTGTAGTCAGACTCTTTCTCACTTAACCTTGGCAGCCCTTAATTTCTTCTTCATCATTATAGTTTATCTTTTTAAGAATGTCAAATAAATGGAAATATATAGTACACAACTGTTTGAGATTGGTTTTCTTTCTCTCATCAACATTCCCTTAAGATGTATTTCCCTGCCCTAACCGGTTTGGCTCAGTGGATAGAGCGTCGGCCTGCGGACTCAAGGGTCCCAGGTTCCATTCCAGTCAAGGGCATGTACCTTGGTTGAGGGCACATACCCAGTAGGGAGTGTGCGGGAGGCAGCTGATCGATGTTTCTAACTCTCTATTCCTCTCCCTTCCTCTCTGTAAAAAATCAATAAAATATATTTAAAAAAAGATGTATCCAAGTTGTTGTGTGTTCATTAGCTTTTATTGCAGAACACTAGTCCGTTGTGTGAATGTTCCACAGTTTATCATTCACTTGTGAAAGACATTTGTACCATTGCCAGTTTTTGAAAATTATGAATAGAGCTGTTATGAATAATAGTATACAGGTCTTTGTGTGAACATAATTTTTTATTCCTTTTGAGTAAATTCCTAAGAGTGAGATTGCAGGGGTATGGGGTAAGGATACATTTAAATTCCTAAGAGACTGCCAATCTTCTTTCCAGGGTGGCTGTCTTATTTTGCATTCCTACTGGCAATCAATGTAGGAGAGGTCTCATTGCTCTGAAACCTAACCAGCACTTCCTATTTTCAGTAATAAGCATATATATTTTTAATTGGAATGATTATATTAGGTAAGTAGTATTATCTTATCATAGTTTGATAATTTATTTCTTGACTGTCTATTGATGACAAGTATTATTTTGTGTCCTACTTTACATAAGTTTATGCTCTTAGGCCAAGTGTATGTTCAAGGCTTTGTCAAATTTTTAATTGAGCTGTTAATTTTCCTACTGTAGCATTTTGAGTGTTTGGTGTGTTTTTTTTGTTTTGTTTTTTATAAGTGCTAAATGCAAATTCTTTTTCAGATTTTTTTATTCTATTAATAGTATTGTTAGCTGAGCAAATTATTTTACTCAGATCTTGTCTAAGATGGCACTTAACTGGGGGCATATTTTTATTTCTTTAGTTTTATATTTTAAAGTACTAGTTATGGCCCTCACTGGTTTGGATCAGTGGATAGAGCCTCGGCCTGCCGACTGAAGGGTCCCAGGTTCGATTCCGGTCAAGGGCATGTACCTTGATTGTGGGCACATCCCCAGTAGGGGGTGTGCAGGAGGCAGCTGATCAATGTTTCTCTCTCATCGATGTTTCTAACTCTCTATCCCTCTCCCTTCTTCTCTGTAAATTATCAATAAAATATATTTAAAAAAATAAAATAAAGTACTACTTACGATTGATTTTGCATAATTTTTAAATAGGATATGAGGTTTAAGGTTCTCTCTCTCTTTTTCATATATTCATGTATTGAAAAAATAAATTTTCCTATTTATTTGCCTATATACTTAAAAAATAAATTATTGACCATCTCTGTTCTATTCTACTCATCTATATGTCTATACCATATGTTCATAATTACTATAGTTTAAAATAGTTCTAAACTCAGGTAGCATGATGCCTCTAAATCCATCTTTCTGTATTAAAATTGTTTTGGCCAATCTATTTCTTATTTTAGTTCATTTGTCTTTTCATATTACTTTTCAAGTGAGCTTGTCTATATCTATCATAATACTGCTGGGAAGAGGTTGATTATAATTGCGATAAATTTATAGATCATTTTGAGAATAACTGACAGCTTTAACATGCTTAATCATTTGATTCATTTTTAATTTAAGAGAATTTAAGGTATTTGTTATTTTCTATATTAACAAAAATAAAAAGTCATCTTGTTCACCAGCAAAGCTCAGATTAAAAAAATAAAAAAATAATTAGTTGTAAACTCAAAAAAAAACTATAAATATATAAGAATAAATGTGAGAACATGTATGAAACTTTTGTGAACATTATTAAAATATTATTGAAAGACGTATGATATCTAGATGGCAGACATTAATAGCTATTTAATGTAACCTAAAGATGTAATCCCAAGTGAAACTTCAAAGTTCATCTTGAGGAATGAAAATGCAAAAATAACCACAACAATTATGAAAAAAATAGGTTTTCTCATATATATATATAAATATTATAAAAATACTAATGCATAAATATTCATAGAAAACATTGGACTAGAAGTGAAAATGAAAAAAGACATATCAGTGGGAGTTTTCTGGGTTGTTCAAGCAAGTGGGGAAACATTCTGATCTGTGTGGGTGTGTGTGTTTTGTATATCACTCGTGTGTGTTCATTATATACTAGGGGCCCAGTGCACGAATTCGTGCACCTTGAAAGGAACTGTGGGCTGTGAGGCTATGGTAGGCACAGGGGCAGGTCTCGACCCATCCTCTGTGCTCCCGCCTGGCCCCTCCTGCAGTGACCCATGGTCCCCTGTCTGCTGGCAGCCCCGCTCCTGCCACCACAGCTCCCATGTGCTGACAACCCTGCTCACACCTGTTAACGATGTGGAGCAATTGGGGCTGGTGCCAGCAGTGGGTGAGAGCGGGGCCAGCACCGTCAGCAGGTGCGAGCAGCAGCTGTTGCCCTGATCACCCCTCAGGAGCAGGGGGAGGTGGAGAAGCCCTCAGGGGCAATCAGGGCCGGCAACCTCCACTGGCACCCACTGATGGCGCCAATCCATTGGGACCGGTGCCGGGCACCAGCAGCAGGTGCGAGCAGGGCCGGTGCTGGCAGTGGTTGTGAGCAGCGGCTCCGGCACCAGCAGTAGGTGCAAGTGAGGCTGTCGCTGGAAACAGGTGCAAAGGGTGGCTGCTGTCCCCAATCTCCCCTCAGGAGCAGGAGGAGGTGGAGAAGCCCTGAGGGGCAATCAGGGCCGGCAGCTGCCGCTTACACCTGCTGATTGTGATGGCCCTGCTCGTGCCCGCTGACGGTGCTGAGAGATCGGGGCTGGCACCGGGTGCCAGCAGTGAGTGTGAGCAGTGGCTCACCCCGATGACAGCGACTGGCACTCCCGCTCAACTGCTCCACCATCCTGCTGCGCCCGATGCCCGCCATGTTCCACGCATTCCCCCTGGTAGTCAGCACATGTCATAGCGAATGGTTGTTTGGTTGTTCAGTTGTTCTTGTTGTTCTGCCATTCGGTCTATTTGCATATTAGCCTTTTATTATATAGGATATCCATCTATACTATATCTGTGTCTATATAGCTATGTAATTTCTTCAAGCTTATTAATGATAGTGAGCAATTAAAATAAAAACAAAGTTATTCAGTAAATTAATAGCTAAATACTCTTATCTCTTTTATAAGAAACCAGAGTACCGATGCACGAAATTTGTGCAAGAGTAGGCCTTTGCAACTGTGGCAGCTGCCTGGATCCCTCCCTTGCAGCCGTGGGCCAGCTGCCTCCATCCCGTGGCTACAGCCCTGGCTTCATCTGGAAGGATGTCTGGAAGGACGTCCGATCTAAGTAGCATACTATGCTTTTATTATTATAGATACTATACAGAACTTTAAAAAAAAAACAAAACATAAATCTTGCCTTAACCAGTTTTGCTCAGTGGATAGAGCATTGGCCTGTGGCCTGAAGGGTCCCAGGTTCAATTCTGGTCAAGGGCATATACCTTGGTTGTGGGCACATCCCCAGTAGGGGGTGTGCAGGAGGCAGCTGATCGATGTTTCTCTCTCATCGATGTTTCTAACTCTCTTTCCCTCTCCCTTCCTCTCTGTAAAAAAATCAATAAAATATATTTTTAAAAAATCCATAAATCATTTGTTTATATTGTTCAATAAAAAGAGCAAGTCAAAGGGGAATATACATAACATCATTTACTATATAAATACAAAATTATGTTTGTATTTATTAAATTACATAAAAAATGAAATTCCCTTTCTGTGGGTAAGAATAATACATGTGTACGTAAGCAAAGTGCATATATAGTATATATTTATATGTATATATAATTACTTAAGGAGAAGGGTGAGGCTTAGGTATATGTGCATGTGAAAGGGAAAGAGATGAACATTTACTTTTTCTCTCTTTAAATTTCTGTATTGTTAGAATATTTTACAATTAACATGGATTCATAGTACAAAATTTTAAGAAAAATAAAAAAGCAATATTCTAAGTAATTAGCAATAAATTGTTAGTCTTTTTCTACACTTGGTTTAATCTTTACATACTTATACAGGTAACTACACATGTGTCCTTTTTTTAAGGATATTTCTTACAAGGAGCATTATATGAGCATTTTTACTTGAGTAGATTCCTATAAATTTTTTCTTAGAAGTTAATGAAACATAGCCGGAAGATCAATGTGAATCTCTGATCTCTGCAGCCACCACATCACTAATAATTATAGCCAGTAGGGTAGAGGCAGGCTTAGCTGTCTTCATTTTAATTTTATTTCTGAACTTCTATCATTATCTCTCTTCATATCAAGCAGGTGGAATGAATAACAGTTCCCATCTGTGACATTAGATGGTTTATGAAATTCTAAGGCTGATTTAGAGTGATACTATTGGTCTTCATCCCGTATGTTATTGTTTGGCCCACAATAGTAACCCTGACTTACCATTTTTCATCCCCAAATAAGATATAATCTTTATAGAATCATACTGCTACTATGCCAGAAGGACAATATAATTAGGTACATTTCATTTTTAATTCCAATGTGTAGCTGTGAATATTTTAAATTATGTACCCTTCTAATCTGCATGTGTATCCCAAATATAAGTAAAGTAACATTTAAGGTACCTTTAATAATGATAACAGACTCATATTTTTAATTGAATCTACTGGGGTACATTGATTAATAAAACCATACAGGTTTCAAGTGTACAAGTTTATATAACACATCATTTGTATACTGCATCGTGCACTCACTACCCAAAGTCAAGTGTCTTTCCACCACCATTTATCTCCCCTTTGCTCTCTTCCACCTCCCCCAATCCCCTTTCCTCAGTCAATCACCATCTGTTGTCTGTATCTAACAGATTCATATCTTTATCGATGTTTCACATGGGACAATTTGAATAAAGCTGGCAGGATTTTGCTTCAGAGAAACTAGTAACAGTTAGTTGATTGACCCATTTCTGGTTCCTGATATTTTGGTCCATGATGTGAGCATAAGATGCTTATCCTGTGAGTTCTGGGGACTAAGAACAATACTCATCAATGCATCATTCTGGTGGGAGGGGAAAATGAAGCAGTAGAGGAATAGAAAATGTCAGTTATTTGGGGCCCAGGAGAGGATTAAACTCTAAATTCTTGCAGGGAATTAGTAAAGAGGGAAATAGTCATGTATTTGTGTCCCTGAATAAGCATATTCTGCTCATATTGATTCCTTGTGTCACATAATTATGGATTTGTTGTTGTTGTTGTTAATCCTCACCTGAGGATATTTTTCCCATTGATTTTTAGAGAAACTGAAGGAAGGGAGAGAGAGAGGGAGGGAGGGAGAAAAGGAGAGAGAAAGAGAGAGAAACATAGATGTGAGAAATTGCTTGCCTCCCCCAAGTGCCCTAACCGGGGCCTGGAATCAAACCTGCAACCCAGATAGAAGCCCTTGACTAGGAATTGAACCCGAGACCCTTCAGTGAGTGAATCAATGCTCAGACCCCTGAGCCTCACCAGCTAGGGCTAATTATAGATATTTTGCTCTCCCCCTACTTCATTGCTAGAACATGTATAAACATACACAAATGAACACACCTGGAAATTTAATTTATGTGGACTTCGGTGTCCTTGGTTATGTCTATTATCATTGATTTAAGTAGAAATATTAGGGTGAATATCAAAACACTACTAATTTTATCATGAAAATTCTGAGTCTCCCAGAGACTTAAGAAACTGGCATCTTGTGTTTTTCCACTAGAATTTTCTTAGATGGCTTTCATGTCTGGATTCACAAAATGTTTCTGTCCAATTTTTTGCTTTAAACAAGATTGTTTTTTCAGCTTTATCATGCAGCTATATTGGTACTGTCCTTCACAGAGTAAACAAACAGGAATTAAAAAGTGCAGTGAAAAAATTGTGGTTTTTAAAGTCTTTCAAATTTTTTTTTCATATTAAAATTTGTATAGTTTAAAGTTTCCTAATTATTTTTTTATCTTATAAATCAATCCATATTTTTATTACTTTTTACTTTGATTTTTATAATGCTATTGTTCTGTCTAGTTTACTAAAATTAATATTTATATTATCCAACAATTGACCATATTTTCTCCATGTTTATGATTCCTATATAACATTTAATTTTTAGCTAATGCTACTCTTTTATGTGTAATAGAGATATAAACTCTCTTTTTGTATCCTAGAAAGTATGTGTCCATTCCATTTAATGTCGTTATCTATAATCTTAATAATAAAAGAGTAATATGCTAATTAGACTGAACAGCTGAACGACCTTCTGGACATCCTTCCGGACGACCTTCTACATGAAGTCGGGGCTACGAGGGCTGAGGCAGGCCACCGCGGCTGTGAGGGCCAAGCCCCGTGCATGAATTCGTGCATTGGGCCTTTAGTTATCTTATAATCAGTGACCTGCTTTCTTCAGTATTTTTGTGTGGGATGGGGTGCAAGCATGTGTGTCTGTGTGTATGTAGTTCATGATTGATCCATTTCAGAGAAGGTTTTGAAAATCCCCTTCATGAAAACACATGGAGGAGAAAAAAGAAAATTAATGGGTTGACCACTGTGGAATATATTTATATAAAACAGAAGGATAAATTTTTCTAAACACTTGTGATAAATTAATAGCTACAACATGGCACTGAAATTTATTCTTTGCTTTCTTGAAACAAAGAGAAAAAGAAACATATTGGATTGTAACCTTTCATCTGAAAACATATGTATACATCAACAAAGACAAACTATATTTGGCTTAAAATCCAACAGAAAACAATATTCATTCAACAAGCATGTGTTGAGACTGCGTTGTAATATGTGATCAAAATACAAATCTGCCACTCAAAATTAAGGCACATTAGGAAAACCCAATATGAATGATAAAAATAAAGACTTATTTGAAGATCTTACATTCTCCTGGGGGAAATAAGGGATTTGGGCAATTTTGATCAGACCCAGAGTATATTAACATTAAGGTTAAAAAGAAGAACCAAACCAAAACAAAACACTTAAGAAAATTTTAAAAATACAGATAAAATCTATTCCAATTCCTAAAAATGTACACCAGCTTAGTGAAAAAGTACCCAGCTATGACAGTCAGAGCACAAATTTAAAGGCATTAAAGATTACTAGGACAACAAAATCCAATGTTTCCCATACATGCTTTTAAGTTTAAATGATTCTCTTTATTCTTTATTTGGGTTACACAGTTTAATTAAAATTTTTCATCTTACTTATTATGTCCTATTTTAAAATCTGTTTTTGTTGTTGTTGTTGTTGTTGTGTGTGTGTGTGTGTGTTATCTGCCCTCATTGGGTTAATTAAGATTTTAAAAACAATTTCATTTTATCTCTACCACTGAAAGTTACTCATAACTCTTTTTAAAAATTACTTTTCATTGTTGACCAATGACTTACAATGTACCTCTGTAACTGATCTTATTTCTAGGGGAGAAAAGGGTGAAAGAATGGAGGAACAAACATTGTCTTTTCCAGAGCAGCTGCTATGCCTCTCCGAAAGCGTGAACCACTAACGGTTCAATATCACTACTGTCACCGATATTTTTTGTGAGCTCCTGTGACGTTTGTGGAGTAGAACCCATGGGTGGATGTGTATTCTTCTTATACCTGTGACTTCCAGGGTTCTTATATTCTCTTGCTGGCCCGCACACTACATTTCACAACTCATTGATATTTTTACCCAATTTCTTCTTACAACTGTCTGATTACATCTACCCCAGGAATGTAAATACTTCTGTCTTCTCTTTCATTACAGGTACTTGTCTTTCTGCAGATTTCAGGTTAGCTGTTTTCCCTGTGGCCTCTAATCTATAATTAGTTGTAGAATGTTAGTGAAAGTGCACATTGTCCTGTTTGTTGGTTGATAGGTTGGTAGGTTGGTATGTTGGTTTAAGAATGCAAACAGTGCTTCTACCAGTTTCCTGTATTCTAAGAAGATATCAGAAGTAACAGTACTCTTTAAATAAAGAGAATAAATATCAGTTTAGTAATTAACAACATTCTATCTATAATTTCCTACTAACGTTTCAAGAAGCACAAAGGCATAATCCATAACTAGTTATATTAACAATTGATACAAATAAATTCAGAAATAACACAATGTGAAAATTCGCATAAAAGAATATTGAAACAGCTGTAGTTAAAATTATTTATAGGAATTAGTGTGCATAATGAATGAGCACAAGGAGAATAGAAGTCCAGAAATATAAACTTTAATAAATGGAAGTCTTGCCCAGCCAGCGTGGCTCAGTGGTTGAGCATAGATCTATGAACCAAGAGGTTGTGGTTCGATGGTTCGACTCCAGGTTAGGGTACAATGCCCAGGTTGCAGGTGCGATCCCCAGTGGGAGGTGTGCAGGAGGAAGCCAATCAATGATTCTCTCTCATCATTGATGTTTCTTTCTCGCTCTCCCTCTCCCTTCCTCTCTGAAATTCAAAAAATATTTTTTTTTAAAAAATGGAAGTCTTGTTTCCAAAACAATTCTTGCAATGAAAAGTTTCCTGGGTGAGCTTACCAGCTAATTAGGTCTTCAAAATAAAACAAAGTGGGTGAATCTGACATTTTCTAATCACTAGCAATGAAATATAGTCTATAATTTTATAAATGGGTCATATAAATCAATCAACCAGTAAAAAATAATTTGAGTCCATTATTTGCCTTATAGTGAGCTAATTATAGAAATAAAAAATATTTAGTGTTAATAATATCTTTGCATAGTGATGAAATGAATGAAACATTTAATAAATTACTAAGTACATGCATATGATATTGTCAGCGCTTTAGAAATTCAGAATTCAAAGTGTGAATTGACTATAACAGACAACATTATTTGTTCAAATTCACACTTGAAAGATGGAAAAAAATCAAGGAAATAAATACTCACATAGCAATTACTATGGGCCAGCTCTTAGTTTTAAATTTTCACATATTTTATGTGGTTAAATTTTATAGCAGCCTTCTGAGGAAGTAATATTATCTCCACGTTATGTATATAAAAACAGTCTCAAATCAGGTGCCTTCCAAAGTATAGTAATGACAACCTTATGACGCAGATCCAGACTATCTGGTTTCAGGGTGGATACTCTTTAAGTATTCACTCTACTGCTTCATCAGACTGAATGTCAGTCGAAGATAATGGGACATTTTAAACAAAAGTACAGGATGGGAATTTATCTGCCATATTTGGGCGACAGCAAAGAGATCCCTCTCACTGCAATAAATGATTGAAGTTTGGATTTTTTGGGAAATGTTGGCTAGGTAGGACAAGATCAGGCAAATGAAGGTCTTCTCTACTGTTTTGCAAAACTGCTGAGAGTCTTCTATAGGCACAAATATAATTCCCTGTTCTTTCAATTACTTTCAATTGATTTCTAGGCTAAGATAGAAAATGCAAACTGTGTTGGTTATTGAGATGGAAATCCTTTCTAAGTGATGGACACGGAGCTAAAAATATCAGCAGGGAAATTGAATTCACAAAGCACCACTTCACATGACACAGGGCAAGCTATTAGCCCAATCGGTATTTTTAATAGAGTTGCCTTCTGTGACTCCATTATAGCTTCTCAGAAGTCATTGCCTAAAGATTTTAAATTATTTGGTTTAAGGCAAGACCAAAATAATCGGCCTTTGAGAAACTAAGCCTTTTATAGGGAAGACATGCTTTTTCCTGTTGTTACTCTTCATTGTAAGAATTTAAGAACTTTAACTTTGCTTTAGTGCCCTGAACTTTGCATGAGGAAAGCACTGTTATATGCATGACATTGACTTATTTCTTTTTTTTTTAATATATTTTATTGATTTTTTACAGAGAGGAAGGAAGAGTGATAGATAGTCAGAAACATCGATGAGAGAGAAACATCGATCAGCTGCCTCTTGCACACCTCCTACTGGGGATGTGCCCGCAACCAAGTTACATGCCCTTGACCGGAATCGAACCTGGGACCTTTCAGTCCGCAGGCTGACGCTCTATCCACTGAGCCAAACCGGTTTTGGCGACATTGACTTATTTCTGATAGGTATATATCCTACTACCACCTACCCTTGTTTTGTCTGCTACCAATTGCCTTCGAACAGTGAAAACTTCAACTTGTATACAAGTACTATGCATTTTGTGTGTATATGTACAGCTAATAGAGTATTCTTATGTGGCATCACTTCTAAAAAGAAGTATAATCATCATAAAAACTATTGATTTCTCAAGAAATAATTATCTGATATCATTTTAGAGATGTTGTAATAAGTAGCCCTGGTTCACTAATTTGCCCAGCGGCACACTATACTCAGCAGTAAACATTTGTATCAGTGCCAATTATTTGAAATGGTGTGAGGAAAAATGAAAACTCATCCAAGAGTCTGGGGTGTTCCAACTGTTTCTGATGCTGTTTTGGGTAAATTAGAAGGCAAACACTATTGCAATATATTTAGCTTAAAAACTGATGAAAATAGTTATAAACAATATCAGATAAAATTTTTAGGTGAAAATTAATCTCCCCTTGCCAAGATCAAGAAGGTTCTTGCTCCATACCATAAACCGAAAGCAATTTTAAGGGCTTAGCATGATGTCAGTATTAGAACAAGGTGGAAAAAATTGATTAAATATATTGTTGGAAAAATAATATATGAAAAAATAAATGGGTCTTCATTTATGAACAACCACAATACTAATATGCAATTATTACCAGGCCTCAAGGTCAGTAAAATTTCTTGTCCTACAATGGTGAAGGACATAATGCTTTAGCAGCATCAACTTTTTGCTAGAAGCAATATTCATAATGTGTTTCAAGGCTTTTGTATAAATATTGAGCAACCAAATATATTAAACACATAATTTCAGGAAAATATCTTTTATCAAAACTGAGATACTTTTTTTTTTATGTACCATTTTAACCATTTTTTTAAAATATATTTTATTGGTATTTTACAGAGAGGAAAGGAGAGGGATAGAAAGCTAGAAACATCGATGAGAGAGAAACATCGATCAGCTGCCTCCTGCAC
The DNA here is from genome assembly GCF_963455305.1 of Plecotus auritus. Taxonomy (NCBI): domain Eukaryota; kingdom Metazoa; phylum Chordata; class Mammalia; order Chiroptera; family Vespertilionidae; genus Plecotus; species Plecotus auritus. The sequence goes on along the minus strand of NC_137776.1, from coordinate 62,920,436 downwards.
ACCTCCCACTGGGGATGTGCCCGCAACCAAGGTACATGCCCTTGACCGGAATCGAACCCGGGACCCTTCGTCCACAGGCCGACGCTCTATCCACTGAGCCAAACCAGTTTTGGCTGAGATACTTCTTTTTAATATAGAATCAGAGTATAATGTTTTTTTCCTCTTTAAGCTTTGACTCATAGCAATATTAACCTACATAGTTGATATATTTCTTTCCTCTGTCTATATTTATTTGTATGTTTGTCTTATAGTTTAGCTTATTTATATGTGTTCCTGCATTATAAACTAATTTAAACAGTTATATTAATTTATTATTAATAACTAAAAAATTATGTATCATATAAGCATATCAGACAATTTAATTCCAGAGACAAAGCAAGTCCATAATTTTAATACTTCCAGGAATTATTATAGCAATATTTATGAGTCAGACATCATTTTAGTCATAAAATGGCTTGTATGGTAACTGAATTAAATTCTGTAATTAATAGTAGTTAGTACCTTTTGAAAGCCTGAATTGTAGGTACTATGAGTTAGCCTTTCTGATTGAAAAATGAGTATGATGTGATTCATAAAAGTAAACAAATTCACCCAATCTAATCCTGTGGAACTAGGCATTTTGATTCAATCTTTTTTGAGTTATTTTACAGGTATTCTATAGCTATTTTTTGTATGTATGCTGACAATACCACCAGTCTCTTAAAAATATACCTTCGCTTACTTTTCTCGGTCTTTCCATGTTCTATATGAAAATCTTCATGTTTTTGCCTTCAAACCCTTAGGAATTTCATTTATATAGATGAAATGAAATAATACCAGTTCTATATAGCTCAAGGAGTTTTCCTTATTTTTAAATATATTTTTTGAAGGTTCTAAAATTGTTATAGAATAGTAAGAAGCTAGGAAAACTCTAGGACAAGCAGAACAGGAAAACTGAGGCAGATGGTTAAACAGTATTTTATGGCCACCTACTCTATTGGATCTTCCCTAAGCCAAGGATACTTAAGAGTAAATGATTTGCACTTATCCTCCCCAACTAGAGGGTAAATAGCTTACATCACCCTACTCAGAGAGACAGATAATAGAAATCCAATTAGTTCCATTTGCCAACCACACTCAAGGACAGACAAATTTAGACAATAAATCTCATTTTGGTACAACAACATAAAGTTGATGAATATTCTATTGATTCTCCCCTAAAACCTCCCTTAAACACCCTATAAAACCCCTGAAAATGAAGGTCCCAGTGTGATTCCCCTCCATGGAGCATGCCTGTGCCAATCTTCTTCCCTTCTCTTTCCCCCACAGGCACATATCCCATAACCTCTAAGGGACCCATGAGACCTGCAACCAGGGGAGCAATGGGCAGTGGCAGCTCGTACTGGGCTAACCCTTTGAATCTTATCCAAGGCCCCCTTTCTCTGACTTCCCAGTGAGTAAAGGCAGCCCAGCTTAGAATCTCTTGTTGCCTCTTCTTTCACTGTTCTAAGTATACTTTTGCTGCGGTCAATAAATTCTTACTTTCTTTTCTACACTTTGTCTCTTGATTAAAATCTTTCCCTGAAGAAGTCAAGCACCGAGGTCTCTTCGTCTCAAGGTAACAAATTTGATGTCATAATACATAGTGTAATAGTGGGATGACCTAGATTAAACACAGATTTGTATGGTATGTTACTTTACTTCTACTTTGTTCTGCATTTAGTGAAAGGGAATGACATACCACACAAACGATTAGACTGTATAATTCATAGTTTTCCTTCTAGAATAATGTTTCTGTATGTGATTACAACTTAAGTGGATTTGAAAAGGATAATAAAACAAATATTGACATAGGAAATATACAAACCCATAGAGAATTTTTATGAGTTTATTTGAGCCAAACTAATGACAATTGTCAGGAAGCAAAATCTCAAAGGACTGAGAAAATGCTCTGGAGAATGACAGTTTTGTAGTTTATTTTATGCATCACAATAAAAAGTGGAGACATTAGAGGGTTACATGAAATTCATTGGTGGTGGATTAGGAAGGCAAAAGAAAGCAAAGCAGGGAAATCTCTGTGATGATAAAATGAAGAGACAAATACTTCTTTACACTGGTGGGTTCAAGATAGTTAGCAATTAATATTGATAGAGATGGTATTTGGGCAACAAGATAACAATGAGGAGTTCTGTGGTCTGGTGCTCTGGTGGGAGATTGTGCCCTGAGGGGTCTGAAAAAAAGGATTACTCTGACATTCCAAATACCTTTTTATGTACTTACTAGAGGCCCAGTGCACAAAATTCGTGTGTGTGTGTGTGGGGGCCCTCAGCCCAGCTGGCACCCTCTCCAATCTGGGACCCTTCCAGGGATGTCTGACTTCCCATTTAGACCCGATTCCTGGGATCAGGCCTAAACGGGCAGTTGGACATCCCTCTCACAATCCAGGACTGCTGGATCCCAATTGCTCACCTACCTGCCTTCCTGATTGTCCCTAACCGCTTCTGCCTGCCAGCCTGATCACCCCCTAACCACTCCCCTGACAGCCTGATTGATGCCTAACCACTCCCCTGCCAGCCTGATTGATGCCTAACTGCTCCCCTGCCAGCCTGTTTGCCCCTAACTGCCCTCCCCTGCATGCCTGGTCACCCCCAACTGCTCTCCCCTGCAGGCCTGGGTCCCCCCACAACTGCCCTTCCCTGCAGACCCAGTCACCCCCAACTTCCCTCCTCTACTGGCTGGGTCACCCCTAACTGCCCTCCCCAGTAGGCTTGATTGCCCCCAACTGCCCTCCCTTGCAGGCCTGGTCCCTCCCAACTGCCTTCCCTTGCTGGCCATCTTGTGGTGGCCATCTTGTGTCCAGATAGGGGCAGGATCTTTGACCACATGGGGGCAGCCATCTTGTGGGTTGGAGTGATGGTCAATCTGCATATTACTTTTATTAGACAGGATAGAGGCCTGGTGCATGGGTGGGGGCCAGCTGGTTTGCCCTGAAGGGTGTCCCAGATCAGGGTGGGGGTTCCCCTGGGGTGTGAAGTAGCCTGGGCAGGAGGGCCTATGGTGGTTTGCAGGTCGGCCATGCCCCCCGGAGACCCAAGCAGAGGCCCTGGTATCTGGGATTTATTTATCTTCTACAATTGAAACATTGTAGCCTGGAGTGGAGCCAAGCCTTCTGCTCGCTCCATGGTGGCAGCTATTTCTGTTGGGATTTATGTATCTTCTATAATTGAAACTTTGTAGCCTGGGCCAGCAAGGGCAGGCGGAAAGCTTGGCTTCCTCCATTGCCAGGGAAACCCAAGCCTCCCTCCTGCTCTCTGTGGCTGCAGCCATCTTGGTTGGGTTTATTTGCATATTCGCTCCTGATTGGCTGGTGGGCATGGCTGGTGGGTGTAGTGGAGGTATGGTCAATTTGCATATTACTCTTTTATTAGATAGGATTCTCTTAATTATAGTAGTAAAATAATAACCACAATAATAATACATTTACCTTTTGTTTTCTGCTAAGATGCTTCAATTCTCACATACCAAGTATTTAATATTCTTATTTAATTCTTCACAAGAATGTTCTTTTATTAAAACAAACTTTTTAGTTATTAGTCAGCATTTGGTCTCAAATTTGATTCTTTTTAAAAAAAATATGTTTTTATTGATTTTTAGAGAAATAGAAAGGAAAGAGAGAGATAGAAACATTGATGAGAGAGAAACATTGATTGGCCACCTCCTGCACTGTTCCCACCAGGGGTCAATCCCACAACCCAGGCATTTGCCCTGATGAGGAATCAAACCGGTGACCTCTTGGTGTATGGGTCAACTCTCAACAACTGAGCCACACTGACCGGGCTCAAATTTGATTCTTAAGCAAGCAATCTGTGTGGGTGTTTATAATATAGCAAATTATATTTAGGAGAGTTTTTGTTCTCATTATTTATTTATTTATTTTTTAATATTTTTTTTATTGATTTCAGAGAGGAAGGAAGAGAAAGAGAGAGATAGAAACATCAATGATGAGGATCTGATTGTTTGCCTCCTGTATGCCCCCTTCTGGGGACCGAACCTGCAACTCAGGCATGTGCCCTTGACTGGAATTGACCTGGGACCCTTCAGTCCTCAGGCAGACACTCCACCCACTGAGCCAAACTGGCTAAGGCAGGAAAGTTTTTATTTTATTTCAAAATCAATATACTCTTTTTTCTCAACTCATTTGTTTTTCTTGTGATGTAATTAATATACTATAATAATAATGATGATGATAAATGATTTTTAAAATATCCTTCCTGTTGTATAGTGCTATGATTTTTGACAAATGAACACAGTTGTATAAATTCCACCATAATCAAGATATAAATCAGTTACATCAACACAATATATCTCCCTGGTCTCCTTTGAAAAAATGCTTCTCCAGAATCATACATTATATATTCATTTGAGTCTGCCTTCTTTCACTTATAATGCAGTCACCTGTTTTTCCTTGCATCAGGAGTTCATGTTTTTTTTTTTTTTTTTTTTTTTTTTTATTGCTGACTAGAATTGCATTGCAAAGATGTGTCTAACTTGTATATCCATTCACATGTTGGAGGACATTTGGGTTGTTTCTAGGTATGGAGAATTATAAATGAAGTCACTATGAACATGTGCACACAGTGTTTTACATGAACATGTTTTCATTTACTTTGGACATATATATGGGAACCGAATTTCTTAGTTATGTGGTGAGTACTCCTGGCCCTTGGGACTTTGGACTCAGACCAGAACTAATACCACTGGGTCCCCTAGTTCTCAGGTCTTCAGGTTTGAACTAGAACTAAACCACTGGCTGCCTTGGGACGTCATCTGCAGACAGCAGATCATGGGGCCTCCGAGTCTCCATAATAGTCTGAGAGAATCTTTATCTACCTATCTACCTATCATCTATCTATCTATCTATCTATCTATCTATCTATCTATCATCTATCTATCTATCTACCTACCTATCATCTATCTATCTATCATCTATCATCTATCTATCATCTATCTATCTACCTACCTATCTATCTATCTATCTATCTATCTATCTATCTATATCTATCATCTATCTATTTATCTATTATCTATCTATCTATCTATCTATCTATCTATCTACCTACCTACCTATCATCTATCTATCATCTATCTATCTGTCTATCTATCATCTATCTATCATCATCTATCTATCTAATCTACCTCTATATTGGTAGATTGTCTGCTTCCTGCCAAAGGAAGAATGCATGAGGCCAAAAGGGGTAAAGAATTATGAATTAATTAGGTCATCTGGAAAACCAGATGGGCTAAGCCCCAAAACGATGTCAGCAACAGGAACAGGGAGTCAGAGATTTTGAAGGACTCTATGTGGGCTTTTTCTGGGCAGATCCTGAGGGGAAAGATAATGGTCTTAGCAAGTGGAATATAGTCTTAGCAAGTGAAATGTAGTCTAAGCAAAAGGGAATGTCGGTTGTGAAGTGGCCTAAAGGTCAGTTGCCAGGGGAGGGCGTGTTGATTCAATTATTTGATCAGACTTAACAGTAAGCATTTTTACAATTTGAATAATTTTAAAAGATGTTTTTAAGTAAAAAATAAAAGTAATGTATGTACACATAATATATATATTAACAGTAACACACAAGCCTGGGTTGGGACAGTAGAAATTGTTGTAAATTTCTTATACTATTTATATGGTAGTGTAATATTACTTTAAGGCAAAAATGTGATGTATTAGTGATGTAACATACAAATGAAATCACTAAACATAACAAAAAGTTGTAGTAAATAAGTCAACAAGGGAGATAAAGTAGGATCATAAAAGAGATATAAAAGAAGACAGAAAAGGAAATACAACAGGATAAAGAATATATAGGATGGATATAAAACAAATAATAAGACAAGAGGCTTAAACCTAAAGATCTCAATAATCACATGAAATGTAAACAGTCAGAACACCCCAATTAATCATTTTTTCTTGTAAATATGGATATTTTTAATTCTTTATAATCTGAATGCTTTTTATTTCTTTTACTTGCCTTATTTATTAACAATAAACAACTAGAGATTGAAATTAAAAACATAAAATTTATAATAGCATGAAAATTAAAATAAGTATATATTGATAAAATATGTACAAGGTTAGTACACTGCATATTATAAAACAACTCTGAAAGAAATTAAAGAGACCCTAAATAAATGAAGGGGAAAACCATTATATATTGGAAGACATGTTAAAATGTCAATTTAGGGTCACCAAAGGAGGAAAGCATGAGGCCAAAGTGGTGAGGGATTATAAATTTATTAAGTCATCTAGATACCAGATGGGCTGAACCCCAAAATGGCACCAGCCCCCAGAGATGGGGAGTCAGAGATTTTAAAGGTGGGCTTTTTCTGGGCAGAGAATTCTCTGGGCGAGTCTGGATCCTAGAAAGGTCCAGAGGGGAAGGATATTGGTCTTAGCAAATGGAATGCGGGCTAAGCAAGTGGAATGTCCATTGTAAAGTGGCTTAAAAGTCAGTTCCTAGGGGAGGGAGTATCGAATCAATTATTTGATCATTTTGTTGAATTTAACAAGTTGATTACAAATTCATATGGAAAGATAAAGAACTTAGATTAACCAAAGCAACTTTGAACAATGTTGGAGAACATTACCTACCTTATGTGAAGAATTATTATAGAACTGTAGTAATCAAGACTATGTGAAGTTGCTGTCAAAATAGACCAATGGGGTGAAATACATAAGTACATAAATACACCAATCCATCTATGGTCAATTGATTTTCAAAAAAAGGGCAAAACAGGACAAGGGAATAATGGCGGCGGAATAGACAGATGTGTTCTGAGCCTTGTCCCGGAGCAGAAAGAAAGAACAGCTGAGGGTCGCACAAGGAGTGTTTGTTGGCTGGTTGGGAGACAGCTGAATTCCAGAAGGAGGTGGGGGACTGCTAAACGGGGTTCCCCTGACCTGGCAGCACCAACTGTGGCTGGGTCCCCTCCCGGAGCTGCGGGCTTGGACGCGGAGTCTGCGCCATCTTGATCCGGAAAGTGGAGCTTATCGGAAGCCTGAGAATCCACAACTGCGGCACCCAAGGAACGACTGCGAGCCCCAGAACAACACTCCCCAATTGGCGCAAACACACGGGTTCAGAGGAGCTCTACACTCCACCACGGAAAGGTCAGATTTCGCCTGGGATAAGGTGAGGTCTCTGGTCCCGGCGGGAGAGAGGAACTCGCGTTTTGCGGGAGCTGGAGGACCAGGGAAGTCTGTACCTAGAAAAATCCGTGGCTGTTGGGGCTGGCGTGATCTGTGATTGTGGAAAGGGGTCCTCAGAGCTGCTAAGAGAAGGGCACTCTAAAAAGCAACCCATTTTGATCTGACGTGCAGGGACACCCTAAGAATTTCAGGCAGTCCAGACTTACGCGCAGCCCCTGCGTTCCCTGGGTGCCTGGGCTTACGCGCAGTCCCGGAGTTCGCACAACTGGGCTTTTTCCTCTTGAAATTCTTGCTTCTGATTACTAAGCCCAATACATAGGATCACCCAGTTGGGGACACCCTGGGAGACTTCAGGGGAAAGTTGTTTTTCTGGAACCTGGGGATCGGAGCAGGGAGTGACCATCGGAGAGTCAGCTCTGAGGCAGCCCACTCCCACAAACCGGTAGTGAGTGCCACAGGGAAAGAAGGCTCTAACACTGCCTAGAGAGGCCATAGATAGACCCGGAAGTCAATCCAGAAACACTGCCACCCAGGGGCTGAATCACAAATTGACTCTTGTGTAATCAAAAATAAAGGAATACGAGAAATTAAGACACACCGCTTGCTTAAAATCAGGACTGGCTTACAACACTGAAGAGCAGTGGATCGCAGGGAACTGCAATACTGTCTGGACTGAGAAACAGGTGAGCCAAACAGAAAAACAGAGGAAGTGAATGACCTTCACTACTTCACATCTTATTTTTACCTTTTATTTTTTTATTTTTTTTATTTTTTTTTTATTTTCATTTTTTGCATCTTTTAATCAAGAAACTTTTTTTTCTTTTTTCATCACTTGATTTTACCTTTTTAATTATTACATTTTTATTTTCAATCCGTATTATTACTACTGCTATTTTATCTTTTTTTTTTTTTTTTTAAGTGTCATTTTATTTTCTCTTCATTTTATTTTGGGATTAGGGATCTACATTCTATTTTTATCTTCCCTTTAGCATCTTTTTACTCTATCTCAACTCTACCTTTAGGCCATCACTCTCTTCCTAACCTCCCCCTTTTCAGTGTCCTGTTTATCTTACCCTTTTACTGCTTTAGATTTTCCCTATTCTTTCTGTTTACCCCTTGTTAAAATTTCACCCTACTTACATATCTAATCTCCAATCCCCTGCTCCAAGTCCACATACACCTCTCCCTTCACTGTCTGAGCTATCCATAAACTTGTCCTTCTCTCTGTCCTTTTGTTGTTGTTTGCTTGAATGTAGATTATATCGAATTTTTATGCTTTTTTGTGAGATTGTTCTGCTTATTCTTCTTTTGTTTATTTTTTTGTTTGTTTTGTGCTTCAGCTTTCCCTTGCCTCACTCAATATTAGTTGGTGTTGTAGTTTGTACTAATCCCCAGGCACTTGTTGCTGGCATTTGCTGGGATTAGTGATTGTTCTATTGGAGTTTTATCCCCAATATATATAGTCTGTTCCCCTTTCTCTCTTAGTCACTTTCTTGTCTCTCTTACTTTTTTTTTCTTTACTTTCCCTTTTCCCAATTTCATTTTCACACTCCTTTTTTCTTTTTTTCTTTCTTTCTTTCTTTTTTCCTCTTCTTCTTTCTCTCCTATCACCTAATTTGCCTTTCTCTGGTGGTCACCTATATTGGAGGTTATTAATATCGTGAATACATTCCTGTTCAGTGCCTTGTGAGTTGTACCTGGTAGTGCTGTAGTTTGTGCCTTTAAATCAACCCAGGAGAGAGAGAACTACATAACCAGACACCCAGAGAAGAGAGACCATGGGGAGACAAAGAAGCAGCCCGCATATGAAAGAAAAGCAGGCATCACCAGAAAAGGAAGTAAACGAAATGGAGGCAAGCAACCTTCCAGAAAAAGAATTCAGAGAAATAGTCATAAGGTGGCTGAAAAGAATGGAAGACAAATTCGACAATATGAGCAAGAAGCAAGAGGAAATGAAGAAGAACCAAGAAGAAATGAAAAATGACATCACTGCTGTAAAGAACTCAATAGAAAGCATCAAGAGTAGACTAGAAGAAGCAGAGGACCGCATCAGTGAGCTAGAAGACAAGATGGAAAAAAATACCCAAGTAGAGCAACTTCTAGAAAAAAATATTAAAAGGCAGGAGGAGAGTCTAAGGGAACTTTGGGACAACACGAAACAAAACAACATCCGCATAATAGGGGTTCCAGAAGGAAAGGAAGCTGAGCAAGGAATAGAAAACCTCTTTGAAGAAATAATGACAGAAAATTTCCCTGATATAGGGAAGAAAAAACCCACACAAATCCAAGAAGCTCACAGAGTCCCAAGCAAAATGAACCCCAAAAGACCGACGCCAAGGCACATTATTATTAAATTGGCAAACACCAACGACAAAGTAAGAATCTTAAAAGCAGCAAGAGAGAGACAGAAAGTTACATACAAAGGAACCCCCATCAGACTAGCAACTGATTTCTCAACAGAAACTCATCAGGCCAGAAGGGAATGGAATGAAATATACAAAGTCATGCAAAGGAAGGGTCTGAATCCAAGAATACTGTACTCAGCAAGGCTGTCAATCAAAATTTAAGGTGAAATCAGGAGCTTCACAGACAAAAAAGGACTAAGGGAATTTATTACCACCAAACCAGCAATGCAAGAAATGCTAAAGGGTCTGCTGTAAAAAAAAAAAAAAAAAAAAAAAAGAAAGAAAGAAAGAAAGAAAGAAAGAAAGAAAGAAAGAAAGAAAGAAAGAAAGAAACAGGAAGCGAAGAAGTAACACAGGGGTAAAGAATAGGAATGGCGACAAATAAGTACCTATCAATAATAACTTTAAATGTAAATGGATTAAATGCCCCAATCAAAAGACATAGGGTAACGGATTGGATAAGAAAACACGACCCATATATCTGCTGTCTACAAGAAACCCACCTCAGAAAAAAAGACACACACAGACTGAGGGTGAAGGGATGGAAAAAGGTTTTCCAGGCAAATGGAACTGAAAAAAAAGCTGGGGTAGCAATACTTATTTCTGACAAATTAGATCTCAAACTGAAGGACATAACAAGAGATAAGGAAGGCCATTTCATAATACTAAAGGGAGCAATCCAACAAGAAGAAATAACTCTGGTAAACATATATGCACCCAATACAGGAGCACCCAAATACATAAAAAAACTCCTGGAGGATATCAAGGGAGAGATTGACAGCAATACAATCATAGTAGGAGACTTTAATACCCCACTATCACCATTGGACAAATCCTCTAAACAAAACATCAGCAAAGAAACATCAATCCTAAATGACTCACTAGACCAGATGGAATTAATTGACATCTTCAGAACATTTCACCCCAAAGCCACAGAATATACATTCTTCTCAAGTGCACATGGGTCATTTTCAAAGATAGACCATATGTTGGGACATAGGCAAAGTCTCTTCAAATTCAAGAAGATAGAAATCATATCAAGCATCTTCTCAGACCACAGTGGCATAAAACTGGAAATCAACTACAATAAAAACAACCCAAAGAAATCAAACACATGGAGACTAAACAGCATGCTATTAAACCATGACTGGGTTACCAGAGAGATCAAAGAAGAAATAAAAAACATCATGACAACAAATGACAATGAAAACACTACAATCCAAAATCTATGGGACACAGCGAAAGCAGTCTTGAGAGGGAAGTTCATAGCTCTACAAGCCTACTGCAAAAAACAAGAAACAGGGGTAATAAATTACCTAACCCAACAACTCAAAGAGTTAGAAAAAGAGCAACAAGAAAAGCCCAGTGTAAGCAGAAGGAAGGAAATAATAAAGATCAGAGCACAGATAAACGACATAGAGACCAAAGAAACAATACAAAAGATCAACAAAACCAAGAGCTGGTTCTTTGAAAGGATAAACAAGATTGATGAACCTCTAGCCAGGCTCACCAAGAAGCAAAGAGAGAGGACCCAAATAAACAAGATCAGAAATGAAAGAGGTGAAATAACAACAGACCCCGCCGAAATACAAAGGATTGTTAAAAAATACTACGAACAACTCTATTCCAACAAACTGGACAACCTGGAGGAAATGGACATATTCCTAGAAAAATATAACCTTCCAAAACTCAATCAGGAAGAATCTAAACAGCTCAACATGCCAGTAACTATGGAAGAAATTGAAGCAGTCATCAAAGAGCTTCCAGCAAACAAAAGCCCGGGGCCAGACGGCTTCACAGGAGAGTTCTACCAAACATTCAAGGAAGAACTAAAACCTATCCTCCTCAGACTATTCCAAAAAATTCAAGAGGAAGGAACACTTCCAAGCTCCTTCTATGAAGCCAGCATCACCCTAATACCAAAACCAGATAAAGACAACACAATGAAGGAGAATTACAGGCCAATATCCCTCATGAATGTAGATGCCAAAATCCTCAACAAAATTCTAGCAAATAGGATCCAGCATTACATCAGAAAGATCATACACCATGACCAAGTAGGGTTTATCCCAGGAATGCAAGGATGGTTCAATATCTGCAAATCAATAAATGTGATACATCACATAAACAAATTGAGAGATAAAAATCACATAGTCATATCAATTGATGCAGAAAAAGCATTTGACAAAATCCAACACCCTTTCTTGATAAAAACGCTCAACAAGGTGGGAATAGAAGGATCATACCTCAACATAATAAAAGCTATATATGATAAACCCACAGCTAACATCACACTCAATGGGCAAAAACTAAAACCATTTCCCCTAAGAACAGGAACAAGACAGGGATGCCCACTCTCACCACTCCTGTTTGACATAGTACTGGAAGTATTAGCCACTGCAATTAGATAAGAAGAAGAAATAAAAGGCATCCAAATTGGAAAAGAAGAAGTAAAGCTGTCCTTATTTGCAGATGACATGATATTGTACATAAAAAACCCGAAAGACTCCATCAAAAAACTAACAGACTTAATAAATGAATTCGGCAATGTAGCAGGATACAAAATTAACACCAAGAAATCTATGGCATTTCTATACACCAACAGTGAACTTACAGAAAGAGAGACTAAAAAAGCAATCCCATTTTCCATCGCACCAAAAAAATTAAGATACTTAGGAATAAACCTAACCAAGGAGGTAAAAGACCTATATGCGGAAAACTACAGGACACTGAAAAAAGAGATAGAGGAAGATGTAAACAGATGGAAGAACATACCATGTTCGTGGATTGGTAGAATCAACATCATTAAAATGTCCATACTACCCAAAGCAATCTATAGATTCAATGCACTCCCCATTAAAATACCAATGGCGTATTTCACAGACCTAGAAAGAACTCTCCAAAAATTCATCTGGAATAAAAAAAGACCCCGAATAGCCACAGCAATCCTGAGAAAGAAGAATAAAGTAGGAGGGATCTCAATACCAGATTTCAAGCTGTATTACAAAGCCACTGTCCTGAAAACAGCCTGGTACTGGCACAAGAACAGACATATAGATCAATGGAACAGAATAGAGAATCCAGATATCGACCCAAACCAATATGAGCATTTAATATTTGACAAAGGAGGCATGAGCATACAATGGAATCAAGACAGTCTCTTTAATAAATGGTGTTGGGAAAATTGGACAGATACATGCAAAAAAATGAAACTAGACCACCAACTTACACTATACACAAAAATAAACTCAAAATGGGTACAGGACTTAAATATAAGACGGGAAACCATAAAAATACTGGAGGAATCCACAGGCAGCAAAATCTCAGACATATGCCAAAAGAACTTTTTCACTGATACTGCCCCTAGGGCAATGGAAGCCAAAGAGAAAATAAACAAATGGGACTACATCAAAATAAAAAGCTTTTGCACAGCAAAAGAAACCATCAACAAAACAACAAGAAACCCCACTGTATGGGAGAACATATTTGCAAATGTTATCACTGATAAAGGTTTAATCTCCAACATCTACAGGCAGCTTATACAACTTAATAAAAGGAAGATAAATGATCCAATAAAAAAATGGGCAACAGACCTAAATAGAATCTTTTCGAAAGAAGACAGAAGGAGGGCCAAGAGACACATGAAAACATGCTCAAAGTCACTAATTATCCGAGAGATGCAAATCAAAACGACAATGCGATAACATCTCACACCTGTCAGAATGGCTATCATCAACAAATCAACAAACGACAAGTGTTGGCGAGGATGCGGAGAAAAAGGAACCCTCGTGCACTGCTGGTGGGAATGCAGACTGGTGCAGCCACTGTGGAGAACAGTATGGAGTTTCCTCAAAAAACTGAAAATGGAACTCCCATTTGACCCAGTAATCCCACTCCTGGGAATATATCCTAAGAAACTAGAAACACCAATCAGAAAGGATATATGCACCCCTATGTTCATAGCAGCACAATTTACCATAGCTAAGATGTGGAAACAGCCTAAATGCCCATCAGCAGATGACTGGATCAGAAAACTATGGTACATCTACACAATGGATTACTATGCTGCCATAAAAAAGAAGGAATTACTACCATTTGTAGGCACCTGGATGGAATTAGAGAACATTATGCTAAGTGAAATAAGCCAGTCAATGAAAGAAAAATACCACATGATCTCACTCATTTGGGAATAATGAAAAACATTATAAACTGATGAACAAAAAGATAGATACAGAGGCAGTAAAGCATCAAACAGACTGTCAAATTACAGCAGTAAGGTTAGGGAGAGGTGGGGGAAATAAGAGATCAACTGAAGGACTTATATGCATGTATATAAGAGTAACCAACGGATGCAAAACATTGGGGGGTGAGGCATGTATGGGAGTGGGGTGGGGGGGGCAATGGTAAGATATGTACACATATAATACCTTAATAAAAAAATAAAAAAAAGGGCAAAACAATTAAATGAAAAATTACAGTCTTTTCAACCACTGGTACTGGAACATTCATATGCAAAAATAAGTAATTTCAATTCAATTCACTGACCACATATAACAATTTACACAAAGTGATCATAGATTTAAATTTTTTCCTAAAACTCTAAAATTTTAGAATAAAACACAGGGGAAAACCTTTATAACCTTCTGTTGAGTAAAGCCTTCTTAGCTACAATAACAATCTTATGGCTCATAAAATAAACAAACTGGATTTCATACCATTAAGAACTTTTTGTTCTTTAAAAAAACAAAACAAAACAAAACTAAGAGTAAAAAGACAAGGCAAAAAATGGTAGAAAATATTTGCAAGTTTCATATGTAATAAAAGATGTTTACCTAGAGTATAGAAAGAACTTAAAAAAAAAGAAGAAGAACTTCCAAGGCTTTATTATAAAAAAAGCAAACAACTCAACTGAGAAAGTGAATAACTAATTTGAACAGTTACTTACCAAAGAAGACATATGGATTTCAAATATGGAAAAGAAAAGATGCTCGCCCAGCCGGCCTGGCTCAGTTGGTTGAATACAAGGGATTGTTGGCTTGATTCCAGGTCAGGGCATATGCCCGGATTGTGGGCTTGATCCCCAGTAGGGGTGTGTATGAGATAGCTGATTGATGTTTCTCTGTCATCAATCTTTCTATCTTCTCTCCCTCTCCCTTCTTCTCTCTATAAAAAAAAAATCAATAAAAACATTTTTTTAATTTTTTCAAAGAAAAAATAAAAGATGCTCAACATCATTAGTACTTAGGGAAGAAAAAATTTAAACCACAATGAGATACTATTTCTCTTCTGTTTAAATGTCTAATATTATAAACACTGACCATACAAATGTTGAAATAGAGACAGAAGAACTATAACTCTCATGTGCATTTTTGAGCATCTATAGTATTGATCCTTTTCCACTGCTAATGTTATTGGGAGAAGTGGAGTTCTTGGGGTACTGTGAGAAAAAAATATCCCGAGGCCCCTATGGGAGTATGGGATTTTGTGGAAAGCTTTATTGATGATATAAAATTAAGGGTTTTTTTCTCCAAGGCCCCATCTCTGTCCTTTGCCATGGAGGAATTTCAATCTCATCTTCATCAGGGCCATAGTTTCTGCTCCATATTAAGGTACAGTCCAGTCCAGCATCCTGCATATGGAGTCAGCTGCTTAAGGCTACATGGCTCTGGAGAGAGAGTAGGCCAGTGCAAGTGAGAAAGCAAGAGCAAGAGCAAGCACAAATCCAAACAAGAGAGGGGAACTCTTTGGGGACTGGAGTTTCAGTTAGGGGCAGAAATAGAATAAGGGGAGTAGATATAGTAATAAGAAATATTAATGATCTGTTAACCATGATTGTTTTGTTCTGATTAAAGAAAGCACATTCTGACTTGGCTGGGAGACTTATAACTGCCCCCCAACCCCTACAGCACCCCCTTCTGCCATGGAAGTTAACCTCAAAATGTGGTTTATTCTCCTTATCTGAGAACTGCCTATCATCATGGAAAGATTAACAACCTTGTTGCCCAACAATGGAGTCCTGTTGGTGCCCACCCTTTGCAGCCCCCAGCCAGCATTGTCTATAATCAGTAACCATTATACCCATTCTTATTTCTTTTGCCTACTTTCCCATGTAAGCTTTGTCCTTCTCCCTCATAAGTATTATTGGAATAAACTGCTAGTATTATTGGAATAACTGCTCAGATATGATTCAACCCTGTCACTGCTTAATTGGTTCAAGTAATGACAGGCACCCAGACCCACTGGCTGTCAGTTTCATTTCTTCAAACCACCCTCTATCCAATCCATTAGTCCCTAAGCAAGACTAACAGGCAAGTACCTCTCCTGTGTCACCCTGACTTCACTGCATGTGCACCCATCTCCCCCTTTGATCATCCCTTCCTCCAGTGATCTGCAGGGAGTTGACCATAGGCTCCTGGGGAGTGTAAAGCTGTAGCTTCCTACTGAAACTGCCCAGAATGACCATGCTTATAATGTCTGACCACCCCTTTTCTCTCTTTCTATTAATTATATTAACTAGCTAATTATAATGATGCCACTAAGATACATTAGATATTATAGAAGTATTTTATATTATTAATTTTAACTAGAGGCCCGGTGCATGAAATTCGTGCACTTGGGGCGGGGGACCCTCAGCCTGACCTTCACCCTCTCGCAGTCCAGGACCCCTCAGGGGATGCCCGACTGCCAGCTTAGGTCTACATTCAGACATCCCTCTTGGAGTCTGGAATCCCTCTAGCAATCCGGGACCCCTCGCTCTTTACTGCTTACCTACTCGCTGCTCCTTAGCGCTGCCACAGAGGCAGGAGAGGCTCCCGCCACCTCCACTATGCTTGGCAACTGTGAGCCTGGCTTCTGACTGAGCAGCGCTCCCACTGTGGGAGCACATTGACCACCAGGGAGCAGCTTCTGTGTTAAGCATCTGCTCTCTGGTGGTCAGTGCACATCATAACAACTGGTCATTCTACCCGTTGTTTGGCTGTTCGGTCTATTTGCATATTAGGGTTTTATATAGTATGTCAATTATATTTACATAAATATATGTAACATTCCATCACTAGCTTTTGTTTTTCTAATCCTCCTCTCTGTATAAGTTCATAATAGCAACTTTGGTGGCATAAGTTCCTTAGGTTGCAGGCCTAAGCAGTTACTTCCTTGGCAGATTTTTTTTTTTTTTTTTTTAAGAAACACTAATGCTACCCTAACCGGTTTGGCTCAGTGGATAGAGCGTCGGCCTGCAGACTGAAAGGTCCCAGGTTCGATTCCGGTCAAGGACATGTACCTTGGTTGCGGGCACATCCCCAGTAGGAGGTGTGCAGGAGGCAGCTGATCAATGTTTCTCTCTCATCAATGTTTCTAACTCTCTATCACTCTCTATAAAAAATCAATAAAATATATTTTAAAAAAAAAGAAACACCAATGTTGACATTTATTGAGTTCTCAAAAGCTTAAGTCAAACAGGTAATGTAACATTATTCTTTCAAAGAAAGCACCACTTGATATTACTTTTTTAAAAAAAATATACTTTTATTGATTTCCAAGAGGAAGGGAGAGGGAGAGAAAGATAGAAACATCAATGATGAGAGAGATTCATTGATTGGATGCCTTCTGCATGCCCCCTACTGGAGATTGAGCCCACAACCCAGGCATATGTCCTTGACTGGAATTGAACCCGGGACCCTTCAGTCAGCAGGCTGATGCTCTATGCACTAAGCCAAACCAGGTAGGACACCATTTGATATTTCTGGTATTTCACAACTCTATTGGATTTTTTAGCATTGGATACAATACTACTGAAATCCAATGTTATGCAAACCACAGTTACATTTCTTTCTCCTGCCCTTCCCCAGCTTGCTTTTACCAGTGCTTCATAGTCTTTAATTACAATAGGAGATCACAGTGATTAGAGAGCAAAACCCTACCTCGGTTTCTTTGTAGTTTCTGTATTACCAAGAGCCTTTTCAGGATTTACCTTCTCCCTACAGAGCATCTAATCACAAATATTTTCAGTATTTGGTCTAGATGTTGCAAAGTCCCTCAAGCTAAAGAACTAAAATAAGTGCTAATAGGAAATTTAGATTATACTAAATTTGCATTCAGCTCAATAACAATAGAACATTTTCCTCAGCACCTGCCATAGAGAGCAGATATTTAACACCTCCATTCCAACTTTAGAAGTACTGGGAACTAATTAACAATGCAAAGATGTAAGGTAGATTCAAAATGAAGGTCAAAAGAAAGCCAGAACTCAAGAATTATAAAATTAAGTCAAATTTGGGTTAGGCACATAAATGTTTAGTTTTGTGCATTTTTCATATGCATGCTTTTAAAAGTGGTTTTGCATTGTTGTCATGGCTGAATATAAAAATATATTAAAAGAAATAGTGTATATATACCCTTGTACATAGAAGTGAGGAGAAATAAATCTTCTGATAAACTAAGATTTCAAATATTAACCCTGAAATGCATTGACTTGAAAAAATTAAAATATGAGTCCTGTGTCAATATGGCCTTCATTTATAGAAAGCATGCTCAGAATATTATTTTGTTGGTACTTTGCATAACATGTGATAACCAGTGGACCCAAAAGGGGCCACATACTAAATGTGACAAGATCAGGTGGGCCCTACAAACTCAGAGACCAAGAGTAACCACATAGGATGATCTGAACATAAAAATTTCTATCAGAAAGTTATTGCCTGTGCCCTGACTGGTTTGGCTTAGTGGATAGAGCATCGGCCTATGGACTGAAGGGTCCCAGGTTTGATTCTGGTCAAGGGCATGTACCTTGGTTGCGGGCACATCCCCAGTAGGAGGTGTGCAGGAGGCGGCTGATTGATGTTTCTCTCTCATTGATGTTTCTAACTCTCTATCCCTCTCCCTTCCTCTCTGTAAAAAAAAAAAAAAAAAAAAAAAAAAAAAAAAAAAAAAAAAAGTTATTGCCCGTAATCACTTCCTAGGTCTGTAGCTCATTGACAAAGGTCAATCTTGACCTAAGTCAGTCCTTTGACTGAGTTTTTTGCACCAAAAATAATGTTTCTTTGGAATGTGGGAGTTATCTTCTTTTCCAGACCCCTCGGGCACACCACACCATAGCATGAAACTACAAAACTCTTCATTGCTATCTGGTTGCTCAAATACTATCTCTATGTGCAGTAAATGTTAATTGTTAACTACCCTATACCCACCAGTGTAAAAGAAGTATGTGTTTCTCCATTTTACTTTTTATCCAATCCCAGGGATTTCCTCACTTTGCTTTCTCCAAACCCCTTAATCTACCACCAATAGATTTTGTGTAGCACTCCTCATATCTCCTCCTTTGATTCTAAAATGTAAAATAAACTGGAAAACTGTTATTCTCTGGAGCATTTTCTCAGTCCGTGGAGATTTTGACTGCTGGTAATTGTCATTGGTTTGGCTCAAATAAACTCATAAAAAATCTCTATAGGTTTGGTTATTTCTTATATCAACAACCTTTATTTCTCTCCACATGGTGAAAGTGAAATGCATTTCACATTATGTCACTCAGGCTGAACTACTATTTCCCCAATATTTTCTATTACTCTTGAGTGTGCTTTTTATTGCCACATTGCCAAGGTTTACATAAAGGAAGTAAAATTGCATAAGATTCTGTGGTGTTTTGGGATGAACAAGACAATCACAAGCTTCCTAAAATAAAAAGGGTTTGAAACTGGACAGTGAATGAGTCATGGCTGCCTGTTACTGAGAGGGTTAACTTGAAATGCAGGCAGACAAGGCAGGGTCCGGTGGAAAACAAAGGCAGGTGGAACATAGGCAGGGGCAGAATGGCAGTTTGAGCAGCCTAACCACAGGAACCAACCACGCAGAAACAATAAAATGTCTCAGGACTCAAAGCAGGAGGCATGGGAAACTAGGGAGGGCCTGCAGCAGCAAGGCATAAGAAGCGTAGATGCAGATAAAGTCCAGCATAGGGACAGAGGAAAAACGCATAGGAACAGGGAAAGTTCAGGTCTGTTGCTGGGCAAAAACAGTTGAGGAATCAATCAGGTGACGACACAGATAAATGTAGAAGCAGGCTTGTAGCAAATATATACCCCTGGACTACAAGGCTTTAAGGGGCAGCCCATTATTGGGTCTCCCTCCCCTTGCGGGGAGTCTGAATCTGCTTATAATAAATTTTCCACACCTTTGCTTCTGGTCCTCGGAGCTCATTCTTCAGCGTTGCGAGACTCACCCCCGCCCCGGGAAAACACCTCAGCTCACTGTTCCAGCTGAACCAATTACGCAGGGACAGGGTTAATTCATATATTGCAGGCAGCATGGAAGAGTAGCAAGTCATCCACAAAAATCTGCTCTACCCACCCCCACCCTCACCCCACCATAAGCCAGCTGCTTATATTGGGCAGAAGGACAAAGGTTACAGGGGACAGTAGGCAAAAAAAATAAGAATGGGTAAAATGATTACAAATTACAGGCAATGTGGGCTGGGCGGGGCCTGCAAAGGGTGGGCACCAATGGGACTCCATTGTTTTAGGCAGTTCTCAGATAAGAAAAATGGACACATTTCCAGGTTAACTCCCAAGTCGGGGAGGGAGGGGTGGTACCACTCCTAGCCAGGTCAGAATGTGCTTTCCATAATCAAAACAAAACAATTACGGTTAACAGAGCATGATTAATATTTCTTATTAACTATAGCTAGTTTCCACTATTCTATTTCTCCCTCCCACCCCTAACAGGTGCAACATTACTATAGAGTCTAAGTGCAAAACTGCCTCAGAATCTATTTCTAATAAGAACTGACCTCTATGGGGATTCTATTTATTATTTGGGTAATTGACTAATTCAGATGTTGGCCTCCTAAATCCTGAACTAACCTTGACAGAGACTTTTAGTTCTACTAATGGCATAGAAAATGTTCTAATTTTTTCTATTTACATCTAAATCAGAATTGCAACAAAACCCTCTGTTTGCCTAGAAAGGAATTTTGCTCTCTTTAAAGTGTTAACTCTATACATTTGTACATATGGATAAGACAATGCAAGGCAATGGTTGAAATTGTTTCACAATTTCTTTATATAAAGACCTGTTATCGATTGGGATTACTGACTGGGACCTTGATTCTTCTCATCTATGCAGAAAAAACTTTAAGGTCAGCAAAAATAAAAGTAAAGCAAAGTGGGATTTATTAAAGATACACTCCAAGCGAGGAGCAGGCCATTTGAGAGAGACAATGGCCCTGAACTTCTGGGTTATACAGTTTAAACCAAAAAGATGTAACCTGGGAGATGAGGAGACAAGGAGGAGAGGAGGAGACCTGGATTCTTGTCTTCTTGAGGGAAAGATTTCAATCAAGAGACAAAGTGTAGAAAAGCAAGTAAGAATTTATTGACCACAGCAAAAATGTATGTAGGACAGAGAAACAAGCAAGGGCATTGAAATAACAGGGGAGCCTAGACTGGGCTGACTGAGCTCACTGGGAAGTCAGAGAAAAGGGAGGGGAGCCTAGACTGGGCTGACTGAGCTCACTGGGAAGTCAGAGAAAAGGGAGGGGAGCCTAGACTGGGCTGACTGAGCTCACTGGGAAGTCAGAGAAAAGGGAGGGGAGCCTAGACTGGGCTGACTGAGCTCACTGGGAAGTCAGAGAAAAGGGAGGAAAGTGGGCCCTTGGAGACAGGTTCAGGGGGTTAGCCCAGGACGAGCTGCCACTGCCCATTGCTCCCCTGGTTGCAAGTCTCATGGGGTCCTTTAGAAGTTGGGGGTGGGGTGGGAGAGGAGAAGAGGAAGGGAATAGAATTGGCAAGCTCCCTGGAGGGAGAGCACACTGGAACCTTCCTTTTCAGGGGTTTTAAAAGCTGGACATTTAGGGGAGAACTTAGGGGAGAATTAATGGAATATTCATCAGCTTTATGCTGATGTACCAAAATGAGATTTTTTCCCTTAATTTGTGTCCTTGGGTGTGGTTGGCAAATGGCACTAATTGGATTTCTGTTACCTGTCTCCCTGAGTAGGGTGATTTAAACTATTTACCCTCTAGCTGGGGAGAAGTGCAAAACATTTATTCTTAAGTGTCCTTGGTTTAGGGAAGATAGTATTTATTAGGTGGACACAAACTGCTGTTTAACTATCTGTCTCAGCTTCCCCATTCCACTTGTCCTGGAATTTTCCTAGCTTCTTTTTAAAAAAATACAGATTTTATTGATTTCATAGATGAAGGGAGAAGGAGAGAGAGATAGAAACATCAATGATGAGAGAGAATCATTGATCGGCAGCCTCTTGCATGCCCCACACTGGGGATCAAGCCAGCAACCCGGGCATATTCCCTAACCCAGCTGTGGGCAAACTACGGCCCACGGGCCGGATCCGGCTGTTCTATCCGGTTCTCTTGCTCTCCCCTCCGCTCCTTTACTTTGAATTTATATTAGTTCACACAAACACTCCATCCATGCTTTTGTTCCGGCCCTCTGGTCCAGTTTAAGAACCCATTGTGGCCCTCGAGTCAAAAAGTTTGCCCACCCCTGCCCTAACCAGTAATCGAACCATGACCTCCTGGTTCATAGGTCAATGCTCAACCACTGAGCCACTACAGCTAGGCAAAGTTACAAATTTTTCGTTGTTGTTAATCCTCACCCAAAGATATTTTTTCATTAATTGTTAGAGAGAGTGAAAGGGAGGGGGAGTGACAGAGAGTGAAACGTTGATGTGAGAGAGACACACCAAAAGGTTCCTTTAGGGCAGGGAATGGAGCCTGCAACCAAGGTATGTGCCCTTGACCAGAATCAAATCCGAAACCTTCAGTTCTTGGGCCAATGGTCTATTCACTGAGCTAAACTGGCTATGGCTTTCCTAGCTTCTTATTATTCTATAACAGACCTAACTTCATTTATATCCCATTTACTCTTTACAAATGACTCCACTTCCAAAAACATCAAGGACAACTGGAAAACAAGGAACTAGATCACTTTTAGATTATTGGCAACTATTAAAATGTTTTACCATCACATTTATATCCCCAGAATTTAGAAAATACTAATCCACTGTGAGTTTGTAGATACTTGCTTGTGGAAGGAAAGCATGAAGGTAAAGGCAGAATAAAAGAGGAGGTTGAGGAATAGATTCTTGAAAAGAACATTTGAAAAGATTCAAACCTTTGCTCTTTCAACTACTGACCTTTCCAGAATCCTAAAGTAAACAGAGAAATGATCTGGCTTTAATATCTGACTTTTAACATTTTATTTTTGATAGACTTATGCTCTACAGATGCATAGTAATCCTATCTAATAAAAGGGTAATATGCAAATTAACTGCCACTCTGTCACAAAGATGGCGACACCCATAGCTACAAAATGGTGGTACCCAGTCCTTTCAGGCCCTCTGGAGTCTCCCAGTCCTGGGGGAGTGTCCGTTGAGAGGGGGCATAGTGAGCAGCCTGGCGGAATGCTTGTTTCGTCACCACGGCAATGAGGCAAGCATTCCGTGCCTGGCCGCAGATGGGCCTCTGAGCTGCAGAGAGCCTCTGGGCAGCAGGCGCGGAGCAGCCAGGCCTTGCAGAGAGCTACTGGTGCATGGATTCGTGTGCAGGGCTACTAGTATAAAAATAAAAGAATAACATATACTATGGAAGTGTCCTTAAATATGCATTTTCCTTAAATAACTCACCAACATTTAAATTTTCTTTTTTTGATTCCATAATGTAAAGTTGATATGTAATTTCTTAAAATAAGCTTACACAAAGATTTTTCAATTTCTATAAAATTATTTTATCCCAAGTTCTCTTCTCTCTTTCCTCCTCTCTCTCTCTCTCTCTCACACACACACACACACACACACACACACATATACAAACACATACACACATACACAGAATTGTCTGGGAGATAATTGATGCACAAGAACCTGTTGTTGCTATTCTGGGTATTTCCTTCTGTCCCAGTATTAGTGCCAACTTGAATCCAATAGCAATTAATGCAATCTTTTGCAGCAGAAACTCTAATTGTGTTTGATTATTTTCAGTACACCCTTAGTTAATAATTGTGAAATATTGCAGCAGTATTTTTACTCAAATTAGCTAAGAGGAAATCATTTCTGCCAGGGACATGTCAGTATAGGCAATGTCACTTTTTACCAAAAAAAAAAAAAATCTTCCTGGAAACTATGTCATATGAATTGCCATGAAAAGCATAGTGTTTTTCTTGACGATTAATGTAGTTATATCTCTGAGTAAAGAATTTATATACAATAAATAAACTTTAAAATTGATTTTAAAATAATATACACCAAATTTTTAAGTGAACCACACACCTTAATATAAACTTTAATGTATTACAGACTATATATTTTTTACAAAAAATAAACTTCTATTACATAGTATAATGTAACTAGACTAATGTTATTATATTACTCTCGATATACTAAATACACATTTATCTATTAATCATATTAAAAGATTTAAAATATTTTTGCCATCTCAAGATTTAGGTAGAATACTGAGATATTTTTATGATAAATAAGTTCTCATTAAAATTATGTCCAATCAAGTCAGAACTGTTTACTTTTCATAAATAAATTTTATTATTTACTTCAAATTTTACACTTTTCAGCAGACTGACCTACTCATAGATTATACCACCTACACTCAGTGAATGTGAGTGCTTGGCCAATGATAATTATTTTAGTCCATTCTGAAAACATCTTAAAAGAATTTTTTTTTCAATTACAGTTGACATTTAACATTATATCAGTTTCCTATTCTCCAGAACCTGTGGATGTTACCTCACATGGCAAAAAGGACTTTGGAGATGTATCAAAGTAAGGATTTGAAGATAATTTTTGATTTTCCAAGTGGACACTAAATATAACCACTAGTATCTAAGTGGGAGGCAAAGGTACATTTCTCTACAGAAATAGATGTGACTATGAGAGCAGATGACTGGAGCGAGGTCACCACCAGCCAGGAGTGCTGGCTGTCTCTGGAAGTTGGTTTGAGCAGAGAACAAATCTCCTGTGGACCCTCTGTAGGGAACCAACTCTACCAACACAATAATTTTAACTCCATATGACTCATTTTAGACTTCTGACCACCAACACTGCAAGAAAAAAAAAGTGTGTTACAAACTACTCATTTGCTAAAATACAGTAGGAAATTAATACAGTGACTATGCTAGGATCTGGTATTTTCTTATCTTTTAGTTCAGTTTTCAGAATCTTTAGTTTGTTGATTAGGGTCAGATCCATGCATGTAGAACTCATAAGTGAGCCAGAATATTTCCTAAGAACTTGATATGGATCTCATCAGTGTCTGCAGTCTCCCTGGTGCCTGCTAGTTCCTTTTAATCCTGTGGTGAGAAAGTGTGTGCTTGAGCTATATTGCTCTGCTGTGTGATTCCAAAAATGCATACTTGTCTTAGGTCGAGTAGCAGGTGGATACAGAGCGAGAGAAAAGAGCAAATGGGTGAGAGAGTGCCTCACACTCTCCCAACTGCAGCTCACCTGTTGGAGAGGAAGGTGGCCCTTCCTTGGAATTTTGACTGCTATGGCTTTCTTGCTGCTGAGGTCATGACCTCCATAGGATTGCTTGAGAACCAGGACTAGAGAGGGTAGAGAAAAATTAAATGAGAAATCATCACAATCTTTGAGTGTTAGGAGTTCCATTGCTTTTTTTTGAGCTAGAACTAAAGGGATGATTTTAGAACTGTTTATGTCTTTGCACAGGTGTCTAGGCCACTTCTAGATTTTAGGGTTTGTTGAGTGCAGATGGGGGTGGAGGGTAAAGAGTCAGTGTATATGGTGAGAAAATAAATCACAAACTTTTCAATAGTTCAGTGATAGTTCAAATTCTGGTCTTCTTCCCTGATCTACGTATTATCATTTCTTTTTTTGAGTCCTCAAATTGCTGTCCCGAACGTTGTATCCGGGTATAACAGTGGCATTCAGTGAGAGAGACAGAACAGGGTGTGCTCTTCCTGTGTCTATCGATCCTGAAATATACTCTAATTTCTACACCTTTTAAAGTGACTTAAAATATGTTTATTTTATTGCTTTTTATTAATTTCAGATTTTATCTTTACTTAGTCTCTTTTCTTAAAGTCTTTTATATATTTTGATGAAATCTCTTTTTAAAAAATTTTTAGGTAAATATAAACTTCTTTTTATAATTTTAATGAACGAATATAATTTTCACTAAGTACAGATATTTTGCTGTTCATAATCTCCTTTTTATTACCTTCTAAATTTTATTTTGCTCTGATTCCTTCTTTGATTATATAGTTGCCTATATGTGTGTTATCTAATGCCAAATGTCTAAGAAATCTTGTTTAATTTTAAATATTTATTTCTAATTTGCTATTAGTGACAAGCATTATTGAATGTTTCCTTAAGACCTGGGTAGATTTGAGGATCCAAATGGGTGATTTTGAATTGTGAGATGGGAATAATATCCATCTTACTTTACTGTAAAAAGGTTGGATTGTATTTAAAATTAGCATTTCAGAAATCCCAGGTAAATATATAACTTATTTTCTCTCTGGGAACTTGTTGAGTCCACAAAAGTTTCTAGAAAGCCATACTGTTATAAGATACTTATTTAATCTGTCACAAAGTACCTCAAAATATTTCTCCCAGTTTTCTGAGAGAGGATAAAGAATAGGCAAGACTATCCAAATGCTTTATTGGATTCAGAAAAACCCTGCATGATGGTGCCAGACTCTCTAACTGTTAGTTATTCTGTTGTCTTCTTCTTGAGCCAAATCCATAGGAGTTCTCCTGGAGTTGTCTTTGAATCCAAGCTGGTAGCTACTTCTGGGCTTGAGAGTCATGCAAACCCTTTAGTTTCTCAGTCTATAAAGTCAAATCCAAGGTGAAACAGTGCAAGCATGGGAAAAATCATCCATTGTATAAAATTATTTATGATAAAAAGCATCTGTTAAATTATATTGTATTCATCACATTATTTTCCTTTAGGGAAAAATACCTACAGTATTAGATTGTAATTTATTCAAACTAATGTAACTTTAAACATGCCTGGTGGTTTGCAAATATAGACTACATATGAGATGAACTTTTGAACACATTTACATTTTATAGTTTTCCCATTAAACATTTTTTTCTCATTAGAATATCATGTTTAAGAGCAAAGAGATTTTCTCAAAGACAATGGGTTCTTTTTCTGTACTTTTCCCCTTGTTTTTCATACTCTGAATGGAAAAACTGGATGGAAGCCCAATGTCAGTGAGTACATATTTTATAGTATGAATAGAAACTTCAAAATCAAGAACATTATATTAACCCTAAGTAGAATTCATCAAGTGCACTGATGTTGATGTTTCCAGCCACAAGATAACATTCATTAGCAGTTTATTCTGAAAAATTTTCAATCTTTATATTATTAATGCAAAATGCGATTTTAATTTCTTAACCTGTCTCCTAGGAAATAGCAGGTATGCATCAGGGGCAAGTAGCACAGTGGCTGACACATGGCAGGCACTAGGCTAATGTCAAACAGACATAAATCTGGATCAATTAAATGGGAGATTACACTGATATCATCAAAGGTAAGTTCATATATATATTTGAAAACATTCTCTCCTGTCTATTTCTATGTCTTGATAGTTTTGATTGCTACTGTGAGGAAAATTTGAGATTATATGAGTTACTGCTGAGTTGTTATATGAATTACTCTGCAATTTCTCTATAACATTTAAAAATTGACTTTCAATAAATCAAATCTATTTCCAGGTAAGAATGGTTAGAATTATTTATACCCAATTCAGTTGGAGAATTCTTGCAAAAATCTTTGTAGAATACTCGCCAAAGCACATATGCTAGAGAAAGGCCTATTAAATTTTTAACTAATAAATTGATTAATATATTTAGTCAGGAAATGTGTTTCAAACTTGCTTATGTTACCTACACTAATAAAAGAGAAATATGCAAATTGACCACCAGCCAATCAGGAGTGAGTATGCAAATTAACCCAACAAAGATGGTGGGTTAATTTGCATATGCAGGTGCAGAGCAGTCGGGCGGGGCAGGACACCTGCTATGAGGGGGAGGGCGCGGGGTGGAAGGGAGCTACAGGAGCTGTGCTCTGGCTGGAGCGAACACTGAAAGCTCCTGCTGGAGCGAAGGCCTGGGTCCTGGGTGCCGGAGGAAAACCGGTGCCAGCAGCCAGGGGAAGGAAGGCCTATTCTTGCACAAATCTTCATGCAACGGGCCTCTAGTAGATAAATAAGATCGAACCTTCCCTAAAGAAGCCCAAGAGCAAATAGATTATTAAACACACAACTGAAATTAATGTGATAAATACTAAAGTGGAGGAACAATGAATAGAGATAATTATTCTCATTTCATGGAAAATGTTACAAACAAATTTTCCAATGGGGTCTTAAATGAAATGTAGAAGTTTTCTAGGAATTAGGGTGGAAAAAGTTAATATAGAGGGCATTCCAAGTAGTATTTTGAAGAAATATGACACATTTAGGGTATTACAAGTTGTTCAATATGTTCAAAGGGTCAGTTGTAGGAAAGAAGCAGAGGGAGAAACAAGCATGGGCCAGTTCATGGATAGCTTTGACTATATGTTATATTCTATCTATTTATCTTATCTTATATTATCTATCTATCTATCTATCTATCATCTATCATCTATCATCTATCATTATCTACCTATCAATCATCTACCTTAAAAACTTCCTGTACCTTTATAAAGATAATTCTTAAATACTATCTCTAGACCTGTACTACTCTCTTGATTTTCAGATATATATTTTCAAATGTCTTCTGAGCATTACTCATGTGCACTCCATCACTCCAATGTTTTAAAAATAATGTGTTACAATTGGAACTCACTCATTCAAATTCTCTCTTTCTTCTCTCTCTCTCTCATCTTCCTCTCTCTTCATATCCCAACCCAACCTCTTCCAAACCAGAAGCCACCCAACATGAGTGTAATGGCAAATATTAATTTGGGTTCTTGTCCCAAACATTCATTTATTCATGTGAATGTTTGTGTATGGATTAGAAGCACATTCATTTCTGTTGTTTTTAAGTGTCTAAACTTTCAAAGATAATACTTCTCAACATATTTTTGGGAACATTTTGGCTTGGAAAGTTTGTGGGAGAAAAATAGTAGGAAGATTGTGTTTTATAACATTGAATCAGGCAGGCTTTTTTTTCCTGATCAATGAGAAGATATAATCTAGATAATGAGTTTTAACTTTAGTGAAGGGAAACTGATTGTCATGTCAAAAAGCTTGAGTAGATTGTTACAATTCTATATTTCCACATATCCAAGTGTTTCTGCTTCCTTGACAACATTAACAAGCTTCTACAAAAAGAAAAAATAGAGCAAATACAAATGGTAGAGAGATAGGAGGGCACAGGCAAAAGAGATCAGAAACACTTGGAAAAGAAGTGAAAAATTAGTCTGAGTTACAATGGACTAGTACAGTCATCAGTAAACTCATTAGTCAACAGAGCCAAATATCAACAGTACAACGATTGAAATTTCTTTTGAGAGCCAAATTTTTTAAACTTAAACTTCTTCTAACGCCACTTCTTCAAAATAGACTCACCCAGGCCATGGTATTTTGTGGAAGAGCCACACTCAAGAAGCCAAAGAGCTGTATGTGGCTCGCGAGCCGCAGTTTGCCAACCACTGGACTAGGACAGTTGCAGGTATGTTCACAACATAAATCATGAACCAGGAGAGTATTGATTTTTGGTTTCTATTGAATGCTGCAACTGTGATTACAAACATTAATTTTCCAATGTAAAAGTTTGGTCATAAAACAGCTAGATAACTTTCATCATTTGATAGATTAGAGAGAATAATTGTGCCTCATTTCTGATAATCCATGTTGAAAAGAAAATAAGCTATTTCACCATGTCTTGTGTCCTAGAGTCATAAATTATCATATATGCTTGATTGCACTTTCAGAGTATAGCACAGTAAATGTTTGTTGGGAAAATAACTCTATAAAAAAATGATTTTTATAAATATACTAGAGGCTTAGTGCAAGAAGTTTGTGCACTGGAGGAGGGGGTCTCTTAGTCCAGCCTGTGCCCTCTGGCAGTCCAGGACCCTTGGGGGATGTCCAACTGCCAGCTTGTGGCTGGATGGTCTTCTTCTGCTGCATGGCCTGCTGCTTGAGCTTCAGCAGCTGCTGTACCTGCACAGGCTGGGCCATCACAGTCTGTCATGTGAACACCATCAAGTGGGTGAGTCAAGCACGGAGGCAGGGTCACCCTGAGTTCCCTGCGCTTCTCTGAGTCACTGAGTTGGTCAGACTGACTGCCTTCTACAGAGAACAGCACCAGGATCAGGTCTAAGCTGGCAGTTGGGCATCCCTTTTGCAGTCCGGGACCCCTCGGGGGATGTCTGACTGCTTAAACTGGCAGTCGGACATTCCCTGAGGGATGTAGCAGTGAGCCAAGTGGCAGGCAGCCAGGGAGGAGCCCGAATCGGGACAGGGTGCTGCGCCGCTCATCCCGACCCTCTGTGCCTGCTGACACCGCTCAGTAGTGCTGCTGCAAACTCAGAAGAGGCTCCCGCCTTGGCAGCTGTGAGCCCGGCTTCTGGCTGAGTGGCCTCCCCCTGTGGGAGCAAACTGACCACCAGGGATCAGCTCCTGCATTGAGCATCTGCTCCCTGGGGGCCAGTGCGCATCATAGTGACCGGTTGTTCCGGTCATTCCACTGTAACAGTCGCTTAGGCTTTTATTAAATGGATTTTGAAAAAACTTGAATCTAATTACATCAAAACAGTTCAACAAAGTGTTAAAATTGAAACAATACACCTTAAGAAGTTATTTTTAGTTGTGCATGTTGCATTTTCTAAATGTGTCTTTAGAGTAAATAAAAACCCACTAAACAAAATGTTTCCAAATTTTTATTGTTTGTCCCAATTACTCCATAAAATGTTTAATATATATTGAAATACTTTTTATATACTGAGCATCTATTAGAAAATTCTACATGTAATAGATACTCTGTCACAGAATGATGATTTCATTAAGTAAGTTATCTTTCAATATTTAGTTTTTCTGTAGGTTTTGGTTTTCATGAAGTCACAGCATTGTTTCTTTTATGTAAGTATAGATTTTCCTTTGTGTTACATTTAATTTGATTTGAGTAATAAATATTTTTTGATCATGATAATTTTGATTCCCAGCCTTATTTTAAAATAAACCATGTATATAATTTACTTTGCTTTCCACTAAATCATTTCTTTCTAAGTCGTGAAGGCTATGGTCACCAAAGTCACAACAATGTTGTACTTTTGAATTTTTGTGTTTATTTTTAAATCATTTTACAGAAATTATATCCATTTAGACTATTTGGTGAAAAATTCCTTTTGTCCAGTCCTCCCACTAATACTTTCTCTATAGAACAATGGCTATGTCTTAAATGTATATGTATTCTGCTGATTTATTATTTTTATTATTTTGTAGTAATTCTATCTCTTCAATAAAATGATTTTCAAATGCAATTTTTACACTGATAATATCAATCTTGCATTGTTATATTGAAAATTAAAAAGACACTTTTTAACATTTAGCTAGAAAGCACTAGGTTTAGTCTTAATATGATATTTAGAAGAGCTATATCTATATATACTGAAATTAAAGTTACATAATATTTTTACACACCTTACATGTTTAAACCTTTAAAAAATCACCCTATTATGAAATAATAATGGTAATGCTATTATTATTGTTGTGTTGACAAAAAGCAAAATAAGTAACAAGAAGACTAAGTTACTTGCTTAGGAATACCTAATAAATACTCAAGTAAGAGAAAGAGGCAAAATTTTAACAATGCTAGGAGAACGGCTTTTAGTTTACATTGCTAAGGAAACTGAAAGAAATGTACAAATTGGTAGAAAGCTAGCTGTGTGGGACTTTTGAAAACTGTAGAGCAACTAGTCACTCCCTTCTGCAAGACAGCACCTACTCAGCCCTAACAAGTTTTGCCGAGTCACTCCAGTGTTCCTGGCTATATGTTTTTTCCTGAGAAGCAAGATATCTGGGCTTTTGTCTGAAATGTCCTAGTTGTTAATTATTGCTTCAAATACTGTGAAGACTTATGTGAAACAAATGAGCTTGCCTGTGGGGCAGATGTCCACACAGAGATAAACAATACCTGTCTACCCCAAGAAACACTTTATATGGAATAAGAATGTTTTGCGGTCAGAAGCACAGATCAGGTTTTCTGAAAACTCAGCAGACAAATTGTAGGGATGGCTTCCCAGAAGAGGTAACACTGAGTTGAGTTTAAGTGCTGAAGCGTAATTCACTGCGGCAAAGAAAATGCATACAGAACTACACTTGTAAAACCACAGAAATAAGAGAAATCCTGATATTCAAAAACTGGCAAAAAAAAAAGTTATAGACTTAAAGCATAGAGAATGTAGTTAGTAACAGCAAGAGATTAGAATTAACAAAGGTGTTCTGTTTCTTATATTTTAAACGTTATGCGTTAGCATAGCCCTGTATTGAAAGAGTAGTCTAAAATTTCCGTTTCAAGGGGGCCATATTCTATATCCCTCAGCCCCGACCTTGAACCCGTCAAGTTGTGCATCTGCCCAAAGGAGTCCAATTTATGAAATTGATGAGTTATTTGCATTTTTGAATATAGCTTTTCTGCATCACTGTGACATGGATATATCTCATCCCCTTTACCAAAATATTTAGCTACAAATTATGACTGTGCAGATTTGCAGCAAGTTTCTGAATGTATTGGCCATAGACAGAAACTCTGAGCCTGAAAATAAAGAGCACAACAAGAAGACTGTGAATGTGCATATAATAAAGAAGGCCCTATGCTTCCAAGGTAAAAAATTTATGTAATAAGCCAAAAAAGTATAGCTTATATAATAGTCCTGAAAAACTAGAAATGTAACTTACTTTACATAACTGACATATTTATGAAATCGTTACAGCTAATTAAAATTGATTACATCATTATGAATAGACCTGGGTTGGCGCTACAATCGTTATGAGTAATTTTATTTATAAAATAACTCCATTTGAAATTTCAATAGTGAATCTTTACTGGTTTAATTAGTTTAGATTAATTAGCTAATTAGTGTGTAATTACTAGGTGGGCTTTAAAGAAGAATCATACATATTTTATTTAAGAATTAAGGTATCTGACTTTAAGTTATGTAATTACTTTCCTAAAGCACAAAAAGTAACACTTTGGGAGAGAACTGGCATTCACAAGGTAGCTACTAAATTATTTATTTGTTACCATAAATTAATTTTCACAGTGACAATTGGGGATTTTTGTAATTTACAAAGGAAGAAATCAAGGTTTAGGGAAAGTAAGTAACTGACTTAATAATCTATATAATAAAAGCCTAAGCGACACTTACGGTGGAACCACCAGAACAACCGGTCGCTCTGATGTGCACTGACAACCAGGGGGCAGATGCTCAATGCATGAGCTGCCCCCTCAGCCAGAAGCTGGGCTCACAGCTGGCGAGCGCAGTGGCGGTGGCAGGAGCCTCTCCAGCCTCTGTGGCAGCACTAAGGAGCAGCGAGCCAAGTGGTAAGGAGCAGCGAGCAGTCAGGCAGTAAGGAGCGAGGGGTCCCAGACTGTGAGAGGGCGCAGGCCGGGCTGAGGGACACCATCCCCCCTCCAGTGCACAAATTTCATGCACTGGGCCTCTAGTAAATAATAAAACCTCATTTTCATATCAGCCTGACTTAAAGATAATGTTTTTCAGATACCAATCTATAGAGAATTTCATTAATAGAAATAAGTATTTGCACCTTTTAAAAAACACACTTTTTAAATGTTATGGTTTTTCAACTTTTTTTGAAATTATTTATCTTTACTTTGACCTATTTATGACACAGAACTATTTTTTTTTCCCCAAATCTGAAATGCTGAACCAACATCATAGCTAGCCAGTTGGTAATTTATGTGTGGTCTAAGAATCGTAGATATAATAACTGCTATTTTCACTAGAAATATGTTAAAAGTTAACACAAAGCTGACTTCTAAGGCAATTTTGTTCAACTCTGGCTATGCTTTATACTTATGATGTTAACTTCATAAAATATACTCTTGGCCAGGCCCCATACCAGAACATTTATATCAATATAACTAAAAAAGAAAATCAGGCATCAGAATTTTTAAAGTTATCTAGATGATTCAATATATCTGCCAGAATTGGGATGTACTACATTTAAATTTGAGTATGAGTAACATTGTTAAAATTTTATAGGAGATGATAATGTAGACAACTGGCAAATTTTTTTCCTTAAACTTTTTGGTGGCTTATTGTGCTGTGCAATAGTAAATTGAAACTTGATGGCAGTTGTTTTTTGTTATAATCTATTGGGTTAATAAGATTTCCCTGAAGTGGAAAATGTTTCAAATTGTGTTACTAATCTATCTAGTATACAATTTGCAAAATGATGTATGGATCTTGCCATTTTAAAGCTACTTAAGTGAAAGATTCTTTATTTCATTATGATGTAAAGACAAAAATTTCAATTGTTAAAATTATAAATGCACATAGTTAAATTAAAAAAATTAGCTCTTTATTTTAATAAATGTATATATATATTTGATATAATGCTAATGTATTTTTATTATGTGACTTGTTATTTAAAAAACATTTATTTTAATGGGTAATGAGTTGTATATTGCTAAAAGTGCATATGTGCTTGCAAACAGAATTAAAATAATATGTATGGAGAGCAATCTCATTTTATACCTGTAGGAAAAATAATATTTTTGAGTGAAAATACACAAATGAACTAGGAACACAAAAAATTAAATTAGAAAAATTGAATTAGAAAAATTAGAAAAACAGATCAGAAATATTTGAAATAATACAAGAGAAAAAAAAGCAGAGCTAAAATCTTGAAATCTAGCTTGTACACCTTACACAAAAACAGATAAAGCATATCTGGAATTCACATAATAAACCATTTTCACTCTTGTACATTTAAAAAATTTCTATAGAGTTCAACTACAACTTTATGATATACTACATAGTATACTATTTAGTTTACTTTGAATAATATTCCAATATGCATTATGTAAGAAATCCTATATAATAAGAGAATAATATGCAAATTGCCCATCACTCTAACACACAAGATGGCCGCCCCCATGTAGACACAAGATGGCGCCACCAGATGGTCGGCAGGGGAGGGCAATTGTGGGTGATCAGGCCAGCAGGGAAGCAGTTAGGCATCGATCAAGCTGGCAGGGAGTGGTTAGGAGGTGATCAGACTGACAGGCAGAAGCGGTTAGGAGCAATCAGGCAGGCAGGCAGGCGAGCGGTTGCGAGCCAGCAGTCCTGGATTCTGAGAGGGATGTCCCACTGCCCGTTTAGGCCCGATCCCACAGAGATCAGGCCTAAATGGGCAGTCAGACATCCTTCAAGGTGTCCCAGATGGTAGACGGTACAGGCTTGGCTGAAGGACACAACCTCCCGCCCCGAGCCCCCCCGTGCATGAATTTTGTGCACCGGGCTTCTAGTATAATAATAATTTATAATCTATACTAAATAATATAAACAATCTAGAAATTCAATCTTTATGATTTTTCAATATATAAAATCTAATATCCATTTTAATATTTCTGATTAACTGAGTAAATTTTGTAAAAATATCATTATTAAATACTAGAGGCCTGGTGCATGAACTTTGTGCATGGTGGGGGGGATGGGAGGTTGTGTTCCTCAGCCCAGCCTGCACCCTCCCCAATCTGGGACCCCTCGAGGGTAGTCGGGCATCCTTCTCACAATCCAGAATTGCTGGCTCCCAACTGCTCACCTGCCTACCTTCCTGATTGCCCCTAACCGCTTCTGCATGCCAGCCTGATCATCCCCTAACCACTCCCCTGCCAGCCTGATTGAGGCTTAACTGCTCCCCTGCTGGCCTGGTCACCCCTAACTGCCCTCCCCTGCAGGCCTGGTCCCCCCCAACTGCTCTACCCTGAAGGCCTGGGTCCCCCCCAACTGCCCTTCCCTGCAGGCCTGGTCACCCCCAACTTCCCTCCTCTGCCAGCCTGGTCACCCTAACTACCCTCCCCTGCAGGCTTGATCACCCCCAAATGCCCTCGCTTGCAGGCCTGGTCCCCCCCAACTGCTCTTTCCTCCTGGCCTAATAGCCCACAACTGCCCTCCCTTGCAGGCCTGGTCCCTCCCAACTCCCCTCCCCTACTGGCCATCTTGTGGTGGCCATCTTGTGTCCACATGGGGGCAGCCATCTTTGACCACATGGGGACAGCCATCTTGTGTGTTGGAGTGATGGTCAATTTGCATATTACTCTTTTATTAGATAGGATAGTGTCCTGGTGCACAGGTGGGGACTGGCTGGTTTGCCCTGAAGGGTGTCCTGGATCAGGGTGGGGGTTTCCCTGGGGCGTGAGATGGCCTGGGCGAGGGGCCTGTGGTGGTTTGCAGGCCGGCCACTCCCTCCGGCGATCCAAGTAGAGGCCCTGGTATCTGGGATTTATGTATCTTCTGTAATTGAAACTTTGTAGCCTTGAGCCATGGCCTGGGCAGGCCAGGATGGATGGAAAGCTTGGCTTCCTCCATCGCCGGGGGCAACCCAAGCCTCCTGCTCTCTCCAGCTTTGTGGCCTCCACCATATTTGTTTTGTTAATTGCTTACTTGCTCCTGATTGGCTGGTGGGTGTGGCTTGTGGGTGTAGGGGAGGTATGGCCAATTTGCATGTTTCTCTTTTATTAGATAGGATTATCTATTACTCAAATATCACACTTTAGTAACTTATTGCTCCTTGAGTTATTTCCTATGTATTAATTTTTTTTACTGTAATGGGCTTCCTCAGCAACTATCTTATTGCTTTATTTATTTTCTTTTTTTAAAATGTTCCTCAGTGCCCTAGCCAGTTTGGCTCAGTGGATAGAGCATCGACCTATGGACGGAAGTTGTCCTGGGTTCGATTCTAGTCAAGGGCACATACCTTGGTTGCAGCCTCCTCCCTGGCCAGGGCCCTGGTCAGGGCTCCTGCAGGAGGCAACCAATCAATGTGTTTCTCTCACATAGATATTTCTCCCTGTCTTTCCCTCTCTCTTTCACTCTCTCTAAAAAACCAATGGAAAAATATCCTCTGGTGAGGATTAAAAAACAAACAAACAAACAAAAAAAAAACCGCACAACCAATAGTAACTTAAATTTTGGATAAGAAAACTTAATTTTAAAGTACTTTAAAATGTTTCTCAGATACTAAAGCTGTTGTTACTTAAATAGATTCAAATCCAAGAGATATCCTCTAAGTCATATATAATAAAACTACCTAAAATTGAAGATGAAATAAAAATTTAAAATCAGCAATAAAAAAATTACTTACATAAAAGTGAGCCCCCATAAGACTATCAGTGGATTTCTGAGCAGAAACTTGTAGCCATGAGCAAGTGGGGTGATATATTTAAAGTTCCTGAAGAAAAACAAAACAAAACTGCCAAGCAAGTTAACTTTACTTGGCCAAATTATCCTTCTGAAGTGAAAGATAGATGAAGACTCAAACAAACTAAAAAACTGAGCAAGTCTACACCACTAGACCTGCCTTACAAAAAAACGCTAAGAGAGTTTTTAAGTTCAAATTAGTAACATAAAAATATATGACACACTAGTAATGTTACATATATAACTAATTTCATAATACTCTAACACTGTGATATGGTGGTGTGTTAACTTGATTACTAAGGTTGCAAAACAAAAGTATTAAAAATCACTATAGTTACAATAATTTGTTAATGGATACACAATAAAAAAGGTGTAAATTGTGACATCAAAAACATAAAGTGTTGAGGGAAAAGTAAGTGAGTAAAGCTTTTGTACGTGATCAAATCAAGTTTTTATCAACATAAAAGACTATAAGATTTTTATGTAAGTTTCATGGTAGCCAAAAAGCAAAAACCAACAGTAGATACACAAAAGGTAAAGAGAAGGAAGTCAAAGCATTCCTCTACAGAAAATTATCAACTCATGAAGGAAGACAAGAAAGGCAGAAGAAAGGAACCAAAGAATTGCCAGAAATCAATTAATAATATCTCATTAATAAGTCCTTATCTATCAATAATCACTTTAAATAAAAAATAGGTTTTATTCTTTAATTAAAGGCATAGTGTAACTTAATGGATTAAAAAAACACAAGATCCTCACTTTATAGGCTATCTACAAGACACTCAATTTAGCTTAAAGACCACACATACACTCAAAGAAATTGATTGGAAGATATATTCCATGTAAATAGAAACATAAAGAGAGCAGGTATAGTTATATCAGACAAAATGAGTTGTAAGTCAAAACCATAACAGGAGACAATGAAGCTCATTATATAATGACTAGAGGCTCAGTGCACGAAATTTGTGCATGGGGGTGTGTGTCCCTCAGCCCAGCCTGCACCCACTCCAATCAGGGACCCTTAGAGGGATGTCCAACTGCCCTTTTAGGCCCGATCCCAGTAGGATCGGGCCTAAACGGTCAGTCGGACATCCCTTTCACAATCCAGGACTGCTGGCTCCCAACTGCTCGCCTGCCTGCCTTCCTGATTGCCCCTAACCACTTCTGCCTGCCAGCCTGATCACCCCCTAACCAGTCCCCTGCCAACCTATTTACCCCTAACTGCCCTCCCCTGCAGGCCTAGTCACCCCTAACTGTCCTCCCTTGTAGGCCTGGTCCCCCCTAACTGCTCTCCCCTGCAGGGCTAGGTCCCCCCACAACTGCCCTACCCTGCAAGCCTGGTCGCCCCCAACTTCCCTCCTCTACTGGCCTGGTCACCCCTAACTGCCCTCCTCTGCAGGCTTGATTGCCCCCAACTGCCCTCCTTTGCAGGCCTGGTCCCTCCCAACTGCCCTCCCCTCTGGCCTAATTGCCCCCAACTGCCCTCCCTTGCAGGCCTGGTCCCTCCCAAATGCCATCCCCTGCAGGCCATCTTGTGGTGGCCATCTTGTGTCCACATGGGGGCAGCCATCTTTGACCACATGGGGGCAGCCATCTTGTGTGTTGGAGTGATGGTCAATTTGCATATTACTCTTTTATTAGATAGGATATAGGGGTTAATTCATTAAGAGGATATAACAATTTTAAATATATACTCATAATATAAAATATCCAGCAAATACTAACAGATCAGAAGGGAAAATAGAAAACAATACAATAACAGTAGGTATTTCATGAAAAGGTAGTCCATGTATGAAAAGCGGTTCCCTAATGCCAAAGCCAAAAAGCCAAAGAATGACACAGACAAGTTCATCTTGTCATTTTGTAAGATTTTAATTGGGAGTTTACTCAGAGAAAGCTATTCTGGGAGGCAGAAGAGTGAAATGAATCTACACACTGTTCATCCCCAGACCA
Organism: Plecotus auritus; assembly: GCF_963455305.1. NCBI lineage: Eukaryota > Metazoa > Chordata > Mammalia > Chiroptera > Vespertilionidae > Plecotus > Plecotus auritus. The sequence goes on along the minus strand of NC_137776.1, from coordinate 62,881,522 downwards.
TTTGTTTTATACCCCTCTAAGAAATGTACCTCCAAAAGGAATGCAGGAGGGATTGAGGGGGACAAGGGACCATATAACAGTCACTCTGGCACTGGGGTAAATTTAACATTGAGTATGACTTGCCCCAGAAGAAGGGAAGGATTAAAGGTGGTTTGTGATTAACTCAAAGCCTCTGGGCACATTCCAGAGTCCACTGGTAGAAGAAGGGGAGAGGTACAAGGGTCTAGGTGAATTGGTTTTAAAGTGGAGTAAACTTTTTAAAAAATATTTTTATTGATTTCAGAGAGGAAGAGAGAGATAGAAACATCAATTATGAGAGAGAAACATTGACTGGCTGCTTCTTGCATGTCCCCCAATGGGGATCAAACCTGCAACCTGGGCATGTGCCCTGACCGGGAATCAAACCATGACTTTTGGTTCATAGGTTGATGCTCAACCACTGAGCCACACCAGTTGAGCAATGGATTGAACATTTTAAGATGAAGTCAGCTCTATCTGCACAGTAAAGGACTTTAATACCCCTCTTTCAACAGATAGATCATCCAGACAGAAAATCAGTAAAAAACATTGAACTGGACTACACTTTAAATCAGATGGATCAAACAGATATATAGAGAATATTTCAGGTATAAATTAATGCTATATGTCATTTCCTTTACCCAGAAGGCCTGGAATAGAAAGGGTTTTGGCTATAACTCTCCAAAATTGAGTATTGCTCAATAAAGTTAGTCAGACTATTAAGAAAATAGAACCTATGTATGTCAGTGCCTTTCAACAGAAGTTCAGGAACATATCTGAATTTAAACAAATTAAGCTTATTAATTGTTGCAGCTGGGGACAATACACACCATAGGAAAACATGTGCATCTCAATAGAAGTTGTTAGGCAAAAGGTTTCATAGGACATAGGAATTGTTAGGTGATTTGGGGAATCTCTAAGGAAACAGAGGTTTGATCTAGTTTGAGTGTTGTCATAAATCAGGGGCAATTCTATGATTCAGCATCTCAACAAATCTTACCTATAGTGAAGGGAGACTAAAAGTAAAGTTGCAATTGGTACAGACGTAGCTGTCACTCATTTTAGCCCAGAGAGGGAGTTGTTTGACTTTTTGAAGGTGTTACAGTGAACTTGATTTTGTCTTTGCTTAGACAAAATTGTAAAATGACCTTGTTTTGTCTCATTTGATCATAGTTTTGGAGTGCTTTTATCTGATTTTACTATACTGCAAAATTGTTTATGTCCAAATGTAGAACAAAACAGCACCTTGCAATAGCAGTGACATTTAGCTATGAACTCCAAGTCAGTTCCAGATTTTAGACATTAACTTTCTCCTTCTCATAAAGGACAAGTCTTCATTTTCTTAGCACCATGATGTGAAAACAACTAGGAAGGGCCATGCCACCTGCCTCCACAAGTTGCTATTGTGGTTTCTATCAGTTGGACTCAAGTCACCAGGAAGAGGTGATGTTGTCACATTGGTGTTCATCACTTTATCTATTACAGTGGGTTGTTATTTGCTTTCTGTACTTTGGTAATTATTTTTTTCTTAAAAACATACATTTTTATCTTTCCATTTTATAAACAATATATTTGGATTGTGAAATATCTAAAAATAATAAGTGATGAGTAATAAAAATCATCTCCAAATCCACCATAAACAAAATGTTTAATATTTTGTTGTACAGAGTGACTCAAAAATCAGTGGTACCCAAACTATGGAAGCTTTAAATTTTGTTTGAAATGGGATGCTCTAGAAAATATTTCTGTGCCACTGATGTTATGGAGCAGGTGCTTTCTTCCGTGTATGCAAGTATGTGTGTGTATGCCTGTACACAAATTTTTATTCAAAGTATATCCTATAGAGTTGAATGAATTTTCACCCAAAGAACATACTCATGTAATCACCATTTGACTCCTCCCAACCCCTCATTACAACCTTCTAGCTTTTCCACAAAGATAACCCTAATTTGACTTCCAAAGTAAGACTTGTATTTCCTGCTTTTAATTTTATATAAGTGTATTGTCTGTGAATAATAACTGCTTTATTTTTCATACAATTATTAAACTTCTATTTATAGTTCCTTTTTTAAAAAAATGAAAGGGATATCTGGTACAATGGTAAATAGAATTGATGAAGGCAGGCAGCCTTGTCTTGTTCTTAATTTCAGAGGCGGGGAGGATGTTTTTAATTGTTCCTCATTAACTATGATGCTAATTGTGTTTCCATCTGTGGTTGTTTCCTTTCTGACTTAATAACTTCCTTAAATATTTACATTCACGTCAATCTTCTGGTGATAATTTCTTCTAGTCTTTGTCTGTACTTTGCCTTCAGTTTTGAAGGACGTTTTTTATAGCTATAGAATTATAGTTTGTCAGTTATTTATTCATTGCTTTGAAGATGTCATTTCTATCTTCTTTTTATCTAGCTGCTTAAATTTTTTTTCTTTGGTTTTAGTTGGTTTCTTTCTTCCTCTTTCCTTTTATTGTGATTGTAGACTTGATTTTCTTGGTGCTTACCCTGCTTAAAGTTTATAGTAAGCTTTGAAACTGTGGCTTGATGTCTTTTATTAGTTTTAGGATATACATTTTATATTTTTTCTATATTTTGCTCCATTTTTTACTTTATCTTTAGTGTGTATAGTTTTCTAGGACCTATCTTATTTCAGTAATATACTCAGTACTGGGAAATCTCCAATTAAATCTACTGTGCTCTTAATTTTAATTTCTATAATTTTAAGTTCTAAAATTCCCATATTACTTTTTGTAATTTTTCATTTTTCTGCTTACATTCTTCATCTTCATATCTAATCTCTTGAATATTAATCAAATTATTTTAGTGCTCATTTTCGCTAATTCCAGTAACTGAGTCTCCACTTAAGTCTGTTTCTATTGTCTGGTTATTCTCCAAGGTATTGATTGATTCTTGTATTTTTGTACAATTGGTTTTTGTGTGTGTTTTTTTTTTTCATCACAGACAGTGTGCATTTAAAAGCATGTAGAGAGAATTTGAAACTTATTATGTTTATCTTCCTCAATAGAATACTTATCTTTATTTTGTCAGATGTTAGGATAGACCTGATTATTCTAATCTATTATGAAATGAGCTGACTGGTAAACCCATGACACTTGCCAGGGTCCATCTTCATATGTATGAGTTGCAATTTGCCTTTCATCCCCATTAACTACCAGTTCAGTCTGAGCTTTTGCTTTTCCCTTTGGCTTTACAAGCTTTTAGTCACATTTTAAATCAATACATGTCTTGAAGAGATAGCAGTACCAATATAGGGCTCATCTATGTCGGCTATTTCAATTCTATATCTAGTGAAAAAATCCTTTAGGAATGAGGGGCAAATAAAGACATCTTCATATAAAAAAATCCCCACAAACAAACAAAAAACTAAAATATTTTTCTATACCAGATATACCCTTAAAGAATGACTAAAAGACATCCTCAAACAGATATAAAATGATTAAAAAAGAAATTTTAAAACATTAATATGACACACTTCACACAATTTCATGTGTTTCCTCAATTCATTAACAATATCTTCTTTCAAAGCTCTGATGTCTAGTCATTCTTTAGTAACACAATTTACTTTGATATGTACTTATGTGTGTATTATTTAGCAAAGCTGAATAGTGAATTTGGGGATTGACCCTTTCATAATGACATCAATAAGAAAAGATGAGACGTTGAAAATTAGTTTCAATTACTGCAAGCTTTGAAAAGATGAAAAGTCTTTTAGCCATTTGACAACACTTAATTTAATGGCTTATTAATGCGTTTATTTATTTATATTTTACTTTACAAAGTGGCTGTTTATTTTTTAATAGTTCAGAAATTTTTTCACATTGCTTAATTTCCATTATATCCTCTCAGTATCAATCATACTTTTAAATGTAAGTTGAAAGATAAGACCAAAACACTTGGATGAGTTTTTAAGAGAAAAAAATGACAAGCACATTGAGTTATGTATGGGATGTCAAGTATGGGACAGTCATGTATAGGACAGTATTCTTTAAAGTATAAATGCTGCAAGAATAGAAGGTACTATTTGAAACCACATATAAATCTTTGCCAAAAAATATACCTCTTTGATGAAAAAGATGAAGGGGATAAAATGCCATTTAAAACATTGCTGAATTTATCGAATCGCCCTTATAAAGATTCACAACATGATCTTTCTAAACCTTCCCCCATGATTTTCCTGTTCATAACTCCCTTTGCAATAACCAGCAAGAATTACCCAACCTTTTCTCTTAGATCTCAAAAATGCTTACTCATCTCCAAGGCTCTTCCCAAAAGCAGGCTAATACAGAAGTTCTTTAGAAATAGACTGAATATGTTGATTTGTAAATAATAGAAAAACATTTGTACTGTGTCTGGGCCGAGGAAGAGAAATGGTAATGTCTGTGAAAACATATCTTTATTTTTAACTCATTGAATTTTAAATTTGACACACTACCTTGAGTTGCAGCCTTTTAATTTCTCTGACAAATTTTTAAATTGTTTTTTTTTTTTTTTCAGAGAGAAAGGGAGAAGGAGAGAGAAACAGCGATGTGAGAGAGAGAGAGAGAGACAACAACCCAGGCATCCACTGGGAATCAAATCAGCAAACTTTTGGTGCGTGGGAGGAACCCAACACCCAACCAACTGAGCCACATGGGCCAGGACTCTGACAACTTTAAAGTAAATTCTTTCTACTTTTTTCAATTCCTCTTTTAAGAAAATGGTATTATACCACCACTGGAACTATAATCAAAATCTATGATGCTGGAACCAAAAGGCATATTTTCCACAACAGGAATATCGCAACTTGATTTTCTTTGCACTATGGACTATAATGTGCTGTTTTTCTTTTATACTCTTTCTAGCTCTTCTTGAAATTGGAAATGGACATTCTATCCCTCTAGTTTCAATGAATATTAGATACCTGACTTTATAGACTTGTCACATTAAATCCATTATGTCAGTGACAAGGGGACAAAAAATAGCCTGTCATGGTGAGATTATGAGAACATTAGTTCCTGGTAAACTATGCTTCTTTACAGAGCAATTTTCTCAGATATAAGTAAGGAAAATTGCAACCTAAATATAGTCTGAAAGCTTTATGGGTGGTTTAGGTATTTCCAGATATAAGACATATAGATAGAAAAGATGAGTTCACATTGAGGACCACATGGAGCTTGAAAAGGAATAATCTACTGGCTTGAGCAAAAGTGCAATTAAAATATCTAAAATAATAGAAATAATGCAAAATAAAAAGACTGAAGCTGACAGAACCAATTCAATGTTTTTGGTAACTTATTCCAAAAACATTTTGATTCTATTGTTATTGTATTTCACAGATAATAAAAAAAAATGGAAAGCACTACATGAAATTCAGTATAAAACAACTAGATAGTATAATGATTGCATATGTGTCTCTGTGTAGGTCCATGTCTCTTGCACGTGTATAGGGTCTGGATGAAGACAGTTGGACCAGGCTAATGGTGAGCTCCAAGAATAGGTATCTAGCTGAAGTAAACAGTAATATTATATCTCATTAGCATCCTGATTTTTCTTTTTTAATATACATTTCTTAAAATTGATTTATTTTTTAAAATATATTTTTATTGATTTCAAAGAGGAAAGGAGAGGAGAGAGAGATAGAAGCATCAGTGATGAAAGAGAATCATCCATTGGCTGCCTCCTGCATGCCCCCAACTAGGGATTGAGCCTGCAACCCGGGCATGTGCCCTAACCAGGAATCAAACCATGACCTCCTGGTTCGTAGGTGGAGGCTCAACCACTGAGCCACTCTGGCCAGACACAGTTTATCTATTTTTAAAATAATAGTTGAAAAAATTTAGTGAGCTATGAAGAGTAATGTTGAGTTTTACAGTGTACATCATAAAAAGAAAACCAAAATTGACTAATTGATAATTAGTTTTACATTCATGTTTCATTTTATCTTCATATTTCAAAATATATTTTTATATAATTTATAATATTCTGATTTTATTCCTTTAATGTAAATGTTAAATATATATGTATATACTAAAAATAACTAAAGGACATAGAATTCTACATTCTATTTAACTCATGCATACTTGTTAATTCCTTTTATGGAATGAACTTAAAATCAAACAAAAAAAGCAATTTTCAGCTACCTCCCTAAGAAACATAAAATTATATTTCTAATTATTTTATACTAGAGGCCTGGTGCACAAAATTTGTGCAAGGGGCTCAGCCCTCACAGCCCTCGCAGCTCTGGCTGCCTCGGCCCTTGTGGCCCCGGCTTCTGCTGTTTGGTTTAATTAGCATATTAGCTCTTTATTATATAGCATACTTCTTGTATAATAACTTATTATAACTTACCAGAAGCAATATTATTTTGAAATGCTCTATGAGAGTGTAATCTACTGATTCTCTTTAAAAAACAAACAAACAAACAAAACAACTATAGGAAAATTCAAAGATTTTCTCAAATATATAATTTTAAGCTGGCCTGTGTGTCTAGGGAGAAAACTTGGATGTCTGGGAGACAGTAGGGGTGGGAAAACTTTCTTTTTATTTTGTATCTTTTGGTGCCTTCCTAGTTTTGTACCATGTTCATGTACTGTTTTTTACAGTAAAAATAATAATAATTTGGTGACCAATCCTGTAACATTCTATCTTATAGGCATAATAAACTAAGCAAAATGGTAGGTTTTTACGAGTCAGTCAGAGAGGAAGAAGAGAGGGATCCCTGGAGAGGAAGCAAAACATGAATTGTAAAAGAAGTAAAAGTAACCAGCAAGATGGTAGCTAGAATGAAGGTTAAAAAATGATCTATGAGATATTCATAGAGGTAATGTTTTATAAATAAGGCTATCTACTCTATGCTAATTTGTTCCCAGTATTATTCCGCCCCCTCCACCTACATTGTATCAGGTTGTGTTTTTCTAATTGCAGATGCTATGACATTCATCCAAAGTGCCTTCAGCAAAAAGAGTATTCATTGGATCATACCAGCTAAAAAATAAAGAACTAGAGCCCACTTCAGACTTCCAATGGTGCCTCCAAACATCTGCTCTGTTACCTTTGCCTGATTGCTCTGCTGTGTATGAGGCACTCAGAGATGGAATATTAAACTTGGCTTAGCTGAGGCCACATGACTATCCCTCCCTTGGATCCAGGCTGGAATAAGCCTTTCTGAAAAATATTGCCTGGGAGTTGGGGGGTAGAGATGGAGGAGGGTGTAGGGGGAATAAATGGTGATGCAAATAATAATAATGATAATAATAATAAAATAAAGAGAAAAAATATTGCCCGAATGTTGAAGATGCAACATCTAGATACTAACTCTTAAAAAAAGGGGAGTGAAATGCTGTACAAACAAAAAAAGTGAAAAATCTACTTGATTCTATTAATTTTTATTACAAGTAGCTGACTTGTATGAAATGTATCTGGAAAAATGATGGGGAACATGGTTTGTTCCACACACAGGTTGATAGGCAGGAAAGAGAAGAGATACGTATATGGAAACTGAGAGAGACTACCTATTTAACAATAGTAAGAAATCAAACAAGAAAACACTAGAGGAAATCTATCTCCTGGAAAAACCTGAGGATGTGGGACACAAAATTGTCCTCTATACACAAATTTTCCTACAGTACATTGTTTAATATCACATGATTGTGTATCTTCAGCCATCCAAGAGAGATAATTAAAAAATGCTTAAGACCAACAACTATAATAAAATTAAGTTTAGGGATTCTATATAGACAATATTCTTTGGTGGGACATTTAAATTTAAGTAACTCTATTAGATGAAGTTTGGTGTTATTGAAAAAAAAGAAGATGGATATGTGCAAATAACCTCAGGCAAACACATTACAAAACCTGGGTGGGGCCCTAACTGGTTTGGCTCAGTGGATAGAGCATCGGCTTGTAGACTGAAAGGTCCCAGGTTCGATTCCAGTCAAGGGCATGTACCTTGTTTGCAGGCACATCCCCAGTAGGAGGTGTGCAGGAGGCAGCTGATCAATGTTTCTCTCCCATAGATGTTTCTAACTTTCTATCCCTCTCCCTTCTTCTCTGTAAAAAAATCAATAAAATATATTTTAAAAAAAACACCAAAAAACCTGGATGGGTGGGTTAGGGGACAAAAAGACCTCACAAAAAACAGCCAGAGGTCCTGAGAGCTGATGCTCTCTTGCACTGCAGGGAGAGTGAGCTGGATTGTAAGGTGGGTGCTGCTCTTCCGAACCACCAAGCAATGCAGGTCTTTAGCCTCAACAAGGTGAAGATTTACAGTATCAGCTACAGCAAGTCCCTTACTGAGTGGCTTTCTGGCAAGAAGAGAGAACCACAGAAGAAAGATGTCGATGATGAATTGAGCTTATTTGGTGTTTTGAAATGCCTACTATTTGTACCATCATGAAGGTTTCAAAAGATGGACAATCTGTTTCAGCATCAGGAACATAAAAACCTCAGGTTCAATGCTATCACACCTATCAATGTTCCTTGAAGTTTGAAAAATGTTTAGATTCAGAAGTTTATTGTCTGATGATTATTCAAAGGTACTCTTGATTGGTTTGTATTGGCTATCCTCAAGACATGAATGAGTGGAATTTATTTTTATGATAAGAATATTTATGATGTTCCCATTGTTAAATTACAAATGGTTGTGTATTGATTTGCATCTCTCAGATGATTGGTGACTTTGAACATGTTTTCATATGTCTCTCGGCCTTCTGTATGTCTTCATTCAAAAAGTGTCTATTTAGGTCCTTTGCCCATTTTTTGATTTGTATGAGTTCCCTGTAAATGTTGGAGATTAAACCCTTATCTGAGATAGCATTGGCAAATATGTTCTCCCATGCAGTGAGCTTTCTTGTTGTTTTGTTGATGGTTTCTTTTGCTGTGCAGAAGCTTTTTATTTTGATGTAGTCCCATTTGTTTATTTTATCCTTAGTTTCCATTGCCCTAGGAGCTGTACTGGTAGAGATATTGCTACAACATATGTCTGATATTTTGCTGCCTGTGGAGTCTTCTAAGGTTTTTAAGATTTCCCATCTTACAAATGTTTAAGTCCTTTAACCATTTTGAGTTTATTTTTGTGTATGGTGTAAGTTAGTGATCTAGTTTCATTTTTTTTGCATGTATCTGACCAATTTTCCCAATACCATTTATTGAAGAGACTGTCTTGACTCCAGAATGGCTATCATCAACAAATCACCAAGGACAAGTGCTGGCGAGGATGTGGAGAAAAAGGAACCCTGGTGCACTGCTGGTGGGAATGCAGACTGGTGCAACCACTGTGGAAAACAGTATGTAGTTTCCTCAAAAAGTTAAAAATGAAACTCCCATTTGACCCAGTAATCCCACTCCTAGGAATATATCCCAATAAACCAGAAACACCAATCAGAAAGGATATATGCACCCCTATGTTCATAGCAGCACAATTTATAATAGCTAAGATTTGGAAACAGCCTAAGTGCCCATCAGCAGATGAGTGGATTAAAAAACTGAGGTACATCTACACAATGGAATACTATAATACTATGCTGCTATAAAAAAAAGAAGGAACTTTTACCATTTGCAACAGCATGGATGGAACTGGAGAGCATTATGCTAAGCAAAATAAGCCAGGCGGAGAAAGATAAATATCACATGATCTCACTCATATGTGGGATATAATGAACAACATAAACTGATGAACAAAAATAGATCCAGAGACAAGGTAACACTGAACAGACCATACAATCTCAGAGAGAAGGCAGGGGAGGAAGGGGTTAGAGATCAACCAAAGGACTTGTATGCATGCATACTAGCATGACCAATGGACACAGACACTGGGGCAGTGGGGGCTTGTCCTGGGTGTTGGGAATGGCTGGGGGGGGGGGTGTCAATTGGGGAAAAAGGAGACATATGTAATACTTTAAAAAATAAAAAAAGAAACAAACAAACAAATGGCTGTGTAGTAAAACATATCATTTTATATTAATGTAATTTTAGTTATATATTATTTTTAAAACAACAGTGGTAGAGATAGCCATTGTCCAAATGAATTTTCTCATGTCACATATGGAAATCTTATCTGTATTTTTAAGAATTGGTAGCAGTCATGTTTTTTAAAACATAGATTCTAGATGTGTTACTTTCATGATTGCACTAAAATTAGTGTTATTTGCCAGGTTACTTTCATATTCCTATGTGAAAAGTAAAATAGCAATGTTGTTTGTTTAATTTTATTAGCCCTGCAAATAAATAGTTGTGGCATATTCTGAAAAAGTTCAAAACATAGCCAATTATATACATTTTTTCTTTCTTTGCCTTATTCAATTTCAATGAAAAACTTTTAATGATGTCAGATATCATCTTTTTTTCTTTTTTTTTAATATATTTTATTTATTTTTTACAGAGAGGAAGGGAGAGAGATAGAGAGTCAGAAACATCAATGAGAGAGAAACATCGATCAGCTGCCTCCTGCACACCCCCTACTGGGGATGTGCCCGCAACCAAGGTACATGTCCTTGACCGGAATCGAACCCGGGACCCCTCAGTCCGCAGGCCGACGCTCTATCCACCGAGCCAAACCGGTTTCGGCAAGTCAGATGTCATCTTGAAGGAAAATTGAATTTTCTGAGCTGACATGGCCATGTATATTGTCTTTAGTTCTGGAACCTATGGGGTAGTTTATCTTTTTGCCTATGGATGTCACCAACATGTACTAGCTCTGTGACATTTGACAAGTTCTTCCAATATATTTTGAGTATCATCTTGTTTCCTCTCAAATGTCAATTGCACTGATTTTTAATCATTATGTAGGTTGTTCAGTGGTATTACATAGGCTTTTAAATAATTATCTCTTTATTTTAGAATAATTTTAGATTTGCAGAAAAAAATTAAATTGCTGTGATATTACAGAGTTCCCATATTATTATCACTTACAATAGTATGACTCCATTGTCACAATGTACTTATTCCAAGATTTCATCCATGATACAACATTATAGTTATTAGTCATCATTCCTTTGATTACCTCTTGGGAACTGAACTTCGTGGTTATGGTTCCCTGCATATCTTTTCAGGGCTTGATGTTGGGCTTCATTTCAGTAGGATTTGAGTAAACCTTAGTTTAAATGGGTCTCTACTTACATGATTTTGCCTCCTGCAACTTAGCACAAGTGTTAATGAGGCATTAGTAACATTTCTCCACTTCATTTAGACGAATCTCCAAAGTTTATCAGCACTACTTACTTTCTAGCACCTGCGATAAACTCTTAACATTATAGTGTTTTTCTCTGGTAAGTCTCAGGTAGTCACACTCCATTAACACTCAGCTCAGCCTTTAGCCATGGATTCTTAGTCCACACATTGCCTTTGCTAGGAACTCCATTCTGTGTCTCCCTTCTGTTTTTGCCATTTCAGCTTTCTGCTTTCTGACACCTCCAAATTAAGGAAGAAAAACTCATGATTTTGTTACTAATTTAGCTACCTCACTGTTGGGAAATTATCCCAGGCAGAGAGGTAGCTAAATTAGTAGCAAAATCCTGAGTTTTTCTTCTCTCTGTACTTGTAGTCTTGTGAAGATCTAAAAGAGTTGTCTCATATATTTTACCTACTTGTAGAGCTGTTTATGATAGGATGTTTATTCCAGTACAATAATATTGCTGAAGTTAAATTCTTCAAGATATTTTTTGATATTTTTATTATAGCACAAATATGTCTTAATATTGAGTTAATTCTAGAAAATTTTACATATAAGTATATATATGTATATATAGATAAGCATATATGTAGTTTGATTTTTCTCATGATCAACATAAAAAATGTTGGTTTGTTACACATATGTATGTATAGTCATTTATGCTACTTTACAGGAGAGATCATCCCATTTGTGCAGAGGAAAATATTTTGCAATAGAAATTTATGTAATGTGGTCACGTGTATGTCTTTATAGCAGTGTCTTTGGCTGACTGCAGAGTGTTTCTGATTCTCATCACTTTATGTGAGTTGTGGAAGGACCAGGGTGATTTCAAATCTAGCCTTAGGGTTGTGGTTTGATTTCCATGTGAACCATGATGAACAGTGCCCAAGTGCCCCAGGGAGGAAGTGGACATTCGATTAACCAGGGGTGGGCAAACTTTTTGACTCGAGGGCCACAATGGGTTCTTAAACTGGACCGGAGGGCCGGAACAAAAGCATGGATGGAGTGTTTGTGTGAACTAATATAAATTCAAAGTAAAGGAGCGGAGGGGAGAGCAAGAGAACCGGATAGAACAGCCGGATCCGGCCCGTGGGCCGTAGTTTGCCCACGGCTGGATTAAACCAACACTAAAAGAACCTAAAATAGGTCAATTGCACCATGTGCAAATGTTTAGCAATTAATTCAGTTAAAATATCACATATATGTGCAAATAGAATAAAATGTATCACTCTTTAAAATAGTGTGTAAGATCTACATATACTTACATGGCAAACCAAAACATGTGATATACAAAGGTCATTTTCATGGAAAAGATCTGTTGAAAGATTGGTTCTGAAATGAATATAAGCAGGAAACTTTCTGTTTATATAGACCATTAACAAGCTTTGAGTTTCTTATAAAAGAAAGATGTTATAAAGACCAGCCACTTTTTTTTCCCAAGTAGGAACTAAAGCCCCAGAAAATTAGGTGAAATTAAGTCCCATAAAAATTAAATAATTTGAACAAGGTCACTAAACTTGTAAATGGTAGAGTTGAATAAAGAGTCTAGTTTTATACTTTTGTATAATTTGAGGCCATTCTCTGCTAGTCCCAATTTTCTCTATTTATTCTTACCAAGGAAGGATTAACCTATTGATTCTTTAATTAACATCTTCTCTGTGACTTGCTAACTATAATCTTTTTTCTATTAGCCATTAACATTTCTCCCTGTTCTCTAATACTTTACTTATTTCTATCTTTCATTAATAAGTATAAAGCTATGCATATTTTTTAAAAAATATATTTTATTGATATTTTACAGAGAGGAAGGGAGAGGGATAGAGAGTTAGAAACATCGATGAGAGAGAAACATCGATCAGCTGCCTCCTGCACACCTCCTACTGGGGATGTGTGCCCACAACCAAGGTACGTGCCCTTGACCGGAATCAAACCTGGGAACTTTCAGTCCGCAGGCTGACGCTCTATCCACTGAGCCAAACCGGTTTCGGCAAAGCTATGCATATTTTTGTTGTTGTTAGTTCAAGAGCTCATTACAACACAAGGAGCAAATTTTATTTTAATGTTGGATCCTCTGCAATTGAGAGAGTTGAACAGAAATCTTTGGCTCGGACTATATTGCTGTGGTAGATCAGTCTGCAACCGAATGCTTTTGTAGACCCAATTTACTGTAATTTATACACACTGGATCTTCAATATCTGGGACAGTCACTTGTAGCTTCTCTGTTACTGGGAAAATAATGCTCTTTTTAGAAAATTGGCCCCACTGAAACCTATACATCATTTTGATTCAATTAGGTACACAAAGGCTCAGCCTGAATCTATAAGCTTTATTTTTTAATTGGGTTTAAATCTCTTTCTTGTCACTTTTGCACTAGGAGAAAAGCAATGGAAATTCTAGTAGTCCAGAGGAAATTCAAGTCTTTAATTAAAATGATTTAAAAACCAAATAAAATTTTAAGTTGCTATAGGTATGATGTAAGTGACTATCTGAAAATATATATTTATATTTTGGATCTTGTTATTTGAGCTTTGGTACAAACTATATTCCCCAAAGATTTTAATGTGGGAATGTTTTCTTAACACCTTAATGTTATTCTGTTGATATATGTAAATGTATGACTAATATTTGTACAATATAATAATATTTTTGTGTATGTTTGAAATTTATTTCTAGTAATTAAAAACTTTAGACATATACAACTAGGATGAATAATTAAGCTATACCAAGTCAATATAATGTGCAAAGTAAGATAGCAGAAGTAGAATGTAGAACAGTGGTCGGCAAACTGTGGCTCGCAAGCCACATGTGGCTCTTTGGCCCCTTGAGTGTGGCTCTTCCACAAAATACCACTGCCTGGGCAAGTCTATTTTGAAGAAGTGGCATTAGAAGAAGTTTAAGTTTAAAAAATTTGGCTCTCAAAAAAAATTTCAATCGTTGCACTGTTGATATTTGGCTCTGTTGACTAATGAGTTTGCTGACCACTGGTGTAGAACAACGTAAGTGCTATATAAAGGAAAAAAAAAAAAAACAGTTCACAATTAGTGAAAGTTCTTCACTAAATGAATCATTAAGATAATGTATTTTGGCAGAGATAAATTGTGTTTTGGGGCTAGGTCATTTAGGATACTGCATACCAGACTAAGGAATCTGGAGGATAATTTTTGTAAATTTTAAGCACAGTAGTGACATGATTAATACGATGCTTTAGAAAACACAAGGGATGGATTAAGAGGCCAATGATCTATGGTAGTGAAATCGCATTTGTGCCGTGCAATTCCTAGTGGACAATATCTAAATTTGGGAGACGTTTTGTTTCAATGATAGAACGATGATGTGGCCAATTGTTGGATAAATGCTATAGATACAAGACATCTTGCCATGGGTAGGACAACTTCAAACAAGAAACAAAAATGAGGGAAGCTAGTAACTGTTAATACCATGGGTAACAAAAAGGCATATCTACTGTTTTTATCATAGTGCATGAGACATACTTCTTGCTGGGAGAAAATAAATATGTTGTATGCTAACGAATATCTTAACATATTCTCACCCAAGGATATGTTTTCATTGATTTTATAGAGAAAGGAAGGGGGAAAGAGAGAGAAACAATGATGTGAGAGAGTAACATATGTACCCGACTGGGGATCCAACACACAACATGGGCATGTGCCCCGATGGGGAATCAAACCTGAAACCTTTTGGTCTACTGTACGATGCTCCAACCAATTGAGCCAACTGGCTAGGGCTCTGGCAGTATATATGTAATTTATCATAATAATAGATATAGTTTAGTGGGAAACAAATATTCCTCAAAATAAATACATATATAAATACATGAGCTATTTCCTTTTCTCATCCAAGAAAGTGAGTAGAAATACCAGTTAGAAGTAGGAAATCTAGTCACCATAATTTGCATTGTAAGGCAGCTTATATGGATGTCTCACAAAGATTTACAAATCAAAACACTTGAAATGAGGCTATCAATTTTCAAGATGATTTGAAATTCAGACAGTGGAGAGAGTAGGTAGTTGAAAACCCTAAGAACTGAAAGTACCACATAAAAATGTAGTCGATGTCTCTAGCTTCAATCCTTAATGATACAAATTGATGCGGTGATTTTGGGAAAAGCACAGAACAAAAATTGTACTTTTTTAAAAGGCACTTCATCAAACCATATTAAGAAGCTCTTATACTGCCTATCCCTCTCTTTGATTCTCATAGGTACAAATGTATAGAACCATTCTGGGAAACTAGATCACACTTAGATAGACATTAGAGACTAAATAAAATATCTTTCAACCAAATTGAATATCAGGAATCATTTTTTAAAAACAACACTAACCATAGCTTCTAATCAAAATTATTTGCTGCTGTTGTCATTTAACTGAAAAAAAAATATATAAACATATCTCAGTTAGCAATCTTTTGAACATTTATACCATTGATTGCTACAAAGGGACTTGGTACGTGTGTGTAATTCCCCCAAATGTAGAAAAGGATGCTGCTATCCACATCCTCCTCTAGACAGGATGCAGAAACACACAGAGAGGGAGCTTGGTGAGCATTAAATTGATGATCTTTAGGCACCAAGGTGAAAACTTTCTTTAAAAAATACAGAATCCATAGCACAACTTCATAAGAGTCCAATGTGATAACCTCAGAATGTGGAGTCTGTTGTTTTGAAAGGCATTCATGTTAATTCGGATATACAACAAAATTTGGAATACAGTGCTTTATATTATTTCTATTTTTATTTCAATAAAATGTTAATGTTGTATAATGGCATAAATACTTCTATTTATTTCCTAAATCTATTTCTAAACTATGAGTACTTGCTTATTTTCACTATAAATAGATAACAAGATTGCCCTTTAAAATTATACTCAGAACCCAGCTGGCGTGGCTCAGTGGGTGAGCATTGACCTATGAACCAGGAGGTTAGGGTTTGATTCCTGGTCAGGGCACATGCCCTGGTTGTGGGCTCCCTCCCCAGTGTGGAGCATGCAGGAGGCGGCCGATCAATGATTCTCTCTCATCATTGATGTTTCTATCTCTCTCTTCCTCTCCCTTCCTCTCTGAAATCAATAAAAATATTTTAAAAAATTATACTCAGAAAAAAATATATAAGGAATGAAGTAAATTTATGTAACTAATGTTTATGTCAATATATATATATTTTCAGCATATAATAATAAATATGATACTCTGAGAAAATTATTTATACAAGCAATGCCAGTGTCTCATTTTATGTATACAATAGCTTACATATTTTTAAGAACATTGGAATTTTGAGGTAGCAACAAATAGTTTAGAATATCACCTTTTGTGACATTAATGGAAGGCTTTAATAATTCCAGCTGGAGCTGGTAATGAGGTTGATATTTGCTCCTTGTGGGGGCAGAAAAAATAATCAAAGTAATATGAGATAGATTAACAGGAGAAAATGACCAAATGTATTGTGTATCTACATATGGGGATTTCATAACAATATGAGACCCAAGGATGCATTGGGCAATTGAGGCTAATATGCCATTGTGGACTAAAGAGAGAGAGGCAGGGATCAGAGATTTCGAAGGGAAAGTAGAAAATGTATAGGTAGATGAGGAAAGCAAACATATGGTAAACACATTCTTGCTTGCCAACCCAGAAACAATGGGACACAGAGTGACTTTAACAAACAGGCTTGTTTGAATCCTCCTTGTGTGTCACACTTTATTCATACATGCTAAGGTAAATATAATAAAAAGAACATGCGAAGTTTCCTTTCCTGAATAGTGTTTCTTTCTTTTCTTTTTTTTTTTCTGGAATGTGTTGGGTTTTATTGTTTTCATCTCAAATAACCTGCCTGCCAGGGTGGCACATTCTGGGCAGACTCAACTTGGACCCCTGCATACTAAAGGGGGCGGAAAACATGATAATGATTAGTTTTAAATGCTTTATTTTATAATGTGAAAAAGCTTTTTTTTCCTTCCTGAAAATCCATAGAATGTTCTGTAAGCTGCCATCATTGTATTTTACTTACAGTTTTTACCTAACACTGGGAAAATAAGTTTGAAAAAACCTTATTAAGTATATACAATTTAATGAATTTATTATTTGGGATGACTGCCTTTGGACCAATGGACTCTTCAAGCAATGTTGTGTGTGTTAATTTTTGGATTAATAATAAAAAATGATTTATCTAACCTTAAAATCCCTTCATCAGTAATAGCTCTTAATATTTTATTATAAATAAAATACTTGGTATATGATCATTAGAGAACATAGTTATAAAATCACAACATCAATTAGGGTGTTTATAGTTTAAGTAGCAAGGAATACATTACTGTTCTAATGGACAAATTATTAATGTTCATTCACAATGAACTATGCTAAAATTTCAGAACATACTGTAAGTTCTTTTAGGTAATTTTCTATGCTCAAGAGAAATAAAGGTAGATTTTTCACCATCCTGCTATTTATGTACTTTTAAAATGACTTTTTAAATTTAGAAATGTGATTGTTGATAATAAAATAAATTGAAGCTAGCAGTAGATTCATGTAGTATTTTTTCTGCTACTAACTCTCGATGGGATTTGTGTGTTACTTTTCTTTTCTTAGCTACAATTTTACAGTGAAAAAATGAGCTGTTGGACCAGATTATATCTACCATTTCTCCCATCTTTAAAATTTTATGATTACGTGGCTGTGTGCTGGTATGCTAGGCAAACCAGAAAATTATATAATATTCAGCAAGTGAGAATTGATTTTTTTCTTATTTTGCAGATACAATAACGTTCATACTTTGTGATCCTACTATTCATCCCTGGATCATACTTGAAAACAGAACCCGTACTAAAAAAGAACCCCCCAGGGGAGTGATCTGGGAATCTGAATTTCTATAAATATCAACTGATTTTTATGATCATGCAAGTTTAAAAAACATTGAATTATGAAATCAGGTACCAGAAGTAATTATATGACATTAGGAAATTTGGGGTTACAAATGACAGACAAATCCAACTTAAATTGCTTTAAACACCCTAAAAAGAGAGACATTTATTGAATAATTTTACTGAAAGCCTAGAAGTGAAATATTCTTCAGTCTCTAAAAATTCCAGGGCTCAGATAACGTCACCAGGGTCCAATTTATCTTTCTATCTGTGTGTATTGCTATATAACTTTTCATTCTACTTTACTCTAGTTTTATTTACTCTCAAATATACAGTGTACCTGAGAGCCTCAATTGCAGTCTCCTGAATCTCCAGGTTTGATTTCATACTGTTTAAAAAAAAAAAACTGGAATAAAGATATATCTCTATTGGTCACTCCACAAAATCCCCAGCTCAACTCTAATTGCCTTTGATTGATTCATATGTCTGCACCTGAACCAGCATTTCTGAGCAAAGTGAAATGCAATGCTCCATTGGCCAAGCCTGCATCACATACTCATCCTGGAAACATCTGCTCCACATAAATAAAATAGGATTAGATTGGAGAAGAGACCATTTCTTGAGGGAAAATAAGGTGTGAACAGAAGAAAAATTGATCTTGGGCAAGGAGACATTAACTATTTACCACACATGGGTAGATTGATTTGAGAAGTGTTTACGGGTCTGAGAAAGTCATGAATCAAAGCTTCTTCAACCAGGTAAATGGAAGTATAACTTGCCCTATGTTAGATGCCATTTACCACTTCCCATCAATACGTTTTTATTCAGTTAGGTCCAAGCTCAGTGAAAATCATTCACATTCTCCAGTCCCTGCCAATGCTGCAGCTCTGGTTGTAACAACAACAACAAAACAAAAAAAAACCAAAATAAAAAGTGGATAAAAAGCCCATTTGGGGGGGGGGGGGGGAGATAAAATAGATCCACTGGGAAAACATTAGTTACATTTTGCTCTCAAAGTCTTGAGGATAAAGGTAAAATGTAAAAATGCATGCCATTGTTGTTATATCCTAAAGAGCAAGAGTTTTAACTTTATTTTCAAACTTTATTTAAAAACAACAACAGTAAATTTGTTTTAGTGTTAAATTATGAATGAGGGTATTTATTTGTTTTTATTTACTTTTTATCTTCTTTTAATTAAATGTATTGGGGTGACATTGATTAATAAGATTATATAGGTTTCAAGTATACATTTCTATGATACATGATCTGTATATTGCATGTGTGTTCACCACCCAAAGTCAAATCATCTTCCTTCATGATGATTGATTATAGATTTTGCAATTCTCAACAAAACAACAACAAATCCAATAAAGCCATATAAAAAGAGGATAATACTTCATAATCAAGTGAGTTTTATCCCAGGAATACAAACTGATTTAACAATAAAAAATCAATGTAATCTGCTGTATTAACAATAAAGAAGAAAAATCATATGATCATACTGTAGGGAGCAGCTCTAGGGTCAAGCCTTGGGCTGACCTGTGGCAGGGCCACAAACAAGTCCCAGCCTGGAGGGCAGAGCTGTCCTAACATAATTAAGCCTGACCTTGTAGCCCTCCCTAATTCCTTCCTAAGTAGCTAATGGGCTATGGGAGGTGCAGCAAGTGTTGCCAAAACAAGAACATTTGTATACATGTTAATCTACCCTTGTTTTAATCAGACTATAAAATAAAGCATGGCTTGCAGGCTGGGTCTTTTGTGTACTCATCCAGGCATAGGAAATCCCCCTAGCCCCAGCTGTATTCTCTTGTCTGTCTTTTTTCAATCCTTCACCACCCCTCCTCAGGTTCACCCTTGGCCGTGCTGGCATCATACTATTTGAGGAAGTGAAAGAATTTGACAATATTCAATATTCATTCATGATTGAATTCTTAGCAATCAAGGAATAGAGGGAGCTTCCTTAAACTATTTGGGCAATATTATAAGACATCCATTATAGCTAAATTCGTGTTTTTTTTTAAATTGATTTCAGAGAGAGGAAGGAGAAGGAAAAGAGAGATAGAAACATCAGTTATGAGAGACAATAATTGATTGTCTGCCTCCTGTATACCCCCTCCTGGGGATTGAACCAGCAACCTGGTCATGTTCCCAGACTTGGAATCAAACTGTGGCCTCCTGGTTCATGGGTTGACTCTCAACCACTGAGCAACACTGACTGGCCTATAGCTAAATTTGTATTTGTCAAGTTCATTCCTAGGTATTTGATTCGTTGGGGTGCAATTGCCAGATAAATTGATTTTTCCATTTCTTTTTCAGAAGTTTTCTTGTTGGTACCCAGGAAGGCAATGGATTTTTGCACATTGATTTTGTATCCTGCAACTTGACTGTAATTATTTATTGTGTCTAAAGGTTTTTTGGTGGAGTCTTTAGGGTTTTCTATATACAGAATCATGTCATCTGCAAAAAGTGACACTTTAACTTCTTCCTTCCCTATATTGATGCTTTTTATTTCTTTCTCTTACCTTATTGCCCTGGCTAGGACTTTCAGCACTATGTTAAATAAGAGTGGTGAGAATGGACAACCTTGTCTTGTCCCTGATCTTAGAGGAAAACCTTTCAGTTTTTCACAATTGAGTATGATTTTTAAACTTGTTATGAAGCAAGCTATTTCCATTTAGTTGCTCTTACAATTTGGCATATTTGTGTGTGTTTTTGAGTTGCACCAGGCACAGGTTAATTTTTTATTTGATTGCCCTATTAACAAAGATTCTGAGTCAGCAGTGCTCCAGCATGCATCTTTTATAAAGTCCACAAATGAATGATGCACATCACAGTTTGGAAATGTTATTTTAGTTAAAACTTTAAGCCTAAATTATGCAGCCTACATTGTCTAATATTGACTAATTACAACATAATTTATATACAACATTTTCATGATGGGATTAATACAATGCACTAAGCTTTAATTATCAAACAGACAATTAACTTCTGAGAAGAAAAATGAGCATCTATTAAGAAAACCACTCTATTGCACTCTTTTCTCAACCATTTCTTCCCCAAAATCTCATTTATCTTTATCATTAAGGAATATGATGTTACAATATGCAGATAATTTTTCTCAGAATTTTAACCACTGACAATTTATGTAAACTTGGTTTTAGGGAAATATCCACAATAAATGTGAAGAAAGAATTTAACTCTCCCTATATATACTGAGTGGCCAGATTATTATGACCACCTGACGTTTGTAGGCAAATTAGCCGTACACTGCATCGTATGGGATATGGAAACCGAAGGCCTGTTCGAACACCTTTGCTGTCTGCAGTTACCAAGATAAAACATCTCCAATTTGCACAGGAACTCAAGGATTGGACAGTCGAGCATTGGAAAAAAGTCATGTGGTCCGATGAATCACGTTTCCAGTTGCATCATGCAGATGGCAGAGTGAGAATTTCGCGGAAACAGCATGAAAGCATGCACCCCACATGCATGAGTACAACCCTTCAAGCTGGTGAGGGCAGTGTTATGGTTTGGGGCATGTCTTCCTGGCATGATTTGGGCCCTTTAATTCATATGGAACAACGTCTGAATAGCACAACATATCTAAGTATGGTTGCTGATCAAGTTCATCCTATCATGTTGATGGCGTATTCCAATGGAGATGGCTTCTTCCAACAAGACAATGTGCCATACCATGGTGCTCGTATTGTGCAGGAGTGGTTTCAAGAACATGAGGGAGACTTTACCTTGCTTAGGTGGCCCCCACAATCACCAGATATCAATCTAATTAAGCATTTGTGGGACAAAGTAAAAAGAGCCATCAGGCAGCTGGTCCCACAACCATCAAATCTCACACAACTGGACAGTGCTATTCATCAGGCATGGTGTCAGATTCCTCGCATCACCTTTCAACATCTCATGGAGTCAATGCCAAGAAGAATCGCCACAGTATTGAAGGCAAAAGGTGGCCCAACGAAGTACTGATGGGGTGGTCATAATAATCTGGCCACTCAGTGTGTAATCTTTTGTTTTTCTGCCTGACATAACTAGTCATAAGAGGCTCTGGCTGGGTAGGTCAGTTTGTTGAACATCGTCCCAATAAAGCAAGGTTGTGGGTTTGATTCCTGGTCAGGGCACATATAAGAATCAACCAATGGATGCAAAAATAAGTTGAACAACAAATCAATGCTTCTCTTTCTGTCTCTTTCTGTTCCTCTTTCTCTAAAATCAATCAGTCAATAAACAAAGTAGTCATAAGATAAGTGCTAAGAGAATCACAGATTTCATCATGAAAAATTTAGGCAATGAAGGATCAGAAATCTGTGATGTACCAACCCAGTCTCAAAAAGAGAAATTCCTGAGAACACTGAACTGTGTTCTTTAAATTACATTTTATTTTGTAAAGTAAAATATTATCTATACTAATAAAAGAGTAATATGCTAATTAGACCAGGAGACCTTCCAGATGTCCTTCAGGACAAAGCCATGGTGGTGGGGCCGAAGCAGAGGTGGTTAGGGGCGATCAAACCGGCAGGGGGGGCAGTTGGGGATGAGCAGGCCAGCACAGGGGGGGCAGTTGGGGGCAAGCAGGCCAGCAGGAGGGGCAGTTGGGGGAGAGCTGGCTGGCAGTGGAGGGCAGTTGGAGGTGAGCAGGCCAGCGGCGGGGGGGGGGGGGGGGGGGAGGTGGAGGCCATCAGGCCGGCGGAGGGGCAGTTGGGGGCAAGCAGGCTGTCGGGGGGGGGGGCAGTTGTAGGCAAGCAGGCTAACGGGGGGGGCAGTTGGGGGCAATCAGGTTGGTGGGGGGCACAGTTGCAGGCGATCAGGCCAGCAGGCAGAGTGGTTAGGAGTGAACAGGCAGGCAGGCAGGTGAGCAGTTAGGATCCAGCGGCCCAGATTGTGAGAGGGATGTCTGAGGGGTCCCAGATTGGAGAGGGTGCAGGCTGGGCTAAGGGACACCCTCCCTCCCGTACATAAATTTCATGCACCAGGCCACTAGTAAAAATAATAAACAAAGATGATTTTGGAACCGATTGTGCAGAAATAAGTTAACCCATGAGGAAAATAATGGTGCCTTTCAAAAGTAGCCGAGGAGCAAGCTCAACACTGTCATCCATACCTGCTCAATGATCTAACACAGCACTGAGCACCAACTTAAACGTCAGAAAAACCCTGAAATGTCTAAACAAGAGGTAAATTCTTGGGGCCTTAATTTTCTTCTGTATAACACTGCTTTCTACAAAATATCTTTTATCTTTATCACTAAGGAATATGATGTTACAATGTGCAGATAATTTTCCTCAGAATTTTATGTAGATTATTTTATTTGAATAAGTTTCTTTTCAGAATGCATTAAAAAAAAAAAGAAGTTTTAAGTTAAGAAACACCAGCAAGGCATCACATACAAAATTTATAGAATTAGGATTAGTTTATTTAAATAGAAAAAAAATGTGTTTTGGTGTTTTCAGTTTTGATTTCTATGGTTCATTGTCTTTCTCTTCCCCTCTTTTCCTTTTCCTCTCTTTCTCTCTCTCACAAACACACACTGACATACACACAGATATAAAAAACACATATATAATCTCAACTGCTAATTGTTAAGAAAATATTCTTAGAACTCTATTTAACCCACATAAGAGTGAATTTTCTTAGAGCAAAAATAATTTCACTTAAAGAGCTCAAATCTAGGCATTTCAGCTTGCATGACACACACTCATTTTCTTGATCAATTTTTTTTAATGTACTCCAAAGTTGTCCTAGAGCTCTGCCTAGCTTCGCACTCATATTTCAAACACATATGCTCTAAATTATTTTTATTCTTTTGGTTGTCAATTTCATTTGCATTACAGAAGAGAAAGATGTTGATACATCTCTTGTCAAAGTGAGAGTTTTCCATGCCTATCATTCTACTCTTTCCTGAGGCCCTTCACACTCACTAGTGAGATATTAGTTGCTCTGTGCCAGACATATCCAATCATATTTTTTATCTGCCTTAAAATTGGAATTTGAAAGAACTTCTAGAGTTGTATTAACTATTTATTTCAATGCTTTCAGAACAACTTTATTTTCAGTGCTCATTTTATCACTGTGTCAACTGTTGATTATGTCTCTTTTTCTAAAAAGATATAAATATGCAAGCTCACCACAGAGTTATGTATCTGTAGAATATTATAAACAATATCATGCTTTGAGTATGAAAATTACATCTACATTAGAAATCTCATATCTAACTTCCTATATGGCATTGTAACGTAATTCTAGCAAATATCTCCCAACTAAACACCCAGGAACTCCATTGGAGCTTTCCTCACAAACCTGTGCCAGTTCCACAGGGAGTCTGATGAAGTCAGTTGTGCCAACTGTAATTGCTCTAGCCCAGTGGTCAGCAAACTCATTAGTCAACAGAGCCAAATATCAACAGTACAACGATTGAAATTACTTTTGAGAACCAAAGTTTTTAAACTTAAACTTCTTCTAATGCCACTTCTTCAAAATAGACTTGCCCAGGCCTTGGTATTTTGTGGAAGAGCCACACTCAAGGGGCCAAAGAGTCACATGTGGCTCGCGAGCCACAGTTTTCCGACCACGGGTCTAGCCAAATCTTCAGAATCATCCATTCTTTCAGAAAATGTTCTTTGTTCTCCTTCAAGGTATCTCACATCCAGCCACTCTCGTCATGAGCTCCACTACATCTTGTCTCAGCCACCCCCCCAAGTTTGAGTGATTAACTGCCATAGCCACTTAACTAGAATCCCTTCTCCAGCTCCTTAAGTGACAGTGATCATTCAAAATATGGATCAAATAATTTAAGGAAGTCAAAGTCTGTACACGTGCCTACAAGGTCCTACAGAATGGGTTGTTTCCCCCTTCCTCTTACTTGTCTGATTTCTTTTTCCCAGGCACACTTCTTTCACTACAGACCAGCCACACCACTCCCTTGCTCTTTCTTTGTGTAACATGCAGGCTACTGCTATAGGGAATTTTCACTGGCTATTCTCTCTGCCTGAGGTGTTCTTCCTCCAGATATCTGCATGGAATTGACCAACTGTCACCTCAAAGTTCTCTACTCAGATTATCCTATATGTGCCAGTTCCATTCATCCCTAATCCTGTCCCACTTTACTTTAGTCTCTCTTTTTCCCATAGTACTTATCTCCTAAAATATTATACAGGGCAAAAGTAGGCTTATGTTGTTTGTATTGAATACAAAAACAAAACAATACAATAATTAACAAATAATAATACAAAACAAATTCTGCTCATGTACTCACAACTGTAAACCTACTTTTGCCCTACCCTGTATACTTATTATATTTATTGTTTATGATAATGCTAACTCTCTAAGGTCAGGAGTATGTATCAATTTTGTCCACAGATGTGTCACAGATGATCATTTCTCAGTAAGGAAGAAACTTAAATAGTGCCTGGGCAATCACACCCCAGGCCTATATCTGTAGGAAAATATTTATCTTTGCCTTAAGCAAGCCCTGTACATTGTTCTTATGCATCTAGGTTAACATACCTTTGAAATGCCAGAGTAATCCTCTTTTTTTCAGACTCCTTGGAAGCAGCCACTTTTAATAAAGCACATAATCTTTTTTTAAGTATATTTTTAATGATTTCAGAGAGGAAGGGAGAGGGAAAGAGAGATAGAAATATCTATGATGAGAAGGAATCATTGTGTGCCTCCTGCACACGCCCTACTGGGGATCAAGCCCACAACCCAGGCATGTGCCCTGACCAGAATGGAACCGTGACCTCCTGGTTCATAGGTCAATGCTCAATCACTGAGCCAGGCCTGTCTGGGCAGAGAGCACATAATCTTATAATCCAATCCCTGTCTTGTTTTCTCCCACCTTCATGTAATCTTCTTTATATTCCCTCCTTCATTTCAAATGTATAAAAGAAATTGCAGGGTGGGTGCGCGGCATAGGCAGCGGCGGTGGCGGCGGCGGCAGCAGCAGCAGCAGCAGCACAGGCAGCCCAGTGAGTAGAGGCAGCAGGGACTGGAGGGGACGGAAGATCCAGGACGTGCTCAGCTTCCTGCGACAGTACAACATCCAGAAGGAGATCTTGGTGAAGGGGTCCGAAGTCATCTTCCGCTGCGAGTTCTCCTGGCCCAAGAACGTGAAGACTAACTCCGTGGTGTGGGAAGGAAGGCCAACGCGGGGAGTACTACACATTGATTCTATCTTATTTCTACCTAGTAATGTGTGACTTTCTCATCCTGTTTATGTCCAAGGCGCAGCGCAGCCACTGAAAATACTCCTGTGGTTGGAAGACCTGAACGAAAAGATCTACTTGGGGGAGCTGTCAAAACGGTGGTGATGGCGCCCTCTCTGGGCAGGAGCAGCCGGCCCTGGTCTTTGATGAGGAAGACCTCCCCTATGAGGAGGTAATGATGCGGAACCAGTTCTCTGTCAAATGCTGGCTCCGTTACATTGAGTTCAAGCAGGGGGCCCCGAAGCCCAGGCTCCATCAGCTGTACGAGCGAGCGCTGAAGCTGCTGCCCTGCAGATACAAACTCTGGTAGGTACCGCTAGCGCGCAGGGCACAGGTGAAGCAGCGCTGGCTGACGGATCCTGCCTACGAAGACGCCAACAACTGCCATGAGCGGGCCTTGGTGTTCATGCACAAGATGCCATGCCTGTGGCTAGAGTGTTGTCAGTTCTTGGTGGACCAGGGCCTTATCACTCACACCCGCCGCACTTTCAACCGTGCCCTCCGGGCACTGCCCATCACACAGCACTCTCGCATTTGGCCTCTGTACCTGCGCTTCCTGCGTTCACACCCACTGCCTGAGACAGCCGTGCGGGGCTACCAGCGCTTCCTTCAGCTGAGCCCCGAGAGTGCAGAGGGGTACATTGCGTACTTCAAGTCAAGCAACCGGCTGGACGAGGCTGCACAGCGCCTGGCCGCCGTGGTGAACGATGAGCGCTTGGTGTCCAAGGCGGGCAAGTCCAACTTCCAGCTGTGGCACGAGCTCTGTGAGCTCATCTCCCAGAACCCGGACAAGGTGCAGTCGCTCAACGTGGACGCCATCATCGGAGGGGGCCTTACCCGCTTCACAGATCAGCTGGGCCAGCTCTGGTGCTCCCTGGCCAACTGCTACACCCGCAGTGGCCGTTTTGAGAAGGATCGGGACGTGTACGAGGAGGCCATCCGGACCGAGGTGTTTGACAGCTACGCCCAGTTGAAGGAGAGCATGATTGCAGCGAAGATGGAGACCACCTCAGAGCTGGGGAGGGAAGAAGAGGATGAGATGGACTTGGAACTGTGCCTGGCCCGCTTTGAGCAGCTGATCAGCCGGAGGCCCCTGCTCCTCAACAGCGTCTTGCTGCGCCAGAGCCCGCACCATGTACATGAGTGACACAAGCTTGTGGCCCTGCACCAGGGCCGCCCCGGGGAGATCATCAACACGTACTCGGAGGCTGTGCAGACAGTGGTCCCTGCAAGGCTAAGGGCAAACTCCACATGCTGTGGGTTGCATTTGCCAAGTTTTATGAGGACAACGGGCAGCTGGATGCTGCCCGCATCATCCTGGAGAAGGCCACCAAGATGAGCTTCAAGCAAGTGGATGACCTGGCAAGTGTGTGGTGCGAGTGTGGTGAGCTGGAGCTCCTTCCCGAGAATTACGACCAGGCCTTGCAGCTGCTGCGGAAGGCAACAGCACTGCCTTCCCGTAGAGCTGAGTATTTTGATGGCTCGGAGCCCGTGCAGAACCGTGTGTACAAATCAGTAAAGGTGTGGTCCATGCTAGCTGACCTGGAGGAAAGCATCGGCACCTTTCAGTCTGCCAAGTCTGTGTATGACTACCTCTCAGATCGTCATCAACTACGCCATGTTCCTGGAGTAACACAAGTACTTCAAGGAGAGCTTCAAGGCGGACGAGCGTGGCATCTCGCTGTTCCAGTGGCTGAATGTGTCTGACATCTGGAGCACCTATCTGGCCAAATTCATCTCCCGCTACGGGGGCCGCAAGCTGGAGCGGGCGTGGGACCTCTTTGAGCAGGCGCTAGATGGCTGCCCCCCCAAATATGCAAAGACCCTGTACCTGCTGTACGCACAGCTGGAAGAGGAGTGGGGCCTGGCCCGGCATGCCATGGCCGTGTACTAGCGCGCCACCCAGGCCGTGGAGCACGCCCAGCAGTACGACATGTTTAACATCCACATCAAGCGTGCAACGGAGATCTTTGGAGTCACCCACACCCGTGGCATCTAGTAGAAGGCCATCGAGGTGCTGCCGGAGGAGCAAGCCCGGGAGATGTGCCTGCGGTTTGCGGACCTGGAGTGCAAGCTTGGAGAGATTGACCTCTCCCGGGCCATCTACAGCTTCTGCTCCCATATCTGTGACCCTCGGATGACTGGGGCCTTCTGGCAAACGTGGAAGGACTTTGAGGTATGGCATGGCAACAAGGACACCATCCGGGAGATGCTGCTTATCCGCAGAAGCGTGCAGGCCACTTACAATACACAGGTCAACTTCATGGCCTCACAGATGCTCAAGGTATCGGGCAGTGCTACAGGCAGAGTGGCATGGATGACATGAAGCTGCTAGAGCAGGACCAGCCCGCACGGGCCCAGGGCAAGATCCTGTTCGTGAGGAGCGATACGTCCCGGGAGGAACTGTCTGAGCTAGCGCAGCAGGCCAACCCGGAGGAGATGGAACTGGGGGAGGATGAGGAGGAGGATGAGATGGACCTGGAGCCCTACGAGGTGCAGCTGGAGCAGCAGAGCTGCCGGCTGCTGTGTTTGGGAGCCTGAAGGAAGACTGATGTCCACTGCCCACACCCCCCCTCCCCGCCCTCCAGCACCCACTCAATGAAGCCTGTTTGTATGGGGGGGGGGGGGGGAGATCTACTTGGATATCTCAGTGGTGAAGCATCAATGTTGGCAAGTATAGACCAAAGCACCCCTCCAGAAATAGGGCTTCAGCAATCTACTCAAGTCAAACGAGCTACAGATGAAGTTTTAGCAGAAGCAAAGAAACCATGAATTGAGGATGAAGAGTGTGTGCACCTTGATAAAGAGAGATGGGCTGCCCGCTTGGAGGGTCACAAAGAAGGGATTGTACAGACTGGACAGATTAGGTCTTTGTCTGAAGCTAAGTCAGTGGAAAAAGTTGCTGCAATCAAAGCCAAAATTATGGCTAAGAAAAGATCCACCACCAAGACTGACTTAGATGATCACATAACTGCTCTCAAACGAAGGAGCTTTGTGGGCGCTGAGGTAGATCTGATGGGGTATTGTCAGCAGAGTGAGAGTGTGGAGGACACAGACAATGATCTTACAGAGCATGGAAAGACCTTTTCCAAGGATATTTGTGCAATTCTTCAGTCTGTGGAAGCCAGAGAAGAAGGGCTTGCTCCTGAACAGCTACCGGCCCCAAATGCAGCCTCTGTGGCTCCCACATTGTCTACCAAACAGCCTATCCCTGCTGCCTACAACAGATATGTCCAGGACCGATTCAAAGGAAAAGAAACGGAAGGCTTCAAAATGGATACGATGGGCACCTACCATGGGATGAGGCTGAAGTCTGTGACAGAGGGTGCCGTGGCCCTGCAGACTCAGACTCCCGGGCACAGCCAGTTTCTCAAGCAAAACCTCCCCCTCATCACAAGAAAGGTACTGGAATACCTATTATCATAATCCCTGCCACCACCACCTCTTTCATAGCCATGCTGACTGCAAAGGACCTTCTGCATGACCTGACGTTTGTCCAATGGGATAAAAAGAAGAAACAGGGCAGCCAAGGATAAAATGAAACTCTGGTACAGAGAAAAGACCAGACGCAGCCGATGGCCACCGCGCTCAGCCTCCCGGCTCCCTACAGAGTCCTAGACCAGCCTCTGAAACTCAGGCCTCAGGACTGGCACCAGGTCGTGGCTGTCTTCGTGCAGGGTCCCCGCGTGGCAGTTCAAACGGTGGCCGTGGCTTTTGCCTGATGGATCACCAGTTGACGTGTTTGCTAAAATTAAAGCCTTCCATCTCAAATATGATGAGGTTCCTCTAGACCCCAACATTCAGAAGTGGGACCTAACAGTGTTAGAGCTCAGCTATTACAGATGCCACTCCCGACAGACCGGTTTTCTTAGGCTTCTGGGAAACACTGGATAGGTACATGGTGAGGCATAAATCCCACTTGAGATTCTGAATTATGTGGTTTCCCCATCTGGAAATCTGGATTAAGAAGTGTAGATATACCTTCATCTAAAGACTAACTGACTGTCAAGCTCTATGAATTTATTAAAATCTCACAAATGAAGAAGGTCATGGATCGAGCAAAAGATTTCATCCAATGCTTTTGTGCTTCAAAGAGATCATATGATGCCTGTCATTCATATAAGCAAACTTTGTGGTCTACAACTATTTTTTTAAAATTCTTATTAGTCTTCTAGTATGTTTTGATAGAAGTTTTTTCTCCATTGGTTAAACTAGCATTACTTAAAATTTGTTTCTTTAGAAAAGAAAAAAAAGAAACTGAAAAACTGTAAAAAAAGATGTATAAGTTTTCTATAGCAATTGAAGAATTAATTTTATTCAGTTAAAATTTTATTTGCATTTTAGGTAGATTAATTCTAGGAATGAAATGCTTACTTCAATAACCCTATCCTATCTAATAAAAGAGTAATATGCAAATTGGCCATCACTCCAAGACACAAGATGGCCTCCCCCATGTGGTCAAAGATGGTTGCCCCCATGTGGATACAAGATGGCCACCACAAGATGGCCTGCAGTGGGGGGGCAATTGTGGGCGATCAGGCAAGCAGAGAGGGCTAGTTAGGAGTGACCAGGCTGGCAGAGGAGGGCAGTTGGGGGAGACCAGGTCAGCAGGGGAGGGCAGTTGGTGGGGAACAGGACTGCAGGGGAGGGCAGTTGGAAGGGGCCAGGCCTGCAGGGGAGGGCAGTCGGGGGGGACCCAGGCCTACAAGGGTGGGAAGTTGCGGGGGGACCAGGCCTGCAGGGGATGGCAGCTGGGGGAGGACTAGGCCTGCAGTGGAAGACAGTTGTGTGGGACCCAGGCCTGCAGAGGAGGGCAGTTGGGGGGGACCAGGCCTGCAGGGGAGGACAGTTGGGGGGGGACCCAGGCCTACAGGGGTGGGAAGTTGGGGGGGACAAGGCCAGCAGGGGAGGGCAGTTAGGGGCGACCAGGCTGGCAAGGGAAGGTAGTTAGGGGTGACCAGGCCAGCAGGGGAGGGCAGTTAGGGGTGAGTGGGCCTGCAGGGGAGGACAGTTAGGGGCAACCAGACTGGCAGGGGATGGCATTTAGGGGTGACCAGAATGGCAGGAAAGGGCAGTTAGGCGCAATTGGGCTGGCTGGGGAGCAGTTAGGCGTCGATGAGGCTGGCAGGCAGAAGCGGTTAGGGGAAATCAGGCAGAGGCAGGCGAGCGGTTGGGAGCTAGCAGTCCTGGATTGTGAGAGGGATGTCCCAGATTGGAGAGGGTGCAGGCTGGGCTGAGGGACAACCCCCCCTGCACGAATTTTGTGTACTGGGCCTCTAGTTGTGATATAATAGAAATTCATTTTGCAAATAAACATGACCTGGTTTCTAACAATGTTTTTAATTTATTTTATCTTTAATGTGAAAATATTTTTAAAATGAAAATGTTTTTCAGTTGATTTTAAACTTGAATGGTTTGGGACATATAGTCTATATTGTTATATTTTTTACAATGTCAAATCTATGATTTTAACTGATTACACTTTTTGATAAACATTGCCCATTAACAGGAAATAATTTATTTTTACTTGATATTATGCTTCCAATTAATTTAATAAAATATTTTTATCTCATAAAACATTGATATGATCACATATTTGGCATGATTATTGAATGCATTGCTCTTAAGACAGGTCATAACATTGATTCTGGTGTGGATGAAAGATAAATGTCACTTTCAGATACAAATATATTTTTAAATAAAATAAAACATTTTCAATGTTTCAGTGTGAACTAGACTTCCACATTGATTCATCTCTGTTTGTTCTTCATACACACAGACACTTACTGTATCTCTTTATATTTACAGCCTATGCAACACCTGACATGTAAATATATATACTGCAGTGCACAGAGTCATTTAGTCATGGTTTCTTGAAAATATTACACATTGCTACCATTTATTAGAAATTATAATTTGTCTTTTCTGCTCCATAGGCCTGTATCAAAAATGAATAAATTAAACCTATATGTAGCTTTCTTCATTTTTCAATTTGTCTAATAATTCATTTTTTTATGAAAGTGTGCAGTCATCTATAGTCTGATTATTAAGAGCTTCTTCAAATTAATAACCATGGACATATTGACTTATTTAAAAAGCTTTTGATAAAGCAAAAATGTTAAAATAAATATAGTGTCTAAAATTATCTTTCTCCACTAGTTCCATCACAACTTACTGTGATTTTTGGAGGGAAAAAAATAAGTAAAAATGAAAGCTTAAAAGATGTCAGGATAAATTTTGGCAAGAAAATATTGCTGGTGTATTCATGAAAATTTTTATGAAGATTTAATTTTTTTTATTTAAGACACATTTGTGTTATAAAATAAAGATGTTGTCAGGACTGTATTTCTTTTTAGGAATTTCTAGGGGGAAATGTTTTCTCACTTTTCCTAGCTTTTAGAGGCTACCCAGATATTTTTGTTTGTGGTCCCTCTCATCTTCAAATCAGCAATGGCTGGCTGTATCTCTCTCACATAGTATCATGTAAGGTCCTTCAAATCTTTATTGTGACTCTTGCTCATGACCACATGCTGTAGATTCCAGTGTGATAGAAATATGCTTGCTTCTTTTTTTAATGCTATTCTTGGCCTATACTTAGATCATAAGTAAAAGAAGATTTTTCTTCTAGTCTGGTTCACAAATATTTTCCAAACAAAAGACAATTTCACCAAACAAAATACATATACTTTTGCTAATCACAACTTCTATGAATTCACAAAGCAAATGAGAAGAGTGTCCAATTCATAGAAAAATTATATATTATTTCAATATGTTCAGTTTTGCTTTCCTCATTTTTAAACATTACCAAATTTTAAATTTTTACATAGTCCTACAAAAAATGAGTTCATCAAATTATTTTCTTTTAAAATACCCATAATTGTAATCAGGAGCTTTATTATCAAAATTATGTCAGGTGACACACATTTTGAAAAGATATAATGAGAATGTATTTAGAAGCTCTTGAAATGCTGAAATTATTTGTGGTTCAGTTATTGGGCTATAATTATCTTTTAGTTTCAAACAGCATTGCTAACTTAATTCTACTTATAGCCCTTTAAACAAATCATTATGGCTTCAGAATAATTTTGACAAGAAATAATGTCTGAGTAACTTATATGAATGAATTTAATGTACATATGAATGATAAACACACAAAATTGACAGAAGCCACATATATTGAAGAATGCATAACTTTTTTCAGGAATATTGTCCCTTAAGTAACAATTACAATTGCATTTGAATATATCATGTCAAGCAATATAAGCAGAAGGCTTTTTGGATTTTGTAATACCTTTTCTTTGCCATTTTTTCCCCCTTCAAGCTATCTATTGAGCATTACCCTTCAGAATCGCTTGAGAATGATCAATAAGGCCAGAGAAGTTTTCTTGCCACTAGAGGAAGGAGAAACCAACATAATATGTTCTGCAACATGAACACTTTAAATGCAGCCCAGTCCATAATCTGAAGTCACTGTCCCCTAACAGCTGCTGTCAGATATCTCCAGAGACCTGAGGCAGAAAGTGGTATGACACAGCTGGGGAACTGAACTATAAATAATTAGAATACAACAGAAGTGTGAGCAAAATTCCTCAATGTAATTATTAACTGTTAAAACAGGAAACGGCACCTGAGGCCTGCCCTTCCCACAGCCTAATCCTCCCGGCTCTCTGCACCATTCCCCTAGCCTGACAAAGCCAGATGTGGCTTGGGCTCAAGTGCCCTCATGATCTCTCTCTTGTAAGTAATTTAAACAAAGAACGATGGAAAAGACCTTAAAGTAATACCTCAAATTAACTTCAATTCGTTATTGATTGAAGAAGTTACAAAAAACTTTCTCTGGATTTCAGAAAAGTCATAATTTTTTTTTTTACAGTACTTCTCAATTTTTCTCAAAACACACTAAAAGTTACAATGTCTCTAATAGAATATGCAATGTAATAGATCACTGTATCTCTATTACATTACTAAACACGTACCAGATATAAGATTGTCAAATGTATAAATGAATCTTTAATTTATGTAACTTGAAAATTTCTATTGTTGCATATTTTAAACTGGTTGATAAAAACAGGAAATTACTAATCAGAATTGGAGACAATGATATGGAATGCTGGAGGAGCCAAAGCAGTCTAGGTTTATATAAATTCAGATGCTCTCCCTGGTCAGGAAATAAGAAGAGCCCACACTTGTCCATATCTAGCTGTACAAAGACCATTGATCTGAGTGCAGTCTTAAGAGATTAACAGGCAAGATTTTGAGAGAAAAGAACTCAGGAAAGTGGACAGGCACAGAACAGAAATGTAATATGCCTCAAATCTTGGAATCAATTATGAGCCTGCAGAGAGCAGTTATCCCAAAAGAAAACTGGTGTGTAGGGGAAGTCACATTGGAGAATGGAATCCTCTTCATCAGCCGCTGAAGCTTAAAGATAAACAAATAAACAAAACCAAAAACTTTATTTCCCTAATTGATTTCAAGCTTTCAGAATAAACATCTCCCAAGTCTCTACCTATATCTTTGTGGCTATAGCTTTGATACTACTTTCCATAAATTTTGACACTTTGGTGCCACCAAAGGGAGTAAAATCTAAATTTTCCATGTTTTCTAGACTGAGTTTTTAAAAAGTGAGCAATATTTTGTACAATAGGAGAAAGCCCAAATCAACTATCTATACTGACTAAACTAATCTATGCTAATAATAGAGGAATATGCAAATTGTCCTGGATGCTGTCACAGTAACAGTAATGATTGAACAGGAAGCTGCGTGGGGCGACCAGGCCAGCAGGGGGTTTAGTGAAGGATGAAAAAAACGACTGAACAAGCAGGCTGTGTGGGGCAACCAGGCTGGCAGAGGGTGCAGTTGGGGGCGGCCAGGCTGGCATGGGGGCAGTTGGGGGTGACCAGGCCAGCAGGGGGGCAGTTGGGGGTGACCAGGCCAGTAGGGGAGCAGTTGGGGGTGACCAGGCCTACAGGGGGGGGGCAGTTAGGGGCAACCAGGCTGTCAAGGGGGGCAGTAGGGGCAACCAGGCCAGCGGGGGGGGCAGTTGGGGGTGACCAGGCTGGCAAGGGGGCAATTGGGGGCTACCAGGCTGGCAGGGGAGGCAGTTAGGGGAAGCTAGGCCAGCAGGCAGGTGAGCAGTTAGGAGCCAGTGGTCCCGGATTGTGAGAGGGATGTCCGACTGCCGGTTTAGGCCCGATCCCCAGGATCAGGCCTAAACCGGCAGTCGGACATCCCCCGAGGGGTCCCGGATTGGAGAGGGTGCAGGCTGGGCTGAGGGGACACCCCCATCCACAAATTTTGTGCACTGGGCCTCTAGTTTTCCAGCAAGTATGGTAAGCCAGGGACAGGGTGGCTTAATATATGGGTACCATTCTGAACACTTAGAGCAAATGTCATTCACTGAAAGAGAATCTCTATTAAAATAGCTTAAGGATTATTTTGTATGAATGATATAAAAGCAGGCTTTTATGATACAAAGGAAATTATCATTTTTTATTTTTTTTAATATTTTTTTGTTGACAGTATTACAGATATCTCCCATTTCTCCCCCTTCTTCTCCCCTCCTCCCTGCCCCCATCCACCCACCTCAGGTCTTCATTACCCTATTTCCTGTGTCCATGGACTTTGCATATACGTATATACTAGTAAGTTCTTTAGTTTATCTCTTCTCGTCCCCCCAACCCCACAGTGTGGTATGTCAGTCTGTTCCATGCCTCCACACTTTGGGTCTTCTTTTGTTGGTCAATTCATTTTGTTCATTAGATTCTACAAATAAGTGAGATCATATGATATTTGTCTTTCTCAGATTGGCTTATAAGGGAAATTATTAAAACATGGTAATAATAGAAAACAGGGTTGCCAGAATATGATGACACTGAGTATTTAAGGGAAGCCTATTAGTTATAACTGAAAATTCCTGAAAAAAAAAATTGTTTCAGAAGTAGCAATTTAAAAGGGGTAAGAAAGGACATAAATTAGGAAATAAAGCATAAGTGTCATGAGAAATTCGATATGTGCAATGTCAGTGTGATGGGCCTTCCAGATATACTGATCACGGACTGAGTCAGGTAGAGGAAAGGACACAACCAAAGGCATTTGGGGAGAAAAGGTTTCTGTTCTGAAGGAAGACTAGGAAGTGTTGCCAGCAGCAGTGCTGACAGTGCCTCCTAGGGTTTCACTCACAGGGTTCTTCGTGGTTCCTCACTGCAGGCACCACTGTTGCTGTTCCAGGCCCCTTAGCACCTTGCTCCATTTCTTTCAGCCATCAG
Source organism: Plecotus auritus (assembly GCF_963455305.1). Taxonomy (NCBI): domain Eukaryota; kingdom Metazoa; phylum Chordata; class Mammalia; order Chiroptera; family Vespertilionidae; genus Plecotus; species Plecotus auritus. Next base: position 62,844,981 of record NC_137776.1, on the reverse strand, counting down.
TATTGATAGAAATGCTTACAATGATGACAGTTCCAAAGCAGGTTGGCATCTGCGCGAGTTAGGAAGGATACTTTTGTGAACCTTATACTACTCTGTTTTAACAATGTCTTTAATACTGAAATCAGTATTGTTTGTGGTCCAATGTGTTATAGATTTCAGCTTTTACTTATAGTTTCTCACCCCAATGGGTTGGGTAGGAAGAAAAATGTGCCTAATAGACACCAAGGTTTGTTCAAAATGTTTGCTCCTGTCTGTAATTTTGCTGGTCTCTGGTGGTTCCCCCTGTATCTGCCAGGGATACATTCCAGGACCCCCAGTGGATGCCTGAAACCACAGATGGTACTGAACACTACATATACTATGGTTTTTTCCTATATATACATATCTTTACACATAAAGAATGCACTTGATGGCTTCTCTTTGGTATGCCCAAATTGCCAGGATCACTACTCTTGCACAATAAGCTCATTGTTTAGTAAAACAAGGGTTACTTGCACTCTAGCACTGTGATACCATGACAGTTAACCTGATAACTGAGATGGCTAAGTGACCGATGGGCAGGGAGCATAGATAGCCTGAATATGCAGGACAAATGGAGGTTTTATATCCTGGACAGGATGGAGCAAGAGGGTAGAGATTTCATCATGCTACTCAGGCACCCAATTTAAAACTGCAGAAAGAACTAAGGGATATGGGGGACTATAATAAGTATTATTATAGGGCTATGTCTGTGGACTTCTGGTCTTTCTCATCTTAAGATAAATTTTCCTTCAGAGGAGACCTGAACACCTCCTCCTATGTACATACCGGTGTGTGTAAATGCATATTTATATGTGTGTGTGTGTGTGTGTGTGTGTGTGTGTGTGTGTGTATGCACATGGATACACATATACACACATAGTAGTTGATAATTTTTCCCTTTACTCATATGTTATTTTAGGTTACATATTTGAGTAGGACAATCTGGACCTGCAAATAAAAATATGATTTCTGAAACTTGGTTTTCTCATTTGTATGTAATTTCTTTATCTGGCATCAAGGTACCATACTATTTGTATTTCAAAATAAAGTTTCAGAATTAAAAGTGTTTTGGTTCTGACAGAACAATGATGAAGGCAATAAAAATTAAATAAGAATTTAGTGTCTTGAACCCTGAAGAATTTCATATAATAAATATCCATTTTATCAATCAGCTTATTAACAGACTGTGCTGTATTTAAAAAGCCAATAAAATAGTTTCTAACTTCTAAAGAAATTCATAACACTGAGCATACTTAGGGATTATACTTAGAATTATCTTGGTTTATTAATCATTTTTCAGCTTGGAAATATGGTCAGATGTGTGTTTTTTTGTGTAAATGTATGTTTTGTTTTATTTTTTAGAAACAGCAGGGGTGGTCAAATGTATGTTTACAGTTGTGAGCACATGAAACACATTTTATTCTTATATTATTATTTATTAATTATTTCATTATTTTCCATATAAGCAACTGTAAACCTACTTTTGCTCACCCTGTGTTTTCTGCTTAATTGCATAACTCTGTAGTATCTAATTATGTTTCTAGTCATAATTTTTAAAAATTATAATGTCTATTATTGAAAGTAGTTATTCTGACATTCTTTCAAGCAATTTTATTTAGTAGTTTAATAATGATTAATTTCAATTTGTATAAGGGGAAAAACATTCTAGAGAGTACATATAAAGTTAACTCATTTAATTCACAAGTCCTTTTGTTTTGTCACACAAGTCTCTACACATTTATTTATAGGAAATGGCCACTCATCACCACTATCATATCTGTGGTGTTTTTTTTTTTTTTTCTATTTCCTCCTGTGATCACACATTTGCTCTTTCATTCACCCCAACACCAAATATCACCTCCTAAACAGAGAATTTCTGATGCAACTTGATGTCCAAATCCATACATGATTGTACTTGTAAAATATTGTCATCCAACATAAAACTTTTTCATAGGCCTACAAGTGCAATAAATTCTGGAGGAAAATATGGTGAAATGGCTTTGGAATTTCATTGTGGTTGCTAATTTCTTTGTGTGGTAGCATGTTCCACTCCAAAACTTGTTATCAAAAGGTTTTATCCTTCAACTTTAAAGGAAAAAAAACAACAACAACTCTAAAAGTCTGGATACGTTATTTACCAATGAAAGGCCAACTGGCAAAATCATAATTATTTAAATACTAGAGGCCCAGTGCAGGAAATCCTTCCCCGGGTGTGTGGGGGCGGTGTTTCTCCAGCCCAGCCTGCACCTTCTCACAATTCAGGACTGCTGGCTCCTAACTGCTCACCTGCCTGCTTGCCTGGTAGCCCCTAACTGCCTCTGTCGAGGCCCCCACACCCGGGACCCCTGGACGCAGGCTTCCCTCCTCCGGCTGGCCACAGGCAACTGGAACCTGAGCCAGATTCGCCTGGGCTGGCCGCAGGCACCTGGGACTCCAAGCGGCTTTGCCCAGGCCCGGCTTTGTCAGGAAGGACATCCGATCTATCCAATCTAATTAGCATATTACCCATTTATTAGTATAGATTTTGCAAGATTTATAACCTTAGATGAAAACTGCATTTTGAAAACTAGTTATTTGCCCTTATGGCATCTTCTCAGGATGCCAAACTTCTTTTAATAAGGGAGAAATAAGGTAGAAAGGTTTCACTCAGATATGAAATAGTGTATATTAATATCTACCCAAAGCCTGATTCAAGAAAATGGCAAATGGATAGAAATTCACTTAAATAAAGACACTCAGTTACTGCACCCTTGATTATTACTTTTGTGACAAATTTTACAAATCTAATTTCATAAGAGTATGAGCTGCTTGTTGCATGTGAGCAATGAAACATTGGTTTTTATAATTTTCCATATAGAAGTGTTCCTATAATCCTATATCTGTCTACTTTCCTGAAAGAGAAGTAAAACTGTTACTCTTGATTCTGCAGTCCTTTATATTTGCCTTCTACTCATAGGCAGGACTGCCCATGTAGAAAAGATTGAAGAAACAAAAATTTCTATATAGCTTGTATCTACTGGCATTGTGTAATAAGTTACCTCACCTATGAATTCATGACTTCAAGTTGCCTCTTTTTATCTTATGTCAGTTGACTGTTCCCTGAGTTTGCTTCTGACCACTGATACCACTCTATATCTATCAATCTGTCTATCTATCTATCTATCTATCTATCTATCTATCTATCTATCATCTATCTATCATCATCATCATCTATCTACATCTTGCATCTATCATCTCTAGGCATTTTCCCTATTTCTGGTTTTTCAGACTCTGACTAATATTTCCCTAGGGCAGCTTGAAAGCAAATTTGCCAGTCTCAAGATAAGACATTCTCTGGCTCATGCATACACTTGGCCATTCCTTCAGTGGTTGCTCAGCATGTCAGAATTTTCATGAAGCCACTGATTGACATATAGGTGTTTCTGAAATAATATTAACTGCTACCAAATATATCATGGTGTCTGGTTATGATATTGTGATTTGTATATCTAGATTTCAATGTATTTATCCATTGTTAGTCACTGAGCTAGTAAAAAAATGCATAAGTGCAAAAAGTAAATTTGTGCCTAGGGAGCTCAGAGTCTAGAATGGAGAAAAGATAGATGTAATAACATTACCTTGTGAAATGCTGCACTGTAGTTTCTATGGACTATCTAGGAAACAATCCTGTATTGTCTGCTTACTAGCTGAGTGACCACAAACCTGTTAAACCCTATACAAATTTACTGAATGGATATCTATGGCTACTACAGTTGTAGAAAGCCTTAATGGACAATGGGATCCAAAACTATGGACAAATAAAAATATTCACGTAATTAGTTAGATTGATATGTTTTTGTTATCTTTGTCAGTAAAAGTTGTATTCTTAGCATGATCTATCTGAACTTTGATTACTGATTGCTCCATATGCTGAAACTATATTTCTATCTGGATTTACAGCATTCATTGCCTCATTCTTCTCTTATAGACTTATGTTGTTTTCCCTCATATTTACTCTTGATTTGTTCTACCAACTCTTATGAATAGATCAGATATCATTTTTCAGGAAAAATATTAAAGTACTTATTTTTTTGTCCTTCTTTTAGTACTTATATTTTAACCCATAATTAATAATTCACAAATACTATTTAGAAATGCCCCTAAAATGATTTTCTATTAAATAATAGCAGAAAATTTCATTGAAGACTTATAACTTAAAATCAGAATACGAGAGACAAAATATTTTGTTAAATGATCTGATAGATTAAAAATACTGACTTTACATATGAGTTTTTGGGAAATAAACACACATTTAGGATTTATGTAGATATGGCTCAACATTTATGTGGCTAGACCTGGTAATATTAAGTTGGACCTTCTCATGTGCTGTTTGGAGAATAATGGTTTAATCTCTGCCTTTTCTTTTCTCTGATGAGAAAAAGCAAGATTTAGATGGCAGTAAGGATAGAATTCATCATTATTATAGTCTTCTTTTACTCCAGGAAAAAAAGGAAGAAAGAAATGAGAAAATGTATTTCAACATAAGTTAACACTGTTTTAAAATCACAAATCATTTTGAAAAAAAAAATAATGTAATAACGTTTTAGATTCCTCTTTGAATAAATACTGAATGCTTTGTAATATTCCACCTGCAAATCTTGAGACAATCAATAATACTTTCCTCACAATCAAAACTGAAAGGTAGATTTCTAGTTATGATTTTCTTTGAGGGTTCCACATTTAGGACAATGTTGAGTGATACTACTGGCAACACTCTTCTTATTTGGTCTCCATGGTGATGTGCTATCCATCTGCCCATATTTTTACCAACATCTTTGAACATTCTTTATCTCTTTCACAAATTAATGAAACCCAGATATATGGAGCTACTCATGTCTAGTAATCCTTGCTTCCACTTCTTTTCTGCCAATATATTTATCTATAATCCTTAATTCAAATGGTAGTAAAAATGTCACCAATTTCTTAATTTTATTTCCTGGAATTCCACTGCATTTGGAAATATTTATGTAGTAGCAATTATAATGCAGTTATTAATGTAATACTGTTTTACATATTTTTATCTCCAGAAGCTAGTATACTAGTAATGATTGTCATATGAAAATGTTTGTTAAAGGGATGACTGGATAAATGAGTGAATTAAATAGCTTACCTTGCCTTGTGGCCCATATGACCTCATCAGTAGGCTCTATTAACCTCTGATTTTCATTTGGGTATTGGCAGACAGAGTATGAGAGATGGGCAAGTGTGAACAGGGTGTTTGTTCCACCATTCCCTCCCCTAGTTTCCTTCTAACAGGGTTGCTCTGGTCTGAAGGTGTCCTTCACTAAATCCAAGCCTCTTTCAAGGGGCCATTTTCATACAGCTGGGGTGGGCAATTATAGGCCATCTACATTTACTAATTGGCCTTAGACAAAGAAAAAGTAAACTTTCTTGTATCTTTATAACAGGAGGCAATACTAAAACTGGGAGCAAGACTCCTTGAAGTTAGGCTCCTTGATGATTACATTTAGAAAGAATGGCTCTCAGGTCCTTCAGAAAGACAGGCCTGTGATATAAAACTGGTAAGAGAATTTGAAAATGACTTACACCTTAAAAAAAGTTGAGAAAGAATTTGCAATTACAAATTTTCTAAAGTAAAATGCTCTTTAAAAAGGGAGCTAATGGACCTCTGAGGTTAGAAAGGGAGCTAATTGACCTCTGTGGTTAGGTCAGGTGGATTTTGTTAAGGCCTATGCAAGAGCTACATTAGGAGTTCAGAGGGAGGAAGCAGCTTATTTAAAGTTTTGTCAGATTTTAAGGCCTTTTTGATGAGTATAATTTAGAAGGGAAAGGACAAAGGACCCCTTAGAGAGGATGGCTCATACAAATGCTATGTAAAGCAAATAAAGGAAGCTCATTAAGTCTGAAGCATCTATATATATAAAAGCCTAGCGACCATTCAACCGGTAGCTATGACACACACTGACCACCAGGGAATAGATTCTCAACGCACTGGCATGGAAACGTGGAACAGACTGATGAATCTCAGAGGGGTGGGGGAGGGTGGGAAGAGATTAACCAAAGATCTTATATGCATACTAGAGGCCAGGATTCATGCACTGGTGGGATCCTTCGGCCTGGCCTGTGGGGATCAGGCCGAATCTGTGCACGGGGCCTCCAACATCCCCGGAGGGGGTCTCGGATTGTGAGAGGGTACAGACCAGGCTGAGGGCCTCTAGTGTAATATGAAAGCAAATATTTTGAGAGATAAATCCAGAGCTCTTAGAACAAGAAAAGTCTTACATGTACAATGAAATATGATTTGGTTCAGGTAATCAAGAAGTAATGGAAAAACTACTGGAGTCACAAATGTATGACACAGAAGCAAAACCAGAAAAAGAAAGGTAACTGAATTTAAGAACAGCATTTCATTAATAAAATTGTAATTAACAATGCCAAAGGTGACAGCTTAGAAACAATTTATGGATGTAGCAATTAGAGGTCTAACCATGGACGTTAAGGCAGAATCTTAATAAAGTAGTAGAGAAAGGAATCATATGCAAAGAACTGAGGAAGCAGTGAATGAAACTTGAAAATGTAAATCCTGGTCATTTTATAAAACTTTCAATACATCTGACAGTAAAGAGGTAAAACATTGTGATTCTTCATATTGATCAAAGTTTTTAGAAATGTGTATCGATACGGATTAGATAGCTACAATGGCTTGAATACTTGGGATTTTTCCTCTGTTTATTCTATCTATCTGGTTGATCCAAAATTTGCTTGGTGGATAAAGGCAAACCTCTCATCAGGCATATATTTACTTCACACATTTTTATTTTATTCTCATTCTTAACTGTCTGGGCTAACCATCTCTAGAACCATTTGTTCTATCTCTTGCTACTTGGCCTGCCTCATACCACTGGCTTCACTGGTTGTATTTTCAACATCTGTTCAGGTATCTCGGAAGTGATTAGGAACTTCCCAATAAATACACTAACTCAACCTATCCAAAGGCAGAGATCTACATATTATTCAAAGTGGCAGCATTGATAAAGGCATGCTAAGCTTCAATTCTGCTACAGACAATCTGGAAATATTATTTCCATAAAACTACACTCACTGTGAAACTATGGAATGGTGATTGATAGGTAAAAAGATCAAATTGGAGGCACAATGAATGTACTGAGCAGTGGATATTAAAAAGTTAGTGGGTTTAGCAGTTCCTCAAAGAGTCAAACATGGAGTTACCACAAGACGGAAATTCCATGCAGGATAAAACAGTGTTATTCACTTTTCCATGTTGGCAAGGATGTGGGGAAACCAGTAGGCACTCTACAAATAATAGTAGTGAGAATGTAAATTCCTACAACCTCTTTGGGGCCAATGACCATGCATTTAATCACTCTCTACTGCCATGCTAGCCAAGTTTTGTGATTTTCTTCTATAATCATATGCCCACAGTTTGGCAAATATTGTTTAAGAACACTCATTGCAATATTGAAATAGCAAACAATTATAAAGAGCTTAAATATTCATGAATGAGTGACCCGTTAAATTAATGAAGGTACATCAAGCAATGCAATAGCATGCAGCTGTTAAAAAGAATGAGGGAAAATTATTTTCATTGGATTCTATCTTTAGTGTTCAAACAAAACTATATATATTAGAGGCCCAGTGCATGAAATTCGTGCACGGGGGCGGGGGAAGAGAGGGGTCCTTCAGCTCAGCCTGCACCCTCTCTAATCTGGGAACACTTGGGGGAAGTCCAACTGCCGGTTTAGGCCTGATCCTGGGATCGGGCCTCAACTGGCAGTCGGACATCCCTCTCACAATCCAGGACCACTGGCTCCTAACTGCTCACCTGTTTGCCTTCCTGATCACCCCACACTGCCCCCCTCTGCCAGCTTGGTCACCCCTCACTAACCCCCCTGCCGGCCTGGTCGCCCCATACAGCCTGTTTGGTCATCCGTTCAGTTGCGATGGTTGCTCAGGCTTTTATTTATTTATATATATACTAGAGGCCCAGTGCATGAAATTCGTTCATGGGGGGGTGTATCCCTCAGCCCATCCTGCACCCTCTCCAATCTGGGACCCCTCAAGGGATGTCCAACTGCTCGTTTAGGCCCGATCCCAGTAGGATTGGGCCTAAACGCCCAGTCAGACATCCCTCTCACAATCCAGGACTGCTGGCTCCCAACTGCTCGCCTGCCTGCCTTCCTGATTGCCCCTAACTGCTTCTGCCTGCCAGCCTGATCACCCCCTAACCACTCCCCTGCCAGCCTGATTGATGCCTAACTGCTCCCCTGCCAGCCTGATTGCCCCTAACTGCCTTCCCCTGGAGGCCTGTTCCCCCCAACTGCCCTTCGCTGCAGGCCCGGTCGCCCCCAACTTCCCTCCTCTGCCGGCCTGGTCAACCCTAACTGCCCTCCCTTGCAGGCTTGATCGCCCACAACTGCCCTCCCTTGCAGGACTGGTCCCTCCCAACTGCCCTCCCTGCAGGCCATCTTGTGGTGGCCATCTTGTGTCCACATGGGGGCAGCCATCTTTGACCACATGGGGGCAGCCATCTTGTGTGTTGGAGTGATGATCAGTTTGCATTTTACTCTTTTATTAGATAGGATAGAGGCTTGGTGCACGGTTGGGGGCCAGCTGGCTTGCCCTGAAGAGTGTCCCTGATCAGGGTGGGGGTTCCCTTGGGGCATGGGGCCACCTGGGCGAGAGTCCTGTGGTGGTTTGCAGACCTGCCATGCCCCCCGGCGACCCAAGTGGAAGCCTGGTATCTGGGATTTATTTATCTTCTATAATTGAAACTTTGTAGCCTTGAGCAGAGGCCAGGGCAGGCCAGGGCCGGCCAGGAAGCTTGTCTTCCTCCATTGCCGGGGAAACCCAAGCCTTCTGCTCTCTCTGTGGCCGCAGCCATCTTGGTTGGCTTAATTTGCATACTCGCTCCTGATTGGCTTATGGGCATGGATTGTGAGCGTTGCGGAGGTATGGTCAATTTGCATGTTTTTCTTATATTAGTGTAGATATTAGGGAAGGGCAGTTGGGAGGGACCCAGGTCAGCAGGGGAGGGCAGTTGGAGGTGACCAGGCCTGCAGGGGAGGGCAGTTAGGGGCAATCAGGCTGGCAGGGGAGCAGTTAAGCATCAATCAGGTTGGTAGGGGAGTGGTTAGGGGGTGATCAGGCTGGCAGGCAGAAGCGGTTAGGGGCAATCAGGAAGGCAGGCAGGCGAGCAGTTGGAAGCCAGCAGTCCTGGATTGTGAGAGGGATGTCCAACTGCCGGTTTAGGCCCGATCCCACTAGGATTGGGCCTAAATGGGCAGTTGGACATCACTCGAGGGTTCCCAGATTGGAGAGGTTGCAGGCTGGGCTGAGGGACACACCCCCCATGCATGAATTTCGTGCACTAGGCCTCTAGTGTGTGTGTGTATGTATATATACATATATATGCTTGTATATTCCAGAAAATTAAGGGATGAATTTCTAAGAGTCTATTAATGATGATAATGGCTAGGGACAAGATTAAGGTGGGACAAGGACAGAGGAATACTTTTCATTTTTTACCTTACTCTGTTGTTTGACTTTTAAAAATATCCATGCATATGTATCTAAAACAATAGAAACAAAAGATGCTGAAAAAGTTATTTGAAAATAAAATACATGAATTTTGTATCTTAAAAAAAAAAAGACTTAGCAATTCCATTCCTAACTATAGCTAAGCAAAATGAAATGTATGTTCTTACAAAAATTTGCAGGTGAATGTTCATAGCAGAACCCTATCTAATAAAAGAGTAATATGCAAATTTACCATCACTTGAAGACACAAGATGGCCGCCCCCATGTGGTCAAAGATGGCTGCACTCATGTGGACACAAAATGGCCACCACAAGATGGCCTGCAAGGGAGGGCAGTTATGGCCAGTTGGGGGTGACCAGGCCAGCAGAGGAGGGCAGTTGGGGGTGACCAGGCCTGCAGGGGAGGGCAGTTGGGGGGTGCAGGCCTGCAGGGGAGAGCAATTGGGGTGGGGGACCAGGTCTGCAGGGGAGGGCATTGGGGGGGACCAGGCCTTCAGTGGAGGGCAGTTGCGGGAGAACCAGGCCTGCAGTGGAGGACAGTTGGGGGGAACCCAGGCCTGCAGGTGAGGGCTGGGAAGGACCAGGCCTGCAGGGGAGGGCAGGTGGGGGGGACCAGGCCTGCAGGGGAGGGCAGTTGTGGGCAATCAGGCCAGCAGGGAGGGCAGTTAGGGGTGACCAGGCCTGCAGGGGAAGGCAGTTGGGGGAGAATAGCCCATCAGGGGAGGGCAGTTGGGGGGGACCCAGGCCTGCAGGGGAGGGCAGTTGGGGGGGACCAGGCCTGCAAAGTAGGACAGTTAGGGACAACCAGACTGGCTGGGGAGGGCAGTTATGGGTGACCAGGCCGGCAGGGAAGGACAATTAGGGGCAATTGGGCCAGCTGGGGAGCAGTTAGGCATTGATTAGGCTGGCAGGGGAGTGGTTAGGGACAATCAAGCAGAGGCAGGTGAGCTGTTGGGAGCCAGCAGTCCTGGATTGTGAGAGGGTGGGATCAGGCCTAAAAGGGCAGTTGGACATCACTCGAGGGGTTCCAGATTCGAGAGGGTGCAGGCTGGGCTGAGAGACACCCCCCCCCATGCACACATTTTGTGCACCAGGCCTCTAGGTATTCATAACAGCCCAAAAGCAAAAAGAAATAAAAATTTAAAAAATACCCAAATGTATATCAGCTTATGAATACATTTTAAAAATTTGGTATATTCATACAATAAATTAATATGCAGATGTGAAAGGAAATTAAGTACTCATAGATGTTACAACATGTATAAACCCTGAAAAATTATGCTAATTGGCACAAGCCAGACGTAAAAGTCACAAATTGTATGATTCCATTTATAGGAAATATCCAGAATAGTCAAATCCATAGAGACAGAAAAAAGTAGAAAGTAGATTAGTGGTTGATGAGGCATTCTGGGATTGGGGGTGGAGACACGTGGGGTATGATTACTAATAAATACAGTGTTTTCCTGTAAGGTGATACAAATACTTGAAACTTAGATTGCGGTGATGATTGTCCAAGTCTAGGAATATAGTAAAACCATTAAATTGTTCACTTTAAATGAGAATAAAAAATAAATTTAGTGGGACAAGGGACTAGCTTGGGCGGGGGGGCGGCACGGGGCGGAGGAGAAGCAAAGCAGGTAGGTGGGGATTACAGGGAAATGAAATCTGTGGCAATGCAGGTGTATGCCTCAGACATGTCAAGGCCTTTGACCTGCCACTGCTTTTCGGAGAGCCTCAGTGTATAAATGAGAAATGTGTTTATCACAGAGTCCCTAAAATACATCATTACCTGTTTGTCTTCAGGATGTAGTCTCTATTCACTGCAAAGCTATGTTAGAGAAAAGCATTATAGTCTACTTGTCTATGGAATATTATTTTAGAAGTTTTGTCTCAGAAAGCTACTTTTTTATAGTTTTGCATATTGTTTTACAGTTTATTTTTTTAAGGAATCATCATATGATATGATGATTACATATATAATGTTACTTTATTCCAAACCGATTTTATTAAATATGCTGACAGTATATTAATCCATTAAAATGTCTTAAAATTGCTTGGAACATAATTTAATATAACTGTATGCAATGAAATTGAGTTTTCAGTTGAGAAGAAAAGTTATAGAAGCTGTATTTATATATAATTTATTATAATTTAAAGTTATATGTAATAAATAGGGTCAGCATAGATAAGGTTTTATAATATTATAAGAAAACAGAGAATTCCAATATTTTAAAAGATATCTTAAAGATATAATTGATCCACATTACCACCCAAATTTGTTTTATTCTACTTGATTTTTATCCAATTAGATTCATGTTAAACAATTCAATGAAATATTAAATCTTGCATTTCTTTTGAAAATACTTAAGAACAATGCATTCCTTCTCACTTGATCAATAAAGTTTTACTATTACCGTTCCCCCAAGGTAAATAAATGTCTTTCTTATCACTGCTCATAATTTAATCAAGCTTTCAATATTAGTAATATATTGGTCCAAATGTTTCAGGTTAAGCTATTATTACATCTATGCTGCCTTTCCTCTGGCCCACGAAGCCTTTGAAAATGCAAATTGCTCTCTCTGACCAAAAGTACATACAGCAGGAGCACAGCCTGGCTCCTTTTTACACAGAACCACCAACAGATTTGTTAACAGCTGCTCTTGGGGTTTGTGCACGTAATGGAAACTTCAGAACCTTGCAGGACCCACAGAGTCTCTGTTTGGAGCACAGGAATAATTTCACAATAGGTGACACTTTTGGCAACGTGTAATTAAAGGGCTTGTTTTAGAAAAATTACACACTGTGAAACACATAATAAAAGGGAAAGGTAACATGCATGAGTGTGCAATTCAAATCCTGTAGAAAAGAAGCACAGCTGGGTGCTTGGCTATTTTGGCTGTGGTTCCTGAGGTCAGATTTAGAAAAACAAATCGCTGTATGTTTCAACATTATTCGGGTGGCAAATGAATCAATAACATACTTAAAAATGTCTTTCCTTTTTGTTCTGCTAATTGAGACTGGGGAAGATTATAAACAAGTTCACAACCTGATAAACCAGAGATCATCATTTAATTTAGATGTCAGCATCCCTTTTTATCGTACTGATGTTTGGTTTACAGAGAGAAAAAATTAAGAAAACTTAAGTGAATCTGACTTGCATTATTCTAAATATAAATGCTTTGATCCAGGATTTATGGGATGTCGTTGATCTTTATAACAGGACAGCTTTGGATCAGTGGGGCTAACATAGTGGGTCATATTTCATTTATTTAAAAAATTTGTAGTTTTATTTTCTCTTTATTCTAGGATTCTAGAATAATTTTAGGGCCTGGAGAACCTAGGGAGGCTGTAGTTATCTGCTGCCCATCTGTTCGAGTAACGAGACTCTGGTTACCCTGTGGTATCTAACAGCTGACCACAGTGAGATGCTGAAGTACTTTTTAAATATATGGTTTGTATTACACAGTTAGAACACGTTAAGGGATCTTGAATATAATGAGAAGTTCTAAAACTCAGTTTAATGCTTATCCCTTGCATCTCCACTTTGGGTATTATTTCCAAGACTCCCTTATCTGTTCCAAATCTATTATTCTACATCTTATTAATGTAGCTTTGATTTCTTTTTAAAGATGATATTCCCTTTTGGAAGATCCCATTACAAATATGCAACATCTCAATCTGATAACTTTCAAAATTGAGACCATCTCAAGAAATTTCCCACATGCCAGAAATCTCTTTCTGTGCTAAAATCACCTTCAATCGTTCACTGAAAAACATTTTTTTTTTCAAATCACATCGTTATCATGCCGTAAAACATTTTACAACTTGCAAGTATTCCGCTTCTGTTGATCTTGTCATTCTCTCTTTTGCTGACTCTGGCAGATATCTCATTTTTCCTTCTGAGCTACTTGAAATACTGTGCTTCATTTTCAATATGTTTTAGATTTCATATCTATTTATCAGAAGATACTTCTTAAAAATAGTGTGCTTATAAAAAATCTATTGTCTCCCTTTCATTTCATATTATTTAATATTAATAATCTCTTAGTAAAGAGTGTAAGTAATGGAAAGTTTTGAACAATAAATTCCCAGTTCACATTCTGGAAATAAACTTTTCTTCTAGAATCTACTTAAGTGTTCATTCCATTTGCTACTAAGGCAAAAGCAATTATACAGTTTAGAAAGTTGATTTAAAAATAAGTTAGAAACTAAAGAGAGGAAATGTGTTATGTTCCATTCCTAAGAGTTGCACATCCCATTACTCATTAATAACACAATTAAATGTGTTTCACAGTCATTGCTTTCACCATGGAAGAATGGAAGATGGCTTCCTTCTAAATGTCTATCACCTCTTATTACTTTTGCCCACATGTGAAATGTATATAAATGAAATCATACTATATGTACATATTTTGGTCTATTTTTTTTTGCTTAACATTACATTAGTGAGATTTATCAATGTTGTTATACACAATTATAGCTCATTCACTTTCATTGATGTAAAGAATTTCATTATATGAATATGCCATTCTATATCTGTTTAATATTGATGAACACTTTAGAAATTATAAATAATGCTGATTTAGAGATTGTTTTACATGTATTTTGGTAAACTATGTATGCATCTTGTTAGGCATCTACATAGGTATAGAATTGCTGCTTCACACAATATATGAATGTTTTGCTTTAGTAAACAATTTTCCAAAGGGAGTGTACCAAGTTAAATCCCCATATCAGTATATGAGAGTTCTATATTCTCACTAACACTTAGAAATGTCAGTATTTTGCTACATTTTAGTTATTCTAGTGAGGATAGTCTTGTATTTCATTGTTGTTTTATTTTCCTGGTAATGAATGAGGCTTAGCATAATTTTATGATTATGGATAATTCAGATGGCCTTTATTTGAAATACCTGCCCAATTCTTTAGCCAATTTTTTTGGGGGGGTTATTATTTTTTATCTGAAATGTTTCTTTTTGTAATCTCAATATTTGTCAATCATGCATACGTGTGTGTGTGTTTGTGTGTGTGTGTATACAAACAGATACATATTTACTTATATTTTCCTTATGGCTTGCCTTTTCAAACTCTTAACAGTGTAGTTTGAGAAATAGAATTTATTAATTTCAATAAAAATCCAATTTTCTTGTTTTTCCTTTTTTCCCCCCCATCATAATCAGCTAACTCTGTATGTGTAGGTGTGCCTCTATTGTATATCCTGTTTCATTGGTCAGTTTATACAGATGCCAGTATCTTACTGTTTACTCACACTGGAATTTGAAAAAGTTAAATATCTTTCATGTTGTAAGTCCTCTAGTACCACAATCTTAATTACTATTGGTCATTTGCATTTTTATATATATTATAGAATCAATGAGTCAATTTTCATAATACAGTCTACTGGGAATTTTATTTGAATTATGTTAAATTTGTAGATCAATTTCCCAAAGGTTAACATCTTTATAAAGTTATCTTCAAATCCATGAATATAGTGTATATTCCTAGTTAGCCTTTAATTTCTCCCAAACATATTTTGTAGGTTTTTTGTATTGCGTTGTTTTTAGAGACCTTATACAACTTTAGGTAGTTTTGTTTCTAGGTATTTAATGTCTTTACATTTTTGTAATTAGTATTGTTTTAAAATGTTTATTTTTAATTTATTACTGGTATTTCTGATGCCTTCAATATGTTTTTTCTTTTTGATCATTCATGTAAGATATTAATTGATTTATTGAAGTTTATAAAGATTCAACTTTAAAATTTGTGGATTTCTCCATTTTATGTTTATTTCCTACTTCTTGATATTTTTACTCCTCTCTCTGTATAGTTTCAAACTTCTACATTTACTATGTTTTACTTTTTTGAATTTTTAAAAATAAATATTTCTAAAGTTTCTAGCATTCTTTTTTATATTTATTTAATAGTATAATTCTATAAGTTTCCTCTTTCAGATTGAGATACTGCACTTCTTATGCTTTGGGATACAAGAGAACACTATTTTTGTTTTGTAGATGAGACTTTTATAGATATCACTCAATTATAGTATTTTATATAAGAATCTCTTAAAATGTCTTGGAAGACCAAAATAATAACATGGCATTTGAAAATCAGTTCTAGAGTATATCAGAGCACTTAAATTCTACCTAGTGCAACACAATACTCAGATGAGAAAGACAAAATTATATTTTTATCATGTTAATAAGATTTGCACAGCCCTGAAGAAAGAAGGGGGTTTAAAAAGCACTATTTATAATACTTACATATATATAGTCATTTATTTAAAATATTACTTATGCATTGTATGAATATATTTAACATATCCTAATTTTCCAACAATGACTAAATTAAGGTAATTGAAAAAATATTAAACTTAAGTGTTAAGATTAATAATATATTGCAATTATTGGAAGTTGCTCAAATAAATAATTAACAGATGGTGAACTGTGAACCCACCATGCAAACTCTGTACTAAATAGACACTTTGCATATGAAATCTTATTTAATTCTGTAAGTGTCCTATGAGATGAATACTTTATCATTCTCATTGGAGAGAGGTGAATTTCTGACTCTCCCAAGAACACCACCAAGAAAATAAATGGAGCAATTGAGAATTTAATGCCGTTCTATCTGTCCTGGGAACACAGTGTCTACCAACTCAGCTAACATTTTCTTAATATATGAACACTATATATTCGTCTTAGAGGATAAGCATTTACTTTACTATAATCTTCATCTTGCCCTTTTTAGAATTTTTATCAGTTTACAGACAATGGTAATAATACAGGCTTCCCAATATAGAAACGGAATTTGTTTTTAAATCATAGTGGAGCCTGAACCTAAGAGGCTGTAAATTATTAGATCAAACCATAAGGGGGGAAAAAAAGTTAGGTTTTATGAGTTACTCTTGTGGTAGGAGCTGAATTAATCTTGATTTTCAAGGTTTTGTTTCCATACTAAAATTTTGGCACTAAATCCATACTCTATAAGAAGTGTTTTTTATTTTCATTCTTTAAATTATGGGCTTTTATTTATTTACTAGAGGCCCGGTGCACAACATTCATGCATGTGTGTGGGGGGGGTGTCCCTCAGCCCAGCCTGCACCCTCTCCAATCTGGGACCCCTTGAGGGATCGGGCCTAAACGGGCATTCAGACATCCCTCTCACAATCCAGGATTGCTGGCTCCCAACAGCTCACTTGCCTGCTTTCCTGATTGCCCCCTAACCACTCCCCTGCCAACCTGATTGATGCCTAACTGCTCCCCTGCCAGCCTGTATGCCCCTAACTGGCCTCCCCTACAGGCCTGGTCACCCTTAACTGCCCTCCCCTGCAGGCCTGGTTACCCCCAACTGCTCTCCCCTGCAGGCCTGGGTCCCCCACAACTGCCCTTCCCTGCAGGCCCGGTCACCCCCAACTTCCCTCCTCTGCCGGTCTGGTCACTCCTAACTGCCCTCCCCTGTAGGCTTGATCGCCCCCAACTGCCCTCCCTTGCAGGCCTGGTCCCTCCCAACTGCACTCTCCTGCTGGCCATCTTTGACCACATGGGGGCAGCCATCTTGTGTTTTGGAGTGATGGTCAATTTGCATATTACTCTTTTATTAGATAGGATCTTCAGGTAAATATGCAGTCTTAAACATCTTTTAGGAATAGAATATATCTAACAATATTCAGTGGAACATCCTTTATTATTTTTGTCATTTTTTTTCTGTCTTCTTGGAACCAAATGCAATTCTTTCTTCACTGCTAAACCACACCAATACTTTATATAACCAAGTGCATTGCTCTCAATCTAATCAATACTTAAAAAGGCTTTTAATTTAACCAATACTTATAAGTCATTGTTATTGGTATTTAGATCAATACCAAATCACTTCCGCCCAATAAACTGATAAAAACATATTACAAAGAGTGATTTTGTATGTTATTTCCAACATCTATGACAAGGTAACAGGGAATGGGAGGCCTTCATATGTCAGTTTCACCTGAATAAATGAGAAAGGACTTAATTGATTTAATTGACTGTACTTACTAGCATTTAAAAATTGTTGGGTAGTAGAGATTTCAGATACTTTTTTTTTCATAGGAAATTACTTTACATGACTCAATTATTTCCATCATAGATCCTCCATTTTACATTGGTATAGCTTTTTCATCTGCATAATTAACTTTTTTTAAAAAAACAAAAGTTTGGGGATACAACGGGGCTGGAGGAAGATATAAGTGCTTTGAGTTGGAATTGAATAATTTGTCACAACTATTTTTAGGATTTGTCTTGGTTGGTTTCCCTGCAGAAACATGCTGAAAACTGAATTTTAAACCAGGAAGTATAATAGATGGTGTTCTGAGAGAGAATACCCAGGTTAGGAAAGGGGAGCTGGACTGGACAGTGACAACAGAGGCCTCATCTCTCATTCAGGGGCTGCAGAGCTGTAACACCCTTCAGATTCATCACTTTTGACAGCAGGGAGTCTGGGCCTTTTGGAACCTCCAGATGAGCAACTGTAGGATGCTGGCTGCCCAGGGAGGACATGGCTGAGGCAGCTTCCTTTCACTGCAGAAAATTCCTGGGGAGCGACGGCGCTGTGAGCTGTCAGATAAGGCCTCAGTGCCGAAGTGTTCTGAACAGCACACCTCAGTGTCTACCAGTCTTCAAAGGGCATGTTTAAAGTCAATATACCTACATATATCTAATTATATATCTTATGTTATGAATGGTTTTTCTGTTTCTTAAGTCTCAAACTTCCCTCTGATTTTTTCTCAGTTTCAGTACTTGTTATTTATTCTCAAAACACATGAAAAGTATTCTCATTGTTATCAAATGGGAGTCTACACAAATGTGAAGCAAAGAAGAGCACTGTATAAAGTACACAACCAAATGTATTTAAATTAATATAAGAAGAATTCCAGTTTTAAATATTGAAAATCCTTCAAATACAATCCGAAAGTGATAAATGATGTTTGCTCATAAGATCTTCACGTTTTTTCAGTGTCTGTCTCTATTAATTAATATATCTTTTGCCATGATCTTAAGCAAAAAGTCATTAGAATAATGGGGAAATATCCTATATAATAAAAGCCTAATATGCAAATCGACCGAATGGCAAAACAACCATTGGAACAACCTGTCGTTATGATGCGCACTGACCACCAGGAGCTGCTCCCAGCCCGCAGGCCCCACGCCAGCCAAGGTGGGTGCCAGTAGGGGCCCCCTGATTGCCCTGCCGGTCACCCCACAGATTGGCCCTGATCTCAGGCCAGACCTAGGGACCCTACCCATGCATGAATTTCATGCACCAGGTCTCTAATCTAGTATATTAATTTTCCCAACTTATAATTATATATTATTGAAAAGTGTTCATACAGTGAAATTTTCTTTCATGTAAATTTGACAGTGGTTCTCTTTAGAACTAGAAAAATATTAAATAAATTAGAAACCATTTTCAGGAATTAATAGAAAAAGTTTAGTATTCTCCATTTGAGTAACACTTTAAAGGAACTGATTCTGGACAGAAAGAAATTAGAACCACCACTCTCAGAAAGATAGTGCATTGGTATTGAGTTTTTCCTAGTGCCTTATGCCTAGGTCCTGACCTCAAATAACCTTTACTTAGGCTGGGTTCTTTCTTTCATTTCTTGTTTGCTTAGTTGTATAATATTAGTCTGTGATATCTTCTTTTCCCCCTCCTTATTGTTGCTCACTTGCTTCCTTCCCTTATCTTTTTAAAAATATATCTTTATAAATTTCAGAGAAGAAAGGAGAGGGAGAGAGAGATAGAAACATCAACGATGAGAGAGAAACATTGATCGACTGCCTCCAGCACTGGGGATGGATCCCTCAACCCGGGCATGTGCCCTGACAGGGAATGGAACTACGATCTCCTGGTTCATATATCTACCACAACCACTGAGCCATGCTAGCTGGCCTGCTTCCCTTATCTTAACGAACTTATTTCCACGTGGATGTGGCTATATTTATGCTTTGGTCCCTTCTTCTGTCCCTCAAATTCCCATCAGCCTTGTCCTGATACCTTTCAAGTCCCAGCTTGACAAAATCTGTAGATTGTTTTCAGTGAAGAGTATTTAAATTGTTGGGTAAATTGAGATTAAAAAAAAAGGGGGGGATTGAAGATATTTGGATCTGCTCAGAGTAATTAGATTAAGAATGAATTGACTATATTTCAAATGGGTTTTCAGAAATAAATCCAGCCAAATTTCCTATATGTTGTATATTTTTTGTTTTATTACGCTTTTAGTTATATTGTGCAAAATAATAAAAATATAGTTATCTTGTAGCTATAGCTTTAGTATTTTTGTTATTTTAGAGTGGATATTTATATTTAGCATAATATCACAGAACTATCTGAAATGTATTCTCAAGATATGTATCCTGAGAAGGCCAATTTATATAAATAAAAATGTAAATGTTCGTTTGTTCAAAATCTTAAATCTCCGAAAGTTCTTCACTGATTGCTTTGAAATTTGAAACAACGTTGCATTCGAATACACGCGTGTTTTTATGTACATTATACTTACTATTATATAGATGTCACACCTGTGACAGGTAAAAACATGCTTTTTTTGAAAAACAGCACCATCTGTTGGACGTAAAAGCAACACACGCTATACTAAATATTTTACGATTCCATTTCAATGTTTCTGATTGCATTGTTAAATTGAATTTTCATAGATTTGGAATTGAGCTGTGTCGTTTACCATAGCATTCATTTCATAGGCATAGTTCGATCTGCCTCGCAGAAGATCAAACCTAGGTTGTCGTACTCGCAGAGCGGAAGCAGTGCAACGAGTGACGTGCAGCCAGACTTGAGGATGCACGGTTGCAAGCACGGCAATCGCGTTCTGTAGCTTCAGATCTGCTTCGTTCTCAACAGAATGAAAGCAACAGGCTGAGAGTGGCTGAAAGACCTCAAGGAGAAACAGCAGATCAGCGTCAAACACGACTCCGCGCTCAGCAATCACGCGATTACAGTCGCCTTGCATTCCGGTACAACCCAGCTGATGATTACAGTTTGAGCCGGCATGTTCTCATCGGCACTATGACTGAAGTGTGTCCTTATTGCAAGGCTCTGAAATTTAATGGAGAAACGAAAGGAATGTGTTGTGCCGCCGGAAAAATTAAACTGCCTCAACTTGGAGAACTGCCAGAGCCATTAAAAACTTTGCTTGCTGGATATACCGCCGAATCAAAGCATTTCCTATCTAACATCAGTAAATACACATCAATTGCTGGAAATTGGGAACGGAAAGGTGCCGGTTGATCTGACCTCAGGACGAATTTCATTGCCTCATAACTTCTGCAATTTAGTGACGTCAAAAGAAGAATTGGTTGAAAAAGTATTTCCCAATATTCAAACCAATTATAAGAATCACGATTGGCAGAGTGAACGAGCTATTCTTGCGGCCAAGAACAAAGACGTCTACGAACCTAACAATATTATTCAGTCTAACATTCAAAGCGAGGCAGTCGCATACAAGTCCGTCGACACTGTTGTGGAAGCAGATGAAGCGGTTAACTATCCAAAAGAATTTTTGAATTCACTCGATCTGCCAGGGATGCCACCGCACGTACTGCAATTGAAAATCGGCGTGCCAATTATCATATTGTGAAATATCAACCAGCCAAAGCTTTGCAACGGCACGCGGCTTGCAGTAAAAAAATTAATGAGCAACGTCGTAGAAGCAACAATCTTGACAGGACCTTTCAAAGATGAAGATGTCCTCATTCCTCGCATTCCTATGATTCCAACGGATATGCCATTTCAATTTAAGAGATTGC
This sequence comes from Plecotus auritus, assembly GCF_963455305.1. Lineage (NCBI taxonomy): Eukaryota > Metazoa > Chordata > Mammalia > Chiroptera > Vespertilionidae > Plecotus > Plecotus auritus. The sequence continues at coordinate 62,823,611 of NC_137776.1, read as the reverse complement.
AATTCCCAATTCGATTGGCGTTAGCAATCACCATCAAAAAGCTCAGGGCCAATCTTTAGAATTGTGCGGTTTAGATCTAGACACGGATTGCTTCTTACATGGACAATTATATGTTGCGTGTTCTAGAATCGGCAAACCAGACAATCCCTATATCTGCACAGACAATGGAACAACAAAAAAATATTGTATACCCACAAGCATTGTGAAATTAAACATTAGAAACGTGTGCTTTCTCTTTTCTTTCTTTTCCATTTAACCAGACTGAGCCACAGCAACGCGTGGCCGGGTACAGCTAGTTTAAAAATAAATGAAAAAGGATATTTGGCCAAAAACACTTGGAGTTATGTTTCATACTAGATTCTCTTGTCAGGGTGTTTACAATATATATTACTATATTAAGATCCTGTAGGGCTGTACAAAAGTAGGTTTACAGTTGTTCATATGGAAAATAATGCAATAATTAATAAATAATAATAGAAAAATAAACTGTTTCATATACTCACAACTATAAACCTACTTTTGCTCACCCTGTATATATTTGTTTAAACTGTTATCTCCCAAACTTATTTGAGAGATATTAGAAAAGAATCACACTATTCTTTTCTTTTTATGTGTGTGTATAATAATTATCATACTATTCTATATAATGCACGCTAGGACAATTATCACTAGATAATTTCCTTTTTTATCACTCATTTTAGAAATGGGTAGAAGTTGCCTCTGAGTACTATGTTGCAAGAACTTTGCTAATTTAATTCACATTGCTCAGTACTCAATTTCCAGCTGAGTGACTACCAATTTTGTTGAACCCAATAGCTCGGTAATAGTAGAAAGAGCCTTTGTGTTGGACCCAAATAAAGATAGATGTATTTCTTGATTTTTCTACTCACTATCTTTGCAGTCTTGAGCAACTTCATTAAACTTTCTGAGTCACAGATTTCTCATCTGGAAAATAACCTTAATAGAGTTACCTTCTTCCCCCACAGAGAATTAAATGAGATAAGATATATTAAGTACACAACACAGTTCTAGGAACATGGCATTCAGTAAATGCTAGCTGTTGCTGAGGGCTGTTTCTGAGAAGCCATTGCTCTGTATAGTATTGATTTAAAATTCTTTCTGAGCACATTAGGAATTCAAAATCATAGATCTAAATTTGAGGGAAGGAACACATGCTTTTTAAATGTTATTCTGTGGTAGGATAATAGACTTACCTAAAGTATTAGTCAACATTTAAGTTAAAGTTCACAGTTAAAAAAGAGAGTACCTACTTTAGAGAATGCTACTTAATATTATTTTGTGTTGATAAAGATACATCAGTATCCCTTTTTATGTAAATACTAGTAGCCTGGTGCACAAAATTTGTGCACGGCAGGGGGGGCGGTCCCTCAGCCCGGCCTGCACCCTCTCCAATCTGGGACCCCTTGGGGATGTCTGACTGCCAGTAAGTACAACACAGATGAATAAGGGCCTATAATCTGATAAATAAAATTATTGGGAGGTACTGTTTTGAGGTATTATTACATATCCCCACACATTCTCCTTTGTTTTCTCTTTTTCCTCTCTCCAAGATAAGTAGCTGGTTCTGCCTTTATTGCTAATGGAGAAAGATTCAACAGAACATTTTGGATGGTGGCTACCTGGGTGTAGACATAGGTAAACATTTATTGAGCTGTACAATTGAGATTTCTGTATTTTACCTGGACATTTGGCTCTTGTGTTTGCATAAACATAAGCAGTGGCTTCTAACCCACAGGTTAGAATCATTCAGGGACACTTAAAATTTAGTGTTGGCTGGATACTCTCCAAATCAGCAAAATCAGAATCTATGGAAATTGAACAGAGTTGGAACACTAATTTCTGAAGGGGTAGACTTGTTGTTTGGAATATTTTACACACACACACACACACACACACACACACACACTCCTCAAGTAATTCGCATGAACAGCTATCATTGAAAATCAACCCCCAAGGGAATTTAGAGTCCTTGTAAGGGGGCAGAAGAATTCAGGCACAATAAATAGACAATTGTGTTGCTGGAAACAGCAGGAAATGTGGGCCTTCCCTCATGCCCTACAGCAGCCTAAAAAGACTCTTGCTGCCCGCCCCACCTTCCCAGGCCCCCAATAGACTGGGACCCCACAGTTTGGGCCTGGCACTGCCCACCCCGCCTCCCTGGGCCCCCAATGGTCCGGCACCCCACGGTTGGGGCCTGACACTGCCCACCCCAACTCCCCGAGCCCCCTATGGAATGGGACTTTGTCCGCCCTGCATGGGTATGCAAATTTACCCACTATCTTGGTTGGGTTAATTTGCATATCACTCCTGATTGACTGGTGGCGTAGCGGAGGTACAGTCAATTTACATATTTGTTTATTATTAGGTAAGATGAGTCAAGAAATATGTAGGAGAAAGCTTATTAAACTTTCAGGATATTTATTTTTCAAGTTTAGTAGCCTCATTAAAAGCCTTTTCTTTTGTCACAAATATTTTTGAGTTTCAGGTTATAGCCAATTCATGTTACATATGTTTAAGAACCAAAAATAAGTAATATTTGCATTTATAGGACAATATTTTGGTTAAACTTTGTAAATACTATGATTACTGGGTTTGTACAGAGATTAAGAAAAATGTCATTCATTAAATATCCCTGGGGAACAAAGCTTCAGTCAGTTAATTCCACATCTGATTGCCATTTTTAGCCTAATATTTTGCTTATTGAGTGTTTCTTGTTAGCATTTGATAAAAAATTGTTTTATCTTTATATTAAAAAAGACATCATAGGTAATTGGTAAATCACAATATCTCTTTAAATGATAGCCAATTATGCAATATTAGAGGCCTGGTGCATCGATTCGTGCTCCCGTGGGGTCCCTTGTCCTGGCCTGCAGATATCCCCTGAGGGGGTCCCAGATTGCAAGAGGGCACAGGCCAGGCTGAGGAACCCCACTGGTGCACGATCGGGGCCAGGGAGGAACTGCAGGAGGGCTCCAGTGCATGTCCAGCCAGTCTTGCCCAGTCCTGATTGGCTGGACCCCAAAAGCAAGCTAACCTACCAGTTGGAGCATCTGCCCCCTGATAGTCAGTGCGTGTCATAGCTACTGGTTGAACAGTCGAATGGTTGAATGGTTGCTTAGGTTTTTATGTATAGACTAGTGGCCCAGTGCATGAAATTCATGCATGGGGGGGTGTCCCTCAGCCCGGCCTGCACCCTCTCCAATCTGGGACCCCTCAGGGGATGTCCGACTGCTGGTTTAGGCCTGATCCCATAGGGATCGGACATCCCTCTCACAATCTGGGACCACTGGTTCCTAACTGCTCACCTGCTTGCCTGCCTGATCGCCCTTAATCACTCTGCCTGCTTGCCCTCAGCAGCCTCCCCACTGGCCTTCTCTTCCCCAACTTCCCCCCCTTGCTGGCCTGATCACTCCCAACTACCCCCCTCCTTGCTGGCCTAATCACCCCCAACTGCCCTCCCCTTCTGGCCTGATCATCCCTAACCGCCTCTGCCTTGGCCCCGCCATCATGTCTTTGTCCAGAAGGATGTCTGGAAGGTCTCCTGGTCTAATTAGTATATTACCCTTTTATTAGTATAGATAGAGGCCTGGTGCATGGGTGGGGGCCAGCTGGTCTGCCCTGAAGGGGGTCCTAGATCAGGGTGGGCGTCCCCTTGGGAGGGTGGGGTCAGCATGGGCAAGGGGCCTGGGGCAGTTTGCAGGCCGGCCATGCCCCCATTGGGGTGAGGGTTCCCACTGGGGGCGGTACCGGACTGGGCAAGGAGCTGGGGCGGTTTGCAGGCCAGCCACGCCCCCATTAGGGTGTGGGTCCCCACTGGGGGGCATGGCCAGCCTGGGTGAGGAGCTGAGGGCCATTTGCAGGCTGTCCACACCCCCATCAGGGTGGGGGGTCTCCGCTGGGGGGCGTGGTCACCCTGGGTGAGGGGTTGAGGGCCGTTTTCAGGCTGGCCACACCCCATTCAGGGTGGGGGTCTCCCCTGGGGGTGTGTGGCCAGCCTGGGCGAGGGGCTGAGGGCTGTTTGGGGGCAGTTTGCAGGCTAGCCAAGCACCTGGCTTTGTCTGGAAGGTCTCTGGAAGGTCTCCCGGTCTAATTAGCATATTACTCTTTTATTAATATAGATAATGTGAGATAATTTTAAGATAATATTGACATTTCTAAAAGTGATGCCTTATCATTGTTAAAATTTTATTAAAATTCTTTTAGACTTCTTAGGCTTCTCATTTTCAGAAAATGGTACAGATAATACATGACACTAATTCTGTCAGTTGCTTAAATGTACTGCTTTGCTTTTGTTGTTGTTAACCCTCAGCCCATCCCCCAATCCTCACCCCTCTGACAACTGTCAGTCTGTCCTTTGTATCCATGAATCTGTCTCCACTTTGTTAGTTTATTTTGTTCATTAGATTCCACATATAAAGGAAATCACATGGTACTTGTCTTTCTCTGACTAAATTATTTCACTTAGCATAATAAATACTCTCCAGGTCCATCCATGCTGTCACAAAAGTTAAGATCTCCTTTTTTTTTTAAAGCTGAGTGGTATTCCATTATACAAATGTACCACAGCTTTGTTTTATCCACTCATCTACTGATGGACACTTGGGCTGTTTCCAAATATTGTCTATGTTAAATAATGCTGCAATGAACATAGGTGCATAGATTCTTTAGAATTAGTATTTCAAATTTATTTGGGAATAGTCCCAGAAGTGGAATTGCTGAGTCATAAGGCAATTCCATTTTTAATTTTTTGAGGTACCTCCATGCTTTCCACAGCCTGCATTTCCACCAAGAGTGCACAAGGGTTCCGTTTTCTTCACATCTTTGCCAACACTTGTGTGTTGATTTGTTGATGATATCCATTATGACAGGTGTGAGGTGATATCTAATTGTGGTTTTAATTTGAATTTCTCTGATGATTAGTGATATTGAGCATTTTTTATATGTCTATTTTCCATCTGTATGCCCTCTTTAGAGAAGTGTCTTTCCAGGAACTTATAAAACTCAACACCAAAAATACAAGCAATCCAATTAAGAAATGGGCAATCTACCTTTCCCTTTTTAAATTGAATTTCCTGCTCCTTCTCTGAAACTTATCAAAATAAGGAAATTCAAGCAAAAGTGACTTATTCAAAACAATTTTTTAGTAAATGATGAAAGTAGAACTTGAACCCAATTTCATTTTATACCATATGAACAGGATAGGTCTTCTCAATCTTAGGTACATGGTCTTAATATAACAGCTAGATACCTTTTCCCTTAGCTTTGTAGTTTGTGATTTCAGCAGCATAGACATAAATCTAAGTTTCTGGATCACTCAAGGCCATGCAAATGATAGACTATGCATTAATTCAGTAAAGATACAAAATATCTAAAACCTAAAAGAAAAAACGTGTTTAAAGTAAATTTGACTATAGAGTCATTGACAACTAGGAAATAGAATAAAAACATAAACATAAGTTATTAGTATAATTCTTCCAAAGATTGGAAAACACACATTGTGTGCCTATATACACTAAGTGTTTAATAATACTTTAGACATGTAAGCTATATAAACCCACAAAAAAAATACCCATCAAGAAACAAACTTTATGGAGTACTTACGTTTAAAACCACTTTTAAGATTTTCTTTGCTGGAACATGTAATTAGTTAAGAATTCAAGCCAACATGTCGCCCTTGGGTATATTGCATATGTTGTAAATGGCTCTGGGCTGACTTTATTAAACAAGTTTATAAAGTTGTTACCGCATATTTTTTTTGCCATGAGAGAAAATAAATAATGCTTCTGTAGTGTTATTTTAAGGACATTTTAAAGTTAGTACCATTCCGAATGGGAAAGCTTTTTGCAATGCAGCAGTGGCAACATTGACATAAGGCTAAAAATATCAAGTGAAAAGAAAAAAAGATGACTTTGTGAAACATTTGAAAACATAAAACATGTATTTTTGGAAGTAGCTTTATAAAAGTTTACTCTGTAGGAAAATGACCATATGGTAAGAAGATGAAGGGCTATAATTAACAAACATCATAAATTATTATGATATAGAAGCAAGATGCATAAATCAAGGATATATCACCTTCTAACTCAAGTCAAACTTCAAAATTATAAGTTAACACAAGTCAAGCATAAATTATTATAAATGCACTTAAAAGAGTAAAAAAGTTAAAGTGTGTGTTTTTTATTTCCTTTTTCTGTTGGTTGCCACAAAGGAACTTTTTTGAGCTCTGTTCTCTGTACGTAAATGTAGGTGAGTTATATATTGCAGGGGTAGGTGCAATGGCTTTGAACTGAGAAGAGAAGCCAAGTCCAGGCAAGTCAACGGTGTTTCAAAAGCAATGGAAAATGGGGTGGTCCTCCATGCCCTATTTAATATAGAGGAGCTGGATATAGAGGAGTAGTTATAAAATCAGCTGACAATATGCATGTGAAAATGTTTTCAGTAAAGTGCTATTAAAGATAGGAATAGTAAGATAAGAACTGTGTGACTGGAACCTTGGGAAAACTATTCCCTAGATCTGAAGAAACCCAACTTTCATAAGAAATAATTTACCTACATAAAAACTCCCAGATTTAAGTGATCCCACCCCAATCACAATATAAACATTTTTAATCTTTGCAATTGATGCTCTCAGCTCCACTTGCCCACCCCAAGCTATCATCAATCTGATTTATATTACCCTGATTTTGTTTTGCCTGTTCAAGAATTACACTTAAACAGAACGATATAGTGCACTTATTTTTTCCTGTCTAGCTTCTTTTTCTCAACATAATGCTGGAGACTTTACCCATGTTGTTGCAATACCAAAAATTTGTTCATTTTTACTTCTGAATTGATTTCTATTATATGAATGAACCACATTTAAAAAAATTTACTCTCTTGTCGAGGAAAATTTGTGTTGTATCTAGGTGTGTTTTTGTTGTTGTTTTTTTAACTATGATGAATACAAGTCCCATGTCTGCAAACATGTTTTTATTTCTCTAGGATAAATACCTAGGAATAAAGTTATTGGGTTTTCCTATCTAGTATTTACTCATGAGAAATGAAAACATATGTCCACAAAAACAAACAAGCAAAAAATGCGATGCTATCGCTCATAGCATCTACTTATCTATTTATTTATGTATTTATGAATTTATGTATTTATTTATGTACGTATGTATTTATTTATTTATATTATAAGAATCTCCTTTGAGTCAGAGGATGAAGATTGACTACTAATGGATAAGGCAGATTCTCTCTCCTTGTTAAGGGGCTCAATACATTCACAGTCAAACATGCTGTGAACTAGTGAATTCTGGGGAGAATGAGACTGATATGATAGAGGGAGGGTTTGCAACCTGCCTCTGGGGTTTTGATGTATTAACTTAAGCTTTGAGGCGTGAATACCTAGAGCGTGTCTGGAGTTTTAGAAACAGTAAGCTATTATGATATAGATGTGGAGGTGGACTAGGTACAAACAACAGCACCATCAGCCTCTCGTTTTCAGAGTGGTAGAGGCTATGACAGCAGAAGCTCACACATCAACTTTGAGTCCTGAGGCACAAGTGGGTGCTGGGATAGTGCTGGTCAGCTGAGGTCATCAAATCTGCCCAGGGCAGTGATGGTGCCATGAGGGTCAACATTGGTGCACACAGTAAAGAAGGCTGGAATAAAAGAATCTACTCAGAGCACTGCACCTTGAGAAAATCGCAGAATAACTGGAGAAATGACTCTTTTCCTATGGGACTAATATCTGGTAGGTAGGCCTAGAGGCTCATAATCTAACATTGTGGATATAAAATTAAATATGATCTCATTTTGTGGTTACTGATTCCTGACAACAAGGTTTTGTTTTTGTTAATTCAAGTAACTCACATATTCAGGGTTTAGAATATGTGACCTTACATACATTAATTTAAAACTAATTACCTAGGACATATTCTTATTGAATAAATCAACTGAGTCCATTTAGCATTAGAAACTCTCAGAAAATTGGTGATAGAACTCTGTTGGAATATTTCTACAATGCAGGCTTACATAATTATATGAGGCTGTACCCACCACTTGCAAAGAGGATTTCCTTTAGTAATTCCATTATACTAATACAAATATTAAGATTGTTCACTTTTTACTGTGATTAATAATGCATCTTCTGGAATAGTCCAGAATATTGCTCCCATTTTCCTGGTCCCAGGGGTATTTTCCCACATTCCTCAATTAAGAATTCCACCTATAATGATTACTTATTATCATAGTAGAATTAAAATCAAAGTATTGCAAGACAGACATTATAGTTGTAAATTTTGAGTGAGTCTTAACCATGCAATTACACCCACAAGGTAACTGAGAATACGAAATCCATTCCCAGGCGTACCTAAATTGTCATGCTAAATTATAGATGTAGGATGTAAAAAGAATACAGTCCCATCCCTTTTCTTCAAACAGGTATAATTTAATTTTAATTTTGGCTTCTTCCCTGTCCTATAAAGATCACTATGCCTTAAAACAGTAGTGTCTTCTTTGTAATTATAATTGGTGCATTTGAAATCACAAAATGATAACAAAGAGCATCCTTTCAAATGCCTCCTGAGAGAGGTTACCAGTGGCCAGGCAGGCTTACCTCCCACTCTCATCAGGAGGCCATGAATAACTGGAAATTATTCTCTATTATATGGCTGCTCTAACAATTTGTAGACACAGGTATTTTGGACTCTTTAGTTTGAGAACTGGCCAGAGCACTTTACTGAAAACACAGCAGCTTTCCAATTGCTGCTTGCCAGGTGCGATTATCTACAGTTCTTACTAAGGTCCCTCTGAGTTATATTTGAAATATATTTAAAATCTCCTCTCTTATTAATATACTAGAGGCCTGATGCATGAAAATTCGAGTATTTGGTGTGGGGGGAGTCCCTCAGCCTGGCCTGCACTCTCTTGCAGTCTGGGACCCCTCGGGGGATGTCCATCTGCCAGCTTAGGCCCTTTCCCTGGGGGATTGGGCCTAAGGAGCTGAGAGAGACTCCTGCCACTGCCTCTGCGCTCGCAGCCATCAGCCCAGCTTGTGGCTGAGCAGAGCTCCCCCTGTGGGTGCACACTGACCACCAGGGGGCAACTCCTGCGTTGAGCATCTTCCTCCTGGTGGTCAGTGGACCGGTTGTTCCACTGTTAGGGTCAATTTGCATATTACCCTTTTATTATATAGGATGTTTCTCTTCCACTCATGTTATATAACTTTCTTGAATATCCATTTTTTCACACAGTGGTAAGAAAAAAAATATGCCATGATTTTTAACTCCTTAAATAAGCATCCCCAAACCTCCTTTTATTGAATATGAATTATTGCTACTTGGCATTCAAAGAATAGAAGGTTTCATTTTACATCCCTGTTCCTATGGAAAGTAAATGCCACATCAACCTTATGGATCTGATGCATTAATTACATTTCTTAGAGGATGTTTTTTCCATATTGTCCTAATGTCAGGTTTATGAGAGGATTTGAAGATTCCAATGATATGTTGAAGTTAAAAGGGAAAAAATCTGAGTTCCAGGTGTTACATGTGGATCAGACAACGGATTTGGGGGCATCTGAGAGCAACACTCAGCGCTGATGTCAGAGATGTAGGTCAGATCCTTGGAGAAGAGGAGAATGCAAAGAATATATAAAACTCTCAGGATTTTCCTATGAGAGCAGTTACGATGTTTGTATAGTTTTCTTTCCAAAATAAAGAGAATTAGCTAATGCAAATTAGATTGCTTCAGATATGTTGCTAGTAATATTCCCTTGACTAGAATTAGGGCCAGGCATCTTACTTACAATATATTTTTTACATTAAAAAGAAAATTGTAGCCCTCACCGGTTTGGCTCAGTGAATAGAGCGTCGGCCTGCGGACTGAAGGGTCCCAGGTTCGATTCTGGTCTTGGGCATGTACCTTGGTTGCTGGCACAACCCCAGTAGGGAGTGTGCAAGAGGCAGCTGAATCGATGTTTCTCTCTCATTGATGTTTCTAACTCTCTATCCCTGTCCTTTCCTCTCTGTAAAAAATCAATAAAATATATTAAAAACAAGAAGAAAATTGTAACGTTCTTTTGAAAACTAGAGAAAAAGAAAGAGCCTCAATAACCTTACAGTGGTGTGACAGACTCTCCATTGTCCCATCCCAACTTGCTTCTTCCACATCACCTCCAACATCACTGAAATGAGCTCTCTTTTCTCATTGCAGTAAACTACAACATGTGGGTGCCTGGTCCCTCTCATGCCCCATGGATGTACAGGTGCAGTTTCCCTGCTCTGGAATGCTCTTTCCAGTCCTGTGCACCTCACATACACTAACATTCTTTCTCTGAGAATCCCTTTATCCAAGGCAGAGTAAGTGTGCTCTCTGCCTAGGCAATGGTCTACCACAGGAATTCTCACATTGTATGGCACCTTCGCCTTGGGCTGAAAAAACCTTTGTTGCAAAGCCGGACCCTATCTGCATATTAATATTCAATGCCTCACATATTCCCGACACAGTAGATAATCAGTAATTACTTATTAACTAAATAGAATTATGCCACTGATTATCTACAGGCCATGGAGATAGGAATAGATTTTTTTTTTAAATTGAGAATTAGCAGATCAAATTTATAATATTATACCAACTGAGGATCAATCTTAGAAACTCTCTAATGTTTTATGATTCAAAATATTAAGCCAGTCAGAGAAAGACAAATACCATGTGATTTCACGCATATGTGGAATCTAATGAACAAAATGAGCTAATAAGCAAAATAGAGGCAGACTCCTTGATAGAGAGCAGGCTGACAGCTGTTGTGGGGTCGGTAGGGGATGGAGGAGGCTCTGGATGGAGCGGTCAAGGGGTTGAGAAGAGAGAAAGAGAGAGAGAGAATGAGAGAGAGAGGGGGGAGACAGAGGGCAAACTCATGGACACAGACAACATTTGATGATTTCCAGGGGCAGGGAGGTAGAGGAGGGTTTAGGGGAGAGAAATGGTGATGAACTGAGACTTGACTTGGGTGGTGAACACATGATACAGTATACAGATGATGTGGTGTAGAATTGTGCACCTGAAACCTGTATAATTTTGTTAAGCCTTGTTACTCCAATAAATTCAATAAGAGGATAAAAATAAAAAATATATATTACCAAGCTCTAAGCTATTAATTTAATACTAGATAGGAGGGAGTGCTACCATCTGATCTGTGATTAAGAAACGTTACTTAGCAACATTGTGGGAAAAACAGAGTGTGGAGAGATTAGATCCATGGTATTAACTATTACAAGTCCATGTGTCAAAGAATTTGTGACACTTGTTGCTCTTCCTTTTCCTGACAACACATTACTATTTTAATGGACCTTCAAATGTAAATCAGAGTGTAATGTCTAAAATTCTAGATTTTAAGAAAATGCATTCTAAACATAAGGCTTAAAATAAAACTAGAATAATTTACAAGTACTAGAGAAGAAATAATAACAAATGGATTCAAAATATTAATATTTTTAAACTTATGATCTTTTACCACAGAAAGCAGCAAACCCTAATTTCACTTGAATCTGTTTTGGTGTAATTGGTTTACATACATATATATATATATATATATATATATATATATATATATATATATATATGGCATGCTTTCCAGAATTAAATGTAAGAAAACTTCCATGACTCAGTGTTCATTCATTTATAAAATATTTATAGAAAAATAAAGACATACGTTTGAGTTTAGTTAAGAAATTAACACCTCACACAGACTATAACTTGAAAAACATAAGGCAAAAAAAAAAAGAAAAAGAAAAAGAAAAAAAAAAAAGTCACCGAAGGCCCTATTTAAAACATAAATGTATATATATTTTTTAAAGAATTTTTTTTAATATATTTTATTGATATTTTACAGAGAGGAAGGGAGAGAGATAGTTAGAAACATCGATGAGAGAGAAACATCGATCAGCTGCCTCCTTCACACCTTCTACTGGAGATGTGCCCGCAACCAAGGTACATGCCCTTGACCGGAATCGAACCCGGGACCCTTCAGTCCGCAGGCCGACGCTCTATCCACTGAGCCAAACCGGTTTTGGCTAAATGCATATATTTTTTAAAGAATGATCTATAAAAGGAAGACTTTAATATAAATTTTTAAAACACTCTAATTTTCTCCTAAATCAATTTATTTGTATTTGTTTTGCAATAAGTACAAATTTATTTTGCTTATGTAATGATAGAAAATGTAGAACAAATATGATATTTTAGTAAACCAATATGCTTTTCTGCTGTTGAAAAACTTGGAAAAATACCACGTATATATTCTATATAACAAAAGCCCAGCAACCGAAATGGCAGAACAACCAGAACGGACAGAACTACCAGAACAACGTGGCCCCTTGCCCCGGCCAGCCCCGCCCCCTAGTGGGGATCCCCACCCAGACCGGGGGTGGGGCCAGCCCCCCGTCTGATCAGGGGTCCCCATCAGGGCAGACCGGCTGGCCCCCACCTGTGCACCGGGCCTCTATAGAAATATAAAACCCTACCCCACCACCACTCCAACCCAACCCACCAAAGGCTCCTGAAACCACAACATTAGAACACTGATTCAGGCTAGCAGTTCAAAGTATAAAGCCTCATTCAGATGTGAGGAATTCACACTTTTCTCCTTCCTCTTGGGCTCTGCATCTCAGAGGAGGCATGCACGGTATGGACGTGCAAATGGAAGATCAGAAAAGTTACTCTTTTGGGGTCCTGTGGTGCATCCAGGCAGAAACAAACAGATCACCAAAAGCCAGGCACCAGACTCTGTCTCTTCCTCATCCTGTGGCCTCAGATCCAGACAGGCACTTCCTGTGGCCCGATACAAGGAGAGCCCCATCTCGAATCTTCGCAGACAGGAATGCTCAGGAGGCCCAGATAATAGAAACCTAAGGAAGTGGAAGTATTGGAGCACATCTAAATATATAAAAGAGTAATATGCAAATCGATTGAACTGCACAATGACCAGAACTACCATTCGACCAGTTGCTATGAGGTGCACTGACCACTTCTCGGTCCCTCCCCGCAACCGATCATCCGATGGCAATGGGAAACCGGGGTTGGGTGTTGGCAGGGAAGCAGGGCCAACTGCTGGCAGCCGGAGAAGATGGCCCTGATCACAGACCAGGCCTAGGGACCATACCTGCACATGAATTTCGTGCGCCGGGCCTCTAGTATTATATAATTAAAACCAACCATTGAATAATTAAATGAGATCACCCCAAATTATTATCCCCTATTTCAAATAGAAAAAACTTTCTTAAAAATAAGGGAACCAGCCAGTGTAGCTAAGTGGTTGGGCATCAACCTATGAATCAGGATGTCACAGTTAGATTCCCAGTTGGGGAACAAGCCCGGATTTCAGGCTTGATCCCCAGTAGGAGATGTGCAAGAGGCAGCTAATCAATGACACACTCTCATCATTGATATTTCTCTCTCTCTCTCCCTCTCCCTTCCTCTCTGAAATCAATAACAATATATTTTTTAAAAATGAATGGGACACATAATAATAACATAATTGCATTGTGTTGTGTTAAATATAGAAAAGCCAACTGAATGAGATGATGCAGAGTTCTGTGGGTTGAACCAGTTAGGTCCAGTCTGAAATCTGAAAGAAAGAAAAACCCCAACGACATTAAAAACATTCCGAGCACGGGTCTAATAAGTAATATCTTAGACCTCAGATCAAAGACAAAATACTGAAGCAAAGCAAAGCACCAGGGAAATTTGCCTTACCAAAATGGGCATATCACCGTCTTTCATGACTAAGCCTGGAGATGTGGAGAGAAGTTAAAAGCAGGAGCTGAAGTTCTGGTAACTGGAAATGTTATATAAAACTGAGGCTTTCCTTTTCAACTCTGCACACAACTTAAGAGGAATCTTGTCTGCAGCAGATTCCACAGAGAGACGAAGAACGCTAAAAAAGTTTGGGTTTTTACTCTCTCCAGGTGAGGCTACAGCAGGAAGAAGGGAGAAACACATATAGGTAGAAATAAATACAACTCATGGGAATTGACTAACTGCCTCTATGTCATACTTTGGTCATCAATTATTTCTGATTCCTCATCAACCTAAAAGGGCCTGGGTTTAGAATGTGACTTAGGCATTCCACACTTCCCTTAGAGATAGATTTCATTTCAGTAAAACCAAATATTTAGAAACAAAAATAGGAACAACAAAAGGGAAGAAGCAAGAAACCGTTGAAATAGAAGAAAGATTAATAGACTTTTCTGACTTTTCTTGTTCATAACTTTATTTTTTGCACAGATACAAAACTGAAAACACTGAAACAGATTTACATCTAAAGAATAATAAATGTTTTTTTAAAAATGGACTTGAAATGCTCACTTGAGACTGCTGAAGATAGATAATTTAGCGAGAAAGATCAAAATTCCAGCCCTCCTGACTTCTTATGGAAACTTGTAGTAAGTTTATTTGCTTATATAATCATTGGATATGCTGAGCTCATCTCCATACTGTCAGCTTCTGTTACTCTTCTCCTCCAAAACACCCCACCTTTCCTATAAAACCTCTCAAAAATAAACCTTCAGTTTCATTCTATGGTTATTTCCATAAGGCCCACGAGAATACAAAGTCCATTAAGAGTCAGAGATATGACTTTACTTTATACCCACTGGTCTAACTAATGCAGTTACAGTTTAAATAATTTAACATAAATTATATTTTAAATAAATAATGTATCCTTACTGAATAGAGGACATACTGATACAGACATAAAAATATTTAGATAAACCTAAAATATTTTCTAGGCTCACCTTGCATTTTCAAGCTTCATTTGTTTCTTTGAGCATTTTGTTCTGATCTGGGATTACTTTACTTCTACCATTACATTTTCTCTCCATCCCTGTCTCTAATATGAAAATGCTATTCATTTTTAAGGACAAGCTCAATAACAATAAAACTTACTAAGTGTGTGATACATACTAGTTATTTGGCACATGCCTGTTAATGTGTCTTGGAGTTGGCTCTGACTCCTGGAGAGCCTATGAGTAAATGTGTGATGTCTACAGTCCTGTCCTCCACAGCCCTGCTCCGTTCCTATAATCTCAAGCCTATAGTTTCTTTTATGGAGTCAATTCAATTTAGACTTGGTCTTCCTATTTCCCTGCCTTTTATTTTTTCAGCATTACTGTCTTTTTCACAGAATCCTGCCTTCTCATTTGGCATGTCTACTAGTACCATATGCAATTCGCAATGTAAACATGCTATCAACATGGAGCTTTATTACACTCTCATAGATCTTAATTTATCTGAAATTACAGGCTTCTTTGAGAATCTCCACAGGGGTAAATATAGTTAAACATATATTTTTATTGATTTCAGAGAGAAAAGGAGAGGGAGAGAGAGATAGATACATACATACATATTTTTTCTAACTGTATTTTATTTTTACATTTATTATTATTTAAAAACATTACCTTTATTGTTGAAAGTATTACAGTTGTCCCCCCTCTTTTTTTCCAGGTTCCTTTTCTCCATATCCTCACTGGCTCTTGTTTGTTTAAAAAATATATTGAAAGTATATTTTATAATATATATTTTCAAAAATATATTGAAAAATGCCAGGTGATCATGATATATGTATATTTTTTGTATATTATTAGAACTAACTGGTGAGGATGTGGAGAAAAGGGAACTCTAGTACACTACTGATGGGAATTCAGACTGGTGTAGCCATTATGAAAAAAAAAAAAAGTGTGGCGTTTCTTCAAAAAATTAAATATGCACCTGCCATTTGACCCAGTGATCCTACTTCTAGGAATATATTCCCTTGTCAATCACTTAAAGTTGTTTAAAATAAAAACAAAGCTGTTCTTGTTTTTGTGGTATTACTTGGTTCTATTTCATTACTTGTGGGAAACTTATCTAAATTCCATTTTAACATTTATTTTGTATATGAATTATGCATATATATATATATATATATATATATATATATATAGAGACACACACACACACACACACATATATATCAATTGCCCATTTTTGAGATCCCAATGTTTTTTAATATTTCAAAAGTAACATTTGAAGTCTCAGCATTTTGGTCCATTACTTTTCTGAAACTACTCTAGACAAGATTACCTAAATCCTTGTTACTAAAGACAAAGGACACATATATTTCTCATGTTTGAATTGTTTAAAGCATGTTACTTGATGCTGGTATTTCTAATGTCCAAAGTGCAGAGTTTTTGGCTTATGGGAATTTTATCCTACATTTCTTTCACCTCTTCTCTAATCTCAAATATCCTTGTTCATTGGTATTCCATGATTGCAATTCTCTCTTTATATACATACCATGGTTGGCTTCATCCAGATCAGGTTTTCCAATAATTAAAATGTGTATTACTCCATCTGGCATTAATTTTAGAATGGAAATTTATCATCAATGTTCACATCTAAGTTTATGGAATACAATTCTTTCCAATACTTGGTAGCACTTTTTAAGTCATTAGTGTTTGTATATGATAAAAAATGGTCATTTAAATTAGTGGAAAATAGATTGTTCAATATATAGGGTAATTAGCAATCTATTAAAATAAATACAGATTTCTATCTCTAGCCATACATAAAAATAAATCCCATATGGGTGGTACAACTATTATAAGTTATGAAAGAGTCATATAAAAACAGATAAAGCTAATGTCAGTTTTATTTTATGGATAATGAAAGCAGGAAGATTGATTTTTAAAACCTCATTAATTATACTACTTTTAGATTAACTTGTTTAAATCTGTAATTTTAAAACTCTGATATAAAGAGAAAGGTGCTGTTTATATATTTATAGTACAGAAACATGTTTGTAACTTGAAAATATTAAGAGGACTCGTTTATTTGACAGTCCTGTTTCAACAGAATCATAAACCTATTTTATTTTGTTAAATGGGTTTCAATGGCAATTATATGTTACTTTTAAAGTTTCAAAAAATATGTGATCACAACACATTATAAACACATGTAACAAATGTTTTAATGTCACATAACAACAATAAAACCGTGTAAAACTATAAATCCCCTATAAATAAGAGTATTTAGGAAAAAATCATGCTCAGTAATCATGTGCAATACGTATCTTCACATTAAACACATCAGTGGAAAAAGAAGACCTTTTAATATTCTATAGCAGTAGAATGTTTTCAAACATTTTTGGACCTTGAAATCCTTTCTAACAACAGAATTTTAATGAGAAGATAAATAAAGAAGACAGATGAAGTAGCTTTGCGCTAGTTTGAGTGGGATTAAGGGATAGAGAGTCCCACATACTTAGTAATATGAAAAGCAGGCCTGAAGCACTTCCAATCTCAGTGGAATGCAGTTCTGTTTAGAAGATGATCATTTAATAGCCCAAATTAATCATTTTTCAACATTTTTCTAACAGACCATTAGTTGCTTTTACACATGGCACTAATAGCATTAATGTCTGATCTCTTCTCTATAGTTATATTTGTATTCATTAATATTAAATCAATTTTACTCCCCAATGTGGAGAATATGCTATTTAAGTAAAGGAACACCAATATTTTATTATTGCACAATATATGCATTTAATTAATTATATTTTATGTACAAAATAGCAACCAGCATCCAGTAATAAAGTACACTAAACTCAGCCTAACAGGACATATTTTAACTATATATTAGGAAAAATGCAGTGGACCACAAGTATAAATTTGCAATTTCTCTAAATATCATTATGCATGAAGACATATGATGAATATTCTTGGGGTTCAACAAAGCCAAATAATCTTTTCAGAGCTTTTTATGCTATCAGCATAAACATTTAAAATAAAGAAACTACATTGCCCAGCCGATGTGAGTTAGTGGTTGAGTGTCAATCTATGAACCAGGAGGTAATGGTTTGATTCCCGGTCAGGGCACATGCCTGGGTTGCAGGCTCAAGCCCCAGAAAGGGGCATGCAGGAGGCAGCTGATCAATGATTCTCTCTCATCATTTCTATCTCCCCCTCCTTCTCCCTTCTTCTCTGAAATCAATGTATTTTGTTTTTTTAAAGAAATTACATTACGCTTTTAATCTGAATTCTAACTGCCTTTTTGTCTCACTGTATATTCTACCTTGAAATTCCTTCTTTCTCTGAATATGCTCTTCTTTCAAATTTTCATCATACAGCCAGGTGGGTACTGGAAATATCAAAGGAAACACTTTGTACAATTTATGATTGTGTAACCACTATGATGTACACCTGAAAAGAATACAAAATAATACTGAAGGTAACTGTAATTGAAAAACAAAATTTAAAATATGCATCATACATATAGACTTTTAATGTTAGAGAAAATCAAATGAAGTTGGATAATATTCCATTTGTTATCACATATGTTATTCAGCCCTGGATCATATGGCTCAGTTAGTTGGAGCATTGTCCCATGCACCAGAGGGTCACAGTTCTGATTCCTGGTCAGAGCACATACCCAGGTTGTGGGTTTGATCCCCATTTTGGGGCACACACAGGAGGAAACCAATTGAAGTTTTTCTCTCAAATAGATGCTTCTCTCTCTCTCTCTCTTTTATATTTTATTGATCTTTTACAGAGAGGAAGGGAGAGGGATAGAGAGTTAGAAACATCGATGAGAGAGAAACATTGATCAGCTGCCTCCTGCACACCTCCTACTGGGGATGTGCCCGCAACCAAGGTACATGCCCTTGACCAGAATCGAACCTGGAACCTCTCAGTCCCCAGGCCGACGCTCTATCCACTGAGCCAAACTGGTTAGGGTGCTTCTCTCTCTCTCTCTCCCTCTCTCTTTTCCTCTCTCTTTAGAATCATAAAAACGTGTACTTGGTAGGGATTGAAGAAAAGAAAAAAAAATGCTGTTCACAGATAAAAGAATAAATGCAAACATTTGTTTATATCTTTATGTTGAGCATTTACCCATAGATCTCAATAGTGTTAAATTTTTTTTAACATTATTCTAACAGACCATTGAGGTGATATCTATACTAATAAAAGGGTAATATGCTGCCGAAACCAGTTTGGCTCAGTGGATAGAGCGTCGGCCTGCGGACTGAAGAGTCCCGGGTTCGATTCCGGTCAAGGGCATGTACCTTGGTTGCGGGCCTATCCCCGGTGGGGGGTGTGCAGGAGGCAGCTGATCGATGTTTCTCTCTCATCGATGTTTCTAACTCTCTATCCCTCTCCCTTCCTCTCTGTAAAAAATCAATAAAATATATATTTAAAAAAAAAAAAGGGTAATATGCTAATTAGACAGGGTCCACCAGACATCATCTGGTTGTCCGGTCCTCCTTCCAAACAAATCCACAGTGGCGGGGGCCAAGGCAGAGGTGGTTAAGAGTGATCAGGCCATCAGGGGAGCAGTTATGGGCAATCAGGCTGGCAGGGGAGGGCAGTTAGGGGCGATCAGGCTGGCAGGGATCAGGCCTAAACCTGCAGTCGGACATCCCCCGAGGGGTCCCAGATTAGAGAGGGTGCAGGCCAGGCTAAGGGACTGGCCCACCCCCCTCTCCAGCCCCTGTGCATGAATTTGGTGCACCAGGCCTCTAGTTGGCTAATAAAATTATATAGGCTTCAAGTGTACAATTCTATAATACATCATCTGTATATTGCATTGTGTGTTTACCTCCAAAGTTAAATCTTCTTCTGTCACCATATATTTGACCCCATTTCTTACTTTCCCTCTAGCTCCCTTGCCCTCTGATAACTACCATACTGTTGTCTGTATCCATGAGTTTTTGTTTGTCTTGTTTGTTTATTTGTTGTTTTCACTTTTATATCCCACATATGAGTGGAATCCTATGGTTCTTGACTTTTTCCATCTGACTTACTTTGCTTAGCATGATTTAGCCTCTTCATTGCTACTTGTGATCAACATTAAAATAGGTTCTAGCTCATAATGTAAACCCAGATGTGCCCTGGATATAAAATGTATGTTTAAATTATTGTATTTCTTTTCCAGTATGGTTTTTCCATCATATGATGGGATTGTAAAAATCTTGAAATAAAATCAAACATTCAGATCAATAAAATGATACTTAGTAAGAGTTTATTGTACATTTAAGAACAATCTGTGAACTGAGGGCTTTCAAATGCAAAAGTGATGTGAAGCTCAGGGGCAATGACTTCACAGGATGGCTTACAAAGTGAAAATGACAAAGTTGTTTAAACTTTATGATAATTGATAGTACAATGGGGGTTTCCAGATGGCATGGAATAGGTTCAAAATGATTTTCTAACACCATATTAGGAGGACTTAAAATTTTTTATGATTATCAAATTGCTTGCCAAGCATTAGATACACAGGTGAGCAGGAGTCTGTTAAGTAACTTGATAATCATTCATTGTATGGTAGGCATTAAATTGGCTTGAAATAGCTTTAGATAATTTAGAAATATCTCAAGAAAATTTTCCAAATGTAATGTATTCATTTTATATTTTAAAAATGATTATATGTTGTATTATGAAAATCTCAAGGTCAAATAATTTGTTTTGTTTTTAAATTCTTTTTTCAAATATTTATGAAATAAATATCTCCATCACCTTGGGGAATATCCTTTAATGCAATCTTACTAGAGAAACAATGATGTTTATTTATTTATAAATGATGTAAAATATTAAATACTTAGTTAAAAAGCAAGTCCCAGTGTCTCCTAACACATAATTAAATGGTAATAATGAATGGAGTACTGTTACATGTTCTAAGTAAGAAAACAGATGTTATTGTATTGCCAGATAAATTATTTGAGATCTGTGAATCAAATTAATGCTCCAAATAGGTATCTACAAGTACAACTAAATATAATATTTTCCTGCAAATATCTTTTATGCAACAAGAGAAATACATTAAATTTAATGTAAAAGCAAATGCAATTAAAAGAATAAAATTCAAGTAAAAACAATGTCATATGACAAGTATTGCTTTAATAAAACTAAATTGCTTTTCCCACCAATTATGACACTCACTGGTCAGGCAGAAGTGCTTTGTAGTCTGCTCTCACACCATGCGCTATGTAAAAATTTGATTTTCCTATTACTTTTCACTAATTTGAACCACTCAAGGGTCATGAACCAGACTTGAATAAACAAGGTAGGAAGAGTCATAATTTTACATGTATAAAGAACTAATTTGCTGTTATAAGAAGAGCAGGAGCAGCAGTAAAACTATTAGGCCCCAGACCAAGGATGTTGGGCCAGATACAGAAAGCCCTGGATGCCTAGCAAGGGGCAAAGCTGGGAAAACAAGAACCTCACCCCCAGGGTAATCTATCTTCCCCCAGCGTATCACTGGTCATGTGATTTGGACCCCCGATATTTTATATTGCTGGTCAGGCAGTTTTAAACCCCTGACCTTTTCTTCCCTAGAGATAACATCTAGGCCTCAGTTGCATTTCAGCTCCAGGCCCAGAAGAGCAGCAAAACCAGACAAGTGATGCTGTGGCTGCCTCAGCTACAAGGCTAATGACCTTCTGCCCTGCTGCCAACCAGTGAGTGGAGACCACAACCTTGAAAGAGCACACCTGGAAAGCTGATGAATATTCTATTGAGCCCTCCCCTAAGATTTCCACCTGCAAGAAAAAGATAAATATGCTTAGGAAAAAGGACCCAGTACTTGCTCTCCTTCCAAGGAGCATACCCATGCCATTCCCTTTCCTCTCCCCTGCCCCATAGGCATGTATGTCCTATCCTCTAGGGAACCCTGCAGACTTGCAACCCTGAGAGCAATGGGCAGTGGCAGCTAGCTCCAGGCTAACTCCCTGAACCTGTCTCCAAGGCCCCATTTCCTTTGTGTAGGCCTTCCCTTTGGATATCACCATCTCCCATCCCCATTTTCTTAAAAAAATTCAATTTTCTTTAATCACCATCTGAGATGGCAATATAGCCTGCCTGTGCACCACCCACTTTAACCTTTCAAATACCACAATGAGATTCAGTGTTATTTTGATCTTCAGCAACTAACTAGATTTACCTATGCTGACATGTCTCAAGTCAAATGAGTGCTTAATAAATACATAAAATTCATATTAGATACAATTATAAAATATTAAAATAATTAGCAAACTGATAAATGTCTTTATTGTCTAAATAAGAGGCCTGTTGCACAAGATTTGTGCACTCGGGGGTGGGGGAGGGGTCCCCTCAGCCTGGCCTGTGCCTTCTCACAGTTCAGGAGCCCTCGGGGGTTGTCTGACTGATGGCTTAGGCCCACTCCCGCCACTGCTGGTGAGCTCGCCCGCCAGCCGTGAACCCGGCTTCTGGCTGAGCAGTGCTCCCTCTGTGGGAGTGCATTGACCACCAGGGGGCATCTCCTGCATTGAGCATCTGCCCCCTTGGTGGTCAGTGAGTGTCATAGCAACTGGTCGTTCTGCTGTTCGATTGATTTGCATATTAGCCTTGAATTATATAGGATTCCTAAGGCTAATTTTAAAATAAACATTTTTGTTAGAAAATAGTCAAATCGGTGTATTCAAATAATAAACATTTAGATTGAAAATAAACATAACTGCTGGCAAAAAATAATTAATAGATAAATCAAGATGGACATTTACTGTGGCATATGGACATAACTGAATACATTTAAAGATTTATTTCAACATTTAATTTAAATGATTTATAAAAATTCTAGCTACATTTTAAACTATAAGTATTGATTTGTAAAGAATTTAGGAAATTGTATGAAAACAGGAAACAGCAGAAATCAGCTATAATTCAGTCTTTTCTTTTGACATAAAGATTCTCTAGTTAAAATTTATTAAATTCTGAGAGGTGGTTAATAATTTAATTTCTTCATAAACATGAAGAACTATATAGCAACAGCTGGCATAGTCTATATCCAAATTGACTAGATTTTGCCTCTTGGTATATTTTGCTTAGTTGAAAGTTGATAAATAGAAAATCTTGAGTATGTAAAGAAAGATATAAGAAGTCATTTTTTGCATTTTCAATCTCACTATAATATATTCACTATAAATTTGATATATATTTATAGTTGTATATTTTATATATATATACAAATATATGTTTATATGTATATTTAAATAAGTATGTTTATGTATGATATAAACATTTCAAAACTTTTTTGAAAGCAGATTAATGATCAAGTAATACAAATTTACTTTGCTACTTTTTAACCATAATTACTTTAATTTTCACTCTTTTATTTGTAGCTCTTATCTGTAATGAGAAAGCCTACCCAAATTACTTCTTAATATTTTTTTCAATGTTATAAATAGCAGCTATTTTGTTTGAAAGCTTAGATAGGAAAGTGTTTCATTAAAATCAATGTCAGTTAAATTTATGCAAATTAATTATTTTAAAGAAAATGAAATGAAACCTTTAGAAATTCCATCTCTATATCTGAAATAGTTTCTAGGAAGCTCTGGAGTAGCGTGGCTATTACTTTGATCAAGTCCTGTATCTTTCAGGTCACATTTCTTTTTGTATTTTAAAAGCCTCTACCTCAGAGAGTATGTTTTTCTTAATTGATTTTTGTGTTTAAGACTTTAGAATGCTACTCCTTTTTGTGCTTTTCCTTTTCCTAAACTGGAAGATATACAGTGAATCCTAATTGCTGCCTAGATGATTATCTGCCCAGCATGTTATCTAGTTAAGAACTAGAAATATCTTAATTTGTCTATAAGAGAAAAAAAGCACATTTTACTTAATATGCATTAGAAGTGCATCTATATCAATCTTTGGACGTTTGTTGTTTGCATTTGAGGTACAGGCCATAAACCAGTGACTTCCTCTTCTAAAGCTGTTTTCAAAGCTAATAATATCTACCTATCAGAATTATTGCAAAATTCAAAAACATTTATGTGACATCTCTTTGACAGTATTTATGTTATACCAAATAAATATTCTTAATATGTAAATAAGGTGAAATCAGATATTTGTATATTAATTTTAAAAAATTAAATGCATGGGCTGGGGGGAGGGAGTGGGCTGGGAGAGGTCAATGGGGGAAAAAGGAGACGTATGTAATAGTTGCAACAATAAAGAATTTTAAAAAATAAAAATAAAATATTAAATTCATGGAAACCCAAACATATAAAACAAAGAGTAGTAATGAAAACTGTATAGGCCTAGCACTTTCATTTTTCAAACATAGTTCATGTTGTGAGAGAGATAAGACAAATATTTTTGTTTTGTTCATTAAATTTTTACTTTGCAGCTGCAGGAGCCGTCTCAAAGAGATTAAGTTATTTGTCAAAGGTCATGCGCACAGTAAGTACAGGGGTTAGGACTATGACCTAGGTGTTAATAGCATATCAAAACTCCCCTTTACTTACCAAGGATCCCATCTAATAACAGAGTAATATGCAAATTAACCATCACTCTGTCACACCACAAGCCACGCCCACCAGCCAATCAGGAGAGAGTATGCAAATTAACCCCAACCAAGATGGTTGCAGCCACGGAGCGAGCAGGAGGCTTGGGTTTCCCCAGCAATGGAGGAAGCCGAGCTTTCCACACACCCTGGCGGGCCCAAGGCTCCACTCAAGGCTACGTTTCAATTATAGAAGATAAATAAATCTCAGATACCAGTGCCTCCGCTTGGGTCACCGGGGGGCGTGGCTGTCCTGCAAACCACCACAGGCCCCTCACCCAGGTGGCCCCACACCCCAAGTGAACCTCTACCCTGATCTGGGACACCCTTCAGGGCAAACCAGCTGGCCCCCACCCGTGCACCAGGACTCTATCCTATCTAATAAAAGAGTAATATGCAAATTGATCATCACTCCAACACACAAGATGGCTGCCCCATGTGGTCAAAGATGGCTGCCCCCTTGTGGACACAAGATGGCTGCCACAAGATGGCCAGCAGAGGAAGGCAGTTGGGAGGGACCAGGCCTGTAAGAGAGGGCAGTTGGGGGCGATCAAGCCTGCAGGGGAGGGCAGTTAGGGGTGACCAGGCCGGCAGAGGAGGAAAGTTGGGGGCGACCGGGCCTGCAGGGAAGGGCAGTTAGGGGTGAGCAGGCCTCCAGGGGAGGGCATTTAGGGGCAAACAGGCTGGCAGGGGAGCAGTTAGATATCAATCTGGCTGGCAGGCAGAAGTGGTTAGGGGCAATCAGGAAGGCAGGCAGGCGAGCAGTTGGGAGCCAGCAGTCCTGGATTGTGAGAGGGATGTCCGACTGCCCGTTTAGGCCTGATCTTACCTGATCCCTGTAGGATCGGGCCTAAACGGGCAGTCGGACATCCCTTGAGGGGTCCCAGATTGGAGAGGGTGCAGGCTGGACTGAGGGACACCCTCCCCCCCTGCACGAATTTCATGCACCGGGCCTCTAGTAATTTACATAAATATTTATGTAGAGGGCGACTTTTAAATAAGTCAAAATAAGGTTGGGGATTATATAAAAGCATTGTTACTCTACTTTCTTCTTTTAAACCTCAACCTACCTTTAAGAAAAGAGTAAAGAAAGTTCCATAATCAAGAAAATAAAATGTAACTTAGAAGCAGAAAATATGTATTTGCATTACACTGTAATCTCTATATGAATAGGAGGAAAGAAAACTAAGGTAATTCATAGCTCCCCAATCTCTGAAAGTGGCCCATAACACTCTTTTTGA
Source organism: Plecotus auritus (assembly GCF_963455305.1). Lineage (NCBI taxonomy): Eukaryota > Metazoa > Chordata > Mammalia > Chiroptera > Vespertilionidae > Plecotus > Plecotus auritus. The sequence goes on along the minus strand of NC_137776.1, from coordinate 62,798,028 downwards.
TACTCTTCTTAGAATGATGGGATTTAGGAGCATGGGGAAAATTAAGGGCGAAGTGATAATGTCCCCAGTTTCATAATGCAGAAAAGAAGATAGAGTTGAAAAAGGAAACATATTCTTGAATTTAGCCTCCTAATCTAAATTCAAGAAATTGTGCTGAAAGCTGGGGGAAAATAAGGAGAGATGATGCGGATGGAGCAGAAGGAAAGGGAAAGATCTGGCCAAGAGTAGGTGTGCAGAATATAGTAGCAAATTTAAGAATTAAGGTAGAAATGTTAAAACAATAAGCTAAGCCTGGTTGAAAGTACAGAGGCAACTAAAGGGAGATAAAATACCACAGATGTTTCCCACTGCTTCAGAGACGATGTGGCAGAATAAAAGATTTCTGCTGCCACTGAAGCACAAATTATCAAAGCCTAGAAATTCAACATTTAGGCGAGACAGAGAGTTTTCTAAAGAAAGCATTACACGGGCATTTCTCCTCACTAGTGTCCCAAGTATTGGGCCTTTGGATGCACGAAAAACAGCTTTATTCAAACATCCATTCAGAATGATTATCTGGGTGAAAAAAAAATCCAGGGACAGGGCAGGAAAATGAGAGAGACAGAGTAGCCCATGGAAGCCCAGGGAGTTCAAAGCACAGACCTTAAAATAAAGTGCACACATTTAATGTATGACATGGACATGAAAATCAGCCTTGAGTGATGCCACAGTAATGTTGCCTGTCATTGCATCAAATTCTGAAATTTCCATGCAAAGAGCATGGTAAATTCCCTTCGCTGAGTAAGGACACTGTAGGTATAGGTGGATTTTTTTTTCTAGATATGGAAATTGTGGTAGCATCATTAACACCATAGATATCAGATTTCCAAAAGAACTAAACCCCATTGGTGTCAGATTTCTCTTTTTCCTCATACTGGTTTCCTCTGCTTTCTGCTTTAAGATGCCTCTGCATCTCTGCTTCTGTCTTAGAAATGGATTCTATGGAAATCAGTACTGGGTTCTGGTAGCGGACTTTTGCTTTTAATACCAGCTTTAGGTACTGGGATATATTTGTATTTTCTCAAGTTCATGTGTTTAATGATGTTTTAGAGTTCTAAGTGGGGCATTTGAGAAATCTGGGGTAATTTCACTCATCCTCAAAGGAACTGAAGAAATTACATTTGCTTTGGCAGAAGGCAGTGATGTTGCAGTTGCTAAAGGGACCTAGACTCTCCCTGGGTGTCAGGGTCAAACTTCACTTGTTGGAGATGGAAAATAATGAGAAATTGGCTAAAAACATTTGGTTTATGATTCCTTTGAACTAAACCTTAATGATTTTATACTAGGTTTGTTTGTCTTTTAGTTATGAAATTCAAGAGAAAAATATTTATATCAGTTTTAATTATTATTTGAGATTTCGGTAATCAGAAGACGTTCATATTACTCATATGTGGAATATGTGACATGGCTAATTTTACTGTGTGAACTGCATTGAGGCTGTTCTTTGAGCTCAATGCATAGCTTCAACTGAATTGTATGGGACATGGTTTATATATTTTGAACGGGAAATGAAACAGAGAATACAGTTTTGACTTAGGGAGCAAACTTGGCCTTGAAGGATAAACTTGGCCTTGAAGGATAAACTTGGCCTTGAAGGTAAAAGCTAAACTGCCCACCTTGGATTCAGGAAACTCAGAGAAGCAATAGGTGGTTTGGCGAGAGCTTCATGAAAGTCAAATAGTACTGTACTTTTTCCCTGAGGAGGTTGACTGAAACAAATAAGAGAAGCAAAAGCTGGAAAATAATAGGCACATTCATCACATATATTCATGTGTCCATGAAAAAATTTCCATTCTACTCTAGTGAAAAGGGAATAAAAACAGGAAAGATTTCTGTTCTCAGACTTCTTTCCTCATTCCAACAGCCACTGAGTAGAAATGTCTTCCTAGTGATGAACTTTAACCAGATAATATGTAGTCCAAGTGTCTTCTCAGAATTCTTTGAGTTCTAATATTCAGAACAGCCATATACTACCTACTAGTTCTTCTTCTGATGACTGGAAGCCTGCAGTTTAGGGTGAGAAAGTTTAATAAGTCTAGTATATATTCTCTATATCTGTCAGATTAATTTTTAATTGTACAGAACTCACATAAGTAAGTTGATGTAATGAATTTTTACCCTCAAACCATATCAGCAAAGTATTTCTTCCATTTTTAATGCTCAATAGCCTTTCTTCAACCTGCCAAGTTTTAGCCACCAAGACCAACTCATGGGAAGACATATTCTGAATGTGTGGCAGAGCTGGCGGCTCCATTTTCACAGCCCTCTGTTGTGTATCTTTTTGATTGCCTTCATTTGATCTGTTTGCATGTCTGTCTCCCAAGAGTATTTGATAAGCAGCTCAAAGATAGTACTTACCTATATTTGTGCCCCGTTCACATAGCACAACACATGTCTATTCAGTAGACTGACTATGCCCCACTTTGACCTTTGATGAAAACTCAAATACACAGATTTGTAGTTACATTTTAACCAAGTTATGAGAACAAACCTCCAGAGCAAAATTCAGTCTGGTTTAGCTATCTTTGCTGTAATGTTTTCTTTTTTATGTAGAGGAGATTCCCAAATTTGGGGCCTCAGTTTTTTAATCTCCATAAAGAGAATAATAATTCTTACCCAATTAGTTGTTTTTTAGTAATAAAATAAGACAACGTATATAAAGTACAAACAAAGTGCCTGGCATATGGTAGATACTCAATAAAAGTTAGTCATTACATAAGGGAACATCTGTAAGTACTTTCAACAATCAAGACAATTTTTTAAAAAAAGCGTCATTACAAAACAGAATGAAAAGGGACTGTTGCTTTTAAAGAGTGAGATATTTTAACCTCTTAATATCAATATACTGATTCTTTATTTAAAGTTACATATTTTTCATTTATTTTTAATAACTTAGTTAAACCATCCCATTTAGGGGATGCCTTCTTACTTTCCCCCATTTACTAGTACATCTAGGTGATTTCAAAAACTAGAGTATGATGCATAGGGTTTTCAGGTTTTTTTTTGGAAGAACAAGGCATCACCTTTATTTGGTTACATTAAATTCACAGGAAACTTTAAAGAAATATTAATGTTATTCTATCCAAAACTACACATTTAAAACTAAGGGGTGAGTTCCTAAAGAATAAAAGACAAAAGGTAATTTTATAGTCTCTAACATATTTTCATGAATGTGTTTGGTGCATAAAAACATAACCAATGCTTTAAGAAAAATAATACAGAAAAACATAAAATTCATGCTTCAGGCAATTTAAGTAATGTCTGAATATTTTTTAGATGTGTAGTTTTCCTTTTATTGATTACTTTTATATTAGATAGAGATATTTCTCTTTATGTCATTCTACACATGAAAGATTTTTTTTTTTACTGAAGGATCAAACCAAAATTATATATATAATTTCTCTTGTGTATTAAAGATTTTTTTTTTTTACTGAAGGATCAAACCAAAATTATATATATAATTTCTCTTGTGTATTAAAAAGCTTGCTATGTACCTCTTTATTTTTTTAGGTTTTTAAGTTGTATAACATGATTCAACTTAAAAGTTTGTGGTACTTTTGTGAGTGAAAATCTATTGTGAATTTTTAACACACACACACACACACACACACATTAAATCTTTAGCACCATTATATATTTTAGCAAAATATATTTTATAAATTATGCATTGCAAGGAACAAGGCTCTTTTCTATACAAATGGCAATATCAGAAAAATATCTGTACACAGCTCTTTACCTTATACAAGCTGTGAGAACTGAAAGCAGAGCCCTCCTATAAAAACCAGGTAATAGAAAGGATATTTAAAAGACAGCTAACAGCACCCTTACCTCATTTTCAATGAACAGATAATGGATTTAATGACCCAGAGTGTTACAGGTTAAGCATGTTGCCTTCTTTCATGTTTTATTTATTATTTTTCAAATATTTTCTTAGTGCCTACCATAGAAAGATCCAGTGCTACAAGCAGGAAACACATTATTAAGCAAATATAGACTCCTTCCTGGTCCTTATGGCATTTAAATTCTTGGGGACACTATGAACATGACTGACTTAGTCTTTATATTCAAGAATCATAGTCTTGTGATTGATAATGATGCAGACAGGTCATTAAAAATCTTGTAATTAGTTGTGAAAACAGCATGGAAGGAGTATACAGATATTAAAACACATTACAGTGATATCGCTTCTAGAATGGGCTTCTTTGAGAAGGTGATATGTGAATTGGGATCTAAAGGATGACTAGCAATTGTTAATTGGAATGGGGAGAAGTCAGCCTTGAAGAAGAAGAAGAAGAAGAAGAAAAACAGCTTGCATAAAGGCACAGGGCATAGAGAAAATGTATTTGCTTGAAATTGTCATCAGAGGGTGTTGAGAAAACAAGAGCTTGATCCTGCCGCTCTTTACAGAGGTTAACTTCATTAAGGAAGCACTACAAAGTTTTAAGGAGGAGAATTAAAGTATGTATTTTAATTTTTTAAATAAAAGATCACTGTATCCATACTATGGCAAATAAATTGGGCTGTCAGAGTATAGTAGGAATAATGAAGGAAACCCAAGTCAGGGGCCTATGTAATAAACAGGTGAGAGATGCTGGTGTCTCAGAACCAAATGGTGGGGATGGAGAAATAAATAATGAATTTAATGATATTTAGGGGGAAAATAGAGTAACTAGAAGTTGATTGATATACCAAGACGAGGCCTGAAGTGAAATCATTTGTGCCTTTTCCATATTTTGAAACAAGAAATTAACCAATGCTTAACTTGCTCTAACCCAGGGGTGGGCAAACTTTTTGACTCGAGGGCCACAATGGGTTCTTAAACTGGACCGGAGGGCCGGAACAAAAGCATGGATGGAGTGTTTGTGTGAACTAATATAAATTCAAAGTAAAGGAGCGGAGGGGAGAGCAAGAGAACCCTCCGCTCTTTCGGCTCCACGGGCCGGATAGAACAGCCGAACGGGCCGGATCTGGCCCGCGGGCCATAGTTTGCCCATGGCTGCTAACCTTTCAGCTCTCACCTGCTGGACAATTTTGCAGCATCTGAGACCTAGCTGAAATAATTTCAGTAAATGCGGAGCATGTTACACTTCTCCAACTCAGACATTTGAGTCACTAATGAATTCAGTCCTCTGAACATTAACTCAAATTTCTGTTTTCTGGCTAAGAAGCCATCTCCTGTTCTATCATTTTAGCCTTTCTCCATTTCTGTCCATGTAAATAGACTGTGACTTTCTTTATAGGTTAATCTAACAATAAATAGGATTTATCACTTCAGGAGAGAGTTTCCCTACACACAAATGGAGAACAACAGATGCCATGCTGGGTTGTTAGTTAATCTTCCATACAAACTCAGTGGCTCATTTCTGCAGATAAGCCTCATAGCATTAAGCACAGGGTTCAGAATTGCACCACAGCAAAATGATAGATCACCATATGTCATGGGGACAGTGCATTACTTATGAATAATTGTCTTTACCATGACCTACAAAGAGATACTTATCTGATTTCTACCTACCTCAATGAGCTCCTGCTGATTCTTGTAGATTTAAAATGTGTGCCGGCTTAGGACCCCTGCACGGCTGCTCACTCTGCTCAAAGTGTTTCTGCCAGATCCCCTATTGCTTCCTTCTCTTGCTTTATTCAAGTTTCTGTTTAATATTCCTTCTCCATGTCTCTTATCATACCACTTTACTGGCTGCTACTACTCAATATCCTCTTACCTTGTTTATTTTTTTTATTCATAGCATTAATCAATACCTGATGTTACTTTGTATTTCAAAAATGTTGCTTTGCTTACTGTGGTAGGCTGAACAATACCACCCTCTCAAACCCCAAGATGTCCATCTCCAGTCACCTTACAGCATAAAAAGAGCCTTGCAAATATGATCAAATTAAGGATTTTGTGGTGATGGGGTTATACCGGATCATCTAGGTGGGTCTAATGTAATTGAGAGGGTCCTTATATAATGGAGGCAAGAGGATGAGCGAAGTAGCCAATCCTATCTAATAAAAGAGTAATATGCAGATTGACCATCACTCCAACACACAAGATGGCTGCCCCCATGTGGTCAAAGATCCTGCCCCCATGTGGACACAAAATGGCCACCACAAGATGGCCAGCAGGGGAGGGCAGTTGGGAGGGACCAGGCCTACAGGGGAGAGCAGTTGGGGGGAACCAGGCCTGCAGGGGAGAGCAGTTGGGGGGGACCAGGCCTGCAGGGGAGGGCAGTTATGGGAAAACAGGCTGGCAGGGGAGCAGTTAGGCATCAATCAGGCTGGCAGGGGAATGGTTAGGGGGTGGTCAGGCTGGCAGGCAGAAGCGGTTAGGGGAAATCAGGAAGGCAGGCTGGCGAGCAGTTGGGAGCCAGCAGTCCTGGATTGTGAGAGGGGTCCCAGATTGGAGAGGGTGCAGGCTGGGCTGAGGGACACTCCCCTTCCCCATGCATGAATTTCATGCACCGGGCCTCTAGTGTGATAATGGAAGCAAGAGGTTGGAGTAATGTAAGGAAGACTTCTTAAGCTAAGGAGTGCAAACAGGCTCTAGAAGCTGAAAAAGGCAAGGGCATAGATTCTCCCCGAGAGCTTCCAGGAGGAACACAGTACTACCTTGCTTGTAGACTTCTGATGTCCAAAACTATAAAAGCATAAAATTTCTGTTGTTTTAAGCCACTAAATTTGTGGTAACTTATTAGAAAAACCATAGGAAACTAATAGTTTCTTTCTATCTCTTCCAACATAATATAAACTTGAGGAAATTAGGAACATAATCTCACTTACTACTATGTATTTATGTAAAGAACACTGTGTGCTCAAGATCAGTAATTAATAACCATTTCCAAAATAAATAAATTATACTAGTATTTAAAATTCATAAATGCAGAATCTAATAGAAACAGAAATGCCTGCACATACATGTACATCACAAATACAAATTACTCATATATCTGAAAAATATTATGCTACTCTGAATTAAGTATATGCCTTTACATATATTTTAAAAAGAGTTGCTTGCCCAGTGGGCATGGCTCAGTGGTTAAGCATTGACCTATGTACCAGGAGATCATGGTTCAATTCCCGGTCAGGGCACATGCCCGGGTTGCAGGCTCAATCCCCAGTAGGGGGTGTGCAGGAGGCAACTGATCAATGATTCTCTCTCATCATTCTATTTTTTTCTCCCTCTCCCTTCCTCTCTGATATTAATAAAAATATATTTTTTTAAAAAGAGTTGCTTAGCCCTCTTTAAGTTCTCCCAAATGCACAAAGAATGTAGGCAAGTTAAGAAATGTTCATGTAAGTATAATAACCATGCTTTAGTACATTGGATGAACCAAGTTAATCAAGGAAATGAACCTTCTATATGGACATCCAGTGTGTCCTTTGCAATGCAGTTGAAATGAAGGTAAAATGGCTATTATACAGTTTAGAGTATACTAGCATATTCTTTCCTTAATAAAAAAAAAACAACAGAAACAATCAAAAACAAAGGGAAGCCCTTTGCAACTCAGCTTTTCAGCACTACATTGTTCAACAATAGCAAAAATTTGACTTTTAGGAAAAAACGGTGAATAAACAATTAAATGTTGAGCAGGAAAACACATTATCTCACTATTATTGAATTTAATGGTTGATTTTTTTTTTCTGTCCTTTACGTGAGCAGGATTGCCAAGAGTCAGCCAGGAGCTCATCAAACTACTGTAGACTGGCCTGGTAGCCACCTACGATGGTATCCTGGCAACCCTGGATGTTTCATTCAAGCCAGAAATCTTATAATAGTCCTACTTTGGACTCAAAAGTGAGATTGTGATGCACCATTTGTTTGGAGTTAAAATAAAAAGGCAATTATTGAGTGTAATTCAGATGCTTATATCATTAAGTGGTTTGATCTTACTAGTTACATGCCGTAGCTCCCTTTGTGCACTTGTTACATAAAGATGGTAATCTTTAGTTTCTTCCTTTGCCAAATGCCTTACCTACACTGATGATGTGATTCCCTAGTTCTCCAATGTATTCAACTATTAAAATAGAATAGCAAATGTTGGAAATTTACATAGACGCAGATCAGCAGTGTTCATTTTTAGACTAGCTAGGATTCCAAATGGAGATGCTTGGAGCTGCAATCTGCCATTTTTATGTTTGAAAGAAAGGCCTGTTCATTCAATGAGTAGAAATGAGACATCACAGAGCAATCATTTTCTTTAAATTTTCTGGTCCATGTAAAACTATTATGTGGGCTTTATGGAAAAATATTCATGGACAATTTAAATTCCTTTGTGCATTTGGTTATAACATTTTAAGCAATGCTGATGCAGATAAAACTCAGAACACTTATTTTAAATATATAAAATACATCAAACTAAAATTTATCCAGATAATATTGCCAGGTAACCTGGATCATAGTACAGTTAATAAGCATTTTGGGAAACATAATAAAACAAATGGATCTGGAGCCTGTAGCATTTGGTTTAATTTAGGATATGTCCAACTTTATTGAATGTTGTTTCTAAAATCAAAACCTATCTTAACTCAGAAGCTATCATATAACAACTAAATCACTTATAATTTTAGTCACTATTGTTATATTTAGTTCTAATTCTCTCTTAAATTAGATATTGGATTAAAATTTTCAAGTATTAAATGCTTTTCCAAATTCAATTTAAATATACATTTAAATTTAGAGCTCATTTCCTTTTTGTGTTTTTTTATTTTATTTTTCAGAAAGTACAAACTGTTTACATATTAATGAAGTCAACATTTACCTTTTAATAAACACATCTAATGACATTGAACATAATTTATTAATTTTAATATATAGGTTGATAGCTATTCCATTGTATAGCTTAATAATCTGATAAAGAATGATGGCAGGACATGTGGAAGAAAAAACTTTGAGATATTCTTTTGAAAAAGCAATGAAGACACCGCCAAAATTTTCAAAAACAATGTTTTCAGAACTTTGGAATGAACCAAAGGCTTAAAACAATGTGGGTAGCATTTAATTAGAAGAAGAAGAAAAAAAGAACAATAAAGTTTGTGGTGTTTTAACTTGCCTTATTCCCAAATGTCCTATCCCTAGCTTCATCGTAACCTTGAAAACTAACAGCTACACAATCACAGTAAAGAACAGCAGTCTCTCAGCCACTGGAAGTGGCAGAACTGAGTTGGAGCTCCCCCAAAGCTCTGTCTGTTCTCAGATAACTGTCCTTAAGCTACCTGTCTGCTAGTTCCCTGAAAAATCCCACTTGTAAGCCTTGTCTTTATTTGATCTGACTCAGAGCTTGCCCACTGCAAACAGCTTTTTCCCTGGGGCTATTGTTAGCAAAAATAGTTTAACATCACAGCTTCATAAGGCACCAATAAGAGTTGGGGCAAATAAGAAGGTGATGAAAATGCTTAAGAGGAAAACCTGGAGAATATAAGGACCTTAAAGGACTTTGAAAAATTCTAACATTCTAATATACAGGAGGTTAAAAATTAGTTGTTTTTGTTATTATTATTATATTATTATTATTATTATTATTATTATTATTACTGATGTTTCAGTTTTATTATCACAGTGTTTTAATAAATATGCTTGACATTACATCTTTCCTTGGTAGATTAGAAATCATGTTATTTGATTTACATCATTTATGCCTGATTCGTTTTACAACACCATTTTTAACTACTTATAGTCAAGGGGAATAAGACATCTCTTTAATTTCATTCTCACAACAAAAGGGAGTGAAATGAGAAGCAATACAAATTTATCTAATTCATATTTTAACAAAGATACTTCACATTAATACTAAACAAAAGTGCTTTGGGACTCACTCTGGATTTTCTTGTAAAATATCCTATTCAAATCTAACACTGTGTTGCCATTCCACCTATGAGTTTACAGAGTGCAAAATCATGATTGGTATTTGATTCTACACATTAGAAGTAGGTGTTTGGTACTCTAAAATAGCTGTTGTAATGCTTACTTAAGTGGCAACATTTACACTATAGTTTCAATTTTTTTTATGACTAGCGATCTATTTTTCTCAAATATCAATAATATTCCTTGAAATAGGTTAGTCAGTAAATGGAAAATTTAAAGATGGCAATAATTTAATAATTCTTATTAAATAGCCTTGTTTGTGCTAAGAGTACACAGAAATTGATTTAAAGTATCACTCATATTCTGTAGATTTTTATATGACAAACTAGAGGCCCGGTGCATGAAAATTCATGCACTGGTGGGGGAGTCCCTCAGCCCAGCCTTCCCCCTCTCACAGTGCGGGAGCCCTCAGGGGTGGGAGGCAACCTGGCGATCAGGGGAAGGTGATAACCCATCACACCTCTGCTGCTGCTACTGCCGGCAGCGCAAGCCTCGGCCGGCCCTGGTTACCTGAGCCTCGGGCGGCCCTAGGCAGCTGGTCAGCCGCCATCTGAGGCTTGCCTGCACCTCGGGCTGGCCCTGGGTGGCTGGGGCCTGAAGGGACTGGGCGCTGCCATCTTGTGGCTGTGGGCGCTGCCATCTTTGAGGTCGTGGCAGTCAATTATCATATTTCCTCCATATTGGCTGTGGGTGCCGTCATCTTTGAGAGCAGAGCAGTCAATGAGCATATTCCCTCCTTATTGGCTGTGGGCGCCACCATCTTTGAGGACGGGGCAGTCAATTAAAATATTCCCTTCTTACTGACTGTGGGCACCGCCATCTTTGAGATGGTGTAAGGGTCAATTAGCATATTCCCTCTTTATTAGATAGGATAGGCGGCAGTTTGTGCATACACATGGCATCTTAACTTGGAGTTCATAGGAGCTAACAGGTCCATGTACAGACATAGAGTTGATGGATCTGTAAAACTGTATGCAAACTGTGAGATTGAGCATCTTTAAAGAAAGTTTGTACATGTAACCAGACTATTAAAAAACTTGACACGATCAATTTAATCTCCACATTAATGCCAACTACTTCCTGAGTCTATAGTACACATGTATGATTGTGTTTATCTGTAAATCTCAAAAAGCATTTGATAAAAAACATACGTATAAATGGAAATTTTTTCTTTCTGCTTATGTAATATATTTGCATTTTTAGAGATAATTAGGTTCAATAATTATTCAGATTTCATCAAAATGTGTAAAAATACTGATATTGATCTTTAAATAGTTCATTTAGAAATTCATGCAGTTCTATTCATAAATAATATTGATTTGTTTAGTAAGAGTGCTACTGTGTTTATAGGAAATACACTCATAATATTAAACAAAATATTTATGACTTTTCAAGTTTGCAGTCTGCTAAAAGCAGTCTAATGGATATAACCAGAGGGATTTGTTTAAATGAAGTTGGATGGCTGGAAAGTTAAGCTTACAAACATCGTCCATTTTTATTTCAAATTAAACTACCCTGACTGCATTTGTTGAAGGATTAACTCATTGCAACTTTGGCAGTACTCTCTTTCTGATGGAATAACAATTAAGTAAAACAGAAATGATCAAAGGTCTTGAGCATCAGATTCTAATAGAATGGGAACCTAAGGTAAACATCCTTCAAAGATGCTGCACTCTTAATGAGGCTGTGGAAGGAAAGGGAACCCAAGCTGTTACAGAAAGCTGCAGACACCCTCACTTAGGTGCTAAATGCAAATGCAGGCTGCTCTGCATTGCAGAGAATATCTATTTTCTATAGACATCAAAGGCAAGTCAGATAAAAGGTAAAAAACCTCACTCTGAGGCACATCTTACACATAAAATGCATGAATGTTAACAACTTTTAAAATGAAAAAATTAGAATAATGTCAACAAGATGGGCAAATAAGACACCCATGCTTGTATACCCCTTTCAACAACAATTTGGCTTCTATCCACAGACAAAAGTACCTTTTGGGAGCTGTAAGATCCAGGTAGGAGAGTGAAACTCCAGGGCAACCAACAAGGTTGGTTGAGAGGACAGGCCTGACCCCAGATAGCTGATTCACTCACTGGGTTGCCAAGAATAGCTCCAGAAACGAAACCATAACCATGAGGACATTGTTGGAACCCCATTTGGCTTTGATTCTGTCATCAGCACTATATACAAAGGCACCAGGTGGAGTCCCAACCACTGCTGTACCAGGTGATAGACATGCAGATCTTTGCCCTGGTTCTAGACCAGGGGTGGGCAAACTTTTTGACTCAAGGGCCACAATGGGTTCTTAAACTGGACCGGAGGGCCGGAACAGAAGCATGGATGGAGTGTTTGTGTGAACTAATATAAATTCAAAGTAAACATCATTACATAAAAGGGTACGGTCTTTTTTTTTATTATTTCAATAGTTTTATTCATTTCAAACATTTTAACAAGAAGAATGTAAACACTAATATTATAATTTGAAACTTCAAAAAATGGAGGAATCATAGCACAATAACATACCTTATATTGAAGATGGCAAAGGCAAAATAAAATTGCCTAACAAAGGAAAGGTACAAAAGCCTTTCAAATTAAACTTAAATATAATAAAATAATTTAAAACTAAAACAAATAGAAAAGAACAAAATGTGTAAACAGTAAATTAAACATTTTCTTTAGTGCAACTTCCAAATTATGCCCGGGACGTAGATGTAGATGGCAATGTAGATTGGGTTGAAAGGTTTTTGGTCTTTAAAACATCAACTTCAGTGGGAACAGTGTTGTTGGTCTCCTTTTTAGCTAATGCTCTGATACTGTGCTCTCCAGGGGCGTGTCTCCCTACATCACCACGATAACGTGTCTACGCATTCCCAGGGTGATGTCGGGGGACGCGTCCATGGGCATTACAAGGAGCCTCTGGAAGATTGAGAGGTTGTTCCTTCTACTGAATGGGCGGATATAAATCCGCCCACTCAGAAGAAGGAGCTGTGGCCGTGTTTCCCGACGTTGCCATGTTAACACTGCTGCTGGTGAAGGAGCGGAGGGGAGAGCAAGAGAACCCTCTGCTCTTTCGGCTCCGCAGGCCGGATAGAACAGCCGAACAGGCCGGATCCGGCCCACGGGCCATAGTTTGCCCATGGCTGTTCTAGACCCTGAAATGTCCATCCACTTTGGCCACAGACGGGGACACCCTGGAGAAACTGAGTTAGACAATTACCCATGAATAAGAATCACTGTGGATCCCACCACCTAGCACACCCAGTGCTTGGCACACTTTACACACTCCCCGCCCCCCCCCCCCCCACTGCATCCTATGACTGATTTCCTGTGTACACTCCCTATGGTGGCAAGAATAAGATTCTGCAGACAGTTAATAAGCATGCGATGCAACCATAGTGTGCCTCTGTTAACTACACTATGAAACCCTTGGTGTTAGGGTTTTCTGAGATTGTTGCCCAGAACCTGCAGTGACAGTATCTTTTGTTCCTCAGTCCAAGGAACTGATATTCCTGCTTCATTCAGTAATTTATTCACTCAATACAAATTTATAGATCACTTACTACATGCCAGACACTTTGCATGGCCAAAGATAAACATTTGAGTAAGAGCTGTGTTCTATACTTATGAAGTTCAAAATCCTTCTGGGTGACAGAGAAGTGAATGCATGGCTTTATATAAGACACTGTATTATTGCTCTAAGAGAATTCAGGATGAGTGGCTCACCAGGAAGTGTATAAATTTGAATGTACAAGGTTCTATGGTCCTGTCCAGATGTTTATCGTCATGGAATGATGCCTATGGTCTTTTGTTGACTAGAAAAATACAGTTTGGAAAATAGTGTGTAAAGATCAAAAGGAAGGGAATGGGGAGTTATTGTTTAATGAGTACAGTGTTTCAATTTGTAACATTTTGGTGAATATTTTCAGATAAAAACATCCTGGAGATGGATGGTGATAATGGTTGCAAAGCCATGTGGATTTCTTTGAACTAGATTCTTAAAAGCAGTAAAAATGGTAAATTATATTTTATGCCTATACTAGAGGCCCAGTGCACAAAAATTCATGCACTGGGGCGAGGGGTCCCTCAGCCCAGCCTGCCCCCTCTCACAGTCCTGGAGCCCTCAGGGGATGTCCTACTGACAGCTTAGGCCTGCTCCCCGCAAGGAGCAGGCCTAAGCTGCAGTCTGGCCTCCCTCTGTGGGAGGCAACTGGGTTGATTAGGAGAAGGCGTCACCCCCATCACCCCGCTGCTGCTGCCATGGCTGGCCGTCACAGCCACCAAGGTGTTTTCATCAACACAAACTCCAGTCCCTTCACCACAAAAAAATGACAACTCTCTTAGGCATTTTCAAGATGTCTCTTTCATAGGATATGTCATTTCTTTCTTTCTTTCTTTCTTTCTTTCTTTCTTTCTTTCTTTCTTTCTTTTTTATCCTCACCTGAGGATGTTTTCCCATTGATTTTTAGAGAACATGGAAAGACAGAGAGAAACATCAATGTGAGAGGGACATTTCAATTGGTTGCCTCCTGCATGAGCCCTAACCCAGGCCCGGCCATGGAGGAGCCTGCAACCTAGGTGCATGCCCTTGACCAGAATTGAACCCAGACCCTGGGGTCCACAGGCTGAGGGTCTATCCACTGAGTCAAACCAGCTAGGGCAGGATATGACATTTCTTAGCCCCTCCAGCAGCGGACCTTCATTTTTTCCTCTAGGAGTGTGGTGGAAAAACCCTAGATCACCTTCTTGGATTCTTATTACCCAAGTTACCAAGAACACTGTGAGTGGCGTACCAGGAGCTTAGCCAATGAGCGGTCAAAAAAGGTGTTTCCTCTGCAGCTCATGGGCAGAGGCGGGACTGCCAGTGCACCGCGGCAGCTGGCAGGCCCTCTTCTCTCCAGACCTGCACCATCTGTGGCTTGCCTCACCATGCACACAGTCCCATCCTGTCCACCTGCACACGCAGCCTCCTGCTGAGTGGTTGTGACATTACAGTGTCCCAGACAATTTGCATATTACCTCTTTATACATATAGATTACCAAAAGAAAAAAAAAGGATAAATAATTTCTTTGAAAAAGAAGAAAGTAGTTATATTTGTTCTGCAATATTGTAGGAAGAACTTTCCTACAAAGTTTCACACTTTTGATAAGCTTAGAATTGGAAATGCCAGGCAAGAAACTAGATACCTAGGAGGAACTGGGTATAAAAGTAATGTAATTTATTAATCATTGTGACAAAGTTATAAGTTCTGAAAATTAAAGAAAATCCTTTAATTACATATGTCTAGTTATTGAATCCTCAAATGCAAAACCGAGTTTTATCTCAAAGAACATTTTAAAATAATATATCAGTAAGCCCATGGGGTGATGAATATTTCTTCAAGCCCAGATGAGAGACATACATAGTCACCACATAGGATTCTGCCAACTTTAAAACTTGTAAAACTTATTACTAGCAGTTGCAATCCAAACATTAAAGAACGTTAAATATTGTGGAGAATATATGTGGAAAAAGATGTAAAGTAATAACATTGAAATAGTTGCTGCTGCCCTGGCTGGTATGCTCAGTGGTTAGAGCACTAGCCTGTCACCAAAAGTTCATGGGCTTGATTTCCGGTCCACGGCACATACCTGGGTTGCAGGTTCAATCCCAGGCCATTGTTGGGGCACATGTGGGAGGCAACTGATCCATATGTCTCTCTCATATTGATGTTTCTCTCTCTTTCTCCCTTCCTCTCTCTAAAAATCAATGGAAAAAATATCATTGGTTTAGGATTAAAAAACAAACAAATAAATAAATAAATAAATAAGAAACAGTTACTGCTCTTGTCAATCACTAATAAAATTTTGACCTTGTCTTCTACTTCTAAGAAGTACTGCATACATTGTTTAATACTGGAAAGTCCATAGTCACAGATATAGCCATAGATTATAAATAATTTCTTTGTAATAAAAAATAATTAATAGAATTTTTAAAAAAAAGAAATCAACCATCGTAACAAGGTCCCATCATGCAATTTTGATTAAATTTTATTCTGACCAAGTCAGTTTTGCCATCATAAAAAGATTTTAGCAGTCTTATTTTGGAGGCCTGCATTGTATACCCAAGCAAAATACTAACGAGTCAACTTTTTAAAAAAATTTTTTTAAATAAATTTAAAAAATCATAGTGATCTTTAAAATTCACTGGATACAGGTAAGTCATTCTATTTCTGATTGGCTGTGATTTCTTGGCAGTTATTGGTCATATTTGAAAATATTCAATACTAGGGTTGAAGAAAAAATAAACTTGAAAAGGGGTCCCTCCCCTCCCATGGTGGGTGTTCAGACCTTGGAGCCCACTGTGTGGTTGCCAGGGTCAGAGCTGGTGCACTGTCCCTGGGGAAGCAAAGAGCAACCTCCAGGGAACAGACAAGCTGCAGCCAGAGGTCAGCGTCAGCACAGAAAGGTGATCACCCGGCAGGTGTGCTGCTCAGGGGCCATGGGTCTAGGTGTGTGACTGGGATAAAGTGCAACCTAATTTCTCACATCCATGCTGCTGACCAATAGTGCTGTGGCTGGAGCCAAGACAAGCCCTTCCTTCCTCCCTTTAGTGTCCTCTCCTGAGAAAGCTTACTAGTAAGTTAGGCTCCCTGTAAAGGAGAAATGCTTAATAGAATTCCGTCTTGGTACACAGCAGGCAGTGAAGAGGGAATTGCAGCTGAGAGGCAAGGTGCTGATAATGGCTGTGTGTGTGTGTGTGTGTGTGTGTTAGTTTTTTTAGTATTGGTGTTAAATTAAATTGTTAAATTAAATTTAAAGGGCTTAGGTCCAGGATTACTACAATTATTTAAAACTAGAGGCCTGGGGGAAAAAAGATGGCGGCTTGCAGGACAGAGGTGAGGGAGAGGGAGTGAGTGAGGGTATGAAAGGAGAGTGTGTGGATGTGTGTGGTGTGTGTGTGAGTGAGTAAGGGACAGTTAAATCTTGCAGGAGCAGCAGGGGCTGGCAGACAGGCTCTCTTGGACAAGGAGAGACTACCACCGCTGCGGGCACTCCCCGGACTGCGGGACTCCAGCATGGATCCCATGCCATCTTGAAGGGGAGAACAGCCTTTTATTAGGAACTCATCAACACCACCAACCAGACAGGCCTTGGAACTGCCCTGCGACCCAGCAGCCACTCCAGCCAAAATCCTGCTGCCCCACCCGCAGACCCGCGGACCCTGGGACCTCCACCTCCAAAGGTGCACCGCTTGGCAGCAATAAGTGCAACCTCCCCCTCCCCAGCGGCAGAACTCCAGACAAAACATTCGTGCGTTTCCAGTGTGAGCAGACATCCAGGGCACACCACTCCCATAGGCAGTGCCTGGGAGCCACTGGGAGCCCCTGCGGGTGTGATTTTGTACAGACAAGGGCATGTGGCCCTGCAGTAGAAATGCTGAACTCCCTCTTCCTGAATAACTGCCCACGGACATCCCAGCTGTGCAACTTCAGTGCCAGGGCTGCTGCTCAAAGTGTGTCAGAGCTCTGCACAGGCAAAGGCACCACCAGTCCGCACTTGCATTTCAAACAGGCAGGCACCCTGAGCCCATCTACCCACAGGGTGCTTGTGGGAGCTGCTGTGAGTCCTGGCTGGGTGTGATCTTGGACAAACAGGGACGCGCTGCCTCCTCCCCACGCTCCCCCCCCCCACCCCAGGCAGTAGAAATTCTGAGTTCACTCATCCTGGACACTTGACAGACACCCCAGCAGGGTAACTTCAGTGCCAGGGCCCCTCAAAGTGCGTCAGAGCTCTGTGCCAGCAAACTTACCACCACAGACGTGCACATTTCCAAAGTGCAGGCACCCTGAGCCCATCTATCTACAGGGTCCTCTGGGGAGCTGCTTTGAGCCCCTGCTGGGTGTGATTCTATTCAGACAAAGACTCACTGCCCCACAGTAGAAATTCTGAACTTCCTCTTCCTGAATAACTGCCCACATTCACCCCAGCTGCTCAACCTCAGTGCCAGGACCCCTCAGAGTGCGTCAGAGCTCTGTGTCAGCAAACGCACCTCCACAGATACGAATTTCCAACAGGCAACCACCCTGAGCCCATCTACCCACAGGGCGCTAGTGGGAGCCACTGTGAGCTCTCCCTGGGTGTGATCTTGGACAAACAGGGGCACACTCCTCCCACCCCCCCAGCAGTAGTAATTCTGAATTCACTCATCCTGGAGACCTACCCACAGACGCCTCAGTTACGCAACTACACTGCCAGGGCTCTTCAGAGAGCTTCAGTGTGCCTTGCAGGCAAACGTACTGCGGGTGCCCCTGTGAGCTGCCACTGGGAGTGAGCGCCTATCCACCACAGGTACAGCAGCAAAAGCTGAGTCTGCCCACCCCACAACTACAGAACTCTGGACACCACAGTCACGCCTTTCCAGAGTGCAGACCCCCAGAACCCCATCACCCCAACAGATGGTTCCTGGGTGCCACTGTGAGTCTCCGCTGGGCACACGTGATTTCAACTAAGGGTGCAAGACAGCAAAAATTGGGACACTCCCCTCCACAGCTGCTGAATTCTAGATATTGCAGCTGTGCCTCTCAAGCTCACAGGCCTACATCAAGAGAACCCAAATAGCTCAAGTAGGGAGCTACACTAGATTACCAAGCCCAGGAGAACTGAGATATTAAACCAGTAGCACCATCCCCAAAAGAACCTGGGTAGAAAAGCAATTGGATCTACAATTAAAACATTACAGGAAGACATGGGAAGACAAAAAAGCAACCCCCAAAGGAAAGAAAAAGAGGAATCACCAGAAAGAGAGTTAAATGAAATTGAGGCTAGCAGCTTAACAGAGAAAGAATTCAGAGTAATGGTTATAAGGATGTTTAAACGGATGGATGACAAATACACACAACTCAATGACAAATACACGCAACTCAATGAGAATTATAAGGAGCTGAATGAGAATGTCGCCAACATAAAAAAGAACCAAGAGGAGATGAAGAATGACATAGCTTCAATAAAGAACACAATAGAAGGCTTAAACAGTAGGCTAGAAGAGGCTGAGGACCGCATCAGCGAATTAGAAGACAAGGTAGGAAAAAACACACAAACACAGCAGCAACTGGAAAAAAGACTTAAAAAGCAAGAGGAGAGCCTAAGGAAGCTTTGGGACAACACAAAATGAAACAATATTCACATAATAGGGGTACCAGAAAGAGAGGAAGAGAAGCAAGGAATAGAAAACCTGTTTGAAGAAATAACAGAAAACTTCCCTGATACTGGCAAGAAAAAAACCATGCAAGTTCAAGAAGCACATAGAGTCCCAAACAAGATGAACCCTAAAAGATTGACACCAAGACACATCATAATTAAATTGGCAAACACCAATGATAAAGTATGAATCTTAAAGGCTGTCAGGGAGAGACAGAAAATTACCTACAAGGGTTCTCCTATTAGAATATCAATGGATTTCTCAACAGAAACACACCAGGCCAGAAGGGAATGGAATGAAATTTACAAAGTGATGCAAAGCAAGGGACTGAACCCAAGAATACTATACCCAGCAAGGCTATCATTCAAAATTGAAGGTGGAATCAGGAGCTTCACAGACAAAAAAGGACTAAGAGAGTTTATCACTACCAAGCTAGCAATGCAAGAAATGCTGAAGGGACTGCTGTAAAAAGAAGAAAGAGAAAGGCAAGAAGAAACACAAACATTAAGAAAAAGATGACAACAAACATGTACTTGTCAATAATAACATTGAACGTAAATGGATTAAATGCACCAATTAAAAGGCATAGGGTAGCTGAATGGATAAGAAAACATGACCCATATATTTGCTGTCTGCAAGAGACCCACCTCAGGACAAAGGATTCATACAGACTGAGAGTGAAGGGATGGAAAAACATTTTTCAGGCAAATGGAAATGAGAAAAAAGCTGGGGTTGCAATACTTATATCTGATAAAATAGACCTCAAAGTAAAGGCCATAACAAGAGATAAGGAAGGCCACTACATAACACTAAAGGGAGCAATTCAACAAGAAGATATAACTCTGGTAAACATATATGCACCCAATACAGGAGCACCCAAATACATAAAACAACTTCTAGAAGATATCAAGGGAGAGATTGATAGCAATACAGTCATAGTAGGGGACTTCAATACCCCACTAACACCACTGGATAAATCAACCAAACAAAAAATCAGCAAAGAAACAATAATTCTAAATGACACACTAGATCAGATAGACTTAATTGACATCTTTAGAACACTCCACCCCAAAGATACAGAATATACATTCTTCTCCAGTGCACATTGGACATTTTCAAGAATAGACCACATATTAGGACACAGGCAAAGTCTCTTCAAATTCAAAAAGATAGAAACCATATCAAGCATCTTCTCAGATCACAATGGCATAAAACTGGAAATCAACTACAATAAAAACAATCCAAAAAAATCAAACACTTGGAGACTACACAGCATGCTATTAAACAATGACTGGGTTACCAGAGAGATCAAGGAAGAAATAAAAAAAAACATCATGGCAACAAATGACAAGGAAAACACAACAATCCAAAATCTATGGGACACAGCGAAAGCAGTATTGAGAGGGAAGTTCATAGCTCTACAAGCCTACTTCAAAAAAACAAGAAACAATGTTAATAAATTATCTAACCCTATAACTCAAAGAGTTAGAAAGAGAGCAACAAGAAAAGCCCATTGTAAGCAGAAGGAAGGAAATAATAAAGATCAGAGTGGAGATAAACGACATAGAGACCAAAGAAACAATACAAAAGATCAACAAAACAAGGAGCTGGTTCTTTGAAAGGATAAACAAGATTGATGAACCTCTAGCCAGGCTCACCAAGAAGCAAAGAGAGAGGACCCAAATAAACAAGATCAGAAATGAAAGAGGAGAAATAACAACAGACCCCACAGAGATACAAAGGATTGTTAAAAAATATTATGAACAACTCTATTCCAACAAACTAGACAACCTGGAGGAAATAGACATATTCCTAGAAAAATACAACCTTCCAAAACTCAATCAGGAAGAATCTAAACATCTCAATAGGCCAATAACTATGAAAGAAATTGAAGCAGTCATTAAAAAGCTTCCAGCAAATAAAAGCCCAGGGCCAGATGGCTACACAGGGGAGTTTTACTAAATTTCAAGGAAGAACTAAAACCTATCCTCCTCAGACTATTTCAAAAAATTCAAGAGGAAGGAACACTTGCAAACTCATTCTATGAAGCCAGGATCACCCTAATACCAAAACCAGATAAAGACAACACAATGAAAGAGAATTACAGGCCAATATCCCTCATGAACATAGATGCCAAAATCCTCAACAAAATTCTAGCAAATCGGAACCAGCAGTACATCAGAAAGATCATACACCACGACCAAGTAGGATTTATCCCAGGGATGCAAGGATGGTACAATACCTGCAAATCAATAAATGTGATACATCACATAAACAAATTGAGAGATAAAAACCACATAGTCATATCAATTGATGCAGAAAAAGCATTTGACAAAATCCAACACCCATTTTTGATAAAAACTCTCAGCAAGGTTGGAATAGAACAGCCTTGGGCAAACTACGGCCTGCGGGCCGGATCAGGCTGTTCTATCCAGATCTCTTGCTCTCCCCTCCGCTCCTTTATTTTGAATTTATATTAGTTCACACAAACACTCCATCCATGCTTTTGTTCCAGCCCTCCGGTCCAGTTTAAGAACCCATTGTGGCCCTCGAGTCAAAAAGTTTGCCCATCCCTGGAATAGAAGGATCATACCTCAACATAATAAAAGCCATATATGACAAACCCACAGCCAACATCATACTCAATGGACAAAAATTAAACCATTTCCCCTAAGAACAGGAACGAGACAGGGATGCCCGCTTTCACCACTCCTGTTCGACATAGTACTGGAAGTACTAGCCATTGCGATTAGACAAGAAGAAGAAATAAAAGGCATCCAAATTGGAAAAGAAGAAGTAAAACTGTCCTTATTCGCAGATGACATGATACTGTACATAGAAAACCCTAAAGACTCCATCAAAAAACTAATAGACTTAATAAATGAATTTGGCAATGTAGCAGGATACAAAATTAACACCAAGAAATCTATGGCATTTCTATACACCAACTGTGAATTTACAGAAAGAGAGACTAAGAAAACAATCCCATTTACCATCACACCAAAAATATTAAGATACCTTGGAATAAACTTAACTAAGGAGGTAAAAGACCTCTACTCAGAAAACTACAAGACATTGAAAAAAGAGATAGAGAAAGACATAAATAGATAGAAGAGCATATCGTGTTCATGGATTGGTAGAATCAACATCATTAAAATGTCCATACTACCCAAAGAAATCTATAGATTCAATGCACTCCCCATTAAAATACCAAAGGCATATTTCACAGATCTAGAAAGAACTCTCCAAAAATTCATCTGGAATTAAAAAAAGACCCCAAATAGCCACAGCAATCCTGGGAAAGAAGAACAAAGTAGGAGGGATCTCAATACCAAATTTCAAGCTGTATTACAAAGCCACTGTTCTCAAAACAGCCTGGTACTGGCCCAAGAACAGGCATATAGATCAATGGAACAGAATAGAGAACCTAGATATCGAACCAAACCACTGTGCCCAATTAATATTTGACAAAGGAGGCATGAACATACAATGGAGTCAAGACAGTCTCTTCAATAAATGGTGTTGGGAAAATTGGACAGATACATGCAAAAAAATGAAACTAGGCCACCAACTTATACCATACACAAAAATAAACTCAAAATGGATAAAAGACTTAAACATAAGATGGGGAACCATAAAAATACTAGAAGAATCCATAGGCAGAGAAATCTCAGACATATGCCGGAGCAATTTCTTCACAGATATCACTCCTAGGGCAATGGAAAATAAAGAGAAAATAAACAAATGGGACTACATCAAAATAAAAAGCTTTTGCACAGAAAAGAAACCATCAACAAAACAAAAAAGACAACTGTATTGGAGAGCATATTTGCAAATGTTATCACTGATAAAGGTTTAATCTCCAACATCTACAGGGAACTTATACAACTTAATAAAAGGAAAATAAATGATCCAATAAAAAAAAATGGGCAACGGACCTAAATAGAATCTTTTCAAAAGAAGACAGAAGGAAGGCCAAGAGACATATGAAAACATGCTCAAAGTCACTAATTATCCGAGAGATGCAAATCAAAATGAAAATGCGATACCATCTCACACCTGTCAGAATGGCTATCATCAACAAATCAACAAACGACAAGTGCTAGCGAGGATGCGGAGAAAAAGGAACCCTCGTGCACTGCTGGTGGGAATGCAGACTGGTGCAGCCACTGTGGAGAACAGTATGAAGTTTCCTCAAAAAACTAAAAATGGATCTCCCATTTGACCCAGTAATCCCTCTTCTAGGAATATATCCCAAGAAACTAGAAACACCAATCAGAAAAGATATATGCACACCTATGTTCATAGCAGCACAATTTATAATAGCTAAGATTTGGAAACAGCCTAAATGCCCATCAGCAGATGACTGGATCAGAAAACTATGGTACATCTACACAATGGAATACTATGCTGCCATAAAAAGAGGGAATTCTTAACATTTGCAGCAACCTGGATGAAACTGGAGAGCATTATGCTAAGTGAAATAAGCCAGTCAATAAAAGAAAAATACCACATGATCTCATTCATTTTTGGATAATAAAGAACATTATAAACTGATGAACAAAAAGATAGATACAGAGGCAGTAAAGCATCAAACAGACTGTCGAATTATAGCGGGAAGGTTAGGGAGAGGTGGGGGAGATAAGAGATCAACCGAAGGACTTGTATGCATGCATATAAGCATAACCAATGGACGCAAGACATTGGGGCGTGAGAGCATGTATGGGAGTGGGGTGGGGGGCAATAGGAAGATTTTTACACATGTAATACCTTAATAAAAAAAAAAAGAAAAAAAAAAGAAAAGAAAAAAAAAAAAGCTAGAGGCCCGGTGCATGGATTTGCTTAGGCTTTCCTAAGAGCTGATTCAGTACCTCTCTAAAAGGGAGTGTGAATCTCAAGTGGAGACTTCATAACTTTTTTCTCCTTTAATCCTTATTAATATTTTGCTTTTTACAATCTGGTGCAAAAGAAATATAATTAAACAACCCCCACCCCATAAATGATGATGCTTTTCCCACAAACTGGGTCTTTTTAATTGTGATTTATTCCTTTTTAATCATTTATTCATGAATACTCAATAGTATTTATTGAAAGACTCTGCTGGATCTGGCACTGCGCTGAGTGATGGGGAAAAACAATAGGGAAATCACTATGTCCTCTGCCCTCAGGGAGTTTATTGTTGTGGTAGAAACATCCCTCTTAGAGAAAGAATCCATTCTTTTTTTTTTTTTTTTTAATATATTTTATTGATATTTTACAGAGAGGAAGGGAGAGGGATAGAGAGCTAGAAACATCAATGAGAGAGAAACATTGATCAGCTGCCTCCTGTACACCTCCCACTGGGGATGTGCCTACAACCAAGGTACATGCCCTTGACCGGAATCGAACCCGGGACCCTTCAGTCCACAGCCTGACGCTCTATCCACTGAGCCAAACCAGTTTTGGCAAGAATCCCTTCTTAAGGGAGCTTGGCTGCTGGTTTTTGCTATCAGATAAGGGTAGCATTTGGAGGTGAATATTTAAAAAATCTAATTTTTGCTAGTTTTAAAGAGAAGAGGGAGAAAAACAGAAAAACAGAAGAGGGAGTGATTATAAAGAGGGCAATTTCAATGTGTTATTTTAAGACTGAACAAGACCAAGAGATGAATTTAGAAATTGCCTGGGGGAAAATTGAAATGATTTTGAGAAGAAATGAGGAATTTTAGGATATTTTACTGTTTATGTGTGTGTTTATGTATATATATATATATTTTTTTCTTCTGAAAATTAAAAAAACGATGGTGCCAGTTGCTTAATGTGGAGGAAGAAGTAGAGTCAGAGTCATACGAATAAAGATGCATCCAGAAGCATGAACACGGTGATGAAGAAACCTGGGTGACATTATGAGAGTCACAAAATATAAACCCTGACCTAGTTTGGATTATGAGAAAATATTTCTTGGGAGTCTTCTTTAAACTGCAATGGGTTCGGTAGTAAATTAGGCAAAGCTGGAGGAGAATTCTAGGCATAGGAAATAGATAGATAAAAGTAAAAAATTGTTTCTAAATAGAAATGTTAACAAAAAATTCTTTTCTGTATTAATTTGCTCTCCGCCATCATAAAAGCTTAATCTCTACAGAGGATAATTATACAATGACTATATAATTAGTATTATAAGAGGGCAGGGTTTCTCAGCTATACAACCTTACCTTTTTTTAATCTTAATCTAGCTTTATACATGCAACTTATTTTCCATAAAGTAGACATGTGTTTTAAATCTAAAAAAAAATTAAAACATTAGATTTAAAATGCAATACCAGTCTGTTTTTATCACATTATGAATATATTATTTCTAGTTCTCTATCTATTCTCTGTCTTTTTATGTTACATGTCAAATGTCGACTCATTTAAGATAATTTTTTTAAAGTTATATTTTTGAAAATGACACATTATTTTTTCCACAGGTCACTCTATATGTCATTAACCTGTTTTATTTTCTCCAGGCAATCATTATCAGACAAATTTATTTAGCATACTGATTTTTGTTTGTCCACTGCCTCCTGACACTAGAAAATAAAAGCTCCACTGAAGCAGTGGCTCTGTTGTTTTTTTCACTATCGTGTTCTGTCACTGAAGGTAGTCCTGGCTCAAGGACATCTGTAAAGGAATGAATGAATGAATGAATGAATGAATGATATGTTGGCAAATATGGATCCTGAATAAAAGTGCCAGGTGTTATTATCACCCTGGCTCTAAGGAGATGTAACAATTTCATATGTATATACAAACAGAATGTCTTTCAGACCTTATACAAATACATAAATATATAATTTTATTTTAAAATCATATCTTTGCATTTAAATAACTGCTCAGTTCATCAAACTAGAATTTGCAAGTATTTAAAAGAACAGAAGCAAAAGAGAATGAAAGTTTTAAAATCGACTTTAAGGCAAGTAAATACCAATCTCATGATTATAAGAGAAAAAGACAGAAAATGTCTCTTTCCCATTGAAGGTAGAAAATAAAACTGTTAAATGAAGCGACTAGTCAACTCATTTATCCATTCCAGTCTATTACTTAAGAGAATCAGAGAACATTTTTATGTTAAACCTGATGTCAGAGTAAAATCATTATACTAAGAGATTCATACAAGATAAAAATGGATAATTTCAGCTTCTGTTAGAAAATGACATGTTCCATTTATTTTTATGGCTTAAAAATGGCATGAACTTAAATTTAAAGCAAATCCCATAAAAACCAATTATGAAAGAATTTTACTAGAAGTAAATTATAAAATTCCATGTAGCTCTTTAAAAAACACCAGTTATTACACATAGTCGGATAACAACCTTACAAACTATTTTAATTGAACATTTTTATATACTTTTTTTTTGTATTTGTCAGTATAACTTTGAAGTCAAGTAACATGACATAAACATTTGAGCATGTTTGGATCTTTTACTAGTATGTTAATCTTTCCGGAATTATCTTTCATTTTTATTTCCTCTTCTTTTGAGATTTTCTTAGAAAATAAATTGGCGAAATAAATTTGTGTCTTAGAAAATGCAAACTAAATACAGTTTTATACTTCACTTATTACTTATAAAATATGGATATACTTATTGTATTCTACAAAAACTCTCAAATTTCAAACAAAAATAATAAATCAAAAATATTTCACACTTTAGTTCATAATTTAACCCAAACAGAAATTGTCATTATGTTTACCAAAATGGCATATCATATTACTATGTTTATTAAGTAATCAATTTAACTTTCTAAACCACATATTTTTAGAAAAAAAAGATACAATTTTTTAAAACAAACTATATTATAAGGAATGCTTTATAAAAATTAATTTCTGTAACAATGAATACTAATAAGTTATAGTACTTACTTTGCCTTTGCAAATTAATGTTGACAAGCTCTGAATAAAAGCTAAAGTTTGTAATAAAATATCAAACAAATTAACTATTATATTTAGTAATATTTCAAAATATGCTTGGGATATATAGATCTTAGAATTCCATCTGTATTTCCAGGCCACTCTATTTTAATTCATAAGTAAAAATACATATATTTTAGGCATATGAAGCATTTCTTTACAAATATGTCTGCCTTTTGTTTTATATTCTGTTTCTTTCTCTCTTAGTCCCTCCAGTGGCAAATCCAATTTGTAAAAACATTGTTATCTAAGTTTATTTATTCTTGGAGATGGATATCTGTGTTCTAACTCATTAGATAAGTATGTGATAAGTACATGTATGATTGTTTTTACACAGTATGATTAGCATTCACATAGTCTGCCTTAAAATAAAGTTAACGTTATGTATTATGCATTTTTTAAGTAGTTAGGCTTCCTTCTAACACTCATTTACTTTCTTAAATCGGGACCAGAATTAACAGTCATGAAGCAAAAGGGAAGAAGTACACCCATACATACTATGTATTTTTACCCTTATTGTCAACTCCTTTAGGCTACAATATTTCCACAAATAAAAATTCCAGCCAAAGTTTCAGTAAGATTGTTTAAGTCTGGATATCGTGTTAACTATATACTGCTCTAGATCTCAACTTTGTAAAGGTTCAACTTACTAGTAGTCACCTAGTGCAGTGGTCGGCAAACTCATTAGTCAACAGAGCCAAATATCAACAGTACAACGATTGAAATTTCTTTTGAGAGCTAAATTTTTTAAACTTAAACTTCTTCTAACGCCACTTCTTCAAAATAGACTCACCCAGGCCTTGGTATTTTGTGGAAGAGCCACACTCAAGGGGCCAAAGAGCCTCATGTGGCTCGCGAGCCGCAGTTTGCCGACCACGGACCTAGTGGAAACACTAAAAATTATGGCTAAGGCAGTGATCTCAAGGGCACTTCTGGCACCCAGGGGCACTGAGCAAAGTCTGGAGACATTTTTGGCCCTGACTGGGGCTGCTACTTGTATCTGATGGGTAGAGGCAAGACTCGCTGATAAAACAAATAACTTTCTGGCTCAAAATGTCAATAGTGCCAAGATTAAGAAACTTGATCTAAATGTCTTTTTCATTTTTAAATATATTTTTATTGATTTCAGAGGGGAAGGGAGAGGGAGAAAAATAGAAACATCAATGATGAGAGAGAATCATTGACTGGCTGCCTTCTGCACGCCCTATACTGGGGATAGAGCCTGCAACCTGGGTATGTGCCCTGACCGGGAATCAAACCATGACCTCCTGGTTCATAGGAAGACACTCAACCACTGAGCAACACCGACCTGGCATTAATCTAAATGTCTCGATCTAATTTAACAGTATGCCATTTTAAGTGGCCATTAGATCAAGACATTTATATTACCTTCAAAATCAGGAACTTGTAGAGAAAAGCGGTATGTGGTTTTATATTTGGCAAAATTCACACTGAGATACCGAAAAATTTTCAATGTCACCAAACTGGTATATTAAAGTGGTGATTTCTGGTAAAATATCTGAGTAACTATTTTCCTGAAATAGGTCATAAGGAATAGCAGAGACAATAACTGAAAAAGAACATCCTTTCTATGCTCTCTGGGAAAATAAATGGAATAGCTAAAGAGAAATAAATTGTACTAATTCTGTCACCCGAGCTCGAATTCTTGCACGGGTGAGGTCCAGCCGGCCAGCCCTGATCAAGGCGATCAGGGGTGGGGCCGGCCAGGGGGAGGGGCCTCGGGCAGTTGGCTGGCCAGCTCCATCCCCTGGTCGAACTCTCAGTGGAACTCCTGGTAGAGGGGACAATTTGCATATTAGCATGTTATTATATAGGATATTCTCTGTGCAGTACTTTATACCCCCATGACTATTCTGTTACTACCAATCTGTACTTCTCAATCCCTTTGCCTTTTCACCCAGTCACCCACCTCCCTCCTTTCGGAGAATTACTTCCTGATTTTTAGATTGCAGAGCACAGTTAAAGTGAAGGGAACCTGTGGCTGCCAGTTGGTGCATCTGCTTTTTCAATCTCAATTTCTGGTGTTGGCCAAGTGAAGTGTATGTAGTTTAATGTACTGTTTGTTATCATGGTGTTATTTAAAATAGACAAAATATGAAACAACCTGAATGTTCCTCAAGAGTGAAGAATGAGTCACTTAGATAAATAAATGTACATTAATAGATAAATGTATTTAAATTAGCTTATTAAAATAAAGTAGATCTGTGTTCATTGTCCAGGAAAGATGTAATGATAAAAATATTCAGGCATTCATTTTCTTAACAAATATTTATTGAACACCTACCATATACTTGTTAATGATATTAATGATTATATACATATACATATACATATACATATACATATATAATGATTATATATATAATCCTTTAAGTATATATGTATACATATATACATGTATGTGCTTGTTCCCCTAAATGTGTATCATATTGTATATATCTGTTACTGATGACATTAGTATAGTAGACCTTCTTAAGTTACAGTGGAAATGAAAGAAATCTGCCAACTATAATTGTAAGTATGTTATAAAAATGCCTTTATGCATTTCTTTCAAATGACTATGATCCATTGAACATTTATAATGTGCAAAAAATGGTGCTTAGTATTTTATATGACTTCCCTTAAATAATCCCCCCAACACAACCCAAAACACTAGGTCCAAAACCTAGCATCTCTTACATAATAGGAAATGATCACCCAGTGTACCATACGTACCCAGTGTATTTGGCTAGTACATGGTAGATCATAAATTTGAAAAGAATTTTATGGAAACTCTGAGTCATTTTTTAAAAATATTGTATTGTTAAAAAATGTTTTTATTGCTCTTAGAGAGAGAGAAATGGAGAGGGAGAAAAAAATAGAACATCGATGAGAGAGAAAAACATCATTAATTGGCTGCCCCCTGCATGCCCCCTACCAGCATGTGCCCTAACCAGGAATCAAACCAGTGACCTCTTGGTGCATAGGTGGACACTCAACCACTGAGCCACACTGGCTGGAAAATACTGTACTTATTTCTTTGTCTATTATTTAAGTGAGTACTTTGAAATTATCTTCCAAAAGATTGTTCTTTCAACCTACAATAATATAAGGACATTAATAAGTGCCTTACAGCATTGCTGATTATCTTCATGTGATTTTCGGTTTCAGGCTATGTGATTGTGTGGTGTAAGCTCTACTGCTGGCTTTTCCTTTTGCAATGCTAGTGTCTGACTTCAACTCTGATTGCCCAGGCATTCATTTCAAAGAAGTATCCACTTCAAAGATGACTGTCATGAATAAGCCTATCGTCAGTAACAGAACTTAGATAAAAAGCCAGGCCTCCCTCAACATTCTTCTGTTTTAGAGATCTTGGTTGCTTTGATAACTGATCATTTGGGCTGCTTGTTTTGTTCTCCTCTGGCTCTTTAAATTCTAGCTCTTACGTTTTAAATTCACCAATAAAGAGTGAGCCCTCAAAACTCTAGGCCTCTCTCTCTCTCTGTGTGTCTCTCTCTGTCTCTCTCCCTCCACGTGATCTCCCTGTGTGGCCCCATGTGCCGTGTAATTTCCAGGACTTGTAAGTAATAAATGTTTTTTTTCAAGTTTCCTGATGATTTTTGTGGAGGACGTCATGTGATCATAATAAGAAACACAAAGGCCAGTTCAGCCACAACATTAGCTACCTGTAGGCTGACACTGGTACAAAATAGTCTCTGTGAACTTTGTCTTCTCACAGCATGGTGAAGAGGAGTGAGCTTACTGTGCATATCCTCACATTTGTTGGGTTAATAGTATGAATTTAGTAGGTATAATTCACAATAACCCCATGACAGGCAGTGAAATTCTACTGCTTGCCTTTTACATATGTTTTGTTTATTATCATTTCCTTCTACCATTAAAAAAAACTTCTTGTTTTGGAACTTCTATTTCACCACTTTGGTGGTAAAATTTTAAAACAAATAAAGAAGTATATTGTAAGCACACAGGTACTTTATTTTTTTAATATGACTTTTTTCTTAATTCAAGCTAGCTTTGTCCAGTCTAACAGCACTATGACTCACTTACCTCCTTTCTACCAAATCCTTCCACCTTTCACATACTGCATGTCCATCCCCTTCATCAATAAGCCTTAGCACATTACGTTTCAGTTAAGTCAGTGTCAAACTTTCTTAAGAATAAATCCTCAAGTCTATTGACTATGATAACAGAGTTTTGGTCAAACTAAGGTAACATTTTGACCTCAGTTATATTTAAGCACCAGACCCATGTTAGTGTAAGGACCATATCCTCACAAAACCAGATAGGAGACACCATGGCTGACTTCTGGACCTGATGGAGTGATCAACTATCCCCTACCCTGGTCCCGACCAATCAGGAGAGCCCTTAATCCCAGCTCCCTAGCTTCCATGACTAATGCTTTCTCCCCTATAAAATCTTTCCCCTGTAGGCCATGGGCGGGGTGGGTGTGGGTGTGGGTGCAGAAGGAGCTGACCTGCAGCTCTGGACTTGGAGTCAATTCCCTAAATAAACCTTTACTAGTTTCTTTGCTGCAAACTCCTGTTCATGCTTTATTGGACTTGGATGCACCCTAGCAAATTAACCCCTTTAGTTTGGTAGGACTCTGTATAATAAAACCCTAAGTGACTGTTACGGCAGAACGACCAGAACGACCAGTTGCTATGATGTGCACTGACCACCAGGGGCAGACACTCAATGCAGGAGCTGCCCCCTGGTGGTCAGTGCGCTCCCACAGGGGGAGCTCCACTCAGTCAGAAGCTGGGCTCTTGGCTGGTGAGCGCAGCAGCGGTGGCAGGAGCCTCTCCCACCTCCTCAGCAGCACTAAGGAACAGCAAGTGGAGCAGTAAGGACCCTGTGACTAAGGAGCAGCTAGCTAGCCGAGCGCTAAGGAGTGAGCAGGCGGGTGGTAAGGAGTGAGGGATCTTGGATTGCAAGAGGGATGTCCACCAAGGGGTCCTAGACTGAGAGAGGGTGCAGGCCAGGCTGAGGGACCCCCCTCCCCAGAATTTCATGCACCGGGCCTCTAGTATCACAATAACCTCAGAGGACTATTCTACAACTTTACAGCAATATCTCGTGGTCCTTACAAAGAATTCTTGTTAAGAGCAATAGATAGGCTATGTGAATCTAAGGGAGAAATGAACATACACATTCTGAACATACACATTCTGGTAAAGATTTGTCTACCTTTTCTCTGCAACTTCTAATTAGGTTTCTTGTTTCGAATTGTGCAGTTCTTGTAAAGTCATATAATTTCAAAGAAAGTTAACGATTGAAAGTTACCATCCTATTAGCTAAGTGATTGATGTTCGATAATTACATTGTGAAAAGTAGAGGCTAACCAGCATAACACTCTTTCTTAACAAAGCATCAGAATATTACTTCCCAAGTGTTATTTTCACACTTTGGTTAGTAACTATGGCACCATATAGGGAAAGAACAAAGGTGACAGTGAGATATGAAAAATGTTAGTGTTAAATGTGAATGTAGTTATATTTTCCCCCTAATCTAGTAATAATGCTAAATATATTAGTGCAGCTTGAAGGCAAATGCAACCCGATGGGCTTCAAGTATAAAACAGAGAAAAATAATTGTTATGAATTTCATGCCCAACCAGAACATGCTTATTAATACAATTAATTAAATAGGAGTTCTCTGGTTTCCAGAATAGTGCAATTTAAGATCCCATATGTTAAACTACACATTGTGCTACGTTATTGGAATTCAACATAGAAAAAAATGAGTCTCCTGCCTCAAAGTAGAAATGTGCCATCTATCAGGTGAGAGAGAATCAATGCAATGGCTATAACCCTTTATGCAAATACTTTATATAAACTATGAGTAAAGGAATATCAGAGAAGGTGCTATATGAGCTAAACACCATTGATCAATTGGATTTTGTCAAACTAAGAAGGAAAAAAAGTAATTTCAGGCAGAACAAACAGCATAAAAGAACTGGGCATGGTGAAACTACATGGAGTATTTGCATAATTTGCAGCCCAGTGCAGCTAACTTGGAGAGTGGGAGACCAAACTAAACATTGATTGAAGATACAATAAAATTACCAGCTCCATTTTTGAAAGATAACTGGCAGCAATTGGGCATGGAGGTGGGTATAGGAACAAAGACCAAAGATTATTTTTGAGTCTATTACCAGGAGCTAAGTGAGAGAGTATGACAGAGCCTGTGAAAGTTTAGTGGAGACTGAAGGGGGGTTGGGGGCCAGAGAAAGATCCAGAAATGTATGGAGATAAAGTCAACATCAAGGTATTGTGCTTCATGGAGACATTTAAGAAGGAGACATAAAAATTTCAGCTTTAAAAATGTGGGATGGCCTTGGCCGGTGTGGCTCAGTTGGTTGGGTGTTGTCCCATGGTTCAATTCCCAGTCAGGGCACATGGCCCAGTTGAGGGCTCAATGCCCAGTAAGGAGCATGCAGGGGGAAGCCCCTCACATTGATGTTTTTCTTTCTACCTCTCTCTCTAAAAATCAATTAAAATATTTTAAAAATAGTGTGTGATGCTTTATGAACTTGCATTTATTTTATTTTACAACAGTTTTGTGAGATAGTCAATATCATTCCTGACTTGTAGATCAAACAACTGAAACCCTGATATCAAATAGTTTACTTCACAAAAAAGATTCAAATCTATTAAAAATAAACAAAAAGCCCAAATAGAGTCACTTGTGCTAATCAAACCAAGACTTAATACCTAACTTAATTGTGGTTACAACCTTCCCCAGTAATAGAATCTTAACTGGTCAGTGTAGAATTCTCAGGCTAGCACCAATGAGGTAATCCTTCATCCCAAAAGAAGGTGTGGTAATCTGCCACATAGACCCTTCCATGCCTCATAGTTATGTTACCTAAACCTAAAATAATCTTTTTTGTTGTTGTTTATAACTTCTTTATTATAAGTATTTTAAAATAATTAAGAATTAACATAAAAAGAATTTGTGGCATACATTATTTTTCAATCATCACTGAAGAAACAATAATATCTATTAATAAATATGTGAGGAAGTGAATATCATCACACATTTGATGGAAGTATGAAATCGTCCATCCATTTTGGGCAGGAAATAAAATTGTCTATGCAAAGAAAATGCATCAATTTTGTTCTGGCATTTTAACTTCTAGTCTCTCTCTCTCTCTCTCTCTCTCTCTCTCTCTCTCTCTCTCTCTCCCCCCCCCCCCGCATATGGGTAAAGACTGAGAAATATTCACAACACAGTTTATAATGAAAAATATGGAAATAAGGATCTGTTTAATAAATTATAAGTCCAAAGCCTACATCTCAATGCATAGACTTGGAAAGTTCTCTAAGATACTTTGTCAAATGAAAAACAAGTCTCCTAAAGATAGGTATAGTGTTATCTTTTTATGCAAGGATGGACTGGGGTCTTGGGTGTATGAATTGTAAATAAATGTTTACAGAAATATTGTAATTCTCGCTTTTTTAGTAAGTATATCTGAAATATATACTTCACTATTGTTCATAAGTTTCATACAAAGGACTGAATAATTTCATATATTTCAAGCTTTTATTAACCGTGTGCAGAACCTATTAGAAATTAAATTTACCTGAAATTAATGAGCTATTTTTTCACTTTGGACCAAACAATAACGAATTTGCCATTAGAGTTATTCAATTACTCAATGTTTATCAAATCTCTATTACGGGCGTAGTGTGGGGATCCAGAATGATTCACTCCAAGATGTGCTCTGTGATATGCAGATTTTTTTTAAGCTAAAAGCAACTTTAGCCACAGGCTCAAGAGAAACTTCTGCACCTTCCCGCCCCCCTTAAGTTCCTAGAAGAATTTAAATTAGAGGCCTTGTCCATAAGATATTATTGGAGATAACTTCTTTTGACCTATCTATAGGGTAGGACAAACTTCTATTTGCTGAAGTTCTGCTCTTCTTATCATCCTGCATTGACTTTTTGAAGCCCCCCTATTCCTAGCGCAGGATGTTTTATATACCCATGTTCCCTTTCTATCTCTGAACCTCTTTTGCATGTGAGGTCTCTGATTCTCTCATGTATGCAGGTTTCCAATACATATGTATGTACTAAATTTGGTTATTTGTTCTTGCTAATCTATCTCAAGTCTATTTGATTACTAGAAATTAGTAATATAATAAAATATCATATGATTTCACTTACAGGTGAAGAGCAAAATAAACAAACAAACAAAATAGAAACAGAGAACAGACTGATGGTTGCCAGAGTGGGGGTGGGTAGTTGAGGGTCTGGTGAAAAAGGTGAAGGGATGGAGAAGTACAGATTGGTAGTTACAGAATAGTGCTGGTATGGAAGTACAGCATAGGAAATGTAATTAGTAATATTGTAATATGTGTGATGCCAGGTGGGTACTCAAAGTATCAGGGTGATCACTTTGTAAAGTTTATGAGTGCCTAACCACTCCACTATGTTGTAAACCTGAAACAAATACAAATGTAAACTGTAATTGAAAAATAAAATTTAAGAGGTGGGGGAAAAAAGAGCACTAACTAGCACTAACCTATCATACCTCTGTCATTAACTAGCTGTACAACCCTGAGATTAACGTAAGCTTACTTCTCTGAGTCTCACTTTTCTCTCTGATAAATAAAGCCCTTTGACTAGATTAAACACACACACACACACACACACACACACAGAGAGAGAGAGAGAGAGAGAGAGAGAGAGAGAGAGAGAGAGAGAGAGAGAGTGGGAGAGGGAGAGGAGAGAGAGAAACCTTTAAACAAACTATTTCATGGAGATTGAAATTCTTATGAATGATCTGTCCTTATAATCCAAAACAGTTCGCAAAAATGTTAAAGTGTGTTTCATAGAAATGTTTAAATGAACTTAATAAATGTTTGCCTAAATGAATTACAAAATAAATTGATGACCAGGGACATAGGAGAAAAAAAAATAACTTACCTCTGAGTATATACCTGTGCAATGAAAATTTTATTTTAAAAATATTTATATATACACTTAATATATGAAAATAGGCTACCAAATATTGGGACACACAACATTGAATAAGCCAGAAAATACCTTTGTCTGCAAGATATAAACATCTTAAAGAAAATTGACATTAAAAAACAAAAACAAAAATTGAAAAAATAAACTAAATAATAGTTTAAGTAAAGGTTAGCTTATATGCACAGAGAAAGTACAAAACCTGGAGAAATATGAAGGGCAAATCAGTTACCAAAGACAAGAGGGATGTAAAGGGAACAGAGTGTAAACATAGCAGGTTAGGAAATTATTTTCTTTAAAATACTTTTGGTTTTTCTTAGATGCACAGGGTAGGTTTCTGGACATCTCTTTTTTTAAAAAAAATTTTAAAATATATATTTTATTGATTTTTTACAGAGAGGAAGGGAGAGGGATAGAGAGTTAGAAACACCGATGAGAGAGAAACATCGATCAGCTGCCTCCTGCATACCCCCTACTGGGGACGTGCCCACAACCAAGGTACATGCCCTTGACCGGAATCGAACCTGGGACCTTTCAGTCCGCAGGCTGACGCTCTATCCACTGAGCCAAACCGGTTTTGGTGACATCTCTTTTCTTAATACCTCGATTAAAACATCCTCCAAGAAGTCTGTAATTGATATCTCTATTATCAGAGTTGTATATGATACAACTTCTTAAAAATTTCTTGTGACATTATTCTATAATGCTAATTTTGACACTTCTCACTCTATCTTGGATTACTACCATAGATTCTGATCTCATCTTGCCATTCTAACATAAAACATTTTAAGTCACATTCTTTTCATTAGAGATTAGTATTTTTCTAGAAATCCATGCCAATCATGACACCTGTCTTTTAGATAACCTGATGGCTCCACACATTAATATCCTTACCATGGTAATTACAACTGCGATAGGGACATTAACTTACATTCTACTGTCTTTTATTAACCAACCTTTCCACAACACCTCCATTACAACTACAGTGAAAAGCACACCTACTGTTACTTAGAATATTTTCTCAACCTTATTATATTTTCCAACATTTTCTGTAATTCACTCATCCATTCAATAAGCATGTGGTGTCTAAAGTACTTCAGGTATCATTTTTAGGTATAAGGAGATTAAATATTAGAATAGGTCACTGCCATTAAAGAAACACAGTTACATAACAGAGTTAGACAAGGAAAATAAAAATTATAATGCAATACAAAAAGTGTTTCAACATTTTTTTCATCTTTGTAAACTTAATAACATTTCTTATGCAATGAAATCTTTCTTGAAGTCTTGGGTTAAAATAAAATTGACTTTCCTTTTTCCTGCTATAATAAAGACTTGTTTAATCTTCATTAGGATGTTTATTTAATTCTTTTTTGCATTATAATTAGTTTATTCATATTTCACTGTCTAGTGTGTGCTAGCTGTTTCCTGTGTGCCCCCTACTGGCCTATAAATTCTATTAGAAAAAAAATGTCTTATTATTCATCAGTGTCTAGAAAGCTATTTTGTGAGGAATAAATGTAATACTTTTTCTGATTAAAAATAAATAAGTCTTTTAAGTATAGTACTGGGAGAAAACTTTATTATTAAAAATGTTAGATGATAAAGTTGCATCTTATAAGAGCTAATCCTCTGTTACATTTTTTTTATTTTGAAAATAGGTTCAGAAACACACAATAATGTTCACATATTACTTTTTCTAAATGAGCATGCTTCTAATGCATTATGTTGAGTTTGGAGGTTTGCAATTTCAGAGTCATTGAAAAAAATGAAGTATGTGTAAAGCCATGAATTGAATGAAGAAGTTTTGGGACGTTAGGTTATGGGAGAAGAGTTGAAAAGTTAGAGAAATAGAAAATGTTATTCTGTGGGGAGAAAAGCAGGATGGGGAGAGTGGAAGAAGAGAATTATCATTATTAAATTTTATATTTTCATCCAGACAACAAATCTCAAATTAATATAAAATATGTAATTGAGAGGTAAAATCAAATTTGGATTTAAAAATATAGAGGGTACCTGCTGAGAGAAAGCGTTCTTCAGGAGTTTCATTTAGAGGTTAAACACTAAAATGGAATTCCTTAATTGGAATATGGTAGTAGAAGTAGAGCATTTTGCTAGACAATTTTTAAGGCTACTTTTCAGGTTATGCACCTAGGCTGCTATTTCACATATCTAGCCATATTCTCATTTCCATTGTCTCCTTATCTTAGGATTTTATTATTTTCACTTTAGCTAGAAGGAATAGTAGGTAAGTGATGTATTTAAGTGTTAGATGTTTGTGCTAATGGTTTAAAAAGTATAAACATTTCTGAAGCACAGATTTTCAGAGGTAAAAATACAATTATTTTCTAGTGTATATAAATTAACAAGTCATCAAAAATTTATTGGGTGACTACACAGTGTTCACAAATTTTATAATCAGTCATAATTGACAGTCCACTTTGGTTTCACATATAAATTTCTTTCTTAATATAAGTACAAGTCTTGCCCTAATCGGTTTGACTCAGTGGGTAGAGTGTCAGCCTGCAAACTAAAGGGTTCCATGTTCGATTCCGGTCAAGGGCACATACCCTGGTTGTGGGCTCAATCCCCAGGGGGGCCGTGCAGGAGGCAGCCAATCAATGATTCTATCTCATCATTAATTTTTCTACCTCTCTCTTCCTCTCTCTTCTTCTCTGAAATCAGTAAAAACATATTTAAAAATTTATATAAGTACAAGTCTATTTGTGGAAATTGGGCATATTTAACATTATTAAATACCAATCTATGCATAGACTCAAATCCTTTATGTAGTTGATGATGTTTTGATGTTTGTTTTCTCTTCTTACTCACAATATTTATGACATTTACTATTTACATTTATTATGATGACATTTACAATTTACTATTACATTTTAAAAAAGGATTATACAATTGATTTTAGTATGGCATATGACATTGATATATTTGGTGGAGAGAAATATGTAGAAGGCCTAAAGAACAAAGAGGAAACACAAGTTAGCAAACAAAGAAGCATGATAAAGACAATTGTCAGAGATGAAATACTGCCATTTGTGACAGCATAGATGGATCTTGAGAATATGATGCTAAGTGAAATAAGTCAGACAAATAAAGTTAAGAACCATATGACTTTACTCATATGTGCGATATAAAACTGAAAGCAACAAATGAACAAACAAGAAAAATAAACTAACAAAAACTCATAGATGCAGACAACAGTGTGATGGCTATCAGAGGGAATGTATTGAGGGGATCTCTAAAGGTAAAGGGAGTTAAATATATGGTGATGGAAGATGATTTGACTTTGGGTGGTGTGAACACAATGCAATACAAAGATGATTTAGCATAGAATTGTACACTTTAAGCCTATATAATCATATTAACCAATGTCACCCCAATAAACTTAATTAAGAAAGAAAGAGTAGTGACACTTGTTCCAAAAATCCATAGGAGGAATAATCCACTGAGGGATTCTGCCAATTACCTTGATTGTAATAGGGCCACATAACCACCTTGAGTCTCAATTTTTCCATCTCCGTAGTGACAATATTGGTGCATATCATCTGAAAGATCTCTTTGAAATTTAAACACATAATTCTTTAAAGTTTTCTCTGTATTCACTATCAAATAAAATGCACCTCCAATGCTTTGGGAAACAAGCTAGGTTCCTTTTTATTAAAGAAAGGTACAGTTGTTATGGCTTTGGGAATAGCTATCAACTTCAATTATCTACTTTTGGGAAATTCATTTTCTTTATTTATCTCCTATCTTTGCATTGCCCACTTTTCAGTCATTTCAGTGCTTATTAACACCACAGGGCTTGTAAGGAATGGACCAAGTGGGAAATTTAAATCAGCAAATGCTGCTACCATATGATCCTCTTAAAACTTGAGAGTTGGAAATTAAAATGAGGCCTTTAAATTAATCATGGACTGAAGGATTGTTCTCATTACTGCAGATCATTAAGACTTTGCTATTAAGACTACAGAGCATCTTGGTGAGAATTTTTCCCTTAATACCTAATGGTAATATTAACAATAAGTTTGCAATATCACAATAATTATATAATTATTTATATATTCAGTTATTAGAATCCTTTCTAATATGAATGTTATTATTGGTACCTAAAGAAGGCCAGGCATTTAAAGACTGATTATAATTTAATTCCTGAGGCTGGAACAAAGTAATCAAATTATTTTTAATAATTATTTTAAGAAAATCTGATTTTATCTGAATGTGAGATAATATAAAATATAGAGATATATTACCTGCATATGTAGACATTTTAATTAGTGATGGATCTATTCGTGAATCTAATTAATATGTGTAACACAATTATATCTGAGTACTATAGTAATAAAACAAATGAAATATAGTAATCTGACTTAAAGAGTTGTACCTAGAGAAAGGTATATTTTTAAAATAAATTTCTTATTATAAAATACTTTGCATTGGTGAAATATTTTATGTTCAAAGAATTTAAATGATCTTTAGTTAATAATAATCAAATAATTATAAAAATAATTACTGATTTTCCAAATGAGCAGTAAAAAAATTGTTCAATAATCTTTCTGTGGCACTGTTAGCATCTAAAATATGTGTACCTATGGAAGACACTTCTTGGAGTTCTTTTGTTGTTCAATGATCAAATAAACTAATGTCTAAACATCATCTGCATAAGTCTTTGTTCTCCTAATCCTATTTAGCTGAACATTTTTATGATGAATTTATATTGATTTTTGCCAGATGCTTTTTCTATATTTCAGCTTTGTAAAATGTGTTTTGCATTTTCTAAAAATGGCTGTTTACCAGAGTGTTTCTTTAAGAGGTGAACATTTATTTATTTACCTTCATGTAAATGTCCTTCTTTAGGATGTTTATGTATGCCCGATATTTTCCCTTTGCTTATCCTTTCAAGAAAAACTATGTGTTTGTTCCATATTATAATTAAGAATTCCTATTAGAGTTTTTATGCTTGTAGTTTAAAAATTCAATCTGAGACAAAGAGGGAAGATAAAGAATTATATTGTTTGCATTCTCATGTTTGTAATTACAAACTGTGTTTCTCTGTGAAGGACAGAGAGAACTCCTCAGAGAAGAGTGTGTTAATGGAGGGACAGTTACTGCTCTAGTTGTGATAGTTGGGAGTTAGGTTGGGGCAACACTCTCCTCTCTGACTGGCATATCTGATTTAGTTGAGAGCCAGTCCCAGCAATAACCTTTTTTGATACTATTTGCTGAATACCATAGGTAGTACTAGACCTTAGTATGTTTTTTTTTCCTGTAATATGTATGATAATTTTAATTTATAAATTAAACACAATAAGAGATTAACAATTCTAATAAGTATAATAGACAATCCTATATAATAAAGAGATAATATGCAAATTGACCATCACGCCCTCACACAAGATGGCCTCCCCCATGTGGTCACAAGATGGCCTCCACAAGATGGCCAGCAGGGGAGGGCAGTTGGGAGCAATCAGGCTGGCAAGGGAGTGGTTAGGCATCAATCAGGCTGGCAGGGGAGTGGTTAGGGGGTGATCAGGCTGGCAGGCAGAAGCAGTTAGGGGCAATCAGTCAGGCAGGCAGGCGAGTGGTTGGGAGCCAGCAGTCCTGGATTGTGAGAGGGATGTCCGACTGATGGTTTAGGCCCAATCCCGTAAACCGGCAGTGAGACATCCCCCAAGGGTTCCCAGATTGGAAAGGCTGCAGGCTGGGCTAAGGGACAACCCCCTCCACTGCACAAATTTTGTACACCAGGCCTCTTGTGATAATAACAATATACTGTAAAAAAAGAAAATTGAATGTGGTCTCTCTCAAAATATCTTATTTTACTATACTCACTATTCTTATAAAGATGATGTGAGATAACAAGATGCCTTAAGTTGAAAACTTAAACTTTTCACTTAAAAAAAGAACTTTACAGCTCCTTTTTGATATATAATTGTCAGTATCACTGCTCTTCTGATT
The DNA here is from genome assembly GCF_963455305.1 of Plecotus auritus. Lineage (NCBI taxonomy): Eukaryota > Metazoa > Chordata > Mammalia > Chiroptera > Vespertilionidae > Plecotus > Plecotus auritus. The sequence continues at coordinate 62,756,062 of NC_137776.1, read as the reverse complement.
TGGGGCCAGTATTATATAAAATAAGTGTTACTTGAACACAAGTACTATGATACCATACTGTTAATCTGATAACTGTGAGGGTTACTAAGTGACTCATTTTCAGGGAGCATATGCAGTGTGTATACTCCTGACAAAGGGAGGATTCATGTCCCTGGCTGGACAGAGCAGGATGGCTCAAGATTTAAACATGCTACTCAGAATGGCATGTAATTTAAAACTTATTTACTTATAGAATTTTTAATTAATATTTTTGTATCATGGGTGACCAGGGCTAACTGAAACTATAGGAAATGTAACTGGATAATAGGGGGACTTCTGTATCACTTACCCTGGAACTATATCACCAAAAATTAAAAAACAAAAGTACTAGGTCGTATTTTTTCTTGTGGCATTACATATTAATAAAAAAAATTTGAGTAACAAAGAAAACAATACATAGGTTGAGTTAATAATGGTCATGTATACATAAAATACTATGTAATTGTGTAAAAAATTAAAAAGGAATATACTGTTGTCTGGCCAGTGTCACTCAGTGGTTGTCAACCTATGAACAAGGAGGTCTTGGTTTGATTCCCAGTCAAGGCACATGCCTGGGATGTGGGCTCAATTCCCAGTAGGGGATATGCAGGGGACAGTTGGTCAATGATTCTCTCTCAACCTAGATGTTTCTATCTCTTTTTCCCTACCTCTCTGAAATCAATAAAAAAATATATTTGAAAAAAAAAAGATATACTTTTAGTGGAAAAAGCAAGCTATCTGCGGGAAGCCGCCCGTTGTCTTTACTAGCAGAGAGGTTTGGACAAGGAACCTGGAAGGCTGGTGACCCTTGAGCTCTGGCAAAGGTCAGGGCTGTACACCCTGTTTAGTCCAGACAATGGTAGCTGAAGCAACTTCCCCACCAGACAGTCATGTAAATCCTTACTGATAAGATAGTCTGCCTGTTACTGGAAATTGCCTGCCTAAGGGCTATAGGTGTATCCCAAATTGAATAAAAAGATGGTGAGGCTAGAGCCCAGGCAGAGTCCTTCCTCTTGAGCTGGGCTCCTGCCTGGTCCCCCAATATTTCCAAATTATTGTTTCTTGTCTCATCTCTTTCATTTGCGTGCAGCCCCTCTTCCAGAGCCCGAACCCTGAACCACACGGGACATGGGTCACCTACACACTATATTTGTGTATAACAGAAGGAAAAATATAGTAGATGTCTAGATGAAAATAGATGTTATTTATTTATTTTTCTGTATGGACTAGTACCTTTACTTTGTTCAATGGATATCGTCACAGAAATATTGGCACCTCTTTTATCTCTTCCATCTTATCAGACCCATCTCCAGTAAATAATCAATCTCATTTATTATGGTTTATTTCTCCTTTTTTTTTCTCCAAAATAGAATGTCAACTAATAAAAGCATAAGAAAAGATAGTCAAAAAATTACCACTTGACAATCATCATATTACTTATTTCAGTCAAGAACTAGTGGATGCAAAACTAATGGACAAAATTTTGATGAGGAATAGTATATTTATGTAGTCATAAAGTATCTTAACATAAATTAGTTATTAATTACAAAAAGAAAACTGGTAACTCTACAATGGAGAAAATTGAATAGGCATCAGTTATTCAAATGATCAAATTTACATCATCAATATTGGAACAAGCTCTTAGATCCAGTCAAGGGCACATACCTCAGTTGCACACTCGATCCATGGCCCTGGTAAGGGCGATGTGTCTCTCTCACATCCATGTTTCTCTCTCTCTGCCTCTCCTCCTCCCTTCCACTTTCTAAAAAAATTAATGGAAAAATATTCTTGGGTGAGGATTAACAAAACAAAACAAAAAGAAGTAACCAATAAAAAATTCAGATTTAAAGCCAGATGTCAGTAGACATAAAAGAAAGTTCAGATATAAAATGTAAGTTATGGGAAGATGCCTGATATCCTACATTAACAATGGATTCAGAGTTATTTGATAGTAGAGGCCCGGTGCACGAAATTTGTGCACAGGGCGGGGTGTCCCTCAGCCCAGCCTGCACCCTCTCCAATCTGGGACCCCTCGAGGGATGTCCGACTGCCCGTTTAGGCCCAATCCTACCGGGATCAGGCCTAAACGGGCAGTCGGACATCCCTCTCACAATCCAGAACTGCTGGCTCCCAACTGCTCGCCTGCCTGCCTTCCTGATTACCCCTAACCGCTTCTGCCTGCCAGCCTGATCACCCCCTAACCACTCCCCTGCCAGCCTGATTGATGCATAACTGCTCCCCTGCCAGCCTGAATGCTCCTAACTGCCCTCCCCTCCAAGCCTGGTCATCTCTAACTGCCCTCCCCTGCATGCCTGGTACCCCCCAACTGCTCTCCCCTGCAGGCCTGGGTCCCCCCCAACTCCCCTTCCTTGCAGGTCTGGTCGCCCCCAACTTCCCTCCTTTGCCAGCCTGGTCACCCCTAACTGTCCTCCCTTGCAGGCCTGGTCCCTCCCAACTGCCCTCCCCTGCTGGTCATCTTTGACCACATGGGAGCAGCCATCTTGTGTGTTAGAGTGATGGTCAATTTGCATATTACTCTTTTATTAGATAGGAAGATAGAGGCCTGGTGCATGGGTGGGGGCCAGCTGGTTTGCCCTGAAGGGTGTCCCGCATCAGGGTGGGGGTTCACTTGGGGCATGGAGCAACCTGGGCGAGGGGCCTGTGGTGGTTTGCAGGCCAGCCATGCCCCCCCGGAGACCCAAGCAGAGGCCCTGGTATCTGGGATTTATTTAACTTCTATAATTGAAACTTTGTAGCCTTGCGTGGAGTCCAAGGCCGTCCAGAGTGGGTGGAAAGCTTGGCTTCCTCCATTGCTGGGGAAACCCAAGCATCCTGCTCGCTCATGCCCGCATCCATCTTGGTTGGGTTAATTTGCATACTTGCTCCTGATTGGCTGGTCGGCATGGCTTGTGGGTGTAGCGGGGGTATGGTCAATTTGCATATTACTCTTTTATTAGATAGTATTATGAAAACATGGAAAATCTAATGTGGTAAGAGGAAAAATCTATTTTAATTTAATCTGTTTCCAACCTTACACAGCAAGAAGCTGTCAGTTTATGCACTTGCAAATTTCCATTTCCTTTTAAGACAAAATGGATTTTATATGTATAATTTGTCTCTAATTTTATCATGTACTGTTATTTTAAAGCAATGTAACAGATCTATATTTCCCCAGATATCATAATTTTAGAACCTGAGAGAAAATTAACTTTAAAATCTATAAAATCACAAACTGTCATCATTAATTCCTTCTGTTACTTTTCAAAAAAAAAAGTCATTCACTCTCTCAGAACATGCAATATAAATTCTGCTATGTTAATTGGTTCTGCAGAACTGATGATTATCACTCATTACTTAAATACTCTGCAGAATTTGTTTTTCTTCTTTACATTTCCAGATGCTATAACACTCTGAAGAATTCATAATTAATTTTTTTTTCTTTTTGATAGTCTATCTATACTTCTACATAATGCTAGTAGACTGCACCCCATTGGATCCTATATATATGTATTATATTTTAGAAAAAGAACCCCATTATAACAGACAGCATTTATTGAGCACTTGCAATGCCCATAAGTAGAAGAGGAAGCATGATATATTAGAGTCCTATTACTTCTGTAATAAATTATACATTTATTGTCTTGAAAAAAAGGCAAACTTATTTTCTTATAGTTCTGGAAGTCAGAAGTCTAATACAAAAAGGTGTTGGCAGGGCTGTGTTCCTCCCAGAGGCTTCCTGGGAGAATGTTTCCTTGCCTTTTCCAGCTTCTAGAGGCCGGCCAACTTCCTTGCCTCTTCCTCTATCTTCAAAGCACATTATTCAAAACTCTGCTTCCCTGTTCTATCTCCTTTTTTTTTTTTTTGCCTTTGATCTTCTTTTAAAAATATGGTTTTATTGATTTTAGAGAGCGGAAGGGAGAAGGAGAGAGAGATATGAGCCAGCAACCCAGGCATGTTCCCTGAGTGGGAATCGAACCAGTGAATTCCTGGTGCATGGGACAATGCTCAACCAACTGAACCTCATGGTGATTATGTTGAAAAAAAGGCTCAAACTTCCATCATATAAAAAGTAGTTAAAGGTGCCATAGTATTTAGAGTTCCTGATGCCTGTCTTCTAATATTTTGAAAGTTGGTATATTTTAGAAGGTCTAGATCTGTTATGTATATGCCTCAGGGTTATTCACATTTTAAACAGATATTTACTAATTTTTTTGTTAGCCACTATGCTATATGCTGAGAAATATTACAGTGAATCATGAAGATATGGTACAATTCACTACCATTTCCACAGTTCTGCTGGAAGAGATAGACATTAAAGAGATACACTTACAAATAGCTATTAACTGTAATTTTAGTTAATAGAGAAAACCACATCAGTTGAAGCCACAGAAAGGCAACATTTGTCTATCAGTAAATAACTATTGTTTTAAAAATAAAATGTATTCCAAAGCAGCTGTGATGGGTGTTGAGAGGACTCTGTCACCAAGATCTCCATGTAGTGGTTAGATATCATATACTAGTACGCAGGGTCTGCAGATAAAAGTTAAATAACTTAGAGTGCCTTTCAGCCTTGAGGTCATTTGAGATTTTCTGTAAAATTGTTCTTACCTTCTATGCACACATTTTTCATATTCATTTTTGACACTAAAATCAAAATGATGATAAAGTATAGTAATCAGAGGCACTGAATGAATAAGGTTATGTGTGTAATTATTAATTATGTTTTTTCTGTCTTGTCCATAAAATTTATTCTACAAATTTACCTGATGTGGAGATGCATCGGCCTTGGTTGGAAAGTCTGTAAGGAAAATTCTCTGAAAGGTCGGGGACATCTGAGGGGATCTTGCTGAAGGCGGCAGCCCCTACCTTGACTTTTCCAAACAAATCCGATCCCCCCAAGTGTTTTGCTAGAATCTCTACATTTAGTCTTTAAAGATCAGACCTTGCAGAAGCATGTGCTTTCTCAAAGATGCTTACCCTGCTGATTGTATCTAGAGGTTAATTTTAGTTCAAGCTGTTGTGGCAATAAAAGCCTAAGAAGGCAGGCAAATAGGACTGCTTTTTACTTCTAAAGTAAAAGAGCCCCTTAGCCTTCTCTTTCACAGAAATGTGTGTCAGAGCAATCTGTTCATCCATCGCTCAGGGTCTGCCTGTAACTCTGGGCAACCTGACTTGTTAATAGAAGTCTAATTCTATCCTATAACATATTTTTGATGATTGTTTTATAATGTAATAATTTGGTACATCTAGATAGCTGAAAACACTGGTGACTAGCTTAGCCACCTATTCCCACTATTCCCTCCCCACACAAAACAAGTGAAAATCTAATTGTATTAACCAAACCATATCATAAATTGAAGGTAGGTATTACCAAAAACTTCAAAATAGTTGTAAGTAAAAAAAATTAAACACAATTTGAAGGTAGATGTTACCAACAACTTCAAAATAACTGTAAGTAAAAAAAAAAATAAAATCACTGAACCAGCCCATAATCTTTCATGCTTCCATTCCAGTCTCAACCCCCTCTAAAACTTGTGGTAACAAAGGCAAGGTTAGAAAATCTGCAGGTAAGACAAAAGAGGAAAGTTGAAAATTGTGTCTAAGTTTATATGAAACCACTGCAAGAGCCACTAAGTCAGTCCTAAGTCTAAAATTACCAGCAACAACAAATGTAGGTCTGGTCAGGAAAAAAGCATGAACTATAAGGAAGGGACCCCAAAGTGCTTATGATTTAAAGAGGAGAATGGGATTGATACAGGCATCCTGAAAACAAATGCACACTGGGAAAGTTAAAAAGAAAAAGGAAAAGGAAATAAAAAGTACCCTTTTGCAAATTTGGAGCAAATGCAAGAGAGAGAGAGAGAGAGAGAGAGAGAGAGAGAGAGAGAGAGAGAGAGAGAGAGAGAGAGAGAGAGAGAGAAAGGGTCCTATTATGGATTGATTGTGTCCCACCAAAATTCATATGTTCAAATCCTAACTTCCAACGCGATGGTATTAGGAAATGGGACTTTTGGGTGGTAACTAGCTGATGAGAGTGGAACCCTCATGAATGCAATTAGTGTCCTTATAGAAGAGACCCCAGAGTGCTCTCCTTCTGCCCTGAGAGGTTACAAGGAGAAGCCGGCAATTTACATCCTGGAAGGCAACTCTCACCAGGACCTGAGCATACTGGCACCCTGATCTTGTACCTTCCGGCCTGTAAAACTGTGAAAACTAAATATTTGTTGTTTAAGGCACCCAGTCTATGGTACTTTGTTACAGCAGCCTAACTAAGACAGGGGTTATTTAGGCATTCATAAAAATTGGAGGAATAATAAGCTTCCCACCCACCACAAAATAAAAAAGGTAGCTCTTTTATTCCCTCTATCAACATGCCCCTCAGTCAAATTCCCTGGGTTTTGCTCTACCGGCAGAAGAGGATACCATTAAACTAGGAATCCTACAAAACCCTTCAGTATCATAAAAATGAAAAAAGTAAAGACAAGCCAATGTTACATGTTGTGACAAAATAGAAATAGTACAAACAAATAATGAGGAGAAGGGAGTTGGGGGGAGGAAAATATAGTAATCTAATTGTACTAGGATATCAGATTTTGAAAATAAAATATTATATAAGAAAACAGAAGACTAAGGGCATTAGGAAGGTTTAAGTACAAATGTAAGTAATATAGAACACACATGTGTGTCATATTTCCTAGACAAAAATATAGCCAATGTTATTAAATGCACATAATTATTTTTATGGCAGAACTATATTTTATGACATATGTGACAAATTGTATTTTATGACAAACATACCAGTTACAATATTTAAAATGAAGATAGAGCTCTTATTAATGTGAACATGTTTGACTGAGCACCAGGGGAGGGGCCAGGGATCAGTATAAATGGGGGGAGGGGAGAGAAAAGTATGAGAGGTTAGGTACTTGACTACAACTCCCTCCAGAGCCTGAAGCATGCTCAGGTCCTGTGTAGGGAGAGCAGCTTTCCTCCAGGAAGCCTGCCTGGTAGGTTTTGTAATTGCTGATTTTGGTGCCTGAAAGATCATAGAGAGAATTTGAACCTGGACCTGGACTCCTGATATTATTAAATATAATAATAGGAGATGTTAAAACATCTTTGGAACTAATGTCCAAAAACCCAGTACCAGAAACAAAACAAGATATACACATGAAAATTATATACATATTTTCATCAGTTGTTCATATTTTATGTTAATATAAATATTACTATACTATATGGAACTCCAACATATGAAAGAATGTTCAAACTCCCCCATAATGAAAGAAATGTAAACTAAAACCACCTTTAAATTCCGCTTCTCATTTATCAGGTTGACAATTAAAAAGTAGTGACCATCTATTCTGTTGGCAAAGTTGTAGAGGAACAGTCATGTTCCTATATCGTTGGTTGAAATGCAAACTGGTGTGATCCTTTAGGAGAGGAATTCAGCCATATCGAACAAAATTACAATGCACTTGCCTTCTGACTCAGTAACCTCACTGGTAAGAAACTACTTGATGATATACCTGCAGCCATATATATATTGCAGCATTGTTTGTAATTTAAAAGTATTGGAGCCCAGCTGGCATGGCTCAGTGTTTGAGCATTGACCTATGAACCAGGAGGTCACAGTTTGATTCCCAGTCAGGGCATATGCCTGGGTTTAGGCTCGATCCCCAGTGTGGGGTGTTCAGGAAGCAGCCGATCAATAATTCTCTCTCATCATTGATGTTTCTCTCTCCCTCTCCCTTTCTCTCTGAAATCAATAAAAATATTTTAAAAATATTGGAAATAATTGAAATTCTCATGCCTAGAAGAACGGTTAAATAAACAAAGGTACATCTACAGAAAGGAATATTACCTGACTGTAAAAAAAAAAAACAAAAAACTAGGAAACCTCAGTAAACTGATTTGAAGTCATATAGAAATAATACAAAAAGCAAAATGAAGGAGTGTAGATATATTCTATCCTCCATGTAAAAAACAAAGGGATATAGAAAACAAATATACTAGTATATCTTAGTCTATTAGGAATACTATAGCAAAATACCACAAAATGGGGGGCTTAAAAAGTAACAGAAATTTATTTCTTTCAGTTTTGGATACTGGAATTTTGAAATCAGAGTTCCAGATGGTGGTTCAATAAAAGCCCTCTTATGAGTTGCAGACTTCTCATTGTGTCTTCACATAATGGAAGAGATTGAAAACTTTGTAGGATCTCCTTTATGGCTCCACCCTCATGACCTGATTATCTCTCAAAAGCTCCACCTTCAAATAGTATCACTTGGGAATTAGGATTTTTTTTTTATATTTTTTTATTGACTTTTTACAGAGAGGAAGGGAGAGGGATAGAGAGTTAGAAACATCGATGAGAGAGAAACATCGATCAGCTGCCTCCTGCACACCCCCTACTGGGGATGTGCCCACAACCACGGTACATGCCCTTGACCGGAATCGAACCTGGGACCCTTGAGTCTGCAGGCCGACGCTCTATCCACTGAGCCAAACTGGTTAGGGCGGCATTAGGATTTTAATGTGAATTTTGGGGGAACACAAACATTCAAGTTATCAGAATGTATATACTAGAGGCCCAGTGCATCATGGATTTGTGCACCAGTGAGGTCCCTCAGTCTGGCCTGTGCCCTCTCACAATCCGGGACCCCTCAGGGGATGTAGTAGTGTGAGAAGTGGCAGGTGACCAGGGAGGAACCTCCACCACTCTGCTCATCCCAAGCCCGCTTTGCCTGCTGCCCACTGCCCACCACCCCACTTGGTAAGCTCGCTGAACAGCACTCCAACTATGGGAGCACACTGACCACCAGGGGGCAGTTCCTGCATTGAGCATCTGCCCCCAGGTGGTCAGTGTGCATCAAAGGAACCAGTCAACCAGTCAATTGGTCATTTGGTCATGCGGTCGCTTTGGCTTTTATATACATAGACTAGAGGACTGGTGCACAAAATTCGTGCTTGGGTGGGGGCCCTAGGCCTGTCCAGTAATCAGGGCTGATCAGGTTCCTTGCCTCCCCACCTCCCTGCCTTTCCGCTTCCCCTTTCCCTTGCCGCCTGCATCCGCCGCCACCCACCCCCAGTTCCCTGTCCCAGCCCAGGTCCCTGCTCCGATCAGGTGATCGGGACCTGCCGGCTGGGGGGAGGGACTGGGAGGTTGGCCGCCAGCCCTGAAGAGGGAACAGGCCCTCGGCCCCCCTGAGAAAGGGGCCACATCTGCCATCACCCACCCCTGGTTCCCCATCCCAGCCTGGGGGGTTGGCCCCGATCAGGCAATCAGGGCCTGCTGGCTGGGGAGAGGAACCAGGAGGTTGGCTGGCAGGCCCCATTGGCAATCGGGGCCTGCAGGCTGGAGGCAGCTCCTGCGTTGAGCGTCTGCCCCCTGGTGGTCAGTGCACATCATAGCGACTGGTTGTTCCGGTTGTTTCAGTCGTTCCATCATAACAGTCACTTAGGCTTTTATATATATAGATATTTCATATGGGCAAAAGAAAATTAGGAAGGTTAAACTAGAAATTAAGAGTTTGACTACATATAGGGACTGCATGGGGAAAGGTTGAAAAGTAAGAAAAATTAGAAATTGAGTGATAGGGATGAAGAGGAGAGAACACCACTGTATTTTGTGTAGCTTTTACTTTTAGAACCATATTAACATTCATGTGGCCCCTAAAAAGAAGATAATTAAAATCAACCAAAATGTGGTTGGAACCCAAAATGGAATACATACAATAAAAAATGAACCTAACTATACTATAAATGAAAAACATGACCTCAATAAAGGAGGTAAGGAATGTTTAAATTTTATATAAGTTTAGATACATCTTTGACCCTTAAAGTTTTATAGGTTTTTCAAATTAGGTGGGTTTTTTTTTTTCTGGTATTCAAAATAGCATTGTACCATGCTTGTTACAGAGCATATGCTCAACAAATGGATGAAATAACGATAAATTTGAAATGTAAACAGTTATTCAATCCTCAATTTAGCAGCTGTTTTCAACTGGGTGTGATTTTGATCCTTAGGGGACATTTGTAATGGTCTGAAACAATGGTTTGGTTGTAAAAACTATAAAAAGAGGAGTGACCTCTGCCATCTAGTGGGTAGAGGCCATGACTACTGCTAAGCATCCCACAATGCACAGACTATTCCCAGTCTACAAAGACTCATCTCAGTGGAAGCTGAGAAACTCTGGTTCAGAACAATACAGTTGTGATAACTAATACTAAGTTAATGAGAATCTATACCTTTCCAATATGTAAATGAAACAAAATCAAGTTGTATAATACTCTAAGCATTTATATAAATAGATGCCAGTGTTATCACAAAAATATTTATATAAAATCTAGAGAGCAATGATAATTGCACTGATCTTGAATAAAGTGGAAAACAATCCCCTTTCTATTATTTCAGTGTTCTGGAGAAAATCACAGATATTAAGCCAGGTTTGCCCAACATCTTATCAGAGAACTATATGTTCTTTTTTTTCTGAAGTAAAAATATATTTAAATACTAATCAAACACTCTAATTACTCTATTCTTTGTTCTGCACAAAAAATTAGCCATAGTTTCTTAAAGAAGACAAGGATGCAGATGTTTCTTTTACACTCAGCCAGATGATTTCTTAAAACCAAATTATAAACCCAAATATATGCTTCAGTCTCTTCTCTTCCTTGTTTTAAGGCCTAGATTATCAACTATTTATAAAATGTAGGCTAAAAATGTTAAAAATCAATTCAATGAAAACATTATAATTTTCATGTATTTTAATCTATTTTTAACATGTTATAATATTAAGCATATTTCTAAGTTCTAAGGACATTATTGACTTTAGAGAGAAGCATGCCAGCAAACTTTATCTGTCTTTTTATACTAAATATGCTCAATTCTTTTTCAGGCAGAAATATTTACCTCTCACTTGCTATCTGATCATGGTAGTCAACCCAGTGTATTGAATGAATCACTGAATAATTTACACATAATATTTCACATGTAGTCTCTACTATCACATGTCATCTATTCCATTATATATTGCCCCCTTTATAACTGATATAAAAGTAATTTACTGTTAACAATTCATTTTTAAACATAAAATTATTGTAAAAATTTTTTGAATTCTCAAGTAGTTTAACCATAGTGGAATAGTTTGAGAAACATTCAACTACACAATGAATGTAATTTGGACTCAAATGGATAACTTACTTACTAACATAGTGCTGTGAGGTAAGACAAGCCACTTTCCGATATTCAGCTGCCATTATTTTACATTTCCTCCAAGAGTTCCAGTTTCTTCACATCTTAACCAACACTTATTATCTTTTGCATTTTTTATAATAGCTACAGGTGTGAGCTTATATCTTACAATGGGTTTGATTTGCATTTCCCTGATGATTAGTGATTTTGAGCATTTTAAAATATGTTAGCAATTTGCATGTCTTCTTTGGAGCCATCAAACTTTATCTGTCCATGATAAAATTTGGACAGATAAAATGGCCATGTCCATTCAAGTTCTTTGCCAATTTTTAAAATGGTTTATTTTGTGTCTTTTGTTCTACTGAGTTAAAAGAGCTCATTGTATATTTTGGATATTAACTAAACATTTTATTCCTTGTAGGTTGCCTTGTCACATGGTTAAGTGTTTTTTTCACTGTGCAGAAGTTGCTTAGTTTGATGTAATCCCACTTGTCTATTTTTGCTTCTGTTTGTGCTTTGGTGCCATACCCAGGGAATCTTTACCAAGACCTAGAAATTTTATGGTTTCAGTCTGACCTTTAAGTCTTTAATCCACTTTGAGTTATTGTCTATAAGATGTATCCAAATTCATTCTTTTGCAGGTGAATATCCAGTTTACATGTAATTATTCTGCTTTAAAAATGGAAATCCTGCTTTATGCAAAAACATGTATAAACTTTCTGGAGAGGGAAATGGGGGGTTGCTGTAATGAGATATAATGTTTCAATCATTTATGATTAAGTTCTATACATATGCTGTATAACATCAGGCCTATAGTTAAAAATTCTATATCATACATGTAAAAATTGTTAAAAGGGTAGATCACATGTTAAATGTTCTTACCATAATTTAAAAAATGTGAGCTACTATTTACTCACCATTTGCTTTGGCTCAGTGCTCAGTACTTTACTGATATCATACTACCTCATTAATAGTGACAACACTTGTATGAAGTTCATTTGAGTTGTTTAGATAAAAATATTGTTCAAAGATGGTAAGAAATTTCCCCAGTTCTGTAAATCTTAAAATCACATTATTGAGAACAGACTATGCTCCCACTTTGCATTCTCTAGCTTTAAACTATCCTGCAAAGCTTGAAGGAAAGAAGAAAGCCTGGAAGATTTTACTTATCCACCATCTAAGCTAAGACAAATCAAGAGGGCATATTATTCTATTTCAAAGTCCGTTCCTACCCAAAATATAACCAAACTATTGCTCAAGGCACTGAATAAGAAGGGGAAATCATAATCCCCAGGTGGAAATTTCTGCTCTGCAAGTTATTATCTTTGTGACAATCAGAAAGTCACGTAACTCCTCTGTGCCTCAAATCTTTCATCTTGTAGAGTTACTATAGCTACTCAATAAGGTAGTTCGTGCACAAACCTAACATAACATTTCCCACTTACAAAATGTTGTTATATGTCAATTATATTTCACTAAAACTTGGAAAAATGTTACAACCAATCTTTATTCCTCACTTTTATAATGACATTATTTGCTGTATATAATGTGTAGTAATTTAACCATCTGTACTGTTTCCGGTGTTTTTATTTGCTTATTTATTTACTGTTTCCAATCCTATATAATAAAAGCCTAATATGCTAAGTGTCTGGTCGTCAGTTCAGCCAATCAAAGCGTAATATGCTAATGATATGTTAAGGCTGCTCAACCACTTGCTATGATGTGCACTGACCATCAGGGGGCAGACAGTCAACCAGTCGACCAGTTGCTATGACCTGCACTGACCACCAGGGGGCAGATGCTCTGACCGGTAGGTTAGCTTGCTACTGGGAACCAGCTGATGGGGACTGAGCAAGATGGGTCAGACATGCCCTGGAGCCCTCCTGCAGTGCCTCCCTGGCTGGCCAAGCTCCCGTGTCCCTCCCCAGCCCCCATCGTGCATCGGTGGGGTCCCTCGGCCTGTCCTACACCCTCTCACAATCCAGAACCCCTTGGGGGATATCAGAGAGGCGGTTTCGGCCTGATCCTGCAGGACAGGCTGAGAGACCCCACTGGTGCACGAATTCGTGCACCAGACCTCTAGTATTAAACAAAAAGCCTTTTCAAAGAAAATAAATCTAACATGGAGGATGTATACAATTAATTACAACTTCTGTTGTCACTGCCATGCTCATGTTGATATTAACATTATAATCCCAGGATATCTTAGAAGAACGTCTAATTCCAGTTACCATGCCTTATCACATTACTAACTATGATGCCAGAGTTACCTAGTTAATACATTTGTCTCTTCAGTTCTCATATCTTGTCATTCTCCTCAGAAAAACTTGTTTTCCATTTTCTAATATACTTCATAGGTTATGAATTCTAAAGCTATTAGAGGAACTATATTTTTCTAAGAAGTTGATCTGTACTTTTCTTAACCAAGAAAACTGAGAAAAATATGAGAAATATTAAGAGTCTCTTCAGTAAAGTACCTCCTTTGTTTGTTGATTTATTTTTAGAGATTATTAAACTACCTACCTGTATTCTCTTGCATCTCATTGAGTTTTTTCAAAACTGCAATCTTGAATTCTCTGTCATTTAATGCACATATTTCCATGTCTTTCTCTGATTGACTTATTTTGCTTAGTATAAAAATTTCCATGTCCCTCCATGCTATCACAAAGGGTAAGCGATCCTACTATTTTACAGCTGCATAGTATTCTATTGTGTAAATGTAGCACAGCTTTTTTTATCCACTCATCTACTAATGGGAACTTGGGCTGTTTCCAGATCTTAGCTATTATAAATAACTAGAGGCCCGGTGCATGAAATTTGTGCACAGGGTCGGGGGGTGTCCCTCAGCCCAGCCTGCACCCTCTCCAATCTGGGACATCCCTCTCACAATCCAGGACTGCTGGCTCCCAACCACTTGCCTGCCTGCCTGCCTGATGCTCCTAACTGCTTCTGCCTGCCAGCCTGATCACCCCCTAATCCAGCCGTGGGCAAACTACAGCCCGTGGGCTGGATCCGGCCCGTTCGGCTGTTCTATCCGGCCCGCAGAGCCGAAAGAGCGGAGGGTTCTCTTGCTCTCCCCTCCGCTCCTTTACTTTGAATTTATATTAGTTCACACAAACACTCCATCCATGCTTTTGTTCTGGCCCTCCGGGCCAGTTTAAGAACCCATTGTGGCCCTCGAGTCAAAAAGTTTGCCCACCCCTGCCTTAATCACTCCCTTGCCAGTATGATCAATGCCTAACTGCTCCCCTGCTGGCCCTATTGCCCCTAACTGCCCTCCCTTGCCAGCCTGGTCACCCCTAATTTCCCTCCCCTGCAGGCCTGGTCCCTCCCAACTGCCCTCCCCTGCTGGCCTGATTGCCCACAACTGCCCTCCCCTGCCGGCCATCTTGTGGTGGTCATCTTGTGTCCACATGGGGGCAGCCATCTTTGACCACATGGGGGCAGCCATCTTGTGTGTTGGAGTGATGGTCAATTTGCATATTACCTCTTTATTATATAGGATACTGCTATGAACATAAGGGTGCATATATCCTTTATGTTTCCTGATTCTTAGGCTATATTCTTAGAAGTGGGATCACTGGGTCAAATGGCAGTTCCATTTTTAATTTTTTGAGGAAACTCCACACTATTTTCCATAGTGGTTGCACCAGTCATAGCTTTATAAACTTCCATCATCAATAGCAGTATAAAAAAGGCAAAAAAAAAAAAAAAAGAGCCTAAGTATGGTTAGTAAAGATTTAGTGTTTAGTTTTCTGTTAATGTACTAGAAATAGTGTTTCATTCTTTCAATATTTTGAAAAAAATTTTCTATTGAGTCAAACCCAGGAACCAAGTAAATATGTGTTCTTTTTTACTTTAAATGCTTCATTAATAAAAGATGCAATGTTCCATATTAATACATTTCTGATATAAATTCTTTTCACTAAGAGCAAAGTCTGTTAAACTCTACACAAGAACGCAAAATATACTTGAGGCTGTCTGAGTAAATAAGTTAGTTTAATGACACAGAAATTTTATCTTATGCACAATTCATATTGTTAAATGTTTCTTTGGAAAACATGCCACGATTCATATCTGGCCTCCCGTCCCCTTTTGTTCTCACAGTTATCTGATTTTTTCACAATTCTCTTTTTTAGAACATTTTCTACAGGGTTCTATTCAAATCAATTGACATAATTATATTTAGAAAGTCTAATTTGGTCAAGTAATATCATGAATATTTATTTTTAAGTAAACTCATTTGTTTAATAATATATCTGCTTTTTAGCATTTCTAGTTTATTTACATATTTAATCTGTGTGCAGAGTCATAAATTACCTTATCTATCCTGCAGTATTTGTAACCACAAAATTCTCAGAAATATCTCAATTTTATAAAATCAGAGACAAGGAATTTTGAAGAAAACAGAGGTTGAACTTCTGATGAAGATAGCTCTGCAAGACTGAGGCAACTCCTTTTTTTCATACAAATAGATAACAGATAAAAAGAACATTAGAACCCAACAGGTATGGCTCAGTGTTTGAACCTCGACTTATGAACCAGGAGGTCATGGTTCGATTCCCAGTCAGGGCACATGCCTTGGATTGTGGGCTCGATCCTCAGTAGGGGGCATGCAGGAGGCAGATGACCAATTATTCTCAGTCATCATTGATTTTTTTTTTCTCTCTCTCCCCTTTCCTCTCTGAAATCAATTTTAAAAATGTTTTTTAAAATGTTTAAAAAAGAACATTAGAAATATTGAACTGTATTCACACAAAAAATCTAAAAATTAACATATACCTGAAATGGAATGAACTATTACACAAATGAACTATGGGGTAGTGCTGATACTGCAGAACTGCTTGGCTCTGTATCTGGGTAGAAACAGGTAGTAGCCAGAAGCTCAGCTCCTGAGAAATAAGGTAGACAAAGAAGTGTTTTTTTCACTGTGAAAGACCCAGCTTAAATAAAAACATCTCTTCAAAAGAATGCCTGGAAAAGGATCATCCAGCTCATGAAAGGAATCTGAATAAATCAGTGGCCAGCCTCTTGGGGTTTTGGCCCATATGAAGGCACCGCATCAGAGTGATAGAAGAAAAGATATACAAACATGCAACCAGGAATTAAAGCCATAACATGTCTGGCTGCTGTTTCAAAATTCCCAAAATGATAGCAATTGAGAAGGCCCTGATCATCAATATAAAAGATAACTTTGTGTTGCATTCCCAAAGGAAATGGTAGAGCCCATGGAAAGTTATGGGTGAATATGATTGGGGCAGCTAACAATGGTGAACCTTCCTCAAAATTTAGCTAGGGAACAAAAATCCCAAATGGCACAAAGAAATCTAATGCTAAGAGACAATGAATAAAACAGTTTTATCTAAATGATTAAATAATTAAACAGTCTTAAAAATTTCTTTAAGCAAATGTGTTTAGAATGCTTACAGAATTCATAGATATCATGCATAAAAACAAAAAAAGACAATAAGGGAATATTATGACCAATCTTATGCTTATACATTTGATAACTTGGATGAAAGTGACTAAGTCTTTAAAGACACAAACTACAATGCTCACTCAGGAGGAAATAGATTAAATTCAGTGTATGTTTATGCAAAATATATGCATGTAAATTTAAAAAATAACTCTATTTGTAATCACCAAAACCTAGAACACTGGTCCTTCAACTGGTTAGTAGATTTATTAATTGTGCCTTATTTATACAATGGAATACTATTCGACAATAAAACAAAACAAAGCAATGGTATAGATAGCAAGGTGGATGAATCTCAAATGTATCATGCAAAATGACAAAGCCAAATTCAACAGCTACAGTCTATATGATTAAAATTATATAATATTCTGAAAAATGAAAAATTAAAGGACAACTATCAGGAGATAGCTGTAGTGGTAATAGATGGATTACAAAAAGGCACAATGAAATATGTGGAGTGATGGAATGGTGTTTGTCTAATTGTCTAATTGTTCTGCCTAAGACATCAAATACAAAATTGAATAACTGTGTTGAAAGCAGGTGTCTGTTTCATTTCAAATCTTAAGGGGAAAACTTTCAATCTTTCACTAGCTACTATGATGTTAAATATGGATTTGGGGTAAATGCCCTTTATTGAATTATGTAAATTGCCTTCTACTGCTAGAAGTTTGCTGAATGTTTTAAATATAAAAGAGTAGTAAGTATTAGCAAGTGCTTTTCTACATCTATTGAAATGATCCTGTGCGATCTTTATTTTCTTTCATTCTATTAACCTGATTTCTTATGGTGAACCAACCTTACATACCTGAGATAAATCACACTTGGTCATGATGTATTATCAATTCAATGTGCTGGTGATTTAGTTTCCTAGTGCTTTGTTGAGTAGTTTTTGTATCTATATTCATAAAATATATTAGTCTGCAGTTTTCTTTTCTTGTACCTTTGGCTTTGGTATCAGAGTAATGTTGGACTCATAGAATGTGACAGAAAGTGTGTCTTCTAATTTTTTAAAGGGTGTGGGTAGGATGTTGTTAATTCTTCTTTTAATGTTTGATAGAATTTACCAGTGAAGCCATCTGGGCCTGGGCTTTGTTTTTGTCATTCAAGTTAAATTATAGCATTACTTGGTATGGAGAACTCTTGGAGTATATCCTGCTTGATGCTCATTATAATTCTGAGATGTATGGATTCATATCTACATCAAATTTAGAAAGTTTTCAGACATTATTTCTTCAAATATTTTTTCTGTCCATTTCTCAATCTCTTTCTCTTCCTGGGACTTGCACTATGTGTACTTTGTTATTTTTAATGATGTCCCTTAAGTCCCTTAGGTTCTGTCCACACCACCCCCACCCCAATCCTCAAACTGGATAATTTCAAATGCCTTTTCTTCAAGTTCATTGATTCTTTCTTCTGCCTGTTCAAATATGCAGTTGAATCTGTATAGTGAAATTATTATTTTAGTATTTGAATAAAAGAAGATAAACACACACAAAATATATATTCCAAGATTCCTTTTAACTAAAGCTTTAAAATTATAAAAAACAAAAAATAAAACAAAACTAGTGACAGGAGTTTCTCGAGATAATAAAACACAATAACAGCAAAGCAAGATTTTCTTTCCTTATCATAAAATTCAAAAGGGCAGTACCCTTTATGGGGCAAGAATGAGATTATTATAAGGAAAGTATACAAAATAGGGGCAGGGGGCTCTGAAGGTATTACTTTGCCTACATAGTAATTATATGGGCATTCCCTTTATATTAAGAAAATAAGTTGGATGCTTCTATTTCATTAATCTTTTTTTAAATGTTTGCTTTGTTATTGAACTTATTGGGGTGACATTGGTTAATAAAATTATGAGTTTTCACTTGTACAGTTCTCTAATACAGCATCTGTATATTGTATTATGTGCTCACCACCCCAAGTCAAGTCTCTTTTCATCACCATTTATCCCCTCTTCACATTCTTGTACCTTCCACAGAACCCTTTCCTTCTAGTAATCACCATACTATTGTCTGTGTCTGAATTTTGTATGTTATTTTGCTTAACCCATTACCTTTTCACCCAGTCCCCCAAACTTCCTCTCCTCAGACAACTGTCATTCTGTTTTCTATATCCATGAGTCTGTTTCTATTTTGTTTGTTAGTTTATTTTGTTCATTAGATTCTACATATCAGTGAAATCATACGGTACTTGTCTTTCTCTGACTGGCTTATTTCACTTAGCATAATGCTCTCCAGCTCCATCCATGCTGTAGCAAAGGGTAAGATTCCCTTCTTATTTATGACCTAGTAGTATTTCATTGTGTAACTGTACCACAGCATTTTTATTCCCTCATCTACTGATGGGCACTTGGGCTGCTTCCAAACCTTGGATATTGTAAATAACATTGCAATGCAGCATTATTTTATCAGTCTTTTAACATGCTTTGTACTTAAAAATTAGAATATATTAGAAATTTAATCACTGTAAAATGTGATGATTTTCCTTAGAAACATAATTGAGAGGCAAACAAATATAATAGCTCAAATGTGAAAAGTTAAAAAATATTATTTAATAAAATAAGGAAAATAAGATTCAATGAAGTGCCTTGACTCTTTAAACCCACATATTTAGCTTAGGAAACTACTGTTCTCTTAGTCTCACTGAGCTGACTGTAAAAGAGAGATGAACAATAAACAGCTGCCCCATTTTCATTTTTATAGATTTTTTCACTAGAAAGATCTTTATTTCTATTACATCCATTAATAGACTACCCTATCAGACACTGATATTCACTTTCATCTCTTGATAACATTTCTATGATTTGCATTTCCCAGAATTGAAGGTTATTATTCAGGAACTGTGGTTTCTTCCAAAGCTAATTATCATCAGACATGACCTTTGATGTTTTTCTGTTGTAATGCAACTTACTTGTTGGATGATTAACATTCATGTCAATCACAAATCTACTCACCATATCTACTGTATGTAGTAATCAACTAAGAGACTCAGTTATATATAATAATCTGTCTCATGTTTGCAGAAAAATGCCAGTCTCTATCGTTTTTCATTGTTTTTCTCTTTTCAGGTGTTTTTTTTTTTTTTTTTTTTTAAGGTAAAGCTATAGATGGTAACCACATACAGTTCTAGATCCATGGTGGATTTTGAGCCAATTATGCTACAGGCATGAAGAGTATTAGGAGCTCTATACCCAGCAGGTCTAGCATAAGTTCCCCAGATACTAATTTGTTAGCATTCATGACTGTTTTCTAACTTCAGGAATGATTCATAAATTTTAGCACTTGTTGAGAATGAATCATTCAAGTTTCAACAACTTATATTTCCATCAGTCTTAAATCTTCCTTACAGTGTGACAAGTCACTTGGTCTAGTGCCACTGGAACAAGTCACTCTGACTCACGTTCCTGATTAGCACCAGGGAGTCTGCCTAGCTCCTGCCACCACCCTCCTTTAAGAAGGCTGAATCTTATTGTCTCTACATCCCATCCAGTTCTGGAAGTCCTGCTATTTATGATTAATTTACCAGGAATGACTTCCTTTCACTTAGCTCCCAAGGGTTGTTGGCTTCTTAAATGTCCCACTATTCTTATGTTATATTAGTCACCGTTGATAATTACTATAATTGTGCTATGCCTACCAAGTCTTTTGGACACTATCGCAGTTTGTTCAGCTCTCCACCTTAGAATATTAACTAAAACCCAGTAGTGTTTCTCATCTCTCATTCTGCCCTAGTGAATTTTTTCCTGAACTACTTTATACTCTTTCAATTAAATGAAATAAATGCCCTATACCTTAAAGTCCTTCACAATGTCAAATCATGACTGCAAGTGTTGAAAGACTGAGAAAAATAATTTTAAGATAGTCATGAGAATACCTTTTGGGACAACTCTAAATCTGACTATATGCATGGAGCCAAAAATTAAACTGGATTGATTAATAATTTCTTCATAAAATCCCATATTGCCAAACTGGCAAGCCCTTCTACATAAGCTAATATTGAATATGGCTCTTCCAAATCTATATGCATAATCTTTAGAATCTTTAGAATAATATATACATATACTATTTTTTCTCTTTGATGCAATATTTTCCTTAAGTTACCTTTTTTCATTTAAGATCTGGTATTAAAAATTATGAAATCTACATGGTATTAAAATTTGAGATGAAGTAATTGTATCAGATAATTGTAGTAAACACTCTCATATTTGAAATATAAGAAATTCAATGAATGGATCCCTATAGTTGCTCTTTGATTTGCTGGACTTAATCATCTTTATTAATTGGAGTAGAGGCCTGGTGTATCAATTCGTACACCAGTTGGGTCCCTCAGCCTGGCCTGTGGGATCAGGCCAAAACTGGTTCTCCAACATCCTCTGAGGGATTCCTGGATTGTGAGAGGGTGCAGGCCAGGCTGAGGGACCCCACCAGTGCATGATCAGATCCAGGGAGGGATGAGGGAGGTTGGCCAGCCAGGGAGGGACCGCAGGAGGGCTCCAGGGTGTTTCTGGCCCATCTCGCTCAGTCCCAATCAGCTGGACCCCAGCAGCAAGCTAACCTACCAGTCAGATCGTCTGCCCCCTGGTGGTCAGTGCACGTCATAGCAAGCAGTTGAGTGGCCTTAGCGTATCATTAGCATATTACACTTTAATTGGTTGAATAGCCAACTGGACACTTAGCATATTAGGCTTTTATTATATACCTATATTTTTTCTATAGACTACAATTGATGTCTACTATTTGAAGATCCCAATTAAATGTAAACAAACTGCAACAGAAGTCATATGAGGGGAAGGGAGGAGACAGAAGGGCAATGCTCTCTCATTTTGTAGATTATTCTTTTTTTTAATATATTTTATTGATAATTTACAGAGAGGAAGGAAGAGGGATAGAGAGCTAGAAACATCAATGAGAGAGAAACATCGATCAGCTGCCTCCTGCACACCTCCCACTGGGGATGTGCCCGCAACTAAGGTACATGCCCTTGACCGGAATCGAACCCGGGACCCTTCAGTCCGCAGGCCGACGCTCTATCCACTGAGCCAAAACGGTTTTGGCACATTTTGTAGATTATTGTATGAGAACAATTAGATCCTTCATAGCCATTTTTGTGTGACCATGAGAGGTGGTAATAGTGACACACTGAAGATGGCAGAGTAGAAAATTAGGAAAGACTTGAACCCATCAATGGGACAAATTATCTCTAGACTTTCTATAATATGAGAAAAAAATAGGCTCCTGTTTTTTACAGGACCTGTCATCAAGTGTTCTTTTACTTACAATTAGAAGCATTCTAAGATATTCAGCACAGGTCTAAATTCTGCTACCTCATTTCATAGGACAGTATGCTACAGAGACAGTTACTTTATTCAACAATGTGTGTGTGTATATATATATACGCACACACATTGTTGAATAAAGTAACTGTCTCTGTAGCATACTGTCCTATGAAATATATATATATACACATACGTATACATATACATATACATATACATATACATATACATATACATACATATATATATATATATATATACACACACACATACTAGGGGCCCAGTGCATGAATTCATGCACCTTGAAAGGAACTGTGGGCAGCGAGGCTGCGGTGGGCACAGGGGCAGGTCTCAGGCCATCCTCTGCACCCCCACCTGGCCCCTCCTACCACAGCCCCCGGTTTCTCTCTACCAGCAGCCCCACTCCCGCCACCGCCGCTCCCATGTGCTGATGCTGGCCCCGCTTGGACCCGCTGATGGCACGAAGCGATTGGGGCCGGAACCAGCAGCAGGTGTGAGTGGGGCCAGTGCCATCAGTGGTTGTGAGCAGTGGCTGCTGCCCCGATAGCCCCTCAGGAGCAGGGGGAGGTGGAGAAGCCCTGAGGGGCAATTGGGGCTGGCAGCTGCTGCTTGCACCTGCTGACGGAGCCAAATGATTGGGAGTAGCACCAGGCACTGGTAGCGGGTGCAAGTGGGGCCGGTGCTAGCAGCAGGTGTGAGTGCCAGGCAGGACTGCAGTGCATGGGAGCAAAGAATTTTCAGTAACCACCAGAGGCTCACCCCAATGACAATGACTGGTGCCCCCCTTGTTCTGGAGCCCCCACTCACCTGCTCCACCATCCCACCGTGGCCGATGCCCGTCATGTTCTGCACTCTGCCTCCTGCTTCTGATGCCTGCCGTGTTCCACGTGCACCCCCCTGGTGGTCAGCGAACATCATAGCGACCAGTTGTTCGGTTGTTCGGTTGTTCCACCACTCAGTCTATTTGCATATTAGGGTTTTATATATATAGATAATCACTGTACATCTTAGAACAGGGGTCCTCAAACTACGGCCCACGGGCCACATGCGGCCCGCCAAGGATATTTATCTGGCCCACCAGGTGCCGCTGCCTGTCCTGCTTAGCAGCCAACTTGTCCTGGGCCCGCAGTGCGCATAGGAATTTGTTCATAGTTTTTTTTTTTAAACTATAGTCCAGCCCTCCAACGGTCTGAGGGATAGTGAACTGGCACCCTGTTTAAAAAGTTTGAGGACCCCTATCTTAGAAAATAGTTTGCAGAGTCATATTACACTTAAAATATTTCTTAACTTACTCCTCTCTAAGCTTCAGCTTCCTCTATTACCAAGTGGGCTAATCATAGTCAACATTTTATTATTGATACTAGAGGCCCAGTGCACGATATCGCGTGAGACCCAGACCCATCATGCTGCGGGACCCAGCATCAAGTCTCGCCGGCACCATGGGACCTATCAATGCACCTGCTGGTGACCAGTCTTTGGTCCTTATGGCATTATGACCACTGGGTTTGTATTATGTAGGTTATATTATTACCTTTGTGTGGAAAAAAATTTCCAATATTCCTTTCTAGTTCTTGTTTCACGTACATCTTTCCAACTGCAATCTCTAGGCATAGAGATTACTATCACCTTGTCTTTATACTTTTAGGTACAATTTATATATGGAGACAGTTATAAAGCAGCAGATTATGGATGCCTGGTTAATGCCACATGAGTGGAAATTTTCCAAGAAAAATTTTGACAGAAAATTGAATCTAGGGAGTGTGAGGTAAGGATGTGATGAGTTCCTGCAAAAGAGCTGTGCAGCCAAACAACAAATGACTACTGAATGAGGGTGCACTTTCTCCAAAGAGTAAGAATTAAAATCAAAGGTCACAATGCAGATGTAAGAACTATTTTAATAAGACTGTGCAGAATTACACTGGAATAACTTAAATGCGTTTAGAGTCTTCAATTTTCCATTTCTTCTGGCAATAAATGCTCACTCTCTGGTCTGTGCTCACTGAGTAGTGGTAAAATTTGGTGATAAGAAATTTGCCATGTAGCCAGTTCTGTCTGTGGGTTACTTGCCCTTGATATGTTTTTCTTCTGAAATTTTCCACAAGAAATCTTGTTTTCATCATAAAATTTAAATGTTAAATTCCAACTGTTATTTATCCAACCTTAAAATAGTAAGAATACTAACTCCTTATTTCAGTCTTCTCCTTATTTAGTCTCAATTCCTTGTAGTCATCACTTAGTTTTTCTTTTCCTTCATACTCTCTACCAAAATAGTTATCAGAACCTTTTATATTTCCTGCAATCTCTCTTCATAACTCTCTCCTTCCTTTCCTACTACTAGCACACTCATTCAAATATATATCACTAAATTCCTGGATCTACTACAAAAATCTCTGTTGTCTCTACACTATTTAATTCAGGCTTTCATCTCTACTGTCATATGCTCCCCTTGATCATTTGTTTTAACTTTTTATCCCAATATTAATCTACCAAAACTTTATAATCCTCCCAGCCAAGTAAATATCACCTTCTCCTCCCTGACAGGTGGCGTCAAACTGAAGTGATCTTTGATCCTCTAAAATTATAAAGAATATACCAATGGAAATGTTTCCACACTACCTTTTTGTACTTATTTGTGAACATTTCTCAATTTTCTTATAGATTAAGCTCTAGGATAGCTGAGGCTATGATATATATTTTCATATCCATCTTCAGTTATTAGCATAACAGTATAATCAAGTACTCACTTGAGTGATTTTTTGAACACTACACCATTTACTTCCAGGGAAATTAATTTGAAGGAAAAAAAACAGATACATTGGTATTATAAGAATGTGACACTCTTAGTGTATGCAATGAATTACATACTTAGCTATTAAAATGTAGACATATAGGCAAAAATAATACTAAAATATCAAGCAAAACTTCCTTTTTTAATATCAGGGAATATAGTCCATGTAATTCTATTAAATATATTTCTCTATTGCACTTTTATGTGGTGAATCTGTCATATAAATATAGCTTTTGAGCAAGAGTTAAAGACACTATTACATATCTCAGATAATTAGCATTCATTAACCAACCTTAAATATCAATGTTCTAAGTGCTTCATTATTTTTTTCTGTGGTGTTCATGGTTCATATAATTTTCTCTAGATTTTAGTGTTCAGTGTAAAGACAATTATAATTAAAGTGAAAGTACCCTACAGGGAGCATTGTACTGGTTCCTATTTTCTTTGATCCCCTATAAGCATATGAACCAATATCCAACATAGCCATCACAAGCTGCCCTGATCTCTCCCTTCTTGCTTACTTCTTCAACCATTGGAACTGATTTCTACCATCATTTCATTGAAACACTCTTGTTCAAGTCATCCATAATCTTTTATTTATTAACTTTAATGTGCATTGCTAATGCTTCTTTATTTTGTGCCCTAATTTAATACTGATGACTTAATGTCAACATTTTTTTTTTGTTTTCATTCTACCTTTCTAGCTAATGAATTTTACTCTTCTTTATGAGCTACTAGAGGTCCGGTGCATGAAATTCGTGCATGGGGGTGTGTGTCCCTCAGCCCAGCCTGCACCCTCTGCAATCTGGGACCCCTCGAGGGATGTCTGACTGCCCTCTCACAATCCAGGACTGCTGGCTCCCAACTGCTCGCCTGCCTGCCTTCCTGATTGCCCCTAACCGCTTTTGCCTGCCAGCCTGATCACTCCTTAACCACTCCCCTGATTGATGCCTAACTGCTCCCCTGCCAGCCTGTTTTCCCCTAACTGCCCTCCCCTGCAGGCCTGGTCACCCCTAACTGCCCTCCCCTGCAGGCCTGGTCCCACCCAACTGCCCTCCCATGCAAGCCTGGGTTCCTCCCAACTGCCTTTCCCTGCAGGCCTGCTTGCCCCCAACTTCTCTCCTCTGCCAGCTTGGTCACCCCTAACTGCCCTCCCCTGCAGGCTTGATCACCCCCAACTGCCCTCCCTTGCAGGCCTGGTCCCTCCCAACTGCCCTCCCCTGCTGGCCTGATCACCCACAACTGCCCTCCCTTGCAGGCCTGGTCCCTCCCAACTGCCCTCCCCTGCTGGCCATCTTGTGGTGGCCATCTTGTGTCCACATGGAGGCAGGATCTTTGACCACATGGGGGCAGCCATCTTGTGTGTTGGAGTGATGGTCAATCTGCATATTACTCTTTTATTAGATAGGATAGAGGCTTGGTGCATGGGTCGGGGCCAGCTGGTTTGCCCTGAAGGGTTTCCCGGATCAGGGTGGGGGTTCCCTTGGGGTGTGGGGCGGCCTGGGCGAGGGGCCTGTGGTGGTTTGCAGGCCAGCCACGCCCCCTGGTGACCCAAGCAGAGGCCCTGGTATCTGGGGTTTATTTATCTTCTACAATTGAAACTTTGTAGCCTGGAGCGGAGCCAAGCCTTCTGCTTGCTCCATGGCGGCAGCCATTTCTATTGGGATTTATGTATCTTCTATAATTGAAACTTTGTAGCCTCAAGCGAGGCCTGGGCCAGCCAGGGTGTGCGGAAAGCTTGGCTTCCTCCATCGCCGGGGGCAACCCTAGCCTCCTGCTCTTTCCAGCTCCGTGGCTGCCGCCATTTCTGTTTGGGTTTATGTATCTTCTATCATTGAAACTTTGTAGCCTTGAGTGGAGGCCTAGGCCAGCAAGGGCAGGTGGAAAGCTTGGCTTCCTCCATTGCCGGGGAAACCCAAGCCTCCCTCCTGCTCTCTGTGGCCGTAGCCATCTTGGTTGGGTTTATTTGCATATTTGCTCCTGATTGGCTGGTGGGCGTGGCTTGTGGGTGCAGCGGAGTGATGGTTAATTTGCATATCACTCTTTTATTAGATAGGATTCCTTCCTTGCTCAATTTTTAAATATGATATTCTCTAGCTTTCTTAACTATCCATTTGTGGTTTCATTGATATTCTAGATGCTGTCTCCCAAATATACATCAATATATGAGAATTCTCTTATTTTCTGTTCTGTGTTTCTACTTTTTTTATTGAACATCTCCTCCATAAGACTTAGTTATTTCCAAAAATTATTCCATCAGTTTTTACCAGAAGATATAAAAGAATCATATAATATTCAGAGAAAGATAAGAGTGATTACCTGGCCTGTGATCCATGCCTTTCATACTGCTTCACCCTGAAAAATTTCTACTTATCTTTCATGTCTACTTCTTCAATGCCAATGCTTGAAGCCTAACCACTAAACTTAACTTTCCTAAATTCCTACATCCATTAACCTAATAATAGTTGTCAACTCTATTTCTAAGCATTTTTCAAATCTATACCAACTGTTTAGTTCTGAGCTTTATTATTTATTGCCTCAGTTATTTCAATATCTGTCTCCTTTCTTACCCACTCCTTTCCCCTTTTTTAATTCTTCACTCTGAAACTAATCCTATCTGTATATTGAAATCTAACCAGTCATCTGCTTAAAATTTGTTAATGGATCTTGTTGGGTCCGAGGCCCTCTGCTAGAGACAGGACCTCTTTGGAAGGAGGGGATGGAAAGAAGATATGGGCAGCCAGATTCAGGTGGGTTATGTTTTATTGCAGACCAAGCAGCATTGTAAACACAGCAGCCATTGCTACCAAAGAGCCATTCAAAGTAGCCGCCCCCACCGGCTGTTCAGCAACACATTTTTATACTAACGCAGACAAAAAAGGCTTCTTGCCAAATAATGACATCAGTGTTACATAAGACAAAGGTGCACTTGCGCAGTGCATCCAGTAAAACTGCTGTGTCATTGCCTTTGCATATGCGTATGGCACAAGGGCTTTAACAGCTGGGATACTCTGGTCAGGGTCCCCAGAGCTCTTTATCTCCAAGATGAAATCCTTACTGACATATAAAAGACTTGATGATTTAAATCCCCTCTAATCTTTCTGTCTCTCTTCTCTTCTTGGGCCCTATGAAATAATCAGACTGAACTACTTGAAAGTCCCTAATGAGTCCTTATGTTTTTGTTCTACTTTTTCTTTGCTAATTAAATTCCTCTCAGCCTCTGCTTTCATACTGCCTCACCCTGAAAAGTTTCTACTTATCTATCAATATCAGCTCAAAAATAATATATCTAAAATTTTCCTAAAATCCTGATATTTTCATTGTACTTAGATCCTAGCTACCTTAATGAGATCATATTGTTGTGTGTTGTAGGTTGTTGTTATAAAATCATCTCCAATCACTCTTCCTATAAGCATCTTAGAACAGTATCATTTCAGGGAAATCAGTAAAGTTCAGTTTCTGTTGAGTAATATGAACTGACTATAGCTTTGTTTTATTGAATTGTGGTTTGACTGGAATAGAAAATTAGTGAACATGGTTTGTCTTTAGGCAGAAACATGCAGTATGTTTATCCAATCATTTTATTTCCCTTCTATTCCCCAGCTTCCTTGCATCTAAGTGGTACTTTTAAATTAATTCTGTTCAATAGAATATGGGCACTGGCAATGTGACATGACTTCTAAAATCTCCTGCTAGGTCTGCAGCTTACCCTCTCTTTTCCCATTACCAGCTAAATGCAGATTATCAAATCAAGAATTTGTAAATCCTAGCCATGGCACTCAATGACTGCAGAACAATCGAGTTGCATCTAGAGTAGTTATTTAATTTATACAAAATATGCTGTTGAAAACTATTGGCTTTTGGAGAGTTTAATATATCTATTTTGTTTTCTTTATTTCCTGTGTAGGAATGAAGTAACTAAGTTAGATTCAGGTATATTCATTCTACAACCAGGTTGCTTCAGGTAAAGTTTTAATTTAAATATGATTAATTTCAATGTACCTAATTCTGCATGACTGGTTACTTTGTTTTGTGTTTATCTCTTTTTCTCTGGAATTAGTTTCTAGTGATGGAGTATCTTGGAATATAGATTTATTCACAGCTTGGAAAGAAACAGGAAAACTACTCTTCAAAGTTGCCTCTCCTCCCATGTTCCTAAAAAAAATTCAAGCAGAATACAGTGGGACAGGGGGCCTCAGAAAAAGGTATGTAGTGAGTGGTTTAAAGCATGTATTATAGAGATATCTGCCTCCCACATTGGTTCACTTTTTCCATGCTAATTGTGTGGTAAAATATTTAGGACATACTCCCAAAGGAATTCAAATAGTTCGTGTAGTCCTTAGGCTTCTGGTGCATTAAAAAGAACAATGAGGAGCAGGAGGAGGAGGAGAAGAAGAAGGAGGAGGAGGAGGAGGAGGAGGAGGAGGAGGAGGAGGAGGAGGAGGAGGAGGAGGAGAAGGAGAGGAAGAAGAAGAAGAGAGGCTCAAGTGTGCTAGTCTACCACTTCAGAAGACTATGTTGTGATATGAGACAGGAGCCTTGTTGTAAAGAAAGTGATTTGACATGGAGATTCTGTTCTGCACTTCTGCCTTATTAATCAGTCAGGAATCCTGAGTTCTGGCCAAGTATCTTCTAACATCATTAATCAGAACCCAAAAACAAATTTGGATTTTTCATTAACATTTTTATTTTTTCATACACTTTAATGTAAAGGCAAATTTTTAAACTAGCTTAAGTTTAAATAGAAATAAAAAAGAAAAATAAGCCTAGCATCTGAAAACTACATATTTATACTAACTTGCAATAATTAACAGCACCATACTTTCTTTTTCCTTCAAGTCACCACTGTTATAGGAAGGCCAGATTAGGAATTAACCAATACTATGATTGGAGAAAATATGACAAAATAGCCTGGGTATTTCTTGCATAACAGAAAATAAAATATATACTTAATTTAAAATATTTTATGCTGAAACCTATGAATTATGCTTACATTTATGAGGAAAAAACAGTAATAGTGAAATGAAAGTTTATTGTTCTTAAGGAAAATTTCCACTCTCTCCCACCCTTCAAAAATCAGGTGTTTCAAAAGCATCCTTTATAAAATGGTGCTGATATATACTATTTTTTGCTTCATTGTTGGACCTCTGCATTCCAATTTCTAGTTAACTCTTTATAGTTTCTAATATTGTCCTCTTGGACACATCCTCCTCCATCTCCTTGATCACCCTCAGTTTTCTCACTCATATGCTACTCAAAGGGTAACTCTTGACTTAAATTTGCTTTCTGTTTAGTTCATCTACAATAAACTGTCCCATACCTCTATTTCTGAGGCTCTTGAGAATAAAAATTCTGATGATCCACAAAAAATTCCTGTATCCTTTTTATAGACAGCTGAGATATATCCATCCAATTTTTAAAATTTGTTTTTCTGTATAATGGCATTTCTTCCTACCTTTTCACTAGAATATTTTCTAATTCATATTTAAGGTAGAAAAAATATCTGTAAAACTTAGTAAACCCAAAATTGACAATAAATATTTTCAAGCTTTCCATTTCTTGGATCACATCATTTCCTTTCCATGGGTATATATTAACTACCATTTGCCAATCTTAGTATTAGGCTGGGAAAAAAAGAAAATTAAGGTACTGCCACCTCAGCTGAACTTATGCATAAATACAAACAATGCAATTTGCGGTCTTTGCAGCAGTAAAAGTATGTAGGTATTATAAAAATGACTCAAAAATTAAACTAATTCTCTCAGGAAGCTGTAATCATTAGGGAAGCATCACAAAAGGAAAGATTTCTAAGCAAAATTATGAAAGCTCAGTAGGAGTTCCCAGATTTACATGAATTAGAAATTTCAGGAAAAGCCCTAACCGGTTTGCTCAGTGGATAGAGCATCGGCCTGCGGACTGAAGGGTCCCAGGTTCGATTCCAGTCAAGGGCATGTACCTTGGTTGCAGGCACATACCCATTGGGGAGTGTGCAGGAGGCAGCTGATCAATGTTTCTAACTCTCTATCCCCCTCCCTTCCTCTCTGTAAAAATCAATAAAATATATTTTTTAAAAAAATAAGAAAAAATAAATTCCAGGAAAAGAAATAACATGTGTTCATATCAGCAAGTGGGTGCCTCCTCTGTTTTTGTCTAATTTAGCATCCCCTGAGTAAAATGGACTTATGAAATACCATATTTTTCATGATTCACATATTCTATCACCAAATCTATTTTGCAATGGGACATAGGATCATTCTATTTCTAATAATCATCAAGATCATCTTCTTCACCCAAATTGAGAAGATACACCTTTCTATGTGGCTACATCCTACATACTAGAAGCAAAAATAATCTCTTTTTAGTTCTTTGTGGACTCTTTCTAGGACCCTACAATAATATATTAGAACTATGTGGTAAGAGGTGTTAATACCCCAAGACTACACAGCCAAATCCCCGCCCGCCCCCCCCCCCCCCGCCAAAAAAGGTTTGAAAATGCCTGCTCTCATAGCAAATAACTAAGTCACTAGAATCCTGAATACTCAATTTGCTTCTTACTCTATCCTAAAGATTGTGGCTGAAATAATATTACCAATCACATTTATATTTTTCTTCTTATCCAGATATGTGTAAACTACTTATTCAATCAATTAAGACTTAGTATCACACAACAGAAAAACAATTTTTTAGACCTTTTTCTAATTAGAGGCAAAAGCTTTGAAAATATAATTCTATTTAAGACCTCTAAAATGCATTCTTCATAACATAATTTCACCAGTTTTCCATGTGCTATTCCATGTCCTTGGAAAGATTCATTTACAATACTGTACCAGTATCAAAAGTCAGAAAGAACAACAACAACAAAAACCGTTAATGCCTCAAATAAAAAACAATGAATTGGACAATCTTAATAAAAGTGACTGATTATAAGTCAAATTTTCCAGGAATAAAAGGCCACATGGAAATTTCCTCTCTAAAATATATTTTTAAAAGTATAATTATAATTACCCAATCAGGAACTGTAAATTTTGTTTTGCTTGATAGCAAGTTCCATCTTTGGTAGAAAATTTTAATAGGATTTTTCCAAGGCCCTCTTTATTTAAATTTGTGCATATCAGTTGATGTTAAAAATAGATAAAAATAAAATTATGTAATTGCTCTTTTATAGATATGAACTATATCATCAGACTGGGTCCTTAGAAATCATATCCATCTATTACTCTTTGAAAAATAGATATACTGATGAACAAAAACAGATCCAGAGACAGAGAAACATCGATCAGACCGTCAAACCTCAGAGGGAAGGTAGGGGAGGGGAGAGGTTAAGGGGGAGAGATCAACCAAAGGACTTGTATGTATGCATATAAGCCTAACCAATGGACACAGACACCAGGGGGGTGAGGGCATGAGTGGGAGGGATTTGGGGGGACAAGGACACATATGTAATAACTTAATCAATCAATCAATCAATCAACAAAAAAGAAAAATAGATATATAGAAATATAGGAAAAAAGGAGTAAAAATTCTCAAGATCATACTCCAACATTTAGAGTAAGAGAGTTTTAAAATACTGGTAAATATTGGAGAGCACAAGCACAAATCTTCAAAGCTGTCATGGTTCAAAGCATATTTTCATAAAACTGAAAATTGTTTTACATAAAAGTGATTTTTGAAATGAAACAGGTTCATTCATGATTGAGAGCATGTAGTCTAGTAATTTTAAAAAGAAGCTTATTAAAGTGTGCTTATTTTAGATTAATAACATTGAATAGTTACTCCATTAGTTGTAATAATAAAATAGCTAGTTTATTGAAAAAAGACTGTGCAATAAAAATTACTCTGATTGAATAATAACGCTAATGGAATAAAAATTCTAGAGTATAACCACAATTTAAATGTAAATATAAAGGTAAAGTAGGAGAATGCAAAATAAAAGTATGCACGTGATCATTTGGATTATATTTTGTAAAACTTCAACATTTTGTCCCTCTTATATGAATAAAACATAATTACTCCCTGGGTTAATGTTGGGCTTTGGCCATGTTCCTTACTTGGGCTAATGGAAGGTAATGATGTTACCACAAAAGAAGATTAGCCTTGGATCTTATGATTTGATGGCCCATCATGAGAGGAATATGTCTCAGAGAGCATGGGTCTCAGTATGGGGCACGTAAAACAAACATAAGCCCTGTAGTTGCCAGTTCAAAGAAGATGAAATAAATATGGTTCTAACCTGAATCTGTATCTGTAGACACTGGAGTCTAGAGTCTAATCTAACCTAATTCATTTGTATTCAATCTTCACATGCGAATGAATGATTGTCTTTTCAATTTAAGATAAATTACCTGTTAAGAGTTAGAAAGAAAAAGACATTAAAAAATAAAGTGTTGCAATCTGATGCACAAAATAATTTTTTTACAATTTATTATACTTATGCATTAGTTCTTCTTGGCTATTGTGCACTTGGTAGATGAAAAAACATATCTGAGTATGGTTGTTCAACAATGTGCTATTTCAAAAAAATCTTAATGTGAAGATACGAAGAATAGCTATAGGATTCTAAGGGTTTTGCAAAATGACTTACTGTTCTTCACTGATAAGCTTTAAGTTTTTAGAGAGCAATCCATCCTGGTTTTTAAGTAGCTTCAGGACTAGTACTAACATTTAGAAATAATTGAATTAAAAATACAACCATTTAGAAATGAGTGACAAAAAGAATAAAAGCAGATCAAAAATAAAAGTGTCAGTGGTTAATTTAGACATGTGCAATTGACTATAAAAATAAACCATTGGCTTGTGGTTTTATTGCAATTCTGTTTTGTTTTGCTTTTTTTAAAGTATGGTTCTGTCATATAAAACTATTGAGTGTGATGACGGTCAGTGAGGTAGCATTTAAATTCCAATCTTTGAAGACACAGTATACTTTCTTCTTAAATTAGTGAAAGGTGTTCAGGTGAAATATGGAACTGGGGAATGTTGCATGGCTAGCTTGTAATCAACTCCCAAAGAGATTTGCTTGTCTTCTACACATAGTGCCTTATATTTTGAATTACATCCTATAATTAAATCCAGGGGGAATGAATTGTAATTTTCTCTGATAACTCATCTTTCAACATTTCCAAATAAGTTTGGGAAATTTCTTGGCATTATAAGCATAATTGGTCTCTATGGGAAATACAGAAGCCTATTTTGAAGTGGTTTGCTTTCATTTTACTATGAGTTTTGTTTGGTATATTATGAATATGTGAAATAAAGAAGTGAATATCTCAGCATATGTAAAATCATACTTATAATCCATTCAATAGATTGTGTTATGTTAGACCTGTTTTAACTCAGTTCTTTAGAACATAGATTAAACTCTTTCAGAAAAATAATAGCATCTATAAAGTTTAGGATTCCAGAGAAGACTGGAAAATAATTATATTATAAAAATAATTTAGCCTGGCTGGTGTGGCTCAGTTGAGCATCATTCCATGCACCAGGAGGTCACCAGTTCAATTCATGGTCAGGGCACAAGCCCGGGTTGCGGGCTTGGTCCCCAGTACCCCAGTAGGGAGTCTGTGTGCAGGAGGCAGCCAATCAATGTTTCTCTCTCATCCATGTCTCTTTCTCTCTCCCTTTCCCTTCCTTTCTCTCTACAATCAATAAACATTTTTAAAAAATTAAGAAAAATAAATAAAATAATTTAGATTATCTTTGGAATATGGAGAATACATTAAAAATAAGAGAAAACAAATTCTAATGAAATTGGCTTATGGACTATGCATTATCAATATCAGCATGAAAAAAGCAATTTAGAATTTCACATTGGTTTCCAGCAATTGATTACCCATACTTGGATCTAGGCATAAAGAAAATAGACTATTTTGAGAAGAGGTAAATAACATAAACATGGTATTAAATTGTATAAGTTTAAAATATATTAGAAAAAAATAGAGGGTGCCACAAAATAAAGTTGTATACATTGAGGGATGGAAGTGAGATTCATAGTTGGAGTGGTCCTTTTCTATGCTAGCATGTTATAAGCCACAGTAGCTAATAATGGTGGTAAACTATTATATATGTATGTATATATATAAAAAAATACAAACATACATACACATATATTTTATATAACACATATATACTTTTAACTTTTAAGTGCAGTTATACAGAAATTAGGGTTAATGGCAAAAGAACATTATTTGGAACATGCTCTTGGTCTTTAGTAGCAGGAAAGCTGATCACCAGTACTGACAGACAAACTGGTCTGTCTGCAGTGGTTGTGAAATGGAGCTAAGAGAAATGTGAGCAAGGAACAAAACCGTTGGGATAGACAATAAAAAATAGAGAAGCTAGAAGAGTTAGGAAAGATGCCAAATCCCTGTGCTGTGCCAGCACAGCCAAGGGTTCCGTGAGCCTGAGAAGGGGTGATGAAGGATTAAAGAAAAGACAGACAAAGAGAATATAGCTGGGGCTTGGTCGATCTCCTGTGCCTGGATGAGGCCACAAAGAAGGGTCTAGCTAGCAAGCTGAGGCTTTATTTTATAGTCAGAGAAAAATAAGGTAGTGGTCAACATAGTTACAATGTTCTTGTGAGTTTCACTTGTTTTGGCAGCACTTGCTGCACCTCCCACAGCCCATTAGCTACCTAGGAAGGATCTAGGGGGCGGCCATAAGTTCAAGCTTAATTATGCTAAGAGGGCTCTGTCCTCTAAGCTGGGACTTGTTTATGGCTCTGCCACAGGTCAATTCAAGGCTTAACTCTAAAGCCACTCCCTACAAATCCCTGGAAGTTTATGATGAAAAATGAACATCATCTGAAAATTCCTTGCATTATTTGCTCTCTAATAAAGAGAGAATCAATCTGTATTTTTTTTTTTATCTGTAGGTGAATGGCTTACTCTTTGTAGTTGACTCAAGGTGACTCTGTTGGTAAAATCACCACAACATATTTTTATTATATGAATGTATCTTAAAGGCAGTAGTCCAGTTGAATGAGTTGAGTAGAACTATTTCCAAGGCTTAGTGCATTGTTCAAATCCAGTATGATGAAAATATTATAATGAAACATCAATAAATATAAGCTGAAATTTTAATTTAATTAACATTCTGGGATAAAAGTAAACAGATTAAACAATAAACTATTGTTCACTCCATAACAAAATAAACAAATATTTATTCAGCCTCTGTGACATACCAGTGAATTTAACAGTTGAACTTATATCACCTTGCTTCCTTGGTAAGCCATCAAGCCAACTCTGCAGTACGCTCTCTTTCCTTTCTAAGGATATATGAAGTAGCCTTGTTTAGATAGATATGCATCAGATGGGGAGACCAGAGGTCTCAGAGACTGACAATTGATCAGGAAGGACTTTCAACTGAAGACAGGCACGTAGAAAACCCAGAGCTGAGAATACACTGAATCCTGAAGAGATAACAAGCACCTGAATAGCAAAACTTGAGTTCAGTTTTCCCATCCAGGGTACCATATAAGGGCTTGGGTGACAACATCTAAAATCACACGTATTAAGTAACCTAAGAGCAGGGCTTTATTCATTTGTCTTGTTCACCACTGAATAGCAAGGGACTGACATATAGTCTATTCTCAGACATCTTTGTTCATGGAGTGATTGAAAACTGGGAGGACAATGGAATAAGTTCAAAAATAAGAACATGGCTGAAAGCAGTGAAGGCAAGATGCTCCTTTGAGTTTAGTGCCTGGCTGTAGGTGTTTTAATTGATGATAGACTTCTTGCTGTTTGTTAAGAACCCTCTACTTAAAAACAGAGTATGCCATTGGGCAACGATATTTTGTCCAGTGCAAGTTACATTCCTGGCATGTTGTTGTAAGGAGTGGGGAGGAGACATTCATTTTCATTTGCCCTAGGTATCAAAGTCACTATACTGACTTCTTACAGTCCTAAATCCATGCTTGTATAACCATAGGAAAATGGAATCATTCTGAGAATAAACTTATTTGTACTTTATGACCACTTAGGCAATATTACCTCTTTTAGTACTTTAGACACCATTTTACCACATTTAAATTCAGTTAAGTTGATTATAAAATGAACCTGAATACTAATTTTTAAGGTCTTTTGCAATTTTGACACTCTAGTAAATCAGGAATCCAAAATGTGATATCCAAAATCATTCAAAATCATCTGAAGTATGGCCTGTATTTCAGTAAAAAAAAAAAAAAAAAAAAAGGCAGTAAATATTTAGAATGCTGGTTGATTAATTTCCCAGGGCTGCTGTAACAAAGGACCATAAACTAGGTGGCTTAAACCAACAGAAATTTATTGTCTTAGTTTGGGAGTCCAGAAGTCTGAAACCAAGGTTCTAGTGTTTGCTGGCAATCTTTGATATCCCTTGGCTTGAAGATGCATGACTCCAATCTCTGTTTTCATCATATACCTTTCTCCCTATGAATCTCTGTCTTCGTATAGCTGTTTCCTTTTAAGGACACCAGTATGACATTGATACAGTTTGGTGAACTCCTGAACTGAAAATTGAGAATTATGAGTTTTCTTGCCTGTTTGTGATTTTCTTATTTACCATCAATAACCTTAAATCTTATTTACTCCATTATATCCATTGTTCCTTCTATTTGGAGACTTCTAAGATATAATGCTTAAAAAGTACTTATTTTTTAAAAAAAGGATATTTGCCATAAACAGGGAGCTGTCTTCTTCTACCAGGTATTCCCTACCCAAGATACTATGAGTTCAGTTTTTCAAAAATGCTGATGAAGATGAAAAAAATCTAGCGATGTAGATTA
This sequence comes from Plecotus auritus, assembly GCF_963455305.1. NCBI lineage: Eukaryota > Metazoa > Chordata > Mammalia > Chiroptera > Vespertilionidae > Plecotus > Plecotus auritus. The sequence continues at coordinate 62,718,521 of NC_137776.1, read as the reverse complement.
TTTACAAATTTTATTGCATATGTCTATAGCATAGCACATATAGGACTAGCATACTTTTGAGGAATAGTTTTTAGTAATTTTTTTTAAAAATACACTTTTATTGATTTCAGAGAGGAAGGGAGAGGGAGAGAGAGATATAAATATCAACGATGAGAGAGAATCATTGATCAGCTGCCTCTGCATGCTCCACACTAGGGACCGAGCCCGCAACCCAGGCATATGTCCTGATCAAGAATTGAACCATGATCTCCTGGTTCATAAGTAGACACTCAACCACTGAGCCATACCAGTTGGGCAGTATTATTTATGTTGCTATAATAAGTAATGCATTGATCTGCAATTCTTTAAAAAATATTTTTCTTACCGAACAGTATATGTATGAAGATGAATATAAACCCCAAGTGCTTTAAGAATATGAGTAAAGACATTTTATTCTTTCATGATCTCTAGGCCCTGTTATTTTGGAAGCCCTATTCCACATCATCTCTATATATAAAAGCCTAAGCAAATGAATGACCAAACGACCAGTTGAGCAGTCACTATGACACACACTGACCACTAGGGGGTAGACGCTTAATGCAGGAGCTGCCCCCTGGTGGTCAGTGCACTCCCACAGCCAACTTCTTGCAGTCAGCCAAATTCCCGCAGTCCCTCCCCCGAGCCAGCTGGCCCCTATCAGCCTGATCACCGGCCAGGCCAAGGGATCCCACCCATGCATGAATTGGTGCACCGGGCCTCTAGTATGATCATAATAAAATTGCATTTGACATTCCATATCAAATGCAATTTTTCTACAGTAATTTTAAAAGAGTTTAGGAATTTTGTTCTTTAAATTATTTAATGATATGAGTAATTCATGTACTTGATAATTGGCCATAATTTTTCAGCAGTCAGTACGTACTTTGAAATTCTTGCAAAATGAGAAATCTCACAAATTATTTTAAATGCAATTGATTCTAATAAAGTTCCTACAATATTAATTTAACAATTAATAACAACCATGAAATGTTATGTTTTATAGACATTAGTTTATTTTCCAATATTACTTTTTGTTTCTTTTTGGTCCAAACATTTTTTTTAGCTTCAACATTACTGTGAGTCCTTGATAAGCACAATAGCATGAAGCATCATATTTTCAATGACTTCTGGAGAATATCCCTAGAGTAGACCACATGCTACAGTTTCATTCTTATTCACCTAGCCTACTATGTTCACTCAAAAATAGTTGGGCAGTTCATACATGTTACCTAGATTTGTAATATTCAAATATATTGTTTGAACAATGATATCAAGATGGATCTCTTCATATCTTTAGGTTCTAATATTTTCTTTATTACTGTCCAAGGCAAACCCAGAAGACCCAGTGAAAACCAAATACAGAGTAGGATAAAAGTAGGTTTATAGTTGTTCATATGGAAAATAATACAATAATCTACCTATATAAAACCCTAATATGCAAATAGACAGAACGGCAGAAAGACTGGTGGAATGACTGGTCGCTATAATGTACACTGACCACCAGGAGGCAGATGCTCAATGCAGAAGCTGCCCCCAGCCTGCAGACCCCAACTGGTGGTGGTGGCGGGGGGACAGGGCCGGCTGGAGGCGGGTCCAGCAAGCTGGCGGTGCCAGGCCAGCCAAGGCAGGTGCAAGTGGGGGGACCTCCATCGCCCCACTGGTTGCCCCACAAATCGGCCCTGATCACCGGCCAGGGCCTGCCAGGCCTAGGGACCCTACCTGTGTACGAATTTCATGCACCGGGCCTCTAGTTAAGTATAATAAAAGATTTTTCATTTCCACTGAATGGAGTAATATGTCAGAATTCCCACTTCTATTCCACATATCTCTTCATGAGCTGGCCAGATTTTATGAAAAGTTATCAAGGTTGAATTCACCATTTTAATTTTAGTTTTAAAAGAGGTAATCAAGGTTTAGTACAGAAGTGCAAAGTTATCATAAGGTTCAAACATAATGTACACACCCACACAGGAGCATTCCCTTGCTCACAGTCACCCTGTAGCTGTACAGTAGCATTGTGTAATAAAAATTATGTTTTAAACTGTGAAAATAAAAAACAATGTTATTTTTCTTAGTATTGCTTAGCAGTAGATCTGCACCTCCAGATATGTATGATGACATTGCCATCTAATGGGTAACCCACAGAGAGATTTTGCAATTCATAATGAATGTGCTATTGCTTTCCAGATTCTGCTGATTCCAGAGGAAAATCTTAGGTTACCACAGATGCATAAAAAAAGCTTTTTCCCCTAATATGGAAAATAGTGACATAAATCACAAAATAATTCTTTTTTTTTTTTTGATAATTCTGATTATTCCTATTTCCTAGGAAACAAAGGGGGGCAAAATACCAATATTTTGAGGGTGTAATTCCTAAAGCTAAAAGCTCATTTTCAATCAAACTACTTAACACTAATTGTATTTCATGATAGAATAAAGTTCATCAAACTTTTTAAAATATAAATTAGAGAAATCATAAAAAATAAGGAATGGAAATGAACCAAGATTGCTTGGCATGGAAACTGCAATAAAATAAGAATGTAATGGTGAAGAGTGCAAACAAGACCAGCGGACAGTTGTGATCTGACTTAAGCAGATAGATTACAGTTTATCATCCACAACATAAAACATACGAGATCCAATAATCTTTTAAATACTTTCCTGATTTAACATTCCTAATTAAATGTTTTCTTGAGATGTAGCTGTTTCCAGTTAAGAAAATTCTTTTCAAGTAATTCTGAACCCACAATCACATCATCTTTCTCCAGAATTTGCCATTTGCTTTCCAAGGTACTCAATTTAAATCAGTCTTTTTTTCATTTTTTTAAAATCCCAAGTATCACCAATGACACAAGAATCATGAAGATGCATTTTTCTGTAGTACTCTATCCCCAGAAAGAGTCATCACAATCTTAGGAAACAGAGTCTTCTGAGAATTCATCACTCTTGGTATATATTTTCAGCAACATGAATAAAGATCAAAGCAAAGAATCTAAAATTCTGTTTATTTAAGCTTACATAGGATAACCTCATAACCTCATATACTATAAAATCTTCATTTTCTCATTTCCCCTTATCAATTAAGAGAAACAACAAACAGTCAAATCTCAGAGGGAAGGCTGGGTGGGGGTGGGGTGGGGTGGAAGAGGAGGGTGGGAAGAGATCAACCAAAGAACTTGTATGCATATATGCATAACTAACGGACATAGACAATAGGATGATGAAGGCCTGGAAGGGGTGGGGGAAAGGGGCTGGCTAGAAGGGGTCAATAGAAAAAAGAGGGACATCTGTAATACTTCCAACCATATTTTTTAATATAACTTTAAAGAAAAGGTTGTGTGCTGTATTCTATTTATGGGCCATAATTTTCTGGCCCCTGCATGTGAGTTTTGCCAGGATAATTAATCCAAGCTTCTTTGTATTCTTTAACAATTAAATCTTGGGCTTTATTGCCAGCACTATCTCCTTCCTAGTGTGAGGAAATGAAAGTTTCTGTGTTATGGAAGCTCTCTGTTTTCACAGCATGCCCTGAGTTGATAGTTGACTAACCTAAACCTCTTTTTTTTTTTTTCCCTTTGGTGTGCTTCTGTTGGCTAGTAAATCCAATCCCGTCCCTAATTGTTATAATTAGTATTGCTCTCAGATCTTCCAATTCTAGAGCAATTTCTTAAGGTATATATACCTTAGGACAATATTCTGCAAGTGAAGAAAGGTTGAGCAATCATGAGACTTCTCCAAGCTAGGATTTCACCAACAACAAGCTCATTGTCACCATCTCAATGTGCAGTGATTCAATTCCAGATTTCCAACCAGAGTGCTCACTAAGTTCTTCCAATAGCATTTAGGTGCATTTGATTTATTTAGGTGTTCGCAGTAAGCATGGGAGGTGAGTGAGTGAGGAAATAAAAAAGACCTTAAAGAAGAAGGTCAATAAAGGGAGCAGTAATAGGAGCAGGTGACTACTGCAGCTCAATTCTAATAGGAATCCACTGAACAACGAAATAACACACAGTTCAGCATTGTTCCAAAGAAGGAAGAGAACGCTGGGATATTCATCTAACATCTCCCATCCCTAATTCTTGTTTCTGGGCATTAATAGGCCCCCTGAGCCCCTTCATTAAGCTCCTGGCACTGGTTGGCCACTCCTTAATGAAAGGAGGACACTCTCAGGCAGGGAGGTACAGAGAACTATTGATGTGTTTAGGAAATGTCTGCTGATAACATCCAAGTAGGTTGAGCAAATATGTGCAGGGACTAACAAATACGGAAAGTCTCTTACAGACTTTAAATTGAGTGATCTGGGTAAACCACTGTGTGGAGGTAACATCTGAGTTTTGACTAAATAGAGATCATATGAAAGGAACAATAAAATAATTTTAAAAGGATATTTAACATAATTGTTTTAAACAAATAGTGAATAAATTAAAATGGCATGGTTTGAAGTGAGTAGTTATGGCATTATATATGGCTGCATATAGATATCTCAGTGCTCAATGTGATAAGGGAGAATCCATGCCATGGGAAATCCTGCAACACTTCAACAAGAGGGTTTGGGAAGGACTATGACAGGATTTTGCCTCATGTTTGGTGATTTGGGTGAGGATTGAGGATTTAAAGAAACAGATTTTGCTCTAGATGAGATGCTGTGAGAGGCAGGAGGAATACTATGACTGAATATCTTCATCTTATCTAGGAGGTCATATTAGACTGAAACTAAAATATAATTGTAAAGAAGTGGCAGTCATTCACATCAGCTGGGACAAAGGGATAGCTGATATTTTCTGGTTATAGAAGGTCCATGTGTTGTCTGTGTACACATATGATATGGAATTTATCTTGATTTACCCGGTCACAGAATGGCCTTGTCTGATGGTGGTGTTATGTGAAATTGTTACTAGTACACCAAGGCCTAACTATGAGCATCCAGTCAGCTCATATCAACACCATAGCTCAGGAGATTATACAAGATCCTGGATTACAGGGGATGCTTTCCTCTTTCCCAAGAGGACAAACAGAGTCCTTTTAATTTTAAGCAACGACATAATTTTTTTAACTTAATAAATCTTTATTGTTCAGATTATTGCAATTGTTCCTCTTTTCCCCCCCCATAGCTCCCCTCCACCTGGTTCCCACCCCACCTTCTGCCCTTACCCCCCCCCCGACTGTCCTCATCCATAGGTGTACGATTTTTGTCCAGTCTCTTCCCGCACCCCCCACACCCCTTTCCCCCTGAGAATTGTCAGTCCACTCCCTTTCTATGCCCCTGATTCTATTATATTCACCAGTTTATTCTGTTCATCAGATTTTTTTATTCACTTGATTTTTAGATTCACTTGTTGATAGATATGTATTTGTTGTTCATAATTTTTATCTTTACCTTTTTCTTCTTCTTCCTCTTCTTAAAGAATACCTTTCAGCATCCTATCTAATAAAAGAGTAATATGCAAATTAACCATCACTCCGCTACACCCACAAGCCACGCCCACCAGCCACGCCCACCAGCCAATCAGGAGCAAATATGCAAATAAACCCAACCAAGATGGCTACAGCCACAGAGAGTAGGAGGAAGGCTTGGGTTTCCCCAGCAATGGAGGAAGCCAAGCTTTCCGCCTGCCCTTGCCGGCCTAGGCCTCCACTCAAGGCTACAAAGTTTCAATGATAGAAGATACATAAACCCAAACAGAAATGGCTGCAGCCACGGAGCTGGAAAGAGCAGGAGGCTAGGGTTGCCCCTGGTGATGGAGGAAGCTAAGCTTTCTGCACACCCTGGTCAGCCCAGGCCTCCACTTAAGGCTACAAAGTTTCAATTACAGAAGATACATAAATTAAAAAAAAATGGCTGCCGCCACGGAGCAATCAGAAGGCTTGGCTCCACTCCAGGCTACAAAGTTTCAATTGTAGAAGATAAATAAACCCCAGATACCAGAGCCTCGCTTGGGTTGCCAGGGGGCATGCTGGCCTGCAAACCACCACAGGCCCCTTGCCAAGGCCACCTCACGCCCCAAGGGAACCCCCACCCTGATCCGGGACACCTCTAAGGGCAAACCAGCTGGCCCCCACCCATGCAGGGGAAGACAGTTAGGGGTGACCAAGCTGGCAGAGGAGGGAAGTTGGGGGCAACCAGGCCTGCAGGGAAAGGCAGTTGGGAGGGACCCAGGCCTGCAGGGGAGAGCAGTTGGGGGGGACCAGGCCTGCAGGGGAGGGCCATTAGGGGTGACCAGGCCTGCAGGGGAGGGGAATTGGGAGGGGGGGACCCAGACCTGCAGGGGAAAGCAGTTGGGGGGGGACCAGGCCTGCAGGGGAGGGAAGTTAGGGGTGACCAGGCCTGCATGGGAGGGCAGTTAGGCATGAATCAGGCTGGCAGGGGAGTGGTTAGGGGGTGATCAGGCCGGCAGGCAGAAGCGGTTAGGGGCAATCAGGAAGGCAGGCAGGCGAGCAGTTGGGAGCCAGCAGTCCTGGATTGTGAGAGGGATGTTCGACTGCCCACCGGGATCGGGCCTAAATGGGCAGTCGGACATCCCTCGAGGGGTTCCAGATTGGAGAGGGTGCAGGCTGGGCTGAGGGACACCCCCCTCCCCCATGCACGAATTTTGTGCACCAGGCCTCTAGTTTCATATAATACTGGTTTGGTATTGATGAACTCCTTTAGCTTTTTCTTATCTGTAAAGCTCTTTATCTGACAATCAATTCTGAATGATAGCTTTGCTGGGTAAAGTAATCTTGGTTGTAGGTTCTTGCTATTCATCACTTTGAATATTTCTTGCCACTCCCATCTGGCCTGCATAGTTTCTGTTGAGAAATCAGCTGACAAGTGTATGAGTGCTCCCTTGTAGATAATTAACTGTTCTTCTCTTGCTGCTTTTAATATTCTCTCTTGGTCTTTTGCTCTTGGCATTTTAATTATGATGTGTCTTGGTGTGGTCCTCTTTGGATTCCTTTTGTTTGGGGTTCTGTGTGCTTCCTGGACTTGTAAGTCTATTTCTTTCACCAGGTGGGAGAAGTTTTTGGTCATTCTTTCTTCAAATAGGTTTTCAGTATCTTGCTCTCTCTCTTCTTCTGGCACCCCCATAATTCAGATGTTGGTACACTTGAGGTTGTCCCAGAGGCTCCTTACACTATCTTCAAGTTTTTGGATTCTTTTTTCTTTTTGCTTTTCCGGCTGAGTGTTCTTTGGTTCTTTGTATTTCAAATCTTTGACTTGATTCTTGCATTCCTCTAGTCTGCTGTTAGGTCTCTGTATAATATTTTTTATTTCAGTCAGTGTATGTTTAATTTCTATTTGGTCCTTTTTCATATCCTCAAGGGTCTTGCTAAATTTATTGGCCTTTTCTAGGAAATTCTTGAAAAACCTTATAACCATGGTTTTGAACTCTATATCCAGTCATTTGCTTTTCTCCATTTCTTTCATTTGTGATCTGTTTCTTTGTCTCCGCATTTTCGTTGCTTCCCTGAATTGATAGAGTGGCTTTGTGTGCTAGGTGTCCTATAGGGCCCAGTGGTTCAGCCTCCCCAGTTACCTGAGGTGGACACTCATGGTGCACTCCTTTGTGGGCAGTGTGCACAGTCTTGTTGTAAATAAGCCTTGATTGTTGTTGGTATCACTGGGAGGAATTGACCTCCAGGCCAATTAGCTGTGAGGATCAGCTATGTCTACGCTGGAAGAACTTCTGTGCTGGAGACACCCTTATGACACAAGTCTTGCAAAATTGCAAAAGCCTCTGTGCTCAGCTTGGTTGGGGCGGAGTCTCAGGGCAGAACAGTCAGCCTTAGCTTCCCATCAGCCCTGCCCTAAGAGGCCCCTGGGTTTCAGTGTCCCTTGGTAATCACTGCAAGCTCCTCTGAGAGAAAGCTGCCCTCAAGTTTCACCCACTGCCAGACAGTCCAGTTTCTCCCCGAATGAGTCTGGGTTCCCAGAGTCTTGCCCGGAACTGGAGTTCAGCGCAGTCGGGAGCTTCTGTCTCCCTCCCACTTGAGAAAGCCAGCTGCGCACTCAGCAGTCAGTCCTCTCCGTGCGCGCCTCCGTACCTCTGCCTTCACAGCTCCCCTGAGTCTCAGTATGCTTTTCTCTTTTCCTGACATTCCAGATTCCCCCTGAATGCATCTGGGTTCCCAGAGTCTTGCCTGGAACTGGAGTTCAGCGCAGTCGGGAGCTTCTGTCTCCCTCCGGCTTGAGAAAGCCAGCCATGCACTCAGTCACCAGTCCTCTCCGCGCACACGCGTCTCCATACCTCAGCCTTTTGCAGCTCCTCTGAGTCTCAATGTGCTTTTCTCTTTCCTTCTAGTTGTAGAATTTCCACTCAACCAGCTTTCCTGTGGTTCTGGATGGTGTCTGTTTTGTCTTTTAGTTGTAGTTTTGAAATTGTTGTACAAGGCAGCAGTTTAGGTGTTTACCTATGCCACCATCTTGGTTTCTCCAGCAATGACATAAATTTTATGCAACAAAAGTAATTTACAAATAAGTCTGTATGGTAAATTTAATCACTTGGGTGAGACTAGAAAAGTGAGATTATTATTTGTTTTTGCATTCCTCAATCATTTCAGTTCATGATACATTCATTTTGCATTTTTAGAAAAATCTATATATCTCAATAAATATAAAATTCTGATAATCACTTAATACTTTAATTGTATTGCATAATATATGATATGTTTATATTAGCTAGAAAATTGCATAACCTAGATTATTTTTAAAAGCTTTTATTTACTATCACCCTTATAGCCCACTTACTTGTTTATAATATAAACTAGAGGCCCAGTGCATGAAATTCATGTGTGGGGGGGTGTGGTCCCTCAGCTGGGCCTGCACCCTCTCCCACAGGGATCGGGCCTAAACCGGCAGCTGGACATCCTTCTTCCAATCCGGGACTGCTGGCTTGTAACTGTTCACCTGCCTTCCTGCCTGAGCGCCCCCAACCTCTCTGACTGCCTGCCTGATTGCCCCTAACTGCCTCTGCCTTGGCCCCTGCCACTGTGGCATTGTCCAGAAGGATGTCCAGAAGGATGTCCAGAAGACTTCCGGTCTATTCAGTCTAATTAGCATATTACCCTTTTATTATATAGGATGTTGATGAATGTTATTAAACTTACTTATCCCAAATTTTCCAGAATTACCACTCTGGGTAAGTTTTTCTATGCTGATGGAAGGTGATGTCTCTGTGTACTCTAGAAAACATAATTACTCTTTTATCAAAAAGAAAAGAAATAGTCCTATCATAAAAATTAAAATATTTCTAAACTGAGATTAGTTTCTCAACATTTGAAATATTACCTTTATTTTCAAAATAATAGCATATTTTGGGCAAATTAATATTTTACTTTTTATTCTGTAACATCAAAATGTAAAGAAAGAGAAAAGAAAGGAAAACATAAATACATAATTTATAAAAATAAGTTATGTTATTCAGCAAGGAAGGATTTTAAGAATATGGGCATATTTTCTTCCTGCACTTGTATTTTAGGTTATTGACAATATGAATTTTGTTTTCAAAATTCAAATTTCTACTAGTACATGAGCACTTATCAGAAATAGAAATTATAATTTCTGAATCATCAAATAAACTATTATTTCTCTTTATTACATTTACTAAATAATATGCAACATTAAATTCCTGCAACATTTTCAATTTCAAATATATTTAGGAAAAAAATTCTGGAAGACCTTGTGTTTTACACACACACAGTTTAATGAGATTAACCCAATCCCCAGTGATCACCATCACTTGAGATTTGGCTCTACCATGGAAGAGTCAAATCTAAGATACAGGTTAATAATGTAGGAAGGAAAATAGAAAGCATCTATCCATTTTCTATGCTATGTCATGCTAGAATGCCACTCAGCAGGAAAAAAAAGCCTCGATATTTGTTATAGACCAGTTAATACCCATAAGCTTTATATAAATGCTTTCCATTCTTCTATTAATGTCCCAGACAAATGAGAAAGTTGTCCATCTGTGTGCTTCTTCTGGGACAACCTTCTACTGCTTTCCCTTTGCGCTAGCTGCTAAACCTGGCCAGCCTTAGTAATAACTCAGGCAATGCCTCTTCTCCATCTGTTACTGCCTCAGTAATTACATTTAGTGCCCAGAAGAGATTTATTGTGAAAAGAATTAATGATAAGTAACATCAGAAATGTAGAGTATATAGGCATACGTTACTGTTTTACTTAAAAATGACCAGAAAGAACACACAATTGAAGTAACTTTAAAAATCACATTTTTAAGTGACCAGATAATAGATCCCATTGAACATAAATCCTCACTCTCTATATATCATATAAAAGATTAAAGGTCTTTGTTTTACATGAAGAGCGAGGATTAGATGATTGGTAAAATCTTTTCTAGATCTATAATTCCATAATTTGAACATAGAAAAAGGACATATTCTAGTGGAGAGTATATAAGAAGAGGAACTTACGTGCTGCAGAGATGCTGCCTCCTAATGATTTCATATGCCCAAATCATCACCTACCACAGGGTGTGAAACCCTGGGTAGTGGGACAAATACAGGAGTACAGGCTTAATTCCAAGTATTATAAAAAGAATTGAACAAACTGGTCCTCTCTTTACACCTCTGAGAAATAGAAAAAACATATGTCACATCATTTAAACACTTCCAAGTACAGCAAAAATATTTTAGAAATTTCTATTCTAAACATTGCCATAATTACAATTCTCAGCCTTTTGCTATGCTTTATGTATAATATCATTATCACTTAGTTAAGTATGATTAGTGAGATTACTTACAATAAATTTTGTTTGTTGGAATTTCACTAGTCAATGTAATTCATTTCTCTTATTTGAGTTTCATGCCATGGTTCATGAAATTTCTTTCGAGTTTTCCCACTGTCATAAAATCTAAAGAGTACAATTAAACTGGGTCTAACATTCTTTGCCACCAATAGCATTTTCCTTTATTTCAAGATTCTTCCATGATTTAAAATTCACAACTGGTAGGTATTTAGGGAAAAATAACTGCTCTCAGTATATCCTTCTTTATTTCTGAGAAATTAAGTTTTGGTTGAGTCAATACAGGACATACATAAAGTCCATATTTGTTTAAAGAAGACATTTATCAGTATAAAACTAGTGATTTCAGTATAGACTTTGTCTTTATTCAGTGATCTTAAAGGAACAAGTTACAGTTAAAGATTGAATGGAAGACCCTGCCATTGTTGCTCCACATCTGGTTGTTGCTGTTTACATTCCTTTGTTGAGCCTATAGCTTCATAAGCTTTTTGGCAGGTATATGCTGAACACTCAAGCCATGGATACTGACAACTGATTTGTCTGTTTAATCTGTCTTTTTCCATGAACATATCTATTGCCTCATCTTGATTTATAAGCAAAACCTGGGAAACCTACAAAAATGTTGTTGTTTTTTATTTAGGAATAATATAGAAAACGTTGCTGCTATTTCTGGTAAAGAAAATCAATTTTGTATAGTTTATTTCAACCTAAAATGTAAATTTTACCTAAATAAAAAAATAAATAAAAATAAGGTTAGTGGATCATCATCATTATATTTTACCTTAATACTAACTTTACAATGTTTAAAATAAAATTAGTTATCTTCTACTCATCAATCTATAGTAAATTTCTATTTCAATTTTTATATCATGTCTTCCCCATGTCCCTTAATTTTTACTTCAGTGAAATACTAACATATTTCACCCATTTCCATGTACAATAAATCTATCCATATATACATATGTAGAATGCAATATGTATGTTACTATAACATCTTTTTTACTTAAGTACACATATAATATATGCAATACTCAATATGTATATGTTACTATAATATCTTCCTTTTACTTACATATATATTTTTTAAAGAAAGTGTAGCATCTGCATCAGTTACCTATTGCCATGTATGAAAACCACTTCAAAACTCACATTGTTTCAAGTTAGCTGTGCAGCTTTTTCTGCCTTGACTAGATCATACATGTAATTTTGGGTTGATACACAGTCTGCTCATCTTTAGTTCGCTTTCTGAGATGTTTGAGAGTAGGCTGACTGATATTTGCTCTAGAATGGCTTCATCAGAAGGGTTGAGATGACTCCAGGTTGTAGCTCACCATCCAGCAGGTGGGCGGTCTTACTTAAGCTTCTCTTGGGGGTGGCAGGGTTCACAGGAAGAGAGAAGAAGCAGAAAAATCCACAGTCCATCCAAAATTCAAGATGTGGGGAAGTAGATTCTACTTCTTGAGAGGAGGAGCTGTAAAATCATACTGCTTTTGAAGCATTGGATGGAGAATTGGGTGAAAACTTAGAGCCATTTTGTAATTAACTTCTACATTGTCTATTAATATCTGTCACACAACTCTAATGTGTTCACTATTGTATGCCAGCACCTAGAAGACTATCTGGAACATAGGAGACACTCAGATATTTGTTGGATGAGTGAATGTAAAATCCCAACCTACTAGGAATACTACCACTTTTATGGGATATAATATTTTTGCCTTGTCAACATTTATGTCAACATTTATTGTCTTCTAGCATGTCTTTCCAGAGTGTAGAGGTTTGAAAGCTAACCCCTTTATTTTACAGACAGCTTTGTTGTTAGTTTGCTTATGTAGGCTGGGCTTTTCAAAACAAATGTTTCAGAGTGACTTGGGAGAAGAAAATAAATTATGTAAGGTAGTGCCCACTCTAGGAGGTCATTTTTCTTTCAGAAATAGTGATTAATGTTTTGTGGTGGTTGTTGTGCATGTGTTTTATTTTTTTTCTGGCACATATATGGAAGTTTCTAGTGTCTGATTCTTAAGATCATATTCAAGCAATAGCTTCTAGGTATCTAAATTTTAATCTTTGAACCCCAGACCTTTATTTCCTTTCAAACGAAAGATTAAAAAATAAGTGTTAAGTGCCTATGCTAATAAGTAATTCACTTTCATATTTTATGTTTTTAAAGCGATGGAAAATATATTTTTAGATTTTTTTCTAATTGTTTTTTCCAAAATGAATCACCAGGAGTGGGTAGTAATTAATGATCTTTGAGATGTTCTACATAACATCTGAAATGCAAGCTTTAAGAAGACAGAATGTCACCTAATTAGTCACATCAGGTCTAATGAACTAGGACCTCCTCCATGTACCTCAAGAGATAGTTCACCAACAACCATTATGTGTTTAAAATGTGAAAGTACTGACAGCATGAAGCCCCTTAAGTTTGCATTTCCAATGAAGAGTCTTGACTTTCCATCAGAATATGTGGTTCATGTGATTATATTAGTTGAGATTCTCAAACCCAAATTAGAAAAGCCTTAGAGTTAATCTAATAGGTTCATGTTTACACAGTATTAGATCTATAGAGTGTCATAATAACCTTGGTCATTGTATGCAGATTTATTTTTCAAGGGAGAGACCTCAGTCCTAATCTCACACAAAAGAAAAGGTGTAATAGAGATTTATCTATAGGAATGAACAAAAATTCATGAGAGGCATGGTTTATTAAGAGTATATATTCTGTCTCTTGGAAAATTGGCTTGGAAAACAGAAACTTAATTTCCCAAATTAATGCATTAGTCATTTAATATTTCTCCAATTATCAAATTGAAAAGCAAGTCTCCCTGAATTGCTATTGTTACAAATAAAAAATAAAATTCTGATTTCTCTAATTTTTAAATAAATGGATTACACAATTCTGCTCTTTTCTCCTTCCAACAGCAAAATTTAAGACAAAAAACAAATTTCATTTAAAACTAAGATTATATTTAACTAGTGATTAATATTATCATATTTAAACACCCATTAAAATTTCAAAAGTTTGCTGTAATGTTTCTTCATCTAAGTTTTTATGGTTTACAAGAAGTAACACATACAGTGATTTAAATGTAAATTAGTTCTTGTAAAAGCTTTTGAAAGACAAGGAGGTTAATTTTCAAATGTTTGTAGCTTTAAGACTATTGGCACTATGAAATATATCAGATACTATTATGCTAAGTGAAATAAGCCAGTTAGAGAAAGACAAATACCATACGATCTCACTTATCGTATATGTGAGGAAGCTAATGAACAAAATAAACTGACAAACAAAATAGAAAGAGAAGCATGGATACATGGAACAGACTGACAGTTTTCCGAATGGAAAGGGCAGGGAGCACCCTATGAAAAAAGTGAAGGGATTAGTCCAAGAAAATATATGTAAAACCTATAGACACAGCTAAGAGTGTGGTGATTGCCAGAGGGAAGGGGGTTGAGAGATGGGGAAAGGTGGGCAAAGGAACAGGTGTGGGCATTGGTAATAGTGTCAACAATTAAAATAAAGTAAAAAATAATGAGTGACAATAAATTATTGGTGTAAAAGGAGTAGAATTATTCCTCTTTGGGAGCCAAATTACTTTAGAGTTTTGCAGTAGTACAGTGTAAAAAACTAACAGTTTTGTCTGAGGACAAAAACAATTTATAGGCAGGAATAAGACTCAGTCTTTGATTCTTTCCCCAGTGTTCTATGTAACTTGTTTATGTAAGTCACGTTTACCTTTTAATAGTGTTAGTTAAGAGTATCGGGAACGACAGACCAACCAGAATGACCAGTGGTTTTGACACGCACTGTGGCAGCCAAACAGCCTGATCCAGGCCCTGATCAGTGGACCCTCCCTCCCACCCCCACAGACCAGCCCCGCCCCAGATAGGCCCCCAACACCCAGATCGGGGGCAGGGCTGGCTGGCCAACTGCCCGTGGCCCCTCCCCCCATCAGCCTAGCCCGATGGGCCCCCATTGGGGTGGGACAGCTGGACCTCACCCATGCATGAATTTGGGCACTGGGCCTCTAGTTTAACAAAATAATTGACCTGGAATGTTAAGGTTATGAAAGATTGAAAAATGTTCCAGCTAAAGAGATTAAAACACCATGACGAAGAAAGAAACTAACAGCAATATGTGATCATAGATTGGATCCTGAAGAGAGAAAAAAAGTGTCAATAAAAGACATTATTGAGAAAATTGAAAAAATTTATTATGAACTCTAGATTATATAACAGTATTATATCAACAGTATTTTATTGCCCATATAAGAAACCTCCAATCCTGTATATTTATGAGTTTATTTGAGCCAAACTGACAAAAACTGCCAGGAAGCAAAATCTCAATAGTTTGAGAAAATGCTCTGGAGAATGGCAGTTTTAAAGTTTATGTTATACATTAGAATGAAAGGAAGACGCATAAGGAGGGTTACATGAAATCCACTGATGGTAGATTAGGGAGGTGGGAGAAAGCAAAGTGGGGGCAGAGGGGGGAGGACCACCTCTGAGATTGGATAAAAAGTAAAATGAAGCTACAAATACTTCTTTTACATTGGTGGGTATAAGATAGTTAACAATAGACAGAGAGATGGTGTGGGAGGAATAAATAACAGTGAGGGGTTGTGGTCTCCTGCTCTGGTAAGATATTGTGCCCTGAGGGGTCTGGGAAAAAGGAGATTGCTATGACATTCCAAAGGTATGTTATCCTAGAATCAAAAAGACAATAAGACCAGTTCAATTAAAGTAATAGTTAACTTTTGTCAGGGAAGATACTGGGCTTAGACATGACTATTGACCATGACTCTTGGTTAGTTAAGAAGTTTTAATTTCAGACCATCCTATGCGGTTATTTTAGGTTTCTGAGCTTGTAAGGCCACTATGCAGACCTCCCATGAGTTTGTCAGGTTTGGTATGTGACCCCTTTCATCCACAATATCAATATCAATTATATAACAGATTTCCTGACTTTTGTAATTAAAGTTGTATAAAATAATGTCCTTGTTTTTAGAATACATATAGTTACCGTATTTTCCCATGTATAAAACTTTTCCAACCCAAAATTAAGAAATCAGTATTTTAAACATTTTGCTCTTTTTCCTCTTAAGGCCTTCTTCTTTTGGGGCATGTTAAGGAGTTGTTCTTCCTGTTTTCTCCACTGTATGATCATACACTCAGTGGGAGGAGGTCCAAATTGTCTCTCTGCAGCTCTATTTCCATGCTCTTTTGCCTAGTTGATTACATTCAGTTTGAATTTTGCAGATTAAGACTATCGCTTACTGGTATTTACCTTTTTATTTTTTGACATCTTTATGGGCTCAGAATGCTCAGGTCCCTGTTGCATGCCACCTCCACCTCCAATTACAGCATCAGCTGAAGTCAGTAACAATAAGGCTCGTGATGGAAGAAAGCCTGTTTGACAAGATATGGGCAGCTATGCACCTGTGTGGCTCCTTCCTCGGCTGACTTCCGTGTATAAGACGCCCCTCAATTTTCAGTCTAATGATTTTAGGGAAAAAAAATAACATCTTATACACAGAAAAATACGGTATATGTAAAAGTAAATTACCAGGATAAGTACAACTTACTCTCAATGGCATGGCTTAAAAAATTGTGATAGGAAAAAATAGGGCAAGTGTTAATAATCAATGCACCTGAGTAAATGATGAGTAATGAGTTGTTGTTATTCTTATTATTATTATTAATAATATTATTAGCTAAGTTTGAATTTATGATAATACATTTACAAAAGAAGAGTAATATTGTATCCATAAAATGAATTATATTAATTTTAGATAAATATAGATATGTGTGTATTTAAATACTACTGTATGTTTCAGGATCCTTGTAAATATTTTCTTCAAGGAAAAAGGCTTTTCTATATCTGTGTGGTAAGTAAGCATGGATCTTTTTCCACTTACAATGATCAAAACTACAGAAAATTTGGGACATTAGAGAAAAATAATAATAATAATTCTTGTAAATTTAAGGCAGAAATATTCCTCAGCTTTCCAAAAGATGAAACTCAAAACTAAGGTTTTAAAACAAATTTGTGTTAACTTCTTCACTAAATGAAAGGAGATATGGATCAGAGCCAGATATTGTATCATCTTGGTTAGAGCTCCTCTCAGTGGTGCTTTTTAGAAGTGCACACATATATATGCCTAAATTTAAGGTCCCACAAAATGTAACTTTACAAATAAAGAAATAAAAGGACTTATGTAAAGACTCTGAAAGATATTGTCCTGAAACTACTTACATTTCTTTTATATATACCTGAAAAATGCTAAAACCAGGCTACTTAGAGCAGTACAAAGTATACAAATTCTTCCATTTAAGCCATCATGACCAGTCTTTCTACATCAGAGACATAAAACAAACAAAAACAAACAAACAAACAAAAAAAAACCAAAGAAAAAAATTTTAATGTTCTAAAGCTAGAAATATCATTGGAAGAGTCTATCTGGATTATAAAACCTAAGGAACAAATATGATAGTATACTATAACACATTTCTTGCCTATTTTTTTCATAGGAAATATTTGTTTGAGGAGCTGAAGTGAAAGTATAACTCATAACAACATATCTTTGCTTTCTTTTATTTCATAATTGATATGAAACTAAATTTCTTATGTGTTAGGCACTCAAAAACACATAAGGTGACAATTCCAATAAAAATGTATGGGAATATACTGAATTTGCATTTTGAATATATAAATATTTTGTTTGAGTCAGATAGTTTTCAACTATTTGATCTATAAGCCAGAAAGAAGGTAAAGCAGAAAAAGAAATGGAATGATGACACAGAATAGGATCTAAAATGTTCTCGTTTTGTAGTAGACATTGTGAGTGCGTGTGTGCGTGTGTGTGTGTGTGTGTGTGTGCGTGTGTGTGTGTGTGTGTGTGTGTGTGGTGCAGGGAGGAAATTGCGCAATACTACTGTCTTCCCCTGGAAATAGTCCTCTCCTTCTTAGGCGGAATTATTTGAAAATACAGCTTCCACCTGTGATTCCAGCGAAAGACGGCTTGGTCCTGCCTTCCTGACCACAGTGAATGGTAGCCTCACAGTGAATGAGTCAATATGAAGCACAGCCTCCACGTTGTCCCCAGTGATTGCCACCTCCTGGTTTCCGCAGCTTAATCCATGAGACCGGAGTCGGGTTGCATTGCCAATAGAACATGCCAAAGTGATCGTAAGCATTAGGTTATAAAAGTGATCTAACATTAGGTTATAAAAGTCACTGTGGTGCTCATCTTGTCCATTTTCTTCTTTCCTCTTTTCTCCCCACCTCTTCTCTCCTCTTTTTTCCTTTCTTCTTCTTTCCTTCGCTATCTCTTTCTTATCACTTGCTCAAGCAGAAGTTAGCTGCCACAAGGTTGCATGGTGAGAAACAGAAGACTTTTTTTAAACATGTTTTATTGATTTTAAATATATTTTATTTATTTCAGAGAGAAAGGGAGAGGGATAGAGAGATAGAAACATCAATGATGAGAGAGAGTCATTGATTACTACCTCCTGCATGCTTCACACTGGGGATCGAGCCAGCAACCAGGGCATGTGCCCTGGACCAGGAATCTAACTATGACTTCCTGGTTCACAGGTTGATGCTCAATCACCGAGCTATGCTGGCCAGGCTGTTTTATTGATTTTAGAGAGAGAAGAAGGGAGAGGAAGAGAGAGAGAGAGAGATCAGTTGCCTCCTTCACAAGTCCAACCAGGAATCGAACCTGAAACTTGGGTGACTGTCAGAGACAACATGAACACTGTACAGCACTGCTGCTCTGAGTTGCTCTGAATCCATATATTCTTCTAAATTCTTCCCGACTACTCCAGGGCAGGTTCCTTCTGGAACCCTGGCCACTGTACTAACTGTTGGGAACTTAGTCCAAGTTCCTCCTTTATCTTCTGCTCACTAGGTACAGGTGCCGGGTCCGAGCCCCTCTGCCTGGGGCTGGACCTCCCAGGATGCCTGGTCTTAGAGAAGCCATGAGCAGTTGTGGGTGTATAAGAATGAGTCTTTATTGCAGAATTCAGTGGCCATAAGCCATTAGACAAGACAGTCCTTCATAACAGTGTCCCAATCAGGCAGCCATACACCACCTGGTAAATACATATCTTTCCCACACATTAGCACCTCTAATAGTCTTCGTATCCACAGTCTTATCTGAGCAGTTGCACGCTGCCCCCTAGGCTCAGGCCTCACATCGTAGCAGTACCTAAGCTCTCTCTTAGAGCTACATCCTCGGTAGCCTTCCTGGCTCAGCAGCTTCTCCTAGCTCCCCTGCCCAGCACACTGGCTGGTCTCTGCCGCCTCACATAGTAACTACATCTGAGCTTCTCTCACAGCTCTGCCTGAGCTCTCTAGCCTTAGCAATGTACTATTTACACAAAGGAGGCTAGTTGCCAACAGTGACAGCCATCATTTGGCTACAGCAAGGCACAGTGTACCGTGAGATCGCTGTGGCCTTGCAGCTGTGTAATTCCTGGACATTCTGAATAGGAATCCCATGTTCAGAGCGGCCATGGCCAGTCTGGCATATTAATAACGAGGCCTTTCACACTCTGAGTGGCCTTGGCTGTGTGGGGACTCTGGCGTGGTTCCCACAGTTCCCTGACCGGGAATCCAACTGGAGACTTTTCAATGCATGAGATAAAACTCAACCAACTGAGCCACCCCAGCCAGGCCAAGACTTACTTTTCTATGCTATTTTTGGTGTAATCGCCATAGTGTCAGTCTGAGGAATATTCTTACTTTCTTTGCCGGATGAAATCATACCTGGTAAAATCCTACTCATTTTTTCCATTCTCACATCAAATATCATCTCCATATGGAAGCATAATTGACTCTGTGAATATTTATGGCCTAAGAATAGTTCCATTGTCTTTAATATTCTTATTGCCTCAGTGAACTTGTGGCTGGACTGAGGTATTATTTGACTGTTCTGTTATCGGCCATACCGCCTTCAGATACCCAACAGAACCCCAAAGGACAAGGGAAGTACACTTAAGTATGTGTGTTAGTATGAATTGATGGAAAAGCTGAAATAATAAGAAAATAGATAATGTGCAAATAGATTCTGTGTAGCAAAAATCTTTCATGCTTTAACCAGTATCCTGCCAAAGTAATTTGTGAAAATGAACAGCATTACCTGAAATTCATGAATATCCCCTTTTAGTGATATTGCTTTAATCTGTGCCCCTATTGTTTTAGAATAGCAGATGGTAGATCAGGCCAACTCTCAAGAAAAAATATGTATAACATGGCACATTGAGTTTTCTCTACTTACTCTACTCTCAGGGCTGAGTCTCTGCAGTTCTTGCATAGCAGGTTTTTAATATTGATATGTAATAGTGGCACTCTATGTATTCTATTTTTACCTTTTTGAAGTAGAACTTATAAAATACACCCATCATTATTCTAACCTATATAAAATACACTCATCATTACACATTTAGTTGGCCTAACAGGCATATAATTTTCTTTGAGTTTTTAGTCACCAGATCATGAGAAGATATATTCTGGACATGAAATTGAATGTAATTGCTATATAGGATACTGATATTTTCCCCCTGGTTATTTGTGAATACTTTTCACATATGGGAAAAATAATTGGTTGGCAAAAGGAACAGATCATTATGGTGACTGATAAGTTGTCCCTTTTAAGTCCATTCTCTCATTGGTATTAAGTTTCTAGGGTACATGGATTCCCAGTTAAAAAAATATAATTCTCGCCCTGACTGCTGTGTCTTAGTGGTTAGAGCATCAGCTGGGGCACCAAAGGGTCTTGGGTTCGATTCCTGGTCCAGGGCATGTACCTGGGTTGCAGGTTTGATCCCCAGCTTTGGTCAGGGTGCATGCAGAAAGCAACCAATTGATTTCTCTCTCTCATATTGATTTCTCCCCCTCTCTCCCTCGCTCTTCCCCACTTCCACTCTCTCTAAAAACCAGTGGGAATAATATCCTCGGGTAACAACAAAAGAAAATAAACACACACACACACAAAAAAAAACTTAATTGTATTCTTTGCACCTAATTTTGAAATATACACTAACAGATTTCAGAACTTACTGACTTCTACTATAACTGGTACAGCATAGTGTTGGGATAAAGACAGATATAGGTAACTAAAACAAAATAGACAATCCAGAAATAGATGCACGTATATGTGTTCTATTACTTTCCAAACACAATGCAAAGAAAATTTCTTGGTGAAAGAGTATTTTTCTCAACAAATGATGCTGAAGAATTCAATATACAAATGCTAAAATGAACTATGATAATATACCACATTGTTATACTCAATTTTATTCAAAATGTCTCATAAATCCAAATGCAAAATGTAAAACTATAAAAAGCCTGGAAGAAAATTTTTAGGGAAAAAATAAACTTGTGAACCTATAGTAGGCAATATTTTCTTCAAAATATCTCTAAAAGCAGAATTTATTAAAGAAAAATTTTATAAATTGGATCTCATCAAAATAAAGGGAAAATCACATATAATGTCAGAAATCTTACACCTTTTCAAATAGTTTTGAAGCATCTCAAATAATCTTGTATTCATTAGAACCATTTTGTATTTCCATTATATGTAAAACCTGTTCTGATTTATACCTGTTGCCAATCTTGTGTTCTTAATTTACTTCACATGATTGCACTATTTCTCTTAACACATTATATTCTTTGTAGGCAAGATATTTTGTTTAACTTGTTATAATTTATAGAAATTTTAACCCTGTACAATTAAGGGACCATTATAAAATAAAATGTTAAATTATTATAAATATTAAAGTTCATTGTCTGCTTTTTCACCATTGGAAATTGTTTATAAAACATAATAAACACATGCTCTGTAAATGCCATATTCTTGGTCCTCTTTTATTTTCCTCTGGAACTTTTTTCTCTTCACTCTACAACCATCATTTTTAAATTGTTTTCTTATTGAGAGCAACTTAATCTTTGCAGATCACTTTTGAAAGCCTCACATTTTACCTTTTAAAGAACACAGTTTCCTCCACATGATTATGTCAGTCTGCTAATACGCACAAGGCAGAATTTGAGAGGCACTTCCCTTGCATACCTCTCCCCAGTGTCCTTCAAAAAAGCATAAACCGTGCCAATAGAAGAAAGGAAAAATGAGTAATAAATACTAATGTATGTCCAGAAATGTAATGGTCAATAAACATAATGATAGATGATAGATGATTGACAGATAGAAAATAGATGATAGATAGATAGATAGATAGATAGATAGATAGATAGATGATAGATAGAATCCAGTAGAGCGCAATATGTATAATCAGATAATTCTACTTTTTCAAATTCAAGAACAAATACAAAGAGGTAACAAATCCAAAGAAATAAACTATAGAACTACATTCAGTTATTCATTCATTTAGCCGACATAACCAAACAAAATATTGCAAATTAGATAAGTGAAATAGAACTTCATAAAAAGTGACACTGCAACACTTTGAATTGCATCTCACCCCATTGCTTTTGCTTTCTCTTGGCGTAAATTTACAGTTTACCCTCCAGTTTTACAACCATTGGCATACTCTTTGTTTTCCAATTTTTAATATTCTTATTTAAAAAAAATACACGTGTACAAATTCAAAAAGCAATGTTTCCAGTAAGTTAATTTTGGCAAAGTTATCACACCTCTGAAATCACTTCATAGATGCAAAATATGCTGTATATGCCACTAAAATTCTCTTCCTGAGAATGAGACATTCATTTCTTCAGTTGCCAAGAGTGTTGGCTCTTCACAACCAAGTGCCTCCATAGGAACTATCCTATGTTGTCTCCTGGGTACAGAACTCATCTAATGACAGGCTGACAGGTGAGTACAAAGGCCTAACACCCTTGCTTTGAATAAGATAAATCTTAAATGTTATTTGAGCCCCAAAGTTCACCATTGTATCAGTTGAACCTCCTGCATCTATTTTGCAGTTCAACATGTTTGGTTTGTTTTTGTCCAATCCTGCTTTCACTCCTTTATAAGATATTTTCCCCAAGAGTCCATGAATCTAAATTTCTGCTTCAGTGTCTATTTCCAAAGGGATGTCATCTAAGAGAGTTGGTAAGAGAATTGATCCTAGAAAGTAGAATTGAAATCAGGACTATAGAAATGTATCATTCACTGGCCTCCTTGTAATGAGAACTCTTAATTATAGGTGGTAGGTAGAATACTGATAGCTTGTGGCATGCCGTAGCAGTGCAATCATTAAAACTTACACTGGTGGTGAACTGGACTGGAATACTAATCAAAATTAATGCATTGGTGGGTATGCTATCTCAAGCATTTGAGACATTAGGGAAAAATAATAGTTACAAGGACTATGAAATTGGATGGGACTAATCATGCATTGAAGAAAAACAATAAAAGACTTATGGTAATTCATCACCAATTTAAGGTGAAAGGTAAGAGCCAGAGGGCCTCTTTGGCAGCATATAAAGAGACTCATTTGCGGCAGCAAGAGGGCAGGAAAGGTGATCATCAGGACCAGGACTTAATTATAGTGGTAGCAGAGCTCCAGAGAAGAATGATGCTCCATCCCAGAAAGTCTGCTATGCTAAGATCAGTGCTATAATTGGGAAGAAATAGGACTCTGGACTCAGAATAGGAACATTTGAGTCCATGTACTTAAAATGTTTGGCAACTACACAGCTCAACACAGTACCTCTTGCTACTCCCTGCACAATGGTGATGGCAAATGGAAGAAATTCAACAAATCTGAGAGGACATGATGACCAGTGGACCAGATCCCTCACAAAATAAGCCATATAGATCAGCAGAGATGCAAGTTGAGGGTGAGGAGATTTAAAATAGGCACATAGTAGTGAAAGCAGTGATACCAACTGTGGCCTCTAGACCAGCTGCAGCCCTTATCCTGTGATTTATTTCATTAACTTTCCTCTTTTAAGTTTCTCTAGGGGAAAAAAAGCCAACTAGAATCCTGCTGAAACTCTTTGCAGTTGGGGTAAACTTTCTACACAAAATAGAAAAATAAAGGTAGGGCAAGAGGTCAATTGTAGTAAATTTTGTGGTGTTCCACCTAGATCATCCCTTCATGACTGAATTAGCTGGCAGCGCTTTCATAACAAAACACCACAGACTAGGTTGTCTAAAGAATAGAAATTTATTTTCTCATGGTTCGGGAGGCCAGATATCCAAGATCTAGGTGTCAGAGGCTTGATTTCCTCTGAGCCTCTCCGCTTGGCTTGCAAATGACCTCCTTCTAACTATTCTCACATGGTCTTTCCGCTGTGTGCACATGCACCTGAGAGCTCTTTGAGTGTTGAATTTTTCTTACAAGGATTCCAGTAAGAGTGGATTAGGGACCACCCAAAATGCTTCACCTTATTTTAATCATCTCTTTACCAGGCATATTTAAAAATAAAATCACATTCTGAAGTACTGGGGGTTAGGGTTTCAACATATGACTTTCAAGTTGACACAATTTGGCCCATAACAATGATTGAGGCTCTCCTTTCCCCAAGCCAATAGAAACTTTATCTACTGAAGTCTTCTACAGGGAATGTCCTTCACTGAAGAGACACCCCACCCAAGGTTATGTCTCTTCCTGTGAACATCTTGCATTTAGTAACTTGTCACTGTAGGGCTACAAGAAACTGGCACTTTTATCGTAACTTGATAAACATTAAAGGATTATCCCAGATTTGAAATATCCCATAGATATAGTTCAGCTGAGGTCATTTTTGCAGAGATATACACTGAGTGGCCAGATTATTATGATCTCTGAATGCATAATAATCTGGCCACTCAGTATATATATATATATATACACACACACACACATATATATGTGTGTGTGTATATGTGTGTGTGTGTGTATGTGTGTGTGTGTGTGTGTGTGTGTGTGTATATATATATATTAGAGGTCTGGTGCATGAATTCGTGCACGGGTGGGGTCTGGCCAGCCTGGCCAGGGGGAGGGGACATGGGCGGTTGGTGGCCTGCCTGCAGGTCGAACTCCTGGTTGAGGGGACAATTTGCATATTAGCCTTTTATTATATAGGATATACACCCAGTGGCCAGATTATTATGCGTTCAGAGATCATAATAATCTGGCCACTCAGTGTATATCACAATTTAATGTTCTTCTTGCCCAGCATTTTCAATCAGTATGCCACAATAATTTTTATTTTTGTTAATCCCCGCCTGAGGATTTCATTGATACATAGAGAGAGAGAAAGGGATAAGGAGAGACAGAGAGAGACACATCAATTGGTTGGCTACTGTGGGTGTCCACCCTGACTGGGCTGGGATGGAGCCTACAACTGAGATATGTGCCCTTGAACCCAGGACCTTCAGGCCACTCTAGCCACTGAGCCAAACTGACTGGGGCAAGAATTTTTAAAACATGCATTACCTGACTAGTCAAGGGTACTGACCTCTTTTCCCTTAGAATGTCAAATAAAAAAATGACAACACCCAACACAACAATAGCTGTCTGGTGTGAATGAATCAAAATTATACCTAATTTATTTGTCAGATGGGCAAAAAATACACTTTTTGGTGTGCCACAGAATTTTAATAATCCTATCTAATAAAAGAGTAATATGCAAATTAACCATTACTCTGCTACACCCACAAGAGATGCCCACCAGCCACGCCCACCAGCCAATCAGGAACGAATATGCAAATAAACCCAACCAAGATGGCTATGGCCACAGAGAGCAGGAGGGAGGCTTGGGTTTCCCTGGCAATGGAGGAAACCAAGCTTTCCGCCTGCCCTTTGCCAGCCTAGGCCTCCACTCAAGGCTACAAAGTTTCAATGATAGAAGATACATAAACCCAACAGAAATGACGGCAGCCACGAAGCTAGAAAGAGCAGGAGGCTAGGGTTGCCCCCGGTGATGGAGGAAGCCAAGCTTTCCGCACACCCTGGCCAGCCCATGCCTCCCTTAAGGCTACAAAGTTTCAATTATAGAAGATACATGAATCCCAATAGAAATGGCTGCCGCCACAGAGCAAGCAGAAGGCTTGGCTCTGCTCCAGGCTACAAAGTTTCAATTGTAGAAGATAAATAAACCCCAGTACCAGGGCCTCCGCTTGGGTCTCCAGGGGGCATGGCCAGCCTGCAAACCACCACAGGCCCCCTCGACCAGGCCGCCCCACACCCCAAGGGAACCCCCACCCTGATCTGGGACACCCTTCAGGACAAACCAGCTGGCCCCCACCTGTGCACCAGGCCTCTATCCTATCTAATAAAAGAGTAATATGCATATTGACCATCACTCCAACACACAAGATGGTTGCCCCATGTGGTCAAAGATCCTGCCTCCATGTGGACACAAGATGGCCACCACAAGAAGGCCAGCAGGGGAGGGCAGTTGGGAGGGACCAGGCCTGCAAGGGAGGGCAGTTGTGGGATGATCAGGCCAGCAGAGGAGGGAAGTTGGAGGCAAGCAGGCCTGCAGGGAAAGGCAGTTGGGAGGGACCTAGGCCTGCAGGGGAGAGCATTTGGGGGGGACCAGGCCTGCAGGGGAGGGCAGTTAGGAGTGACCAGGCTGGCAGGGGAGGGCAGTTAGGGGGGACCCATTCCTGCAGTGGAGGGCAGTTAGGGGTGACCTGGCCTGCAGGGGAGGGCAGTTAGGGAAAAACAGGTTGGCAGGGGAGCAGTTAGTCATCAATCAGGCTGGCAGGGGAGTGGTTAGGGGGTGATCAGGCTGGCAGGCAAAAGCTTTTAGGGGCAATCAGGAAGGCAGGCAGGAGAGCAGTTGGGAGCCAGCAGTCCTGGATTGTGAGAGGGATGTCTGACTGCCCGTTTAGGCCCGATCCCACCATGATCAGGCTCAAACAGGCAGTCAGACATCCCTCGAGGGGTCCCAGATTGGAGAGGGTGAAGGCTGGGCTGAGGGACATACCCCCCCCCCCCGTGCACTAATTTTGTGCACTGGGCCTCTAGTTAGCTTATATGTGCTATGAGATGAAAAAGGTTGAAAATCGCTGCTCTAGCCAATTAGGGTTCCCTCGCTTCTTTAAAGGCTACATTCCTGAGATCACTACCCAAAAGCTCCTACATTAAATGTGACTTAATACACTATGTCAAGAAATAAAACATGACCAGCAACTATGAACTCTGGGTGATAATAATGTGTCAATGTAGGTTCATCAGTTGTATTAAATATACCACTCGGGGGAGGGGAGTGCTAATAACAGAGGAAGCTCTGCCTGTGCGGGTGTAAGGGGTATATGGCAAAGCTCTGCAATTTTTGAATTTTGCTATAAACCTAAAACTGCTTTCAGAAGAAAGTCTATTAAAAGAGAGAGAGAAAAGGGAATATTAGAAAGACCACAATAACAACAACAGCAAAAGATTTTCAGTACCTCTCATGCCCCCCATAATATCCATTCCCAGTCAATCACCTTCTCCATAGATGGTTTTTACTTGCCTGACCTTTTTGCCTGGATATTTACACTAAACATTATGATTTGAAATGTACCCGTGTTGTAGAATGCAACATAATATAATCATGATGTTTTTTCTACTGTTGATTATTATTTAAATTGTTTTCAGTGTGACCTATTATGAATAATGCTATCATGAACATTCTTTTATGTTTCTTTTGCTACACATATGCATGGGAGCATTTATATTGGGTACATATCGTGTTTCCCCGAAAATAAGACCTACTTACAGGTTTCCTTCTGAGTGAAATATAAGACATCCCCCCTGAAAATAAGGCCCCAGGCTTTGTCTCAGAATGAAAATTAATTTACCATAAACTGGTCACTAGGGCCGCCCCGACTGGCGTCTAGCAACCAGTGATGTTACGCGGAGTCCTGACGTCACTGCTGTGTGGAGGTGGAGCAGAGGTCGGAGTGAGTGGTGAGCGCGGGGCGGGAGAGAGGAGGAGACTTTCGCAGATGCGTGTAGAAGAACAGGAGGATTAGAGTGGACGGGACGCGGCGAAGGTGGTGAGTGCTGGTCTGTCTCTGGTGACACTACCTGATGCTCGCGGCCACCTTCATGATGACTAAAGGTTCTCAGTCAGTGGCAGACCCTGCTCCAGCCCAGATCCAGGCCCCAGCAAGCCCAGTGACAGTCCCCAGGCAGGCCCCAGGGGGTAAATGTCTGATAAAGGGGTAAGGGGGATGTCTGGTGAAGGTGTTCAGTGGCACAGGGGTGGGGGGAGGGGGATCACTTAAAATGACACAGGAGGATTAGAGGGGACAATCAAAATGACACAGGAGGATCAAAAGGGGTTACTAAAATGGTAATCCCCCCTCTGATTCTCCTGTGCCATTTTGATTCCCCCCTCTGATCCCCCCTGTGTTATTTTGAGTGATCCCCCTCCCCCCACCTTGATACCCCAATTCCTTTTTTTTTTACCCCTAGAAATGAGCGCAAAAAGAAATAGCTACTCCATGGAGTACAAGAAAGGAATCGTGGAAGACTCTTGGGGCCAAAATCTCACTGCTTTCTGCAAAGAGAAGATGTTGAGTATCCAATTGGTCAGAAAATGGCGAGCAGAGTATGGTAACCTCATTGAACAAGTGGACAAGGGAAATGCTAAAAAGCACAAGTGTGGATCAGGTCAGCAACCATTATTTTCCAAGCTGGAAGACCTGATCTATGAATGGGTTGTTGACAGGAGAGCAAAGGCTTTGGTTGTGAATAGGGCTCAGATTCAAGAATTTGCCCTTGCAATGGCACCACAGTTTGACATAGCCCCCGAAGACTTCAAAGCATCACAACACTGGCTGGATAATTTCCTTCAGCGAAGTGAACTGTCTTTAAGAAGATCTACAACATTGTTTAGGTTGGAAGATACTCAAGTTATTAAGCGAGCACTTGCATTCAAGTCCTTTATTGATGATGCTGACTTCTCTAAATACAATCTTTCCAACATGATTGCTATGGATGAAACTGCAGTGTTTATGGGCCAATCATCTCAAACAACAATTGAACAGTGGGGTGCCTCCTTGGCGTACATTCCCTCCACTGCTTACGAAAGTGCACGTGTTTCCTGTATTTTGGCAATTTGTCTGGATGGCACTAAAATCCCACCTTTAATCATTTCTAAGGGCAAGAAGGAAAAGATTGAACGTGTTTTGGGCGTTTTTATTCTTGAAACTGAAAAAGCCTGGGCCACACAAGCAGTTATAAGGAAGTGGGTCGATTTAATGCTGCCACTTGTTATGCGAGGGAGCCAAAGAGGTCTGCTAATCTGGGATGCAGCCAGCACTCACCGCACTAAAGACATGAAGACATTTCTTCACGAAAGAAAAATAGATCAGATAATGACTCCCACAGGAATGACGGCCTATCTCCAGACTCTTGATATTGCAATAAACAAGCCATTCAAAGACAATTTGTACATGGAAATTAATGACTACATTGAAAATAGAATGGAGAGAAATCAGCGTGGAAACTTTGTGAAACCTAAACTGCAAGAAGTTGTGACTTGGGTGAAGAATTCATGGGAGAAAATCACTGACAGTTGCATTGCAAATGCACTGCGAGCAGGCTACCTTGACAAGAAGTACTCATTTAAAGACAGTGCTATTGCTAAACATGAGAGATTTGGTCCACTGATTCTGAAAGAAATGGAGTCACAAGAAATTCACCAGGAAATTCAGGAATTGGATTGTTATGATGATGTTCCAGAAGATGATGACATGATTGTCATTGAATAAATGAGTAAATTCTTGATACTGTAGGATTCACAGTTTGTCTGGTTTGTGTTGACAACTACCGTACTACCGTACCGTATACAGGTAATAAATTTCCTTTATTTTCATTTAACAATAAATGTGTACCGTATTCTTCTTCATGGAAAAATAAGACATCCCCTGAAAATAAGACCTAGCGTGTCTTTGAGGGCAAAAATTAATATAAGACACTGTCTTATTTTTGGGGAAACACGGTAGTATGCATTTTCTGATTCAGAGGGCATTCATTTATTAACATTCTTTAAATGCTTTATCAAATACCATATCTTCTACTACTGAGTTGCAGTCATTATATTCTGAATAAAAGTCCTTTAAAAGTGCACATATTGTAAATATTTTCTTCAGTAAATAACTTTCTTTTAAAAACAACAACACAAACCTTCATTTTTAAATGGAGTCTTCTAAATACCAAAATATATTAATTTAAGTGGATTTAATTTTATCACCTTTTTGTGGTTATCTTTTTTTTTTGGCCTGTCTAAAAAATCCTGTCCTACTCCAATGTCACATTTTTTTCCTATATTTTCTTGTAGAAGTTTTATTTTTTTTATTTTTTAAATTTATTTTTTATTTTTTTTTATTTTAAAAACGGTTTTAGTATCAATATTTTTTTAATTGTTTGAAGTATTACAAATAGTAGTATATATGTCTCCTTTTTTTTTCCCCATTGACCTTCTCCTGGCCTCCCCTACCCCCCAGTACCTGCCCCCTCCAGTGTCTTGTATCCATTGGTTATGTTTATATGCATGCGTACAAGTCCTTTGGTGGATCTCTTACAGCCCACCCTCCCCCCGCCCCCCCCGCTCCCCAACCTCCCCTGCCTTCCCGCTGTAGTTTGACAGACTGTTCAATGCTTCTTTGCCTCTGTATCTATTTTTTTCCCTATTTCTTTCCTTTAAAAAATCTTGCCTCTGCAGACTAGAAGTAAACATATAATAACAAAAAATGTTTGAGTCCCAATTTCAATGTCCAACAGTTCTGAGTCCCCGTTTCAATGTCAAACAGTTCCTTATGTGTACATGTCAGCAATGATATCTGGATGGTGGGCACATGGTGGCAATGCAGGTCCGACCCTCTCTGGTTTGGTCCTAGGCAACTTGCTGCGTCGCACAGCTGCTGACTGCTAGCGTGGCAAGGCGTCATCAGCATCTTCCATCTCTGGACTGTTTCTCCTCTTGTCTTCGTGGTTGGAGCAGACCTGTCAATTCCTCTCTGTTGCAGGAATCCACATGGTCTTGGAGTTGTTTTCTAAAAATATACAAACATATTCTCGACCAAAAGTTAATAAAGGAATCTTTTCTATATAATTGATTTGGGATCCTTTGTATTTTTGCCCAAACGATTTTCCTTTGTCTTATTTAGACACCATGTGTGTTTTTTATGGGTGTCTTGCTGTTAGCATTACAAATGAAAATTAATTTTGTAAAGTAAAAATTTTCTAGATGTAAGAAGTTTTAATCATTAGAAACTTAAGTTAATATATGTGCTTTTTGGACAATTGCCATTGCATATAGTTGTTGGAATAATTGGACTAAACTTGTTTATACTATTTTCTCATTTTCCTTTTAATGTTTCTTTTTAAATTTGTGATACCAGTAATTTGTGATTTGTGGCTTTTCCCCCATTTAACAATTAAGATAATGCTTTAAAATATTTTAGAAAAATTCAATTCAGATTTTATTGATTTATATATTTTCCATTTCATTGATTGATACTCTTATCTTTATCATTTCTTGTTTTCTTATTATTTTGGTTTTAATTTTTTCTCTAGATTAAAGTAGAATCAGTTTTTGATATTATATTTTCATTTTATTTAATACAAGCATTTAAATATTTAATTTCCTCTGAGCACTACTTTAGCTGCCTTATACAAATGTCAATATGTTGTAATTTAATTATCATTTAATTAAAATATGTCTAATTTTCCTTATTTTTGATGCATAGATCGTTTACTTTTTAAGTATTTTGGGGTTTTTCAGTCTATTTTTATTACTGATTTATAAATAGAGTCAGTTTTCATCAGAGAACACTCCGTTTATTTCAATCATTTACACTTATTACATTTTTTTAATTTAAATTCTTTATTGTTTAAAGTATTTCATGAGTCTCTTTTTCCCCCTTGACCTCTCCCTGGCCACCCCCATCCTCAAGCACAAGCCCTCAACCCTCTACTGTCTGTGTCCATTGGTTATGCTCATATGCATGCATACAAGTCCTTTGGTTGATCTCATACCCCCTCAAGCCCTGCCTTCCCTCATAGGCTGTACAGTCTGTTTGATGCACTTACTAAATTTTGTTTTATGGCCAAGCATATGCTCCATTTTGTGTCATGTTTCATCTGTACTTTGAAAAAATGTAAATTGTTTCTTGTATTGCTCTATATACAATGTCATCCTTTCCAGTCTTCTTAGAGATAGTGACTGTGTAGCATTTCATTCTCCCACAGTTTTATTTTTAATCTGTGTTTTTATGTTAAAAATGCATCTCTACTAGACAACTTAAACTTCGCCTCTGGTATTCTGACCCATGGATTTGATTTGTATGAGTTACCTCTCTCTCTTGCTTCTGTCTCCTCGACTGCAAGATTCTCTTTGAATGGTTCTTCCTCAGGTAGCTCGGTCCAAATGCCTCTAGGCAGAAGACTCACGTGAGCATAGGGCTCCCCTCGTTTATGTTTTCCTCTCAGAGATCACAGTACTGTGCCACCTGTAGTCTAAAGTCTGAAACAGTTGTTTCATCTATTTTGTCATGTCTTACAGACTTTTTTTATGGTGGGAGGGCAAGTCTTTGTGTAATTGCTTCATTAAGGTCACACATTCTAAGGAATATGACCTCAGAGTAAGAAGTTGTCATAATAAGCAAGATTTAGCACATACCTTATACCACACATACTAGTACACCCCCCCACACATAAACTATATGTAATTTTAATCTCATAAATGCCATGTAAAATATAGTCATAAAAATTAAAAATACTTTGCCTCGCTGGTGTGGCTCAGTTGGTTGAACATTGTCCCATGCAGAAAAAAGTCGCTGGTTTAATTACTGGTCAGAGCACATGTCAGATTTTGGGTTCGGTCCTCAGTCAGGGTGTGTATAGTAGGCAACCAATCGATGTTTCTCTTTCACATCAATATTTCTCTCCCTCCCTCTCCCTTCTTCTCTCTCTTAAAAAAAATCAATAAAAATATATTTAAAACAGATAAAATAAAAATAATTTGACTTTGGGTGGTGAGCGCACAATGCAACATTCAGATGATGTATTACAGAATTGTGCACTTGAAACTTATACAATCTTATTTAACCATGTCATTCCAATAAATTTAATAAAATAAAAAAGCTAAAAAGAGTTAACAAACAAAATAGAAAATCTTGATGCTATAAAAAATAAAAGAGGTTATGAAAAGAAACAGGAATCTAAATAAATAGAACTTCTAGAAATTAAACTGAAAATATAAAACAAGGTAAATATATGAGTTAGACAGAGGTAGACCAAGATGAAAGATAATTGATAAGCTGCTAGATAGGTTTGAATAAATTACGTCATGAGTAATTACATCAGAGTATCTCCATCAAACAATGTGACGATATCAAAGGAAAATTAAGATTTTTGGAAGCATGATTTCAATGTATGCCTAATCACAATCTCAGAACTAAGTAAAAGAAAAAAATTGGAAAAATAGAGATATTCATGAAGACAAATGAAATTTAAAATTATAGATATATAAAATTAATCCTAGACACATTTAATAAAATGGCAGAGTAGAAAAGAAAAGACTTTTAAAAGCAGCAAGTGAAAAGAGAAATGACTCCTTTATCAATTTTCTTTGGGGTTTGGATATTTTCCCTAACTATGGCATGAAGTATGAATAACGTGCGCACATGCACACACACACACACACACACACATTTTCTATAGGCCATCTTTTTTCTGACTAAGGATGTATTTTTATGCATGATTTTAAAATGTTTATGTAATTTGATTTATCCACCCTTTCATTTATGTCTTTTATATATTTTGACACAATTAGTAAGGACTACCCAATCAAAGGATATTAAAAAAGAAATAATTCAGGTTCCTGTTTTGTTGTTTGTTTGTTTTTATTTCCTTTTTACAATTACAACTTTGATTATTGACTTATAATCCTGGTGTCTGACATGAGATTTTAAAATGATCATTATCTTTTCTCTAATGGCTAAAATAGCTCAAGCAGTAACCTATATAATAAAGAGCTATTATGCTAATTAGTCTGAACAGCAAAACGACTGTCCAGACGACTGTTCAGATGACCTTCCAGACAAAGCGAGGGCTGCGAGGGCTGGCCAAGGCTGTGAGGGGCTGTGAGGGCCAGCTGGGGCTGTGAGGGGCTGGCCAAGGCTGTGAGGGGCTGTGAGAGCCAGCTGGGGCTGTGAGGGGCTGTGAGGGCTGGCCGAGGCTGTGAGGGCCAGCTGGGGCTGTGAGGGGCTGGCCAAGGCTGTGAGGGGCTGTGAGGGCCAGCTGGGGCTGTGAGGGGCTGGCCAAGGCTGTGAGGGGCTGTGAGAGCCAGCTGGGGCTGTGAGGGGCTGTGAGGGCTGGCCGAGGCTGTGAGGGCCAGCTGGGGCTGTGAGGGGCTGGCCAAGGCTGTGAGGGGCTGTGAGAGCCAGCTGGGGCTGTGAGGGGCTGAGAGGGCTGGCCGAGGCTGCGAGGGGCTGTGTGAGGGCCAGCTGGGGCTGTGAGGGGCTGAGAGGGCTGGCCGAGGCTGTGAGGGGCTGTGAGAGCCAGCTGGGGCTGTGAGAGGCTGGCAGAGGCTGTGAGGGGCTGTGAGGGGCTGTGAGGGCCAGCTGGGGCTGTGAGGGCTGGCAGAGGCTGTGAGGGGCTGAGAGGGCTGGCAGAGGCTGCGAGGGGCTGTGAGGGCTGGCAGAGGCTGCGAGGGGCTGTGAGGGCTGGCAGAGGCTGCGAGGGGCTGTGAGGGCTGGCAGAGGCTGTGAGGGGCTGAGAGGGCTGGCAGAGGCTGTGAGGGCCAGCTGGGGCTGTGAGGGGCTGAGAGGGCTGGCCGAGGCTGCGAGGGGCTGTGAGGGCCAGCTGGGGCTGCGAGGGGCTGTGAGGGCCAGCTGGGGCTGTGAGGGGCTGAGAGGGCTGGCCGAGGCTGCGAGGGGCTGTGAGGGCCAGCTGGGGCTGTGAGGGGCTGTGAGGGCTGGCCGAGGCTGCGAGGGGCTGTGAGGGCCAGCTGGGGCTGCGAGGGGCTGAGAGGGCTGGCCGAGGCTGCGAGGGGCTGTGAGGGCCAGCTGGGGCTGTGAGGGGCTGAGAGGGCTGGCCGAGGCTGCGAGGGGCTGTGAGGGCCAGCTGGGGCTGTGAGGGGCTGTGAGGGCCAGCTGGGGCTGTGAGGGGCTGAGAGGGCTGGCCGAGGCTGTGAGGGGCTGAGAGGGCCAGCTGGGGCTGTGAGGGGCTGAGAGGGCTGGCCGAGGCTGCGAGGGGCTGTGAGGGCCAGCTGGGGCTGTGAGGGGCTGTGAGGGCCAGCTGGGGCTGTGAGGGGCTGAGAGGGCTGGCCGAGGCTGTGAGGGGCTGAGAGGGCCAGCTGGGGCTGTGAGGGGCTGAGAGGGCTGGCCGAGGCTGTGAGGGGCTGTGAGGGCCAGCTGGGGCTGTGAGGGGCTGAGAGGGCTGGCCGAGGCTGTGAGGGGCTGAGAGGGCCAGCTGGGGCTGTGAGGGGCTGAGAGGGCTGGCCGAGGCTGCGAGGGGCTGTGAGGGCCAGCTGGGGCTGCGAGGGGCTGTGAGGGCCAGCTGGGGCTGTGAGGGGCTGAGAGGGCTGGCCGAGGCTGTGAGGGGCTGAGAGGGCCAGCTGGGGCTGTGAGGGGCTGAGAGGGCTGGCCGAGGCTGCGAGGGGCTGTGAGGGCCAGCTGGGGCTGTGAGGGCTGGCAGAGGCTGTGAGGGGCTGTGAGGGGCTGAGAGGGCTGGCCGAGGCTGTGAGGGGCTGTGAGGGCCAGCTGGGGCTGTGAGGGGCTGAGAGGGCTGGCAGAGGCAGCCGTGGTTGCGAGGGCCGAGCCCCTTGCATGAATTTCATGCATTGGGCCTCTAGTTTATTATAAAAGTTTATGTCCTACCAAGATCACATATGGCATTTTTATCACTTACTAAATGTCCATTCATATTCAGCTCAATTTCTAGATTTTTAAAAAATGGGTAACATTGTCTAATCGACATATTAAAAAAAGAGTGCTGTACTCTTTTAAATATTAAGTCCTTGTACTATGTTTACAATTGTTTGGAATGGTTATTTTTCCCCCTTATTGCATTTTCTTTGCTGAGTTTTATTCGTTACACTTGTTTGTTTCTGTTTTTTGTTTTTTTTTTTAATTGATTGCAGAGAGGAAGGGAGAGCGAGACAGAAACATCAATGATGAGAGAGAATCATTGATCGGCTGCCTCCTTCATGCCCCACACTGGGGATTGAGCCCATATCCTGGGCACGTGCCTCCTGCACTTCCCACACTGGGGATCGAGCCCACAACTCGGGCATGTACTGTGACCTCCTGGTTCATAGGTTGACACTCAACCACAGAGCCATGCTGGCTGGGCTCTGTTTGTTTTTAAAATAAACTTGAGTATGGTATTTGATCAGTCCCAGAAAAATTAAGGCTGCAGGTATTTCAAACCAAATTAATTTTATAAATTAAATTTATATAATTTACTAAACATATATATGTTTATATGATATTTATAGTAATAATAGAGGAATATGCAAATTATCCAGGTCACCATCACAGTAACAGTAACGACCGAACAGTGGGGCGACAAGGCCAGCAGGGGGTTTAGTGAGGGACAACCAAACAACTGAACAGCAGGCTGTGTGGGGCGACCAGACCGGCAGGGGCGGGCAGTTGGGGATGACCAGGCTGGTAGGGGGCAGTAAGGGGTGACCAGGCTGGTAGAGGGGGGCAGTTGGGGGCAACCAGACCCACGAGGGGCAGTTGGGGGTGACCAGGCCGGCAGGCAGGTGAGCAATTAGGAGCCAGCGGTCCCGGACTATGAGAGGGATGTCTGACTGCCAGTTTAGGCCCGCTCCCTCTCACAGTCTGGGACTGCTGGCTCCCAACTGCTTGCCTGCCTGCCAGCCTGATCACCCCCAACTGCCCTCCCCTGCCAGCCCTATCACCCCCAGCTGCCCTCCCCTGCTGGCCTGATTGCCCACAACTACCCTCCCTTGCCAGCCATCTTGTGGCAGCCATCTTTGACCAAATGGGGGTGGACATCTTATGCAAGGGTGTGAGGGTCAATTTGCATATTACCTCTTTATTATATAGGATTCTTATTTTATTTAAAATTCTTGCTATAAATATGGCAATTTTACATCTTGATAATGTTAAAAAGCCATTTGAAAATATGTATTTGTTCCTTTGTTGAAAATAAATGCCTGTGATAGCAAATAAATTTGAATATTTTCAGCTATATTGATATTAAGCATTTCCCTTTCATACCAATATGTAAAGTTGCTCTAAATATTCTTTCATGAACATGCCATTTGAACTAATTACTTTATAGTAAATTCAGCTCTTAAATAATTGCTAAACCTTGGGAAGTGTTTTCAATAATTGACTTGCTTTTCATAAGCAAAACTTGTGTTATTAAATCTAAATTAAACACACATTTGAGAAACAACTTAAAGTGTTAACATATCAGCATTTTTATAGTGTAATGAAAATAACTTGTAGAATTAATACCAAAAAATAATTCAAACACTACATTCATAAATTTTACATTAGTATTTTTCATCTGAGAATTTGTATAAATTCCCCATGTGTATTACAGCACCTATAATGAATGATCTTTCCTGCTTATTGACATACCTCACTAAAAATATTATATTTCCTAAGGTACAAATTTTCAATTTTTGTGACCTACTGAAAGTAAGATACACAGGCTTATTTTATAATGATATAAGTATAAACTAATGAAGAAATAGCAGACAAATTGATTTGTCTAAATGTTAAATTACTCATAATTATAACTCATTGGTAATTTTTCATCAAGTTTTTATTTATTTCGATTTTTATAAATTGTATCCAATTGTGAAAAATTCATAATTTTAGTCTTCTTTAAAAAAATTCCCCATGTTTTAATTTTAATTTTCTGTGACATTTTAGCATTTATTTATATTTTATCTGCTTCCTAAAGAATTTAAAAGATAGATGGATAGATATGTTGATAGATAGATGATAGATAGATAGATAGATAGATAGATAGATAGATAGATACCGTAGATAGATTTTAAGCATGATAGTTACCCTTTGATCAATCTTTGTTTCTGATAAAAGTGAAAAATATTGCACTGTCTCATACTTAAAATAGATTAAAATGTCTAATGTATTATGTCAGGAAAAAAGTGTATTTTATTAAAGAAATGAGGGATTGGTTACATTGCTTATTGCACATCTAAATTTACAAACATTTGTTTTAAATGTTTCGTTTCCTCAACTGGAATGCTTATTCTCTGCCCAACTTCCTCACTTGTCCTGACTTGATTGACGGATGGTCTCAGTCCTATGCCTGTTGCCTAGCAGTACTCTGACCATAGGCAGCAAACATTGTGGATTTCTAGCTCAGCAGTGGGCCTCTGTTCCCCATCTCTTAATCAGGTGCAGACTTTGTTCACAAAATCCTGTTTTTGTTTTTAATTTTCTCTTTCATTTTTATGTATCACTTCTGCTTCAAACAGGGTAGGACCCTACAATTATATTCTTATGATGAGACTGTTCTTTGGCCATAAATGAGTACAGGATGAGTAAACAACTAACTCAAATAGGGTCAACAAGAATATCTTTCTTTTTAATTACATTAATCTATAAGTGGGATTACATGGCCCTGGTTGTGGGAAATATAAACATATATTTACTAGGAAACAGTGCCTCATTTACAAGTGAATTCCTATCAGGACTGAAGCTTATGGTTGTGTGAGTTGGGCTTGGAACAGCTCCAGGATGCAACATTCACATTCAGTTTAGATTTCTAGAGTTATTATGACCTAGTCCAGCAGATGGCAGTAAAATATTTTATTTTTTGAAAAGGCACCATATTCTGATTAGCTCAGTTTGTGCATGGTAGATTCCTACTGCCAAGCACAGAACAACTAAAAATAAAAAATAAAAATTCACTGATACTTGGTCATTAAATGAGTGTACTGCATGTCATTAAAAAAACTGGTAAATTGTTATAGATGAGATAAAGTGAATGATTCTGGACTTAATATTTAAATAAGAATAGGGTGACCTAAATCTTTACAATCCTTGTTTTAGTCCATTTTTCATTGCCTGTGAAAGTCTGAAATCATTCTATATCTCTACCTTGGCAAAATATTCTGAGAAGTGAGAAGCTGGCACATGTTGGCATGGATACCTAACATCCACATCCTCTCCCTTTGACAAGTTATTAACAGAAATGTTTCACTGAATCTGATGGGCCCTGCTTTACAGAGGAAGCATTTCCTGCCAAATTATTTCTTTCCTGTAATGGGGCCAACTGAAATGGTCGATTGGTGCTCTTCCTTCAATCTCTCTTACCTCCTTTATTTAATTAGATGGAAATTTCACAGACTGTACTTTTAAAAATTTATTATACATTAACTAAGTGATTATTTTCTTCTTTTCCTCACCCATTTCCCCTATCACTGTACCAATAGCGCTCTCAGTGTTCCAATCATCCCTCTCAAAGGAGTCTAAACTGAACTTTCTCTAACTCTCCTACTTTCCACCTTTTTAGTCAACTGCAAATAATGTTTCTGATGAATGATCTTGTGATTTTTTTGTGATTTATATCACCTGTTTATTTGTTGTTGGTGGTGGGGACAGTTCTGGGAGGTCTCGACACCTACTTTATTGTAAATTTCCATATGTTTCTTTTTCTCCTCTGTATGTGTGATGTGTACCTGTGTTTGAATTCAGAAAGATTCAAGAACTATGCTGCTGCTGCTTCTATCTTCCCAGAATCTTATCAATTATCTATATATACTAGTGGCCCAGTGCACAAAATTTGTGCACGGGGGGGGCGGGGTGTCCCTCAGCCCAGCCTGCACCCTCTCCCTCTCCAGTCTGGGACCCCTCAAAGGATGTCCTACTGCTGGTTTACAGGGAATGGGCCTAAACCGGCAGTCGGACATCCCTCTCACAATCCGGGACTGCTAGCTCCTAACCGCTCACCTGCCTGCCTGCCTGATTGCCCCTAACCACTCTGCTTGCCGGCCTGCTGGCCCCCAACTCCCCCCCCACCCGCCAGCCTGATCACCCCCAACTTCCCCCCATGCCAGTGTGCTCGCCCCCAAATGCACCCCCACCCTGCTGGCCTGCTCGCCCTCACCTTCCCTCCCCACTGGCCTACTCGCCCCCAACTGCCCCCCCTACCGGCCTGATCACTCCCAACGGGCCCCACCTGCCTGATGATCCACAACTGTCATCCCATCTTGGCCTGATAACCCACAACTGCCCTCCCCTTTTGACCTATAACCTCCTCTACCTCAGCCCCACCACCATGGCTTTGTCCAGAAGAATGTCTGGAAGGTCTCCTGGAAGGTCTCCCAGTCTAATTAGCATATTACCCTTTTATTAGTATAGATAGAGGCCTGGTGCACAGGTGGGGGCCAGTTGGTTTGCCCTGAAGGGTGTCCCGGATCAGGGTGGGTATTCCCTTGGGGCATGAGGCAGCCTGGGCAAGGGGCCTGTGGTGGTTTGCAGGCTGGCCACACCCCCCATGGAGTAAGGGTCCCCAGTGGGGTGGCAAGGCCAGCCTGGGTGAGGGGCTGTGGGCTGTTTTCAAGCTGGCCACACCCCCTTCAGGGTGGGGGTTCCTGCTGGGGTGCCTGGCCAGCCTGGGTGAGGGGCTGATGGCTGTTTGCAGGCTGGCCACACCCCCCAGTGGGGAATCTTACTCCATGGGGGCATGGCCAGCCTAGATAAGGGGCTGAGGGCCATTTTCAGGCTGATCCAGCCCCTTCAGGGTAGGGGGTCCCACTGGGGTGCCTAGCCAGCCTGGGTAAGGGGCTGAGGGCCTTTTTCAGGCTGGCCACTCCCCTGGCGACTGAGGCTCCCAGCCCATCCTTTTTTTTTTTTTTCTCCAGCCCCTCCTTGAGAGGAGGCCAGGGTGAAGTTTGGCTTCCTCCGTCGTCGGGGGCAACCCAAGCCTTCTGCTTGCTCCAGCTCTGTGGCCACCACCATCTTTGTTGGGTTAATTTGCAAACCCGCTCCTGATTGGCTAGTGGGTGTAGTGGAGGAATGGTCAATTTGCATGTTTCTCTTTTATTATTGTAGATATATGGCTAATATGCAAAGTGTCCCCTGAGGAGTTCGATTGGGAGACTGGGAGTTTGATTGCTCACTATGACATGTACTAACCACCAGGTGGTGGCACGGAATATGGCATGCAACCAGTGGGGGTGGTGGGACGCTGAGGGAGCTAGGGAAGGAGGAGGTGGGGAGGTGGGGAGGCAGGGAACTGATCGACCCTGATCACTGGCCAGGCCTAGGGACCCTACCCTTGCACGAATTTCATGCACCGGGCCTCTAGTATAGTATAATGCTTTTTTTCTATTGATATTTATGCCCATCTACTGATATTTCTATATCAATATCTATTTTTATTCTCAGCATATGTAAGCAGTCTATATGAACTGTATATACAAGATACTAATGCTAGCTAATAGATTGATAATAATTTATGATAAAAAACTATGTAAATGAATATTTTACCTTTTCATTTATAAAGTGAGTTTTTGTTAAAGACTAGACAGATGTAGATAGTGATATATATTTAAAAAGTGGTGCCAGTTAGAACAAAAAATAGATAGACCCATCCAGAAGAAACTTTGAGAACTGGTTACCATTTTCATGGTTAAGAAAATAAAAGATTTTCCTATGCCTACTCAGTTATACACCAAATAATTTAAAAAAATAAAAAAGGGAAATAAATTCAAGGTAAAATGAACAGCTTTACAATAAAAATGTGAAACTGTTACAAACATAGTGAGTTTTTATTCAATTACTAGAGCTTAATTTTTTTTAAATATGCTACTTAGCACTTTTGTCATTTGAATGGCACACATTTAATGACAAGATTATGTTTTAGTTTTTTTAAAGTGGATAAAACAATGTTTGGTATTTCTGTAAATAATGATAAAATGATCTTTCTATTGTATATGTCTTATGCATTTTTAATTAGTATAATCAACCTATAAACAGGTTATTGAAAGCTTGCCTATAATAAATAGTATAACTTTGAAGCCTAAAGTAATTACATATCTGAAAATAGTCAAGAGATGAGAGTTGGAGTATAGATGGGCCAGTTCCTTGGCTAACATAGTGGAAATTGCAGTCTAAAGTTGCTAGTTCAGAAAAGCATGTTTAAGTTTCTTACTGATAGGAAAAAAAGTATTAAATAGAGAAACTATCTATATGAACAAAAGGGAGGAGATTGTATAAAATAAGTTTAATTCTTTAATCTTCATAATGTAAAGCAATGAAATCTGACTACCTTAGATATGGCCAGGATTAAAGATCGCTTTTAGAATTTGATGAAAATCTACAGAAGTACTAAAAACAGAAATGATATAAAATGTGAACCTTGGAGAATGGGACTAAAATTATTTTATTATTTTATTGCATATGCATGTTATTTTTGTAGTGACAAGAAGAAATGTTAGGGATGATTATCAGTTTTGAGTGCTAAAATATTGTTTCAGTGTATTTTATTATGAAATGTTTTATTTAAAATGTCCTTGCTCTTCCATTCTGACATAGTTCAAAGATATTTGTTACTTAGGTTTGATTGACTATTTAAGCAGGCTACTGTAAATTAAGTGACCTTTATGCTTTTATGTTATCTTGCCAAAATAAATTACAACATTAATTATATCTTGTGAAAGATTGAGTGGTAGAAACCTTAAGAAAGTGAATTTTTAAGCTCTAATAATTGAATAAGAACATACTATATTTGTAACAGCTTTACAGGAAATTTTATGAGTTGATGTACTATTTTGTAAATATTATTTATTATTCAGGAAAATATTCAAAATTATAAAAATCTTATGTATTTTTATATTTCTGCAACACTTATCTTGCTAAGTGTTCACCATGTTCACAATTTTATCACCAATTAGTGTTTACTCCTTACTGTTATACAACTTAAAGTTCAAATTGAATAAAATAATTATCCATGAGACCATGTGGATATAAATGTTTGAATAAGTAAATTAATGGGGAGGGGACAAATATCCCATGCAAAATAATTCAAAATTATTTATATAGATTCTCGAGCCAGTGGTCCGCAAACTGGGGCTCGCGAGCCGCGGTTTGCCGCTCTGTTGACTAATGAATTTGCCGACCACTGGGATAGGGGCTTAATCACAAGGAACAACAACAGCCTGTAATTATTGGAATCGAGAGTTTAGGTCAGTGGTCGGCAAACTCATTAGTCAACAGAGCGGCAAACCGCGGCTCGCGAGCCGCATGTGGCTCCACCGCTCTAGCCTGAAGGAGTAGCCTTCCTACTCATTAAGTGTGGGCTGTGCAAAGGGACTCCCAAGGAGTACAGTATGGAAAGGAGTGCAACTTTAGGGTCAGAAAAAGGCTGACAGACATTTCCTTAGCACAGAGACAGTGTCAGCATCAGCAGTGATAACTCATGTTGTGAATATGTACTCTTGATATGATGGGATGAAAATAGCACTTTACTTCTCTGATGTTACAAGAATACAAAACCCCAGTTCAATCATAAGGAAAACATCAGACAAATCCCATTTGGGAGACATTCTACAAAACATATCACCAGTACTACTGAAAATGGTCAAGGTCATCAAAAACAGGGGAAGTCTATGAACCGGGCATAGCCAGGATGAGTCTAAGAAGACATGAGGAGTCAAGAGGATCCTGAAAAAGAAAAAGGAGCTTAAATGAAAACTAAGAAAATCTAAAGAAGTATGGATTTAGTTAATAATAATTTGTCCATATTGGTTCAAGAATTGTGACAAGAATACCATATTGATGCAACAGGAGCAATTGGGCATCCTTCGGGTATGTGGGGACTTTGCTTTCTTCAGAATTTTTATGTAAATGTAAAACTGTTCTAAAACAAAAAGGTTGTTTTTTTAAAAAACATTAAAAATCATAACTTTAGGTAGCCTTATCATTTTCAAAAAGTTTTCCTGTTAAAAGAAATGACCTTCTCTCTACTCGGGACACTGCTTTGCAATTTTAAATGATCAAACCGGTTCACTAATCACATGTCTGAAATTCACTAAGCTCCCAACCAATAACCAAAGTATAACCATACCTATAGGCACTAACCAGTTGAACCGTTTTATGGTGATCCAAACAGCATAGCCGTTTGGAAATCAATGGCTGTTCAGGGCACAATTGATAGAGTGGCAGTGATCAGTGTTAACACTGAAAGTGTCAGCAATCATTTGAATTGGCTATGTTGCAGGTTAGTTTAGCTGCCTGTGTGGAAAGTTTATTTCGGGTAGTAAATCTACGGAGACTTTCTTTTAGGCAATTAGATTTGAAGCAGTGCAAGTAACAGTGTCATTCCTATTAGCTACTTTAATTTATCCATTCCTTTACAACCTTAAGGATGTTGTCTGCTAAACGCTACCTGTACTCCTAGAGAAAGAATCGTTTTCTGTTGAGATTGAATGGTCATTTTGATTAGAGCACTGGTGTTTACCTGTTTAAAGCAATTATAGAAAACATAGATTCTTTTGCAGATATTGTAGCCTTACCAGTAAGGAACTAGTGTGACCTTCAAGAAAGAAAAAAAATGAAATAAAAAGGAAGAGAAATGTATTTTATATGAGAATCCAAAGATTTTAAAGGACTGTCAGTTTTTAAATACTGTAATGTCAAAAACCCTGTCATTTTTCTGTGCTTAACCATCACTAAAATTTAGTTGATACCTGCTTTCTCACCCAAGCTTTTACAAGATTCCATGCTTAACTTTACATACCAACTAATTTCACATTTGACTTAGAAATGTAGTAAAAGTACTTTTCCCCACCATCTTGAGTCATGCTGATTACATCCTATTATAAAAACAGAACAATGGAAGAATCAGTGATGAAAAAAGAATTAAAAACATTTTATCTCT
Organism: Plecotus auritus; assembly: GCF_963455305.1. NCBI lineage: Eukaryota > Metazoa > Chordata > Mammalia > Chiroptera > Vespertilionidae > Plecotus > Plecotus auritus. The sequence continues at coordinate 62,673,954 of NC_137776.1, read as the reverse complement.
CTAAAATTTAAGATGCCAAAACCTCAAATTGTACAAAAGTGGTCAACAATTGACTAACTGGAAAAAGAGCATACACAAAATAGCATAGTATTTCATATTATCCAATAATGATCCCTCATAAAATATCATATAGATTTTATTTGCCATCCTTTTTAAATTTGCCATTACTATGAAATGCAGCTCAAAGCACTGTGATAATGGAAGTCACAGCTTCAAGTAATTTCTTCAGTCTCTACTAGATGGAGCCAAAGTATAAAAAATATGTCCATGTTATGTTGTACATTCTCAGGATTCTTAAGCTAAAGGTTTCTGGGAATAATAAAGCAATATAAAGGAGAAACTGAATGTTTATTATTGAAGCTATTCACTAAGATAATTTGGATTTGAATCATTGTTCCTTTATATATTTTTTTCTGAAAAATTCTATTTGTAAAAACCTTACATAAAATAGTTTTTTTTTCTAGAATTTCTCATTGGCTAGATTGACATTTTTCAACCTATGATATGTTTTAATATTTCAGTAATATATAATAATTGTTTTAAAATTATACAAAAATCAGTTTATTCAATGTTTTAAATATATTATTTTTATTTGTTTGTATAAAAAAAGAAAAGAGGGACTAGAAAATGATCAGTGAAAGAAACTGTGACAAGTGCTATAAAATTAGAGTAGTTTATAATACATAAAAATTAAAGAAGAAATGTTAACTTAGTTAGTTTTAACTATTCTGTTACATGGTGGTTCCTTAAAAATCTATTTCTTATATCATGTAGTTGAGTTGTCCTTGTCATGATTAGCTAACAGCATAGTCTCTTTTTGCATTTCAGACAAATATTTTTGGCTATATGAATGGTCAATTTAAAAAATCCAAAAATACTGAACAAGTGTTTTCTATTGTAATTTTGCTATCCTAGGTATAACCTCATTTCAACATCATAGAAAGTCACAAATTTTTACTACATGAGTAAAACCAAAACTAAAATACCTTATATTCTTTAGGATTTTAAAAAACACTTTCTCAAGGTACAAGCCTAAAAAGTTAATCACACACACACACACACACACACACACACACACACACAATGTGAATGTACTGGCAAATTAATCAAGTTAAGTAACCTAATTTATGATTCTAGAAATTGTAGGTTTTTGGTATGGAAATCACTTGCAGTTATACTCTCTTTTTAAAAAATTTATTTCACATAAATAAAGAAAATATGCTTGAGCTATATGGCAGATAAATGAAACTCAGGATGACGATGGGAAAGCACTTGTTTGAGTAAGTAGTTAACGTTTATAAAATGTATTTTATCAATTCTTTTAGCAAATCCTTTTCTCTGGTTATGTGTTACCAAGATAGTTGAATAATGAAAAATTTGCCTAGTAAACACATTGTTTTGCTATCCTTGAAACTAAATATATTAGATGCATAATTTGTTTCTCTACTGATTCTTCTGAATCAGTTGAGTAGTTCAGTAATGTATAAGTGCACCCTCCAAGCTAAGCTAGGCCAATCACTTCAGTCACATAATGAGGGCTCTATAACATACAGGCTGCCTGCCTCACAGAAATGCAGCCAATCAATATTATCAGTTCAGGTTTAAAAGAAAAAACAACAACAACAAATTTAAGCATGTTTTGCGACAGTGTGTTAAAAAAATCTAGTTGTTTTGCTGATTTTTCTACTTATTAATTGTTTAAAGCAAAGTTATCTTGTTATAACCATAGACAAGTTTAGGTGAAAATTTAAATTGACTAGTGACTAGGCACCACTTTAATAAACAGGCAAAAGAGAGGCAGTGATTTTTCAAAATATCTCAGTATGTGTTACAATTTATATTGGGATTTTAGAAGGTAAATTTAATTTTACTGAATATTTATAAACTATGTTACTGAACTAATCATCAGCAGTTTTCCATTTTTGTGAAATAGTTGTGGACATAAGTTGACATATATCAAAGCGAAGAGACCAAGTCCCCCCAAAATTAAGATTTATAAGAGTGGGCAGGTCTATTAGAATGATAATAACTAATGATACTTTGACAAATATTTTTTTCCAAGGAACCTATAATTCTTCACATGTTTCATCATGTTGTATGGATGTAAAGCTATTATTGTGGCTTAGGAAAACAAAATAATAAAGTCATTAAATTCAGAATGCCCGATTATTTATTAAATTATACAGTAGATAAAAGTAAGTTTAGAGTTGTTCATATGAAAAAATAGTACAGTAATTCATAAATAATAATATAAGAATAAACTGTTTTGCATTCTCACAACTATGTACCTACTTTTGTCCACCACTGTATATATTTCTGTAGAATTTTTAAAGAATAACCAGTATAGGAAACAAAAAAAAGGAGAGGGGGTGGAGGGAGAGATAGCAGAAGGAAGGAAAATAACGACAAGTGAAGAAAATTGGGGGCAACATTTAAAATATCAATGAAGGCTTGATTTTAATTAATGATTTAATGCAGATCTTTTTAAACAACACACAATTCAGTTTATGAAAATTTTCAAAGAAAATGTTTGTTAAGAAATCTAACAGCTATGCCCTAGAACAGATTTTGTACCCATTGCATATATCCTTTTATAATAATTGGTCTTTTAACTATGATTGGTAACAGTGATTTCCTGAATTTTACTTTCACTAGTGTTGCTAGGTAGAGATTATATGTGCCTTGTTTTGTGTGTGTTTTTTTTTGTTCTTTTGTTTGCTGTTTTTTAAATCTCTCATACTACCTTATTGTAGACTTGTCTGTATAATAAACACTTTTGACTTGCTGTCACCTATTCTTTTACTAAGATTTTTAATCAGAATATGCAACTGGTGGAAATAACTAAGTAAATAATCATAATATAATAAAAATAATTTTCTTTTGTAATACTCAAACAGAAGAAAATGTACTATTTACTTTTAGTATAGTATATAGTTATTTTGATAGAGGAGATCAGTGATATGTAGTAAAATATCCAAAAAAATAAGAAAATTATGTATTCAGAATGCCCTTTGGATTTTTTAGAAAAATATAAATTGGCTTCTCAATTTATTAGAAAGAAAAAAAGAATTAGTATTGGTTTAATAATTGTTATAGAAATATGAGTATTTTAATTTTTCTACATATAAACTAAAAATATATGCAGGTTTCCATGGTAGCCAGCAGCACCTTTTTTCTTTCTCAAAATCTTATGTATTTTAGACAGTTGAAAACATTTTGGGATATCATCTGAAGTTTAAAAGTTTTAATGTAAGATTTTCTTTTCCTCTTTTCTTTCTTCAGCTATCCTCACTCTTCTTTTTTATATTTCTATATTGGTTATTCTTGAATAATTCTAGGAAAATATATTCAGGGGTGGACAAAAGTAGGTTTATAGTTGTGAGTATACAAAAACAGTTTATCCTTATATTGTTATTTATTAATTATTATAGTTTCCATATGAACAGCTCTAAAAAGAATACAATATCATCACTAACTATTGAGTGGGGAGGAAGTGGGGCATGCTGCATTTTTATGTCATTACTTTCTGCCATATTTAGTCATAGGTCTGCATAAAACAATTTAGAACAGAGTTGATATAAAAATTTATGTGGACAATATTTTGAATGTTATGTGTTTTTATCCTGTGTTGGGATATCTGAACCTCTGTCCTTTCTCTACTCCCTGTCTACATAAGATAACTAGATGTATTCTGGGTAATCTGTCAAAACACACATTTTGTTAACTATCAAATGAAGAGTTCAAAATCATTGATTGCACCCATAAAGTCCAGTCAGTGGAGCAAGTTCAACTCTTTTCTCTCCACTCTTTTAACCATTTTATTTATCAGCTACTTAACAGTCCCAGAACCTTGTAGTTTAAAAGGGCATTAAAGATGATTTTGTCCAATCCACACTCTTCCCAGAGGAAACTGAGGCCCAAGATGTTGTCTCTTCAGTTCAAGCCTATATAATTAACTGGTAGCAAAAATAAGCCTAGAATCCATTCTCACTGATTTTAGTCCTTGTTCTCAAATAACTTTTGCTCAACTTTCAGGTAAGCAATTAAAATTGATATGTACATCACTGTGAACTCATATTTCTCCCAATAAAGTTATAAGATGATTTCCAGATTTTGCAGGACTACATGGTAAGTGAGGATTTCAGAAGGGCAACATGAATTATAATCTCGAAGAACTCAGAACTCCATTCCTTAGGATCTGGCTTCCTACTTTAGCAAAAAGCCGAGAAGGGCTAAAGAGAAAAGTATGTAATGCTAGTTTGGCTGGCCATGGTTTTATGAAGACAATTTTTGAAAAGCAAAATCAAATAAGAGGTATACTTTCCGTGGAAATGATTGTAAAGATCTATTGAATGGGCAAATACCAGAGATTCTATAAACGTAGGTCACAGGCTGAGGATCTTTTACTATTGAACATGAACTCCGCACTTTAAAATGAAGCTGCATAGAAAAAGACAAGAAAAGGGGAATTCATTTTGTTCTGTGTGTTACCTTGGTTGGATAATTTATCTAACATTGAAAAGATATTGGGAGGGCTTTATTATTTCATAGAATGTTAAGTTAAAATGTTATGTAATTGCCACTTACCTCTAGCCTTACCCAGGATGAGTGCAAAGATCAGTTTAGAATCTCATCACTAGATGGCATTGTTACACTTGAATACAGTTTAAATAATACAATGACCAAATGAGTTAGTTAAATTAGTAGACAATTATCCCTGCTCTCTCTTCCTTTCATGTGATGAAACTTGTTCCTTAGAGCCTGCAGGATAGATTCTATAGAATGCCCCACTCAGTCACGGCTGTTTTTTTCACAAGCTCTCTCTTCCCAGCTTTCACCTCAATCTGTCATACAGATTTGACACTGCATGGTTCCAATAGTACTCAGAAATGACATGTATATAATATGGAATATTGTGCACATTTACAGCCAGAGTTCTTTCTCTTAAACATTGGTTGCTATATCTTAGCATCACTGTTCTGCCTAACTGGATGTTCTTCAATTTTCGCATATAAATAAGTGCATAAACTAAAACCTTAAGTATTATCATCATATCATTATCATCATCATCTTCGTCGTCATCATTGTTATTTTAAAGCAAAACCAAAGGACAGCATAACTGATTTCTGTCATTTTCTGTTAGCAATTTCCAGTTTCCACTGAGCATCCCATAAGCTAATGAAGGCCAGGAGACATGCAGGACAATGATAACACATGATATTTTTATGATTCAGTTCCATTAATGCTGCACATTATAAATCAAGTTAAGTGGCATTTCTATTGAAAAAGGTTCTTCTTTACTTATTTATTTATTTCCTTAAAATCAACAAGACCAGTTCAATAAGCCCAGCAACCCATTTTCTTCCCTGGAATAGACCTTAGCTTTGTTTTCTTATGTTATCATAATTTAGCACTTTTCCTGTTCTAAATGAAAATCCACTGGGGGAGCAAAATCATTCCATTATGAGTGTTATCAAAAAGCAATACCTTCTATTTTTAAATGAATACAAATCCAAAATGCATTGTAAATTGTATGCAGCCCACACTTAGGTGGTACCGCCCAAACATTCTGTGTGATTACAGTACACCATATTTACATATTTCAGAAGTAAGTACAATGCATTGTGGGTGGTAGTTTCTATTTACAAGAAAGGATGCTGGAAATACCTACCCACATCACAGAATGATATTTTTGTTTTTTGAAGGTAGTAGGGCCTGGTTGTTTTGGCAGATTGCAATGCGGCTGTAGTATACATCTTCCGACTAGGATTGCTACTTGTTTCTTTTTCAGATGCCCTCTCCCCTCAACTCAGTACTTTCCCATGAAGCTGGAAAATTAACCCTTTACATCCCTCTACCAAAAACCTTCTGAACATATACTTTTAATTCCTACTAAGAAAATATAAAAACTACAGAGCTGAGTGTGCAATAATATAAACCACCAAATTAATTCCTTACTATAGGCTATTAATTAATGAAGTACATGCAAATATTAAAGCCATTTTAAAATACAAACAATCTAGGATTGCATGTGAAAATTTGATGTGGTTATGAATATGAACTGAGTGTAGTAATTCTGCAGGAATTTGTAATATAGTGCAAACTTCTGTTATACTGCAGACACAACAGGCAAGAGGGAACAGGGAAAAAAAAGACTGGCTAGTCTAGGTCAGCTACCTGAAAGCAAAAGTAAATCCTACTACTACAATTCTCAACAATCATAATCCTGAAATTTATAGTAATATGTTTCATAATTTTACAAGATTTTAATAACCTTCTTGACAGAATGCCTAAAATCAAGATTTTTAAGCTCAAATTTGAATGTCTTTTGATCTTATAAAAATGTGCTACTAATTTATTCAGAACCTGTTCATATGGTATGTAGGCTTAGTAAGATGTTAAAAGCAAAACATTTTTATGCAAGCCAGCATTTTCAAAAATTGCCTTTAAGATTTCATTCACCTCAAATTCCTTTTAGTCAATCTGAGACTCCCAATGTAAAATTCTCTGATCCAGAATTTGTCTGTATTCAAGTTTCTATTTTCTGAAATAGCATATTTAACTACTGAAACTATAAATGAAAGGGGAAAGAAACATTTTCAATATTATTTATTTGTATAATTTCTTTAGTGTTGCCTAATGAATTTTTATATTGAAAATGAAACTTAGTTGTTATTCTACAACTTCGTTTAAATTGTACATGAACCAAATTAAAGTTTTTTTAGTACACTAGACCAAAGTCAAAATGTCATTTTTTAATATCATTTATGATAACTATATATTTTGTTTACAGAAAACAAAGAAGTTTATTCTTTGTAGGGAAAAATGACTTGATCTATGTTAAAACACTGGTCTGTGAAAGGGTATTTTACCTGTTCTGCCCTAAATATCCTCAAGAGCTTATATAAGTATGATTTTAGATCCTATTATGTGTATATTCTACTATGTGTATCTCACATGAGTATTTGCTGGCCTCACTCACTATTGAGCTCTGTCTCTCTCTTTCATGGACTAGCATTAATTCTTTATTTCTTAAGCATCAAATTTAAATTTATCTCTGAAGCTCAATATACATATATATATATCATCATCAAAATTTGTGAATAAAGCTGTTTATATCAGTCTTCACATGGCATAAAACTTCATCTGAAAAAGTTTACATGCAATATAACTTTAAGTATTTATGTCAATCAAACTTGGCTAAACTAATTTTGTTTATCACACTATGTTCTTAATCTTTAAAATACGTTTTTAAATGAGAAGCTGAAATAAACTATCCAACCACCACTTGAATTATCTTATTACTAACTTCATATTAACTTCTCATGGAGCTTTCACAAATAATTCCTTGACTGTAAATGTGTTAGAATCACAATAATAAACAGTGGTCATTTTGTTTGCAGCCTACATGTTTACAACTGTCTTTTAAGATTTCCTCAAAGTAAAATAGTATATTTAAAAACAAATTTAGAGGAAAGTGAATAGTTTAAGGAACTTAATTCCATACACATAACTGTAAATTTTTAAGGAAGTATTGCCTTACAGGATTCATGTACAAGCACTATTTGATTTTATTTGTATAAATAGCCTTGATGTTTTTTCCATCAAAAAATAATTGAGTTAAAATGAAAATATCTTTAGTTATTAGGCTTACAAATGCATTTCACTAAAAATCCTACAATACATTAAGAGTGTTATTAGTTTTAAAAAATGAGTTCATTTTGGGTTAACACAAGACCCTGTCAAGAAGGAGATGATGAGAAGTAAGTGGTTCCTTTGTAGCCATAAATGTCAGAGGGTAGGATGGCATAGTGAACTAATACTAGAACTGAAATTCGGTAACCTAGCTTCTATCTCTGCCACTTTTAATAGCTATGTCACCTTTGTCAAGCTTTTAACATCATGGGTCACCATTTTCCTCATCTGTAAAGTGATATTATCAGAACTTGCCTAGACTTTCCTATTGCGTAAGGGGATAATTAACGTATTTTGATAACTATACTTTACATAATTTTAAGGTTTTATTATCTTGCACATCTTTCTATTGATATTAATACTTTTCATGAAAATGAGAACCTGCATTTTATTTTATTTTAAAATTTGGCAGTGTTTAACAGTCATGTATACATCTGGCAGTTCACAGGAGTGCCTTCTCTTTTACACCAAAAATAATTTGACATTTTGGTAAAAATGGAAAGCATTTAAAATCTGAAGATCAAGATGACAGTAATTAGAGAGATGCTACTCTCAAGGTACCTCACAGAGGTCTTTACAGAAATGTTTTTTAATACCATTATATTTCTTTAGAAAGATATGTGTATCTTTCTAAAGAAATGTGTATTAACATACAATGTATAATCACACTTACTATATGTATTTTATACACACACACACACACACACACACTCACACAATGATCCTATTTCTTTGAGATGCAGAAAGCTGAAAATGACTGCTCTGAGATCAGATACTTGTCTTCACTTTATTTAATTTTAAATATCAGATTTGAAATTAATCCAAGAACCCATATGAAACAGAAAAATGTGTGTGTCCACATCATCTTTGAAAACTAAACTTGGCCAGGCAGAAAACCCTACTTTAGCCCTCAACTCAATTTGATGGAGATAATGAGATTAATTCACAAGCTTCATTTTAATAGTCTTTATTTTTAAAAAGCTCAATGACGGTGTCAAAGATTTTGATTAGATAATCTGATCACATTTCTCAAGCCAGATACAAATTAAAGTTGGAGCTAAAACAGAAAATCTTGCTGTTTACTATTCAGAACAATCTTCCTATGGCAGAGCTCCAAAAGCCACATGTGTACAAATGAAAATTCATAACATGTTATTCATATTCTTGTTGTATTTGTGCAACTTACTAATTAGATGTGGTACGTATCAGCACTGAAATACATAGTAATAGCATTAACAAAGCAAAAAAATCTACTTGTTTTAGTTCACTTTTCTTTTATGAATAATATAAAAACCTATTTTCTAGTGTAACTGCTCTGAATATCAAATATAACATAAAACCATAAGAGTGCATGCATGTTTTAAGAGCAGCTTGTTTTCTGTATGAGAAACAGAAGGACTGTGATGAAAGAATACTTTAATTAAGATTGGTGATTTCTAGAATAAATTGAGGTAACAGACATGTACATAAACTAATTTCTTCTTTAAATCATTCACATTATATTACAAAAATGCATAGTCATTTGATTCCATTGGATTCCCCACATGTAACATTGAAAAGGAATTCTTCTCGGAGTTATCTTCCCACTTTTTAAAAGTGTCTTTCTTTATCTCACAGGATTCTTTGGAAATTGATTAATCATATAAAGTACTTGCTATCTGAAGTTATGTACTGATAAGAAATTAAATTGTATATTCGTTGTTTTAAAAATTAGAGAGAGAGGGGACATCTGTAATGCTTTCAACAATAAAGATAAATTAAAAATAAATTAGAAAGGGCATGTTGGCAATTTTTGACAAGCACAAAAACTTACTGACTCTCAAATGACCACAATTCCCTTTTTAGGTGCAATCCTGATTAAGCCTCCACTAGGCAGATCATTTTATTAATACAAATAATATCTTACATTAAATATTCCCTGTTCCAGACACTGTAATAATCATTTTACATAAACTTTATCATTCAATCTCTTCATTTTGTCCAATGAGACCATGCTTATTCTGACAATCCATTTTACCGTCTTAGGAAACCAAAGCTTAGAGAAGTAAAACAACTTGCTCATGTCACTTATTACGGGGGAGGGAGGCTAAAATTTGAACCCACAAATGTCTGCTTTTAGAGCCTACTTTCTACTCACCATGATGCATATACCGCCTACACGTTTTAATCCTAGCTATTTCTCATTAACACAATAAATTGACTACTGAAAGTAATCATACTTGTATAAGTAGTTGTTAATGACCAAGATTTTTACCAGCATGTTTTTCAAGGTTCATACTGTCAGCAGCCACATTGTCCTTGTTTTCCAATGCTAAATTAAGCATTCTGAATGTATAAAATTTAGGACTCTGGAGTCAGGACATTTTTCATGACAACCTAAACGGAAAACATCTAATTCACTTTCAAAAAGGGATGAAAGAGAATAAATGTAATGGGTGCCTACTGTCTCTGGCAGGTTCCCATGGCAGCATAGCAGGCTCAAGAGCCATCAGACAGTGAGAAAAAAGAGATACGTAATGGGAGGTGCTGGATCTCTTACATGGAATCACAGCGGAGAGAAAGCAGGAGTGAGGCAGTGTGATGTCTGGGAACTGGAGCAAGAGACAGAGCAGGGGAGAGTGGGTTGCTTTAGTAACATGTCCCAGCCTCGTTCTCATCTCCTCGACCCTTTTTGATGATCTGGGGACACATCTGCCCTCTGTCCTACAGTCTCTAGCATTCTTCCTCAACTTTTCATTACCATTTTTTTCTAACTTTCTTCCCTTTCTGCTTCTTACGGATGGAGACACTCTTGAAAGTGCCTAAGTATGCAAGTGCACACATTCTTCTTTTTAATCACACGTAAACTGAGATGATCCTTTCCTCAGTGTTAACATGTCCTTATTTTAAAAAGAAAAAGAAGTTTTAGATGTCTTAGACTATGGATTTATAGTGAGTATATATAGGCAAAGCTAAAGAAAAGGAAACTGATACTGTAAATTATGTGTACTGATAAACAAGAAATATAGAGTGTCCCAAAAAAATGTACATACATTTTAACAATAGATAGCTCAAGTTGGGAAATGAAATCTATTTTAATAAACACTGTCTTTATCATTATTCGAAGTGTGTGTATACATTTTGGGGGACATTCTGTATGTTTTATTTGAATCAATGAGCAAAACCACACATACACACACACTGTTCTAAACAGCTCTATGATTAATAAACTGATATTTTCGATGCTGATCAAAATACTATAATCTAACAGTTTTCAGCTTCGCTTAGTGTTTTTCTGACCACTACTCAAAACACCTTACAATGCAAAAGCCAAAGCTACTTAGTGGTAGAAGACCAGCTCGAGGCACTGCCAGCAAATCCCTTCTTAGTTATATACATGGACCTATCTTGCTTTGCTTTCCTTGATATGTTACATATAGCTTAGAAATCAAGGGCTCAATAAACCAACTAAATTAATGAACAGGCATTTACTTATGGAATTGTATGTTCATCATTCATTCCTGCTTTTATTCGTCTACTCTTTCACACACTCTCTGATTCTTTCATATTTTTTTTTCAATTAAGTTAATAATACCACAGTGTTAGAACCCTGGTCATTCTCATTTTTTAAGAAATCGTATTCTTGTTTATTGTCCTGAGTAGCCTGGTTCTAATAATCAAGGGTACTAGCTAAAAATAAGGAATTTCTTTCCTCTCCTCCAGGGAGTCTGATATAATAAAGCTGAGATGGGACCAGATAATCTTTGTGCTAGCAGTGGTCGGCAAACTCATTAGTCAACAGAGCCAAATATCAACAGTACAACGATTCAAATATTTTTGAGAGCCAAATTTTTTAAACTTAAACTTCTTCTAATGCCACTTCTTCAAAATAGACTCTCCCAGGCCATGGTATTTTGTGGAAGAGCCACACTCAAGGGGCCAAGGAGCTGCATGTGGCTCGTGAGCCGCAGTTTGCCGACCACGGTGCTAAGGCATATTTGTGACACCATAATATGGTGATAACAATGACTATGTGACAAAATTAATGCAGGCAGTGGTGTTTTTAACATGGATTTGTGAAAGAACTTCTGCATCAGAAATAATTTGACTTACCATTTTTCTATTTCAAATAGAATTAACCTAAAAAGCAACACCATAATGATGATTTGGATATTATGTGGAAAATCGTGATACCTGGGTTCTGATAGCTACACAGAGACCTTGGGATAATGCATACTTCTGTGTAGGAATGATTACTTATCTATTAACTGCTTAACTCATTGCACAGAGTGTTTAAAGTAGCATTTTGATCACCAGGAGAAAAGGACAACATACAAATATCCACATACCAACATTCATATTTAAATGTTTACTTATTGATAAGAGAGAGAGAAATAGAGAGAGGTTTGTTGTTCCACTTATTTATGCATTCATTAGTTGATATTTGTATGTGTCTTGACCAGGATTGAACTACAATCTTAGCATATTGGCATAGTGCTCTAACCAACTGAGCTACCCAACCAGAGCCTATTTTAAATCATTAAATAACTTACGTTTTCATTGTTGTTTCTAGAATTACCTAACATTTCAAACAATTTTTTTCTCTGTAATTCATAACTGTGGGATTGTATAAAAATGACCTTTATTAGAACTATATAATTTAAGATTCCTTTCCAGGCCAATCAAATCACATTCTCTAGTGGTAGAAAGTACAAATAGATATTTCAAAAAATTATTTTTGATGCCCTCATCATCCTCTGACCACCGGACTCCCAGTTAAAAAACAGTGTTCTTGGGCAGCTGCTCAGGGTAGAGAAGTGAAGTCCTGACAGCCTGAACAAAACAATGTTGAGTGATGAGAAACTGAGAATAGCTATCACTTTTCATACTGATCATAATTCATACTCATTTTCATAATATTGATGAAAAGAGATCTCCTTTGGCCTCATCAGCATGAGTAAATGTATGATCCAGCCTCTGAGAGAAGAGCTCTGGTCATGCAAAACAATGACCAATTAAAATATTTTATAGTACATTTTAAAAGGTGTTATAGTGCTTATTTCAAAAATAGATAAGTTTTCTTAGCAAAATATGAATTTACCATTATAATTAGTATGCCTCCCTGTGCCTCCAGGATTTACCATCGGGAAACAAAAGAGGCAATTTCAGAGATGGTCAGATACAACTTTTTTTTTTTTTTTTTTTAAAGGCTATAAGCCTATTACAAATTTTAGAAGAAAACTTCAACTTAAAAAAAATCTATAAGATTTTTATTTGTATGATCCACACAGAAAGTTCAGACTTACAGTGTGAGATATTTTCCTTTTAATTGCATGCACAAATAAAACAAAAGGGTATTTATACATAATAATTTATGAAAATCTAATGTGAGGACTTATTTTCCACAAACTTTACAACCTGGATAATTTAGGGTTGATATAAATGTTATAGTCTCTGTGTTCTCATGACAATTAAATGCAATATTCTATATACAGAATGGGGCAAAGATAGGTTTACAGTTATGAGTACATGAAACAGTTTATTCTTATATTATTATTTATTTATTATTGTATTATTTACCATATAAACAACTGTAAACCTATATTTACCCCACCCTGTATTTTCCAAGTGTGAGATAAATAGTTTCTTTGTATGTTAGCATCCATCCAAAATGCAGGAATTGGAATTGGACATGACACATGATACTCTTCCAGTTTGGGCAAAGAAACTATACTATGCGGGGGGTGGGGGGGGTGGTAAAGAAATCATAAACAGAAGAGAGAGACATGGGATCTTTAATCAGGTAGCTGATTGTGGCCAAGATAACTTGGCCCAACATCACAGAGCTGTTAAACAAATTAAATTTACTTTCCACATTCTTCTTCAGTGCCAGTCAGTGGGTGTTTTTAATCATCTGTGAATTTTCAGAGTTCTTCTAAAGCCATTACTAGGATGTGAGAGGTTAATCCCACCTCCTGACCTCATAGAACTGTGGACCAGACCTTTGGAATTCTAAAAGGCAGCGAGGTCTCCTTTCTTCTGATTTAGTTTCACGCACTCCTGGGACATCAATTTTTAAAGGCCCAGTCAACAGATTACAAAAATCATTCAAGTTAAAATTTTATTAGAAAAAAATTACTTCACAAATACCATTTCCTGTGGAAATATGAACTTAAATATTGGGAGGAATAGCAGAGGGGGTGGAACCGAGCACTTGAAAAATTTTGTAATATGAATATGTAACCCTATGATTAAATAGTTTTTCTAGTGATTCTGTTGAATAATTAGCATTAATTAATATTTCCAAGGCATCAAAATTTATTAAAGATAATTGGCCAGGGATCTTATAGAAAAGCTTCTGGGAGACAATTATTGACAACAGATCCAGGCACACTGAACATCCAGGAAATCTTTCCATAGCCCCAAATTTTGAGAATGAGTCATAATGTATGGTGAGACTTCAGACTATTTCTGGAAAGGTTACTAACCTTTCTGTCAAATATTTTTAGACTCTTTATCTTAAAAATTCAATGTATAGGACTTATTTTGGGGCTCAAACTGTGTTGTGAAAGATAAACCCTACTGTAGGGGATAGGGATTCTAGTTGTATTGGATTTCCTGTCATTCACCAGAAATTATTTTAGTCCAGTAATTTGGGCTGCATTTCTTCATTTGCTATCCATTCCTATGATCTTCAATCTTGCAAATCACAGTGTCTAAACAAGTTTGCGTAGTGAATGATTGATGCCATCACAGTCTTGCCACGATAAGAGTTACAGGGTAGAGGAACAACATTTATGGGTACTAATATTGGTAAGCAAAGACGTGTTTTAATCTAAAATTTTGTATGTGTATTTTGTTTTGTTTTGCCTAGTTGTAATATAATATTTTCAGTACTCTTGGCATTTCTAAGGCAGCTGGTTGGGCTAGGGCTTTAGTCTATGGTCCTGAACCAAAGTAAAGCAAAATAACCTTCAAAGGGAACAAACACTTAACCTTGGCATCAGTATCATCAGACTTCAAAGCCAATTGAGCTGACCCAGCTTCAGACCAAACCAGAAGCTAACTAAACCCCAAACTCCTGACAGTTCAGCTATGAATCTAATCCTTGCTTACATATTACATAGGTTTGAGAATCTTCCAGAATTTGTAACAATAGACTTCTCATCCCTAAAATCGAAGCTGGGGAAAAAATGGGGTCCACTTAACATTGTACACAATTTCCAGTTTACCTTGTATAAAACAATCACAGTACTAGAGACCTTCAAAGGGATTTCACTAGCCTTTTCATAAAGGTTTGTTGAATTGTTTAACAATGAATAGTTGTTAAACCACTGAGGAAGCCTGATCAATCTACCAAAATAATTACAGATGAGACACACAAAGCATAGGCATAGGTCTGAAGCGACAGACTGTAGTGACAATGTAGGATTTTAAAAATTACTATGGTTGCCTGGCGAGTATGGCTCAGTGGTTGAACGTCAGCCTATGAACCAGGAGGTCAGGGTTCAATTCCCAGTCAGGGCACATGCCCTCGTTGCAGGCTGCAGAAGGCAGGCAATCAATGATTCTCTCTCATTATTGATGTTTCTATCTCCTTCCTTCTCCCTTCCTCTCTAAAATCAATAAAAATATATTAACAAACAAACACCTATGGTCTCCAAGAGTGAATAGTAAATTTGATTCTCTGGTCATGCCTTCCTGATATGTGCTCCACCAAATTAAATGGCAATGATGTTCTACCACTGCACAGGCAAAAAGAATGGAGTCAATCTTGACTATTATCTTTCACACTAGCAAAATCTGTTAACGGGAGTGGCAGGCAGGAGTGGCAGGCAGCGTTGGACTGCCAGTTTTGGCCCAATAACTGCAAGCCATGCCGAGGAACCCCATGGGTGCACGAATGTGTGCACCAGGCCTCTAATAGTTTGTATTTAACACAGAAGAGTAAAAATACTAGTACATATACCAGGTAAAGGCGCACATTTATACAAAATTCTTCAAAAGCTTTTCATTTATTTAAGAATAACACCCGAGAGAGGGGCAGAAAAAAATGGCGGCGGAATAGACAGACGTGTTCCGAGCCTTGTCCCGGAGCAGAAAGAAAGAATAGCTGAGGGTCGCACGAGGAGTGTTTGTTGGCAAGTTGGGGGACAGCTGAACTCAGAAGAAGGTGGGGGACTGCTAGAGGGGGTTCTCCTGACCGGGCAGCCCCCACTGCAGCTTGGATGCGAAGTCTGGGCCATCTTGAACCGGAAAGTGGAGCTTATCAGAAGCCTGAGAATCCACAACTGCGGCACTCACGGAACAGCTGCGAGCCCCAGTACATCGCTCCCCAATTGGCGCAAACACACAGGTTCAGAGGAGCTCTACACTCCATCACGGAAAGGTCAGATTTCGCCTGGGATAAGGTGAGGTCTCTGGTCCCAGCGGGAGAAAGGAATGCACGTTTTGCGGGAGCTGGAGGACCAGGGAAGTCTGTGCCTAGAAAAATCCGTGGCTGTTGGGGCTGGCGTGATCTGTGAATGTGGAAGGGGGTCCTCAGAGCTGCTAACAGAAGGGCTCCCTAAAAAGCAACCCATTTTGATCTGAAGTGCAGGGAATTTCGGTGGTGTGCCGGCTCCCTAGACTTACTCGCAGCCCCGGAGTTCGCACACTTGGGCTTTTTCCTCTTCATATCCTTGCTTCTGATTACTAAGCCCAATACATAGGATCACCCAGTTGGGGACACCCTGAGAGACTGCAGGGGAAAGTTGTTTTTCTGGAACCTGGGGATCGGAGCAAGGAGTGACCATCGGAGAGCCAGCTCTGAGGCAACCCACTCCCACAATCCGGTAGTGAGTGCCACAGGGAAAGAAGGCTCTAACACTGCCTAGAGAGGCCATAGATAGACCTGGAAGTCAATCCAGAAACACTGCCACCCAGGGGCTGAATCACAAATTGACTCTTGTGTAATCAAAAATAAAGGAATACGAGAAATTAAGACACACCTCCTGCTTAAATTCAGGACTGGCTTACAACACGGAAGAGCAGTGGAACGCAGGGAACTGCAATACTGTCTGGACTGAGAAACAGGCGGCCAATTTCCCTTTTCCCAATTTCATTTTGACACTCCTTTTTTCTTTCTTTCTTTTTCCTCTTCTTCTTTCTCTCCTATCCCCTAATTTGCCTTTCTCTGGTGGGCACCTTTATTAGAGGTTATTAATATTGTGAATACATTTCTGTTCAGTGCCTTGTGTGTTGTACCTGGTAGTGCTGTATTTTGTGCCTTTAAATCAATGCAGGAGAGAGAGAACTACATAACCAGACACCCAGAGAAGAGAGACCATGGGGAGACAAAGACACAGCCCGCATATGAAAGAAAAGCAGGTATCACCAGAAAAGGAAGTAAACGAAATGGAGGCAAGCAACCTTCCAGAAAAAGAATTCAGAGAAATGGTCGTAAGGTGGCTGAAAAGAATGGAAGACAAATTCAACAATATGAGCAAGAACCAAGAGGAAATGAGGAAGAACCAAGAAGAAATGAAAAATGACATCGCTGCTGTAAAGAACTCAATAGAAAGCATCAAGAGTAGACTAGAAGAAGCAGAGGACCGCATCAGTGAGCTAGAAGACAAGATGGGAAAAAATACCCAAGTAGTGCAACTTCTAGAAAAAAAAATTAAAAGGCAGGAGGAGAGCCTAAGGGAATTTTGGGACAACACGAAACAAAAAAACATCCGCATAATAGGGGTTCCAGAAGGAAAGGAAGCTGAGCAAGGAATAGAAAACCTCTTTGAAGAAATAATGACAGAAAATTTCCCTGATATAGGGAAGAAAAAACCCACACAAATCCAAGAAGCTCACAGAGTCCCAAGCAAAATGAACCCCAAAAGACCGACACCAAGGCACATTATAATTAAATTGGCAAACACCAACGACAAAGTAAGAATCTTAAAAGCGGCAAGAGAGAGACATAAAGTTACATACAAAGGAACCCCCATCAGACTAGCAACTGATTTCTCAACAGAAACTCATCGGGCCAGAAGGGAATGGAATGAAATATACAAAGTCATGCAAAGGAAGGGTCTGAATCCAAGAATACTGTACCCTGCAAGGCTGTCAATCAAAATTGAAGGTGAAATCAGGAGCTTCACAGACAAAAAAGGACTAAGGGAATTTATTACCACCAAACCAGCAATGCAAGAAATGCTAAAGGGTCTGCTGTAAAAAAAAAAAAAAAGAAATAGGAAGCGAAGAAGGAACACGGGGGTAAAGAATAGGAATGGCGACAAATAAGTACCTATCAATAATAACTTTAAATGTAAATGAATTAAATGCCCCAATCAAAAAACATAGGGTAACGGATTGGATAAGAAAACATGACCCATATATCTACTGTCTGCAAGAAACCCACCTCAGAAAAAAAGATGCACAGAGACTGAGGGTGAAGGGATGGAAAAAGGTTTTCCAGGCAAATGGAACTGAAAAAAAAGCTGGAGTAGCAATACTTATATCTGACAAATTAGATCTCAAAGTGAAGGACATAACAAGAGATAAGGAAGGCCACTTCATAATACTAAAGGGAGCAATCCAACAAGAAGAAATAACTCTGGTAAACATATATGGACCCAATACAGGAGCACCCAAGTACATAAAAAAACTCCTGGAGGATATCAAGGGAGAGATTGACAGCAATGCAATCATAGTAGGAGACTTTAATACCCCACTATCACCATTGGACAAATCCTCTAAACAAAAAATCAGCAAAGAAACATCAATCCTAAATGACTCACTAGACCAGATGGAATTAATTGACATCTTCAGAACATTTCACCCCAAAGCCACAGAATATACATTCTTCTCAAGTGCACATGGGTCATTTTCAAAGATAGACCATGTGTTGGGACATAGGCAAAGTCTCTTCAAATTCAAGAAGATAGAAATAATATCAAGCATCTTCTCAGACCAAGTGGCATAAAACTGGAAATCAACTACAATAAAACAACCCAAAGAAATCAAACACATGGAGACTAAACAGCATGCTATTAAACAATCACTGGGTTACCAGAGAGATCAAAGAAGAAATAAAAAAAACATCATGGCAACAAATGACAATGAAAACACTACAATCCAAAATCTATGGTACACAGCGAAAGCAGTCTAGAGAGGGAAGTTCATAGCTCTACAATCCTACTGCAAAAAACAAGAAACAATGGTAATAAATTACCTAACACAACAACTCAAAGAATTAGAAAAAGAGCAACAAGAAAAACCCACAGTGAGCAGAAGGAAGGAAATAATAAAGATCAGAGCAGAGATAAATGACATAGAGACCAAAGAAACAATACAAAAGATCAACAAAACCAAGAGCTGGTTCTTTGAAAGTATAAACAAGATTGATGAACCTCTAGCCAGGCTCACCAAGAAGCAAAGAGAGAGGACCCAAATAAACAAAATCAGAAATGAAAGAGGTGAAATAACAACAGATCCTGCCGAAATACAAAGCATTGTTAAAAAATACTACGAACAACTCTATTCCAACAAACTGGACAACCTGGAGGAAATGGACATATTCCTAGAAAAATATAACCTTCCAAAACTCAATCAGGAAGAATCTAAACAGCTCAACATGCCAGTAACTATGGAAGAAATCGAAGCAGTCATCAAAGAGCTTCCGGCAAACAAAAGCCCGGGGCCAGACGGCTTCACAGGAGAGTTTTACCAAACATTCAAGGAAGAACTAAAACCTATCCTCCTCAGACTATTCCAAAAAATTCAAGAGGAAGGAACACTTCCAAGCTCCTTCTATGAAGCCACCATCACCCTAATACCAAAACCAGATAAAGACAACACAATGAAGGAGAATTACAGGCCAATATCCCTCATGAATGTAGATGCCAAAATCCTCAACAAAATTCTAGCAAATCGGATCCAGCAGTACATCAGAAAGATCATACACCCTGACCAAGTAGGGTTTATCCCAGGAATGCAAGAATGGTACAATATCCGCAAATCAATAAATGTGATACATCACATAAACAAATTGAGAGATAAAAATCACATAGTCATATCAATTGATGCAGAAAAAGCATTTGACAAAATCCAACACCCTTTCTTGATAAAAACTCTCAACAAGGTGGGAATAGAAGGATCATACTTTAACGTAATAAAAGCTATAAATGATAAACCCACAGCTAACATCATACTCAATGGGCAAAAACTAAAACCATTTCCCCTAAGAACAGGAACAAGACAGGGATGCCCACTCTCACCACTCCTGTTTGACATAGTACTGGAAGTATTAGCCATTGCAATTAGACAAGAAGAAGAAATAAAAGGCATCCAAATTGGAAAAGAAGAAGTAAAACTCTCCTTATTTGCAGATGACATGATATTGTACATAAAAACCCCGAAAGACTCCATCAAAAAACTAACAGACTTAATAAATGAATTTGGCAATGTAGCAGGATACAAAATTAACGCCAAGATATCTATGGCATTTCTATACACCAACAGTGAACTTACAGAAAGAGAGACTAAAAAAGCAATCCCATTTTCCATCGCACCAAAAAAATTAATATACTTAGGAATAAACCTAACCAAGGAGGTAAAAGACCTATACGTGGAAAACTACAGGACACTGAAAAAAGAGATAGAGGAAGATGTAAACAAATGGAAGAACATACCATGTTCATGGATTGGTAGAATCAACATCATTAAAATGTCCATACTACCCAAAGCAATCTATAGATTGAATGCACTCCCCATTAAAATACCAATGGCATATTTCACAGACCTAGAAAGAACTCTCCAAAAATTCATCTGGAATAAAAATAAGACCCCAAAAGCCACAGCAATCCTGAGAAAGAAGAATAAAGTAGGAGGGATCTCAATACCAGATTTCAAGCTGTATTACAAAGCCACTGTCCTCAAAACAGCCTGGTACTGGCACAAGAACAGACATATAGATCAATGGAATAGAATAGAGAATCCAGATATTGACCCAAACCAATATGCGCAATTAATATTTGACAAAGGAGGCATGAGCATACAATGGAGTCAAGACAGTCTCTTCAATAAATGGTGTTGGGAAAATTGGACAGATACATGCAAAAAAAATGAAACTAGATCACCAACTTACACCATACACAAAAATAAACTCAAAATGGATACAGGACTTAAATATAAGACGGGAAACCATAAAAACACTAGAGGAATCCACAGGCAGCAAAATCTCAGACATATGCCAAAAGAACTTTTTCACTGATACTGCCCCTAGGGCAATGGAAGCCAAAGAGAAAATAAACAAATGGGACTACATCAAAATAAAAAGCTTTTGCACAGCAAAAGAAACCATCAACAAAACAACAAGAAACCCCACTGTATGGGAGAACATATTTGCAAATGTTATCACTGATAAAGGTTTAATCTCCAACATCTACAGGCAGCTTATACAACTTAATAAAAAGAAGATAAATGATCCAATAAAAAAATGGGCAATGGACTTAAATAGAATCTTTTTGAAAGAAGTCAGAAGGAAGGCCAAGAGACACATGAAAACATGCTCAAAGTCACTAATTATCCGAGAGATGCAAATCAAAACGACAATGCGATACCATCTCACACCTGTCAGAATGGCTATCATCAACAAATCAACAAACGATAAGTGTTGGCGAGGATGCGGAGAAAAAGGAACCCTCGTGCACTGCTGGTGGGAATGCAGACTGGTGCAGCCACTGTGGAGAACAGTATGGAGTTTCCTCAAAAAACTGAAAATGGAACTCCCATTTGACCCAGTAATCCCACTCCTAGGAATATATCCTAAGAAACTAGAAACACCAATCAGAAAGGATATATGCACCCCTATGTTCATAGCAGCACAATTTACAATAGCTAAGATTTGGAAACAGCCTAGGTGCCCGTCAGCAGATGACTGGATCAGAAAACTATGGTACATCTACACAATGGAATACTATGCTGCCATAAAAAAGAAGGAATTACTACCATTTGTAGGCACCTGGATGGAATTAGAGAACATTATGCTAAGTGAAATAAGCCAGTCAATAAAAGAAAAATACCACATGATCTCACTCATTTGGGGATAATGAAAAACATTATAAACTGATGAACATAAAGATAGATGCAGAGGCAGTAAAGCATCAAACAGACTGTCAAATTACAGTGGTAAGGTTAGGGAGAGGTGGGGGAAATAAGAGATCAACTGAAGGACTTATATGCATGCATATAAGAGTAACCAAGGGATGCAAAACATTGGGGGGTGAGGGCATGTATGGGAGTGGGGTGGGGGGGGCAATGGTAAGATATGTACACATATAATACCTTAATTTAAAAAAATGTGATTCACAGAATTGCAATTTATAAATTTCCAAAAAAAAAAAAAAAGAATCAAATGGGACAAAATATGTGAGACATTTAGATTAGCTACTCAAGCTGAATAAAAGTAAAGTGGTATGATGGCTACACTGAAAAAAAAAAATAAGAAAAAAAATAAGAATAACACCCAAAATATTTGTCATGCCCTAAAAGGAACCATCAATACAGGGCAGGGCAAAGTAGGTTTACAGTTGTTTGTATGGAAAATAATACTATAATTAATAAATAATAATATGTGAATAAACTCTGATTTGCATACTCACCACTATAAACCAAGTTTTGCCTGCCTTGTATGATCTTTCTTCCCATTGTCCTCCATTGATTCTGATCTTATCATAAGCCACTCCTTTCATCTATCACTATTTTTGTCCTCCTCCTCATTGGCTTTCTTGCTGTTCCTTGCCCAAGTCAAGCATACTCTTGCTGCAGGGCATTTCACTTACTGTTCCTTTTGCCCAGAAATTCTCCCTGATATGCTATGGCTTGATCTCTTATTTCCTTTAGTCTCTCATTCAATGTTACCTTTCTGACAATGTTTTTCTGACCAAACTATTTAAATTAGCAATCACCCCTCTTCCCTATCCTGTTATCCTACTTTATTTGACTTCCCAATACTTAACAGTGTCTGATATATATTTTTTGTTAATTTGCTTATTATCAGTCTTTCATCATTAGAATTGAAACTCAATGAACCTAGATATTTTGTCTTGTTTTCTGCTCTACTTCCAATGCCTGGAAAGTGCAAGGAACATAGAAGGAAATCAAGAGCATTTGTTGAATGTATTATCAAGTAAATGATGAAGAAATGAATGAGGAAATGAAAAGGTGAACTAATGGATTTTAATTATTCTTAATAGCATGGAATTTCTGATATTATGTCATTTAACCATATTAAAAAAAAACTTATAAAAGAAGGCTTTTTAAACACATTTTGTAGACAAAAAAATAAAGAACAACAACAACAAAAACAGAGAGATAAAATGAGATTTGCAATTGCCAGTTCATTGGTATTTATGCATTCAATTCTTTATGCAAAAATATATTGATCACCTATTGTCTGCCTATTTCTGAGCTAAGTTCTAGTTATATAGATACATTTTTTGTCCTCATGGAGTTTCAAGTGCAGAATGCTAGACAAATAATAAATTAAGTAAACAACCAAGTACCTATATAATTACATATAGTAATATTATGAAAGACATAAGTTGGATAATAAGATAATATATTTAGTTATGACTACTATTTATTTTGCTTATTAACCCACTGGCATAAAATATTGGAAATATACTCTTGATGGAATTACTTCCCACTATCAAGAACATTTCTCCTCTGTATACCCAAGGATTTTAACATGAAAAACACAGAGTCATAGACAAAAAAAACAAAATTGTTGGTCAGTTATTAGATGTAATGGTTGGAGATGTTTTCCCTACTTTTATTTCTTGTTTTCTTGAGTCATGAATTTTGCAGTTTAAAAATTATCACAATATTAGGGTACCTGGTATCCAGCATATATTTTATATTTGAGGACTTTCCCAATTGCTGAAATTGGATCTTTTATAGGTTCTTTCATAATTTCCTATAGCTAGCTACTTCTGAATTTTAAGTTCAGATGATTGAATCCATAGAAAAATGCCAAACATCCTACCAACATCTTTGTTCATCAACCACATTATTTGTGAACTCTTGAAAATTTTTAAATGTATTTGCATAAAGATGCTTGTTGAACTTAATAGATTTGGACAACTTGGTCAATTGATTACTAAGAGTTTCCTCCATAGTTAGGAATCTTTGATGAGTTTTCACGATTCCCTGACCCCAATCTCAGGAGTTAGTACTTTCTTTTTTTACTGTCACTAATTATTACTCTTCTTATCAAATGTTGATCCTCCAATTGAATTGAACATGCTGTTCATCCATCTTGACAGTCTGTAACATAGCTTTTGAAGATTCAACTTCAGGTCTCTTCTTAGCTTGTCCTTAGTATACTTTAAATCTTTAATCATTGCATAATTTGAGGAAATTCCATCAAAGTGAATACAAAATCATTAGAATAATTAGACATAAATAGACTCTTGCCAAACTCCAAATGTTCACTGCTTTTCATGTCTAAAATAAATACCCAAACATGGGGCAATTTTAATTCTCATTGTTGGGAGAAAGAAATTCTGATAATTCTACTTTTTTTTTTTTTTTTTTTTTTTTTTTTTTTTTTTTTTTAGCAGATTCTCCTGTTGAACAAATGGGTCTGTCATTTTACATACAAAAATAGAGGCCTGGTGCACAGGGAGGGTGTGTCCCTCAGCCCAGCCTGCACCCTCTCCAATCTGGGACCCCTTGAGGGATGTCGAGATGGTAGGATCGGGCCTAAACGGGCAGTCGGACATCCCTCTCACAATCCAGGACTACTCGCTCACAACTGCTCGCCTGCATGCCTTCCTGATTGCCCCTAACCACTTCTGCCTACCACCCTGATCACACCCTAACCACTCCCCTGACAGCCTGATTGATGCCTAACTGCTCCCCTGCCAGCCTGTTTGCCCCTAACTGCCCTCCCCTGAAGGCCTGGTCACCCCTAACTGCCCTCCCCTGCAGGCCTGGTCCCTCCCAACTACCCTCCTCTGCTGGCCATCTTGTGGTGGCCATCTTGTGTCCACATGGGGGCAGCCATCTTTGACCACATTGGGGCAGCCATCTTGTGTGTTGGAGTGATGGTCAATTTGCATATTATTCTTTTATTAGATAGGAGGATAGAGGCCTGGTGCATGGGTGGGGGCCAGCTGGTTTGCCCTCAAGGGTGTCCGGATCAGGGTGGGGGTTCCCTTAGGGCATGGGATGGCCTGAGCGAGGGGCTTGTGGTGGTTTGCAGGCCAGCCATGCCCCCTGGTGACCCAAGCAGAGGCCCTGGTATCTGGGATTTATTTATCTTCTATAATTGAAACTTTGTAGCCTTGAGTGGAGGCCTAGGCTGGCCAGGGTGTGTGGAAAGCTTGGCTTCCTTCATTGCCGGGGACAACTCAAGCCTCCTGCTCTCTCCAGCTCCGTGGCTGCCACCAATTTTGTTGGGATTTATTTATCTTCTATAATTGAAACTTTGTAGCCTTGAGTGGAGACCTAGGCTGGCCAGGGTGTGCAAAAAGCTTAGCTTCCTCCATTGTCAGGGAAACCCAAACCTCCTGCTCTCTCTGTGGCCGCAGCCATCTTGGTTGGGTTATTTTGCATACTGGCTCCTCATTAGCTGGTGGGCGTGGCTTGTGGGTATAGTGGAGTGATGGTTAATTTTCCTATTACTCTTTTATTAGATTGGATGTTGCTTCCTATAAATATACTTCAGATAATACCTTGGATAAACATGGGAACAGACTATATTTAAGGCACTGTAATTTTCACATATTTATATTATGGATAAATTTTACTCAATAATTTTGATTAACTCTAATCTTAAAGGAAAGCGTCATTGTCTACTTCTGTCTTGGTCATGATTTTCAATCAGAAAATGAGTTACAATTGGATTCCAAGAAAGGTGTCCTGTATTCTACTAATTTTAGAAAGTACACAGGACTAGTCTTAGAATGGAGTATGTGCAAACACCATATTATTTACAGCAAACTAAATATAATGCCTTGATTTGGCACTGCCTGCTTGATATTTCTCTTGAAAACTGTTACATATGTTTGTTTTGAGTTTCTGCCAAAATAGCAAGATTGTCAAATATCTTTCATGTACTTCATGTTAAATGTGAGGAAAGAATTACAGATTACCTTAGCTTAATTTTTGTACAAGAGTCCAATGGACACTAAATCTTTTGGAAGCAAAATTTAATATTATTCAAATTATATTAAAAATTACTGTTGTGAGCACAAATGTATTGCCACTGTAACATGTCAATATTCGTTTTTATACCTAAACCAACTCTATCCGTAATAATGTGACTTGTTTATAAATTACATGTGAAATACAGTAAGACTTAATTATGTGAGGGCTGATTATCCACATTGTCAGTTATTCAAGGCTTTTGCTTCCCCTTCTTCTTCCTGCTGTCCACCTTTTGGACAGTTATTGCCTGGTTAGTATTTCTACTCTTTGCTTGTTAGTGAGATTGTCAGGATAAGGGATGAGGTGTGAAAACTTAAATCAGTAGATATTATTACTTGCAAGACTTTCAAGTAAAAATTGGTAGCAGAAGAGTTTGAAGCTAATTACTAAAATTATGTTGGAGATATGTGTATTTCACATATACTTGTTTATCTATCTTCCATATATCAGAGGGAGTTAAGAGTAAGATGTGAATCTTATAAGACATAGAAAATTATTTAAAATGGAGACTTTTTAAAAACCTTATATAAAATGGACAATATTAATATTTCAAATTTTACACTTCAGACAAATATGTTAGAAAACATAATAATGTGCTCCCCAAAAAACTGTTCAAACACATAAACATTCACAAAATATACCTGAAGAGTTTTTTATTGTTTGTTTGTTTATTTATTTATTACTAATTTGAGAAAGGAAGGGAGAGGAGAGAGAGAGAGAAACATCAATGATGAGAGGGAATCATTGATTGGCTGCCTCCTGCATGCCCCCTACTGGGGATGAAGCCTGCAACCCAGGCATGTGCTCCTGACTGGAATCGAACCTGGGACTCTTCAGTCTGCAGGCCAACACTTTATCCACAGAGCCAAACTGGCCAGGGCAAGAGTTCTTTATTTTAATTGGGAAAATATGAATCTGGGAGTCAGTATTTCATATACTTATGTTATCCAGGCATCACAGTGTATAACTTACATGTTGTAATTTTTTTAAAGTTTTATATTTTTCCTATCAGTAAATCTACAAAGCACTTTCTATATCTATTTTTAAAAGATATGAAATTCACCTGATTTGAAATATGTTCCATTTTTTTTCACTCTCTCTAAATTTTAAAACGTCATGCAAACATTTATTTTCAAATTATTCAGACAAAAAACATTTATTGAACATTAACTTTATACCCAACATACAATAGACATTGGAGATAAAATGGTTAGTAAGTTAAAGGTTGTTTTGCCCTCACAATATTCATTTTAATAGCAAAGGCAGTCATTAATTACATAATTTCACAATCTCTTTTGCATACCCAATTCAGGTTGAGCCCCACTACAGAATAATGTAAAAGGCAGAAAGAATAATCAAGCACTACCGTTTCAGGCTGACTTCTCACAAGGCTCCATGAGTGAAATTTTCCACCTTTTCAAAAACTCATCATTTCTGTCCTGTAGCTGATTGTAACACATGAGAACATGTGGAGTTGCAATAACATGATTTATAACTATACATTTCAGAGAAAGTGAAAAAGCAATATATCTATAATACCCTTCAATGTACAAGCTTGATTTTATATATTTATTTAAAACCCAATCCCATTCCCTCTTTGACTCTGCTGATAATCCCAATAAGTCTCACTGCCAGGATTCTGTTTCTCCCCTGAAAGGTCACAAAATACTGCCTCTTACAATGCCCAAATTTGGCTTTCATGTCCACGTCATATGCTATGGGAGTGGTTTATTGTTTTTAGCCCCCTATCTTGCACTGAACAGTTTTTCTGTAGTGACAGTAAGAAAAATTTATTTAAGACTTCTGTTATAAAAAGTAAGAAACATCATTTTCCTTTCTGTTATATCTTTCAGCCAAAATTGATGGTTGATGGTAAGCATTTTTTTTTAAACATTGCCTATTATGACAACTGGCCAGTGATTCACAGGGTGTCCTTTAAGATGATGGAGACTTTGTTATATTGGGTCCCTGATAACCATATCTTTGCATTAACCTTTTTTGGACATGTAACCTGAATGAGAATAACATAAAAATATATTAAATTATTGAGAATATGCACTCAAGTTTATTAATGCAACATAATCTAGTCTATCCAACTATTACATTTTTTAAATGCCAGATTTTTCTTAGATATCTCTATTTACTTCTAAAGTAGAGTTTTAAAAGGCATAAGGCAACACACAGGATGAGGAATTATCCTGTTGTTAGTCAAAAGAAGACCTATTCTATGTTTATAGGACATGATTCTTGAATTAGGTTTATGGCGCATATTTTCATAGCAGGACATTACCACTTCTCTCTAGTATGACAACTACTTAAAGGGAACGGTGTCCACACAAGACTGCACATTCTCACTGCTGGCCGTTAGATTTTGGGAGACTATACTATTAGAGAAAACAGTCCACAGAAGATTACTCTTTTTACATAAACTGTAAGTTTGAGAAGTTCCAAAAATCACCCTGAGTTTTGATAATTTGCTGAAAGGACTCCTAGAATTCATTGAAAGCTATTACACTCACAGTTTTCCTTTATTACTGAGAAATGATACAGATTAAAATAAGCCGAGGGAAGAATATGAGAAATGCTAGTGTGGAGTTTTCATTGTCTTCTTTCCATGGAATCAAAAGACATTCTTTTACTAGCACCAGTATGTGACAATATGTATGAAGTACTGTTAACCATGGAAGCTCACCCAAGCTTTGGTGTAGAGTTTTTATTGGGGATCCATTAAATAAGCATGAATGATTGATTGTTCATATGGTTAAACTCACTCCCAAGGTCAACTGATACCATGTGGTCCAAAACCTTAACCATTAACCATATTGTTGCTATCTGGCTAGCCCAAGATGCTCAGGCAAACAAAAATTACCAACCAGGAGCTGAGAGTAATTTTGGCCAAAATTAAATTCTTTGTAACATATATACACAGTATATTTTTCGTAAATGTCACTTGAGAAGTGGCACATTTTTTGAAGAACAATTTTTGCTCTATGTTTTCACTTTGTATCTATAGCTTTTCCATCTTAGAATGTTCTTTCCCTCTAAGGCAGTGGTCGGCAAACTGCGGCTCGCAAGCCACATGCAGCTCGCAAGCTGCAGTTTGCCACTCTGTTGACTAATGAGTTTGCCGACCACTGCTCTAAGGTATCTCTAAGAATTCTTAACCCATTCTTAAGTTCTCCATCATGTTAAAGATATTTTTTCCTATGCAGTTTTCATTATAACTCTACTTCCAAAACTAAAGGACGAGTGGCCAACTGTTGAAATTAGCACTAATTCTGATTTAAGCTGCTTGTGTGTGTGTTTTCTTAGTTTATCCTATATAATAAAAGCCTAGGTGGCATCACGCCCTCATGCGACACCCTCACGCAATGTCATCACAAGATGGCCACCACAAGATGGCCTCCACAAGATGGCTGCAAGCACAGCAGAGGCAGGGCCTGGTGGCTGCTCCACACAATGAGGCCTGGGGGTCCCATGGCTCTGTGTGGTGTGAAGGGGGCCAGTCCCAGTATCTCCACCGTCTCACATGTAGGGGACAGGTCCTGGCGTAGAAGGCAGGTTGTGGCAGGGGAAGACAATTGTGGGTGATCAGGCTGGCAGGGAGGGTAGTTGGGGGCAATCAGGCTGGCAGGGGAGTGCAGTTGGGGGAGATTGGGCCAGCAGGGGAGGGCAGTGGGGACGATTGGACTGGCAGGGGAGGGCAGTGGGGGCTATCGGACCAGCAGGGGAGGGCAGTGGGGGGCCATTTGGCTGGCAGGGGATGCAGTTGAGGGCCATGGGGCCGGCAGGGGAGGACAGTTGGGGGTGATCGGGCTGGCAGGAAGGGCAGTTGGGGGCAATTGGGCTGTCAGGGGAGGGCCGTTGGGGGAAACCAGACCTGCAGGGGAGGGAAGTTGGGGGCAATTGGGCCAGCAGGGGAGGGCAGTTGAGGGTGATCAGGTTAGCAGGCAGAAGTGGTTAGGGGTGATCAGGCAGGCAGGCAGACGAGTGGTTAGGAGCCAGCAGTCCCGGATTGTGAGAGGGATGTCTGACTTCTGGTTCAGACATCTCCCGAGGGGTCCCAGATTGGAGAAGGTGCAGGCCGAGTTGAGGGACACCCCTCTCCCCCAAATTTCCAAAATTCGTGCACCGGGCCTCTAGTCTATATATAAAAGCCTAAGCGACCATTAGGACTGAACTACTGGAACAACTGGCTGACCAGTTGCTATGATGCACACTGACCACCAGGGGGCAGATGCTTAATGCAGGAGCTGCCCCCTGGTGGTCAGTGCACTCTCACAGCCAACCTCCTGTGGCCCCTCCCCCGGCTGGCCAGTCCCCGCATAGTCCTCAATTGCGGGCTAGGCCGAGGGATCCCACCCATGCACAAATTCGTGCACCGGGCCTCTAGTATGAAATATTTGCTGGTAACTATAAAATTACAGAAACCACAGAGATCAAATAAGAACTCTAAGTAAGTCATTGGGTCAAGTCACATGAATTCAATGGTGAAAAGAACCTTTATCTTATTTTCTATAAACATAGTAAAATTTATACATATATAATCAAATAATAATTATATAAAGAACTATAGATTACCTATCTTACATGCAAGTCTAGTCATTGAGAATATGTAACTTTTAGTCAATAACTTTAAAAAGCTACGTTTCTTATGAGATCTACTAGCAGGCATTTGATAAACATTAACTTGAACATATATTTAAAGATAATAGAACTGTTAAAAATATTGGGTATAATTCACATTTTTAAAACATTTATATGTGCAATTTTTGAATTAGTCCAATGTCATGATTTAGAGGACATCAAAAAGAGAAAGTATGAAAACTGGATCTATCTGTATACAGTTAAGGTTTAGAAGATAGAGCCAAGTAATGGAATACTATTTACATATCCTCAAAACATCGAGCTTCTTAATCAAAGCTAAAGAGTTGGACATATAAGTAGAAAAAATCAGTAGAATCATTCTATCTATCTTAATTAAAATACATTTTCCTGGGAACTGCTAAAGCTATTTTAAAGATCCATTTCCCTAGCTCTTGAGCATAATTCAAAGAAATAGGTGGGTAAATTATTATCAGTCTTACCACCCAGGTAACAGGTAACCTTTGAATTCCTAATTGAATTTTAAGAAAATAAATGATTTTTAGGTTTTTATGTTAGTAAGCAGAATAAATACAAAAAATTCTTAATTATGTTAAGCAGCTGACAGATACAGACAACAGACCAGAACAAATGAAGCTCCCTGCTTTTTAAGGCAGCATGGAATGATGGATTCAATCTCTCTATCTCTCAATTTCTCTCTTTGTCTCTGTCTTTGTCTCTCTTTCTCTTTGTAATATAGAAATGAGTCACTCATATGTCCTGAAGTTGTTCAATGTAGAAAGAGGCGTGTGTCTTAATACTGCTTGGCACCATTAACCCCATTTGATTAATTTTTATTTCTTTTAACTTCTTTTTTTTTTCAAGTAGATTATTATACTTTTTTTGTTTGCATTTTGTGGTTGTAAAAGTTATCTCTAAAGTTTTTTCACTTATCTTTTGTTGTTGTTAAAGCCGGGGGTAAAAAATTGCTTGTGTTAATAGGCAGTGGTTAACGGAAGAACAAAGGTGGAAGACTGACATTAACTGGCTTCAATAATAATTATTATTATTTCTATTATTTTTCTAGTAATAGAAATTTACAGTAATCAATAAAGTGTGATATTGGCAAAAAGAACAGACAAATCAGTCAATGAAACAGAATACAAAGCCCAGAAGTAGACCCACATAAATATAGTCAACTGGTCTTTGAAAATGGAGCAAAGTCAATACAATGGAGCAAAGGTAGTCTTTTAAAAAATGGCACTGGAGCGATTGGACATTAACATGGGAAAAATGAATATACGTGCAGACCTTACACTTATTTCAAAAATTAACTACAAATGTATTATAGGCTTAATGCAAAATGCAAAACTATAAAACTCCTGCAAGATAACATAAGAGAAAACCTAGATGACCTTGGCTACAGCATTGACTTTTTAGATAACAACACCAAAGGCATGAGTCATAAAATAACTAATTGATAAGCTGGATTTCATTAAAATTAAAACGTCTGCTCTGTGAAAGACAATGCCAAGATAATGAGGAGACACACTACACACATACTAGAATAAAATATCTGATAAAAAACTGTTATCCAAGTTATAAGAACCCTTAAAACTCAACAATAAGAAACATGCAACCCAATTAAAGAATGGGCCAAATACTTTATCTGACACTTCACCAAAGAAGTTTTATAGATGGTAAATAGGCATATGAAAGATGTTTCATATTATAAGTCATCAAGGAAATATAAATTAATAAATAGTGATATCACTACACTACTATTAGAATCATCAAAATGCAGGATGCTGGCACCAATTGCTGGTTAGGATGTGAGAAAACACATACTTTCATTCATTGCTGGTAGGAATGCAAAAAGGTACAGCCACTTTGGAAGACAGTTGGTGGTTTCTTAAAAAACTAAACATATTTGTATTCAGTGATCCAGCAATCATACTCCTTGGTTTTTATCCAGTTGTTGAAAGATTGTATCCACACAAAAACCTGCACATCCATATTTATAGTTGTGTTATTCACAATTGCAAAAAACTTAGAAGCAACCAAGATGTCCTTCATTGGTGAATGGACCAATAAACTGTAGTATATCCAGGCATGGAATATTATTCCGTGCTTTAAAAAAAAAAAAAGCTAGCAAGTCACGAAAAGACATGTAGAAACTTCAAATGTGTATTAGCAAGTGAAAGAGGAAATCTGCCAAGACTGCATACTGTATGACCAACTATATAACATACTGGAAAAGGCGAGACGATAAAAAAAAAAACCTGTGGTGTCCGGGGTATTGGTGGGGGAGGAGAGAAATGATGAATAGGAGGAGCACAGCGTATTTTTTAGGACAGTGAAAACACTCTGTGTGATACTCTACTGATAGGTGCATGACATTATACATTCATTCAAATCCATAGAATATACAATATCAAAAGTGAACCCTAATAGAAACTATGGACCTTAGGTTATTATGATGTGTCAATGCAAGTTTATCAACTGTGAGAAATGTACCACTCTTCTGGGGCATGTTTATAATGTATGGGGGCAGGGAATATATGGAAAATTTGATAAATTAAAAAAGTTAAAGAAATAAATGTATATAGCATTTTATTTATTGCCTTATTTAAGTTTTAAGCACATTTATGCATTAAATTAAATTTAGAAAGCTGCTTTATCTTTAATTGCATGAAATTTATAGCTGATAAAATGAAGTTTTAATATGTCTTAAAAGTTGAACCTTAGCCCCTGATGTTATTCATTTGCAACATAATTTCTATCACTTTGGTTTATATTATTTTTTAGCCTCATATTCCACCATTAAGTATAAGGACGATAGTCAATCTGTGAAAAACTGACAATAAATAAATGAAAAGAAAAAGTAAACATATAAACAATTTGTTTCAATTCAGGCAGGGTCTAATTTTTATTATCCAATATACTATCCTTGTTTATCCAGAAAAGCATAAGAAAAAAATTAATGTTTCAAATGTCTTAAACTCAAGATTAATTTTTGGTGGAAATTTTTATCTATGTAGGCTTCAAAATTGGGTATTGATTTTTGTTTATTTTATTCTGAAATTGCATTATAGCTATCTCTCTTTTTATATTTCTAAAGGCAGATGTTATCTTAGCTTTAAAGGACTCACCCTATTTCCAATTATTGTACACTGCCTTTGTTACTAAGCGTTACTGAGTGATCATGAATAATTTTAAATTATGTTTCAGTGTATTGAGATCCTGGGACAAAAATGCCAAATTAGAAAGAGAAATGTGGGCCAAGCATCTTCCCTTGTGTCTTCAATAGCATACCTTAAAATTGAGAATTCTGAAATGTTTAAGTTAGGATCCATAAAAACTTGAGCAAAGACAGTGAGATTTTTTCAATGCTGATTGTAATTTTTTACATACTTAAGACAATCCAAAAATGTCCCATGAAAATAAGTATGTAATTTTGTACATTCAAAATATTAACATAAACATTCATTTCACTCTATAATCTCAATAGACAGCTTACACTAGTTAGCATAAATAGTGAGTGAGAATGTAGGCAAAGGAGGAAGTTGATTTGATTGACAATTTCCAGACTGGAGGCATTTTACTATTATGCATCTGGTGTTGTAATACCTTTTTGAAAGAAAAGGACAGAAAAGGAATCACTTAAGTTTCTATTCTTAACATTTAGAGATTTATTAAAAACTTTGAAAATAAAATTTTAAAAATACATAAGATTTCACTTTTAATACTTCCAATTAATGAAAGTTTGACTACTGAGGATTATACATATTAAACATTTAACATTCATATATATATTACATATATATATGGGTGTATCTATATATGTATTTATGTGCCCATCTGATTGTCTTATGTGTCCATCTGTCTATTATCTATAATCTATCATTTATCTCTATAATCTCTCAATCTTCTCTCATCTATAACCTATATAATTCCCAGCTTCTCTTGCAACTAGTTTTGGTCAGTTAAGGATGGTTATATAGTGAAATGTAACAGAAATGTTTGTTGTAGTTCTGACAAGTCTTCTTAAAAGAAAGGTGTTTCACTCTTCTTGCCCTTCTTCCCCTTTTTTGATTATCCTGTTTGGATACAGCATGAATTTAGGACTTGTACCAGTTATTCTGGAAAATTCCCTGAGAATGTACTTCAGCAAAGAGACATAGGAAGCAGTCAGATTTTACATAAAATGAGTCTCCAGACTAGGCTAAAGAGACAGAACAAGATGCTGACTAAGATCTGAGCCCCTGATAATTTGTGAAAGTAACAAATATACCTTGTTTGTCTGCCTTCAGATTTATTAAAGGGGATTAACTGAAGGTTAAAATAAGAAATTGTTGGGTCCTCAGACTTGTTTTTCTTTTTCTGGAAAAACAAAAAAAAGGAAGAAAGATTTTTTTTGTACTTTAAAGATACACACTAATGAATGAAATGACATAAAGACAAAAATATGCTCAAAAATAAATAACTGTGGATGGTAGGTATGTAGCAATGAGGGGAGTATGGAAGGATGAAGTAAATCAGCTTTGGGTTGATAATTTTTGAAAATGGAAAATGGGTATGTAAAGGATAAAAAGTTTCATTTTACTATTCCTTCTACTGTTGTATGTGTTTTGAAGTTAGAAAATGAGACTCTATACTTAAAGTATTCAAGTATTCAGAGGTGAGGGACATGGAGGAGAAAAGAAAGGGTGATAAAAAGAAAAACAAGTTGAGAGAGAGCACCAGAGATCATATGCATAAAAACGAAAATAAAAAATGGAATAAAATGGCATCAGGCTTCTTAAAAGTAACCCTATTGCTAGTTTACTATGAAGGAATATCTTAAAATTATGAAAAAATATTTTAACTAAGAATTTTACATATAGCTAAATTATCAAGTGAAAGAGTAGAATTAAGATATTTTTAACAAGATCAAGTGAACTTTCTCTATTTCTTGGCAAGTATTAGGGAAACGTCTTTAAGAAAATTAGAAGTAAACTCAGAGAAAGATACCAAATTCAAGAAACAGGAAAGCCAACACAGAGCAAATAAAAGAGAAGTGTCAAGATGACATCTATGGCCTTGATTTAAAAATCAACCCGGCCAGATTAGATGAGGCAGTAGCTGAGAAATTGTTAGGGAAAAATATATATATAATTGTGTTAAATAATATGCTTAAACTTTCAAAAATTAGTGCTTATCATTTGAAATATCTGGTTGAGAACTTTTAAAAATAGTTAAATACTTGGAAAAATAAGCAAAGTGGAAAAAGAAGCTATTATTAATCCAATAAAAATAAAAAATCATTTCGAAAAGAGTATAATTCTTCATTTAGGAATGTGCAAATTTACATTGCCATAAACATGTAAACATTCATTTCTTGGAACCCCAAGTTGTAGTAATCTCTTGGGAGAATAAGAAAAAAAAAATAGAGCCCTAGCCAGTTTGGTTCAGTGGATAGAATGTCAGCTTGTGGACTGAAGGGTACCAGGTTCAATTCCGGTCAAGGGTATATGCCTGGGTTGTGGGCTCCATCCACAGTGTGGGGCATGCAGAAGGCAGCCAATCAATGATTCTCTCTCATCACTGATGTTTCTATCTCTCTCTCCCTCTTCCTTCCTCTCTGAAATCAATAAAAATACTTTTTTAAAAAAGAAGAGAAAATAGAATAAAATGGTAGAATTACCAAAAGGTGAAGTTAGTCGATTTTTTTTAAAATTGATAAATCAATAACTGAATTATAAGTTTATTATTTAGTAATATAGATGTAAGGGTTAGAATTAAAAGCTGAAAGCAGAACTGAGAATTATAAAAATGTAAGGCAAGGTACTGCTTTTTTTTTCACATAAACTTTTAAGTACTGTTTGAGTTAATAAAATTTTTAAAGTACATGTATTTTAAGTTATTTTTATCAATGAATATATGTTTGTATCCAAATATGTCTATATGCATGCATGTATATATAATCCTATATCATAAAAGCCTAATATGATAAATGTCCGATCGACCAGTCGGCAATTCAACCAATCAAAGCTAATGATATGCTAAGGCTGCTCAACTGCTCATTATGATGTGCACTGACCACCAAGGGTCAGACCATTGACCGGTTGGCCAGTCACTATGACATGCACTGACCACCAGGGGCAGAGCTCTGACCAGTAGGTTAGCTTGCTGCTGGGGTCTAGACAATCGGGACTGAGCAAGACAGGCCGGACATGCCCTGGAGCCCTCTCATGGTCCCTGCCCAGCTGGCCAACCTTCTATGTCCCTTCCCAGCCCCAATAGTGCACCGGTGGGGCGCCTCGGCCTGGCCTGCATCCTCTTGCAATCCGGGACCCCTCAGGGCATGTCGGAGAGCTGGTTTCAGCCCAATCCCACAGGCCAGGTCGAGGGACCCTACTGGTGCATGAATTCGTGCACCGGGCTTATAGTATCTACACTAATAAAAGAGTAAGATAAAAATTGACCATACCTTCGTGACACCCACCAGCCAATCAGGAGTGCACATGCAAATTAACCCAACAAAGATGGCGGGTTAATTTGAATACGCAGGCACCAAGCGGCTAGGGGCAGACCATGGTGATGATGCAGGCATTCCGCACCGCCCCAGCTGCTCCGGGCCTCTGGGCAGCGTGGGAAGGTGGAAAGGCGGCTCCGACAGAGCGAAGGCGGTGCCAACAGCCAGGAGAAGGAAGGCCCGTTCTTACATGAATCTTCATGCATTGGGCCTCTAGTATAGTATATATATATATATATATACACATATAGATATATATACACACATACATATATATATGTGTATATATATATACACACATACATACATGTGATGCACATATATGCACTTGCATATATACACATACATATATGAATGCCAAAAATTATATTTTTTACTATTGTATTTACAGTGGTTTTATTTTTATATTACTCAGAGAGGCTGCCAGCTGCTCTTTGAATCAGCAGAAATGGAAGGTCATCTTGTGCAGATCTTCTTTGTCTTTCCCTGGGTCACTTGTGTGACCCTTTTACTATGTAAATATGGGGCAAGTAGAAACTCATAGTC
This sequence comes from Plecotus auritus, assembly GCF_963455305.1. Classification (NCBI taxonomy): domain Eukaryota; kingdom Metazoa; phylum Chordata; class Mammalia; order Chiroptera; family Vespertilionidae; genus Plecotus; species Plecotus auritus. The sequence goes on along the minus strand of NC_137776.1, from coordinate 62,636,441 downwards.
CTGGGATTAGGATGTAACAAGATTTTTATTTTTCATGTGATTTAGTAAAATCCACCTGTATGCACAGCTCATATAATGAACCTATATGCATAATGACCCTGAAGACATTCTGACCAAGGTGGTAACCATGAATTTGCAATGAGTCTCTCTAAAATAAAAATGTTGTTGATGAGTAGAAAAATCTAGACAGGTGATTTACCCTCAGTACAAAAAAACAAAACAAAACACAACAAACCTAAGATTTGGTGATTGGAACAGATGCTCTCTAGACAACTTGTCCAAGAGGAACATGCTGGACTTAAGCTGAACTTACATGCATGTTAAAATAACTGCAACCTTGGGGTTCAGCTTGAAGTCACAATTGGGGGTTGCAAGAACATACAATTAAGGCAGTGTTAACAGATGTGACCAACTGATCTGTATAGGATGAGTCTCCAAAAGCTCCCTTCTATGACTGCAAGAAATAACAACAGTGGAAAACCAGTTAAGATCTGACTTCTCTCTCTGTTTGGCAAGCCAAGAATTGTTGCACTCACTCTGAATAAGCTAATAAGAGATTTTCCTTATTTGAGGTGATGAAGAGGCCTTGAGAAAGAGATCATGAACTTACAGCTAAGAGGGCATTGTGGGATATAGAAATTAACTGTAGAAAAAGATAAAAAATGTGACTGCATATGTACCCCAGATTAGTAGGACAGGTCTCACTAGTTACATATGTATATGAAGACATATTTTCATACATCCCATACCCTTACATCAATTTATTTTATACCACTTTAAATCAGATGTATAGCTACACTGTAGACATCATTGCATTCAAAGCCATACATTTGGGGGGGGGGGTAATTGGGGAATAAAGACACATATGTAACACTGTAATCAATAAAGAAATTTAAAAAAAAACAAAGCCATACATTTCTGAAATTTCTCTCATATCACTAACTTGCCTCTTTCTTCTAAATCACACATGCCAGTCTTTGAGCCTCTTTCTAAATTTTAAGTCTACACATTTATGTAAAGGGTCAGATAATAAACATTGTGTACTTTCCTAATATTGGGTATCTGTGGTAATAGTCAGCTTGCCATCCTATATAATAAAAGCCTAGCGACAGAAACAATGGAATGACCATAATGCTCAGAGACCAGAACAACTGCTTCCTCTAGCCCTGGCCAGCCCAGCCCCCCTGGGGGAAACCCCCCCACCCCGATCAGGGTCGTGGCTGGCCTGCAAACTGCCCATGGCCCCTCGCCCCTGCCGGCCTTGCCCCCCAGTGGGGACCCCCACCCCAATCGGGGGTGTGGCTGGCCTGAAAACTGCCACAGCCTTTAGCCCCGGCCGGCCCTGTCCCCCAGCCAGATCCAGGGCCCCCATCAGGGCAGGGCAGCTGGCCCCCACCCATGCACCAGGCCTCTATCCTATATAATAAAAGGGTAATATGCAAATTGACCTTAACAGCGGAACGACCAGAATGACCACTCGACCAGTCACTATGAGGTGCACTGACCACCTCTTGTTCCCTTTCCCCGGCCGGCAGGCTCCGATTGCCCAATGGTGAACGGGGAGCCAGGGGTGGGTGGCAGGGGACGAGGGTGGTGCCAGGCCAAGGCCCCTGTCCCACCAGTCGTCCCACACACAGAGGGCAACCTGCAGCGGGGGTGGGGCCAGCGAGCAGGTGGAATGGCCAACCTCTCGGTTCCTCCCCCCAGCTGGCAGGCTCCCATTACCAGATGGTGAACAAGGTGGTGGGGGGTGGGGCCAACTTTGGGCAGCCGGGGAAGATGGCCCTGAATGCAGGCCAGGTCTAGCGACTGTACCGCTCATGAATTTCATGCGCTGGGCCTCTAGTTATATCATAAAGGAAGCCATAGATATTTGCAAACAACTAGGCATAGCTGTGTTCTAAGAAAACTTTAATTGCAAAACAGGTGTCCAGTCAGGTCATATTTGTTTGTGGGACTTAAAATACTACTTGGGAAGTTTTCTCCTAAGCCTGGAAGAAGTATACATTCACTGATATTCCATTGGCCAGAAATCACTCACATAGCCCCAATTTGATTGCAGAAGAGATTAAGAAATGTTATTTCTCCCACGTGTCCAAGAGTAGAAAGGGATTAGAGAGGTTCTAGACCAGGGGTGGGCAAACTTTTTGACTCCAGGGTTTTTAAACTGGACCGGAGGGCCGGAACAAAAGCATGGATGGAGTGTTTGTGTGAACTAATATAAATTCAAAGTAAACATCATTACATAAAAGGGTACAGTCTTTTTTTTTTATTTCAATAGTTTTATTCATTTCAAACATTTTAACAAGAAGAATGTAAACACTAATATTATAATTTGAAACTTCAAAAAATGGAGGAATCATAGCACAATAACATACCTTATATTGAAGATGGCAAAGGCAAAATAAAATTGCCTAACAAAGGAAAGGTACAAAAGCCTTTCAAATTAAACTTAAATATAATAAAATAATTTAAAACTAAAACAAATAGAAAAGAACAAAATGTGTAAACAGTAAATTAAACATTTTCGTTAGTGCAACTTCCAAATTATGCCCGGGACGTAGATGTAGATGGCAATGTAGACTGGGTTGAAAGGTTTTTGGTCTTTAAAACATCAACCTCAGTGGGAACAGTGTTGTTGGTCTCCTTTTTAGCTAATGCTCTGATACTGTGCTCTCCAGGGGCGTGTCTCCCTATATTACCAGGATAACGTGTCTACGCATTCCCAGGGTGATGTCGGGGGACGCGTCCGCGGGCATTACAAGAAGCCTCTGGAAGATTGAGAGGTTGTTCCTTCTACTGAATGGGCGGATATAAATCCGCCCACTCAGAAGAAGGAGCTGCGGCCGTGTTTCCCGACGTTGCCATGTTAACACTGCTGCTGGTGAAGGAGCAGAGGGGAGAGCAAGAGAACCCTCTGCTCTTTCGCTCCGCAGGCCGGATAGAACAGCTGAACGGGCCGGATCCGGCCCGTGGGCTGTAGTTTGCCCACAGCTGTTCTAGACAGATAAAAAATACAGTCAAAAATAAATGTGTTGATACTGTTTATCTAAACTATAATGTCATTATTTCTAAAGAACATGTAGGGTGTTAATATTTATTTGAAAATTTTAATACTTTCTGGTGTTTTTGTACTTTGCTTATTAGCTTAATAGATTAAAATTAATTTCTCCCTAAGATATAGATTTAAAGTAAGTTTGGTTTGAATCTAGATAACATAATTTGAATTCAAGGCTACAAGAATGTAACAAAACCAAAAAAGCAAAGCAATGAGAAATCTAGAAATCTAAAACTAGAGTCATAAAAATATAAAAGGTTTCTTGATGACTAAGTCATCTTGGGGGAAGACCAAAGTTTCCAAGGTCTTAAAAAATCTAAAAGAAAAATAAATTCGAAGTTAAATATCCCTCATTTGTGACCATTATTTCACTATTTAAGAGTATTAATTAAGTCATTTCACCTGAATTGATAGGAAAATTTATATACCATGGAGGAAAAGTTCTAATCCTTTGGCCACCTCTAACTTTTCTGTACACATTTGGATTCTGTGTATGCTCATTTGGATCAAAAGATGTTGCTGCTTATAAGAATGTGTGTTACATCCTGAATAGCAACCCAAGATATCTGAAATCTATTCTAGTTAGTCAGTTTCCCTCAAAAATAAAACAATGGGTAAGAGCTTCTCACCAAGCACTGATTACAAAGTAAACTTCCCTGGCTGGGAGTCATGTCGATCATACTTTTCCTGCAAACCCACAGCTGCCTTTTCTCTGTTAGAAGCTGTTATCATTTTCAAAGCTATATCAAAACAGTGTTTGTTCTGTGCTTTGATTTCACCCACACTGTGAATTCAAAGGCAAGTCTACTTGAGAGTGGAGAGAGACTATTTCAGATGTTGTTTTGTTAGTGGCAGCGTTAGACCTTGGGTCTTGAGTTCGGTAAAGAAAGAATTCAGGAGCCAAGAACTCCAGTGTAAGAAGTTTATTTAGAAAGTCACAGAGGAAGAAGAAGTGAGCCAGTAGGGCTGCAGAGACTCAAACAAGTTACAGAGGCAAAAGAAGGGCACTTGGAGCTTAGGAGAAGGAAAGCAAGGGTATGCCCCTGAGAGAAGAAATGGGGAAGATGGGACCTTTTCCAGAGAGAGTGCATGGGCTCTGGGTCCTTTTTCTTATGGGCTTTCATCTGTTTTCTAAAGGCAGGGCATTTTAGGGGGTCGCAGGGGAGGATCTCAGTAAAATATTCATCAGCTTTCCAGGTGTGCCCCTTCAGGGTCATTTAGGGATTGGTCTTCACTGATTGGTCGGGGGGGTTATTGGTCATTGCATCCGGTTCTGATGTCAGCCATGGCGTCACTTCATTTGGTTTTGCTGCTTTTCTGGGCCTGGAATCAAAACACAGCTGAGGCCTAGATGTCATCTGTGGTTAATCAAAACTCTATCTCTGTGGTCAACAGACCTGAATGAAACTTTGTTTCTAAGATTATTTGATGCTGACCAGAACCTCATTGTTCTGGGTGCATAATGCTTAAGGGATTGTTTGTGCCAGGGAAAAGGAGACAGGTGAGTCTGAGGTCAATTTGAATTAGCTATTTGTTTCCCCAATTCACTTGCCAAGGAATCTTTCTACCTTATTACTATCCTGCTTCATTTAAGCATTTGTCTTTCTATGTTTGTGAATGTGATTTAAATGCCTGACATCTAATAAAAATCCTTTAAATATAATGAATTTTTTTAAAAATTGAACTATTCCACTTTCTGTGTTTCCAAAATGTTTATGGCTTATATCTCATAATCTTAAATATAAAACCCCAAAAGGTTTGGATAAGGGCAATATAATGGTAATTTACCCAAAGAGTTCATTTTCCTTTTGACCCTGATGCAGTCCAATAAAACAAACAAACAAACAAACAAACAAAAAGCTTGGTTTGAATGACAATTTCTAAATACCTGGCACAAATAACAAATCATTCCTTGGGAAAAGAAAAGTCATTAGGAAGATAATGTTAGTTAAGGTTCATTTTGCACTGAGGATATTTGACACTATTCACAGGAGATAAACATATGCGTGTGATTTACATATGAAAACCTATCAGATAATGCAAAAATTTGTATGTGAAATGCTTCACACACTGAATTAGCCTATTTAGTAATCTCTCATATGAAAAAGAAAATGATTACTAAAAATGTCTAAATAAATATTAATGTGGTTATATTATTTTCAAAAATAAAATATCTAGAGAGAATAATATGCAGAGAGAATCACTTAAAGGCACAGTTGCTTTTTTAGCTTTTATTTATCTGAAGAGCCAATAAAGAAGACATAACAATAAATTTGATAAGCTGAAAAATATGATAGTAAAATTTCTCTCTTGTTGAATCATTTTAAATGATGAAAAAGAAGAAAAAATTGATTTTAAAATGAACATTTTAAACCTTTCATAGCATGAGTAAAACCAATTGTGAATATGGTCAAATATTAATTATGGTAATTTGTGGGAACCCCTTTCACGACCCACGTGGTTCAGGGTTCCGGTTCAGGGTTCGGGTTCTGGAGAAGGCCGCACACAAATGAAAAGAGACTTGGAAAAGTATTAATTTGGAAATATCGGGGGCCAGGCGGGAGCCCAACTCTAGTGGAAGGACTACCCTTTGCTCTGGCCTTGCAATCCCTTTTATTGAGACTATGGGATACGCCCATAACCTTTAGGCAGGAAATTCCAATAACAGAAATTTACATGAAACAAACAGAGGTGAAGGCTGCTTCAGCTAACAATGTTTCTACTAAACAGTGAGTGATTAAAACATTTAAGGTTGTTGACCAGCCTTCCCAGTTTCCTGGCCACATCTTTCTATTAGTGGTAGAATGATTGGTTTCCGGCAGTAATTATGATACCTAAGTGGTAAGAATGATACTAAGTTTGTGCAAACCATTTTTCTTTCCTTTAAATACATTTTCCCCTTTTCTAGAAGCTAGCAATTTTTAAACATGTTAAAAAATATCAGGTAGTATGATACTGAAATAGTTTTCTTTATTTTAAATACGTACTTAATTGATTTTTTTTTTTTTTTTTCAGAGAAAGAGGAAGGGAAGGGGGGAGAGAGAAACATCCATCAACTGACTCCTGCACACCTCCTACTGGGGACTGAGCTCTCAATGGGTGACCTTTTGGTTCATGGGATGGTACTCAACCAAGTGAGACACAGGTCAGGGCCTGAAATCATTTTGAACACAGCATTTAGCTCACAACAACCCATTCCTCCCAAAGAAAAGTAAATGTTGCCAATATTTTATCACTGACTGTGTTCTAAATGAAAAGAGGTAATTGTCCTCAAGCAATCTACAACCCACATGGAATATCCAAATTTATCCTATCTGTTATTTTGTTGTGTGTGGAAATACTATTCAATTGGAATATAATATTAAGTATCAACTCTAGGATTACTTTTCCCAATCTAATCCTCTTCTCTGACCATAACTAGGTTATAGAAGACTCAGCAATACCTCTTGGTTCCTAAATATTGACTCCTGTAAAATGTCATTAATCTGTACTAATTGGAGGAAGCTTAGTCTCAATTAAAGGAAAAAGGCCTGAAAATATATTATTTCAGAATGGAATAGAGTTCTATTATTTCAAGTACCTACATTAAGTCACATTGAACTAACAAAGTGTTATCCAATACACACCCTTGACTTTATTTAATGGTTTGTAATTAGCATATCAATTGTGTGAAAATGGATCCTTCTAAAGTGCTTGAGGGTGCTTAGAAAGTTAGTTCTACTAAGTATTTTCAAGGATCCTCTTGCAATCTTATTTCCATTATTAATTTACTCCCTATAAAAAGAAAGAAATTAATCAAGGCAAATATAACTTTCCTGCAAGCCTCTGGTTAAATAATGATTTTTGAATTAGTAAAACACAATTTTTAAAGTTTTTCTCTACTATATAAGCCCTAATTAAAATCTTACAGTTTTGCTAAGTTTAGATGTCTTTTTCTTTATTTGTAAAAATGATTCTACTGATTGAAAGAAAGATTTCTTGATTTCATGTTATTTTCCAACTAAGAGAGAGAATGGCTTCATTTTATTTCCTTGCAGCCAGCAACACATTATTAGAGAGCTGGTTAGTAGTTATATGACATATATATCATGATCTTAAAGAAAAAAACAAACATATTTGGATTCTGCTCCTGCAATGGATTTATATTCGTGCCTAGTACAGTGCCTGGCATATTAAATCAATACACATATAATGACTAATTCATCTTTAGTTTCTTGTCCAGTAAGAAACACAATTCACTTCCCATCACTTTGTATAACTTAATGCTGCTTTTTATTCTTTTTAGTTCCTTTTGTACTTCATTCTATTTTAAAGTAGAAAATTCAAATATATTTCAAATGTGAGTTAAGGCTAAAAGTAGACAAAACTCAGCAAGAGAGAGAAAGAGGAAGTAAAATTGGATTTCAGCTTTGGAAGGGAGATTTTTGTTTATATCTGTTCTTCTTTGTAGTAAGGCAGGGCTAACTTAATTATTTATAGGCCTTTCTTAATAAGCATCTAACATCAATCTTGGCTTTATGAAAATAACAGATCCTATTGCAGTAAGAGTTACATATTCTTTTGGTTTACATTCTTTAGAGATTTTCCAAATTTTTGCATGTCATTTCTATTTTATATCTTCTATTCTTTCCCTATCTTCTTTCTATCATTTCTTTGTGTATTTATAGATAAATATCATATGTCCCTTTAAAATGTTCATTTGTCTGAACATGCTTTGTTCTTTAACCTTTCCTTATTTTCCAAACCTTTCATCAAATCTTTCTCATGAGCTCTTTAATTTGTTTATGTTCTTTTCCAAATGTGTCACTACTGTGTATATTTATGTGCATGTGCACAATAATAAACGATGCCCTAAGGTATGTACTCTTTTATCTGAGCTTTTATTCTAGTGAATGTGATTTTGTGTATTCACATATTTATTATTTATTTTAATTTCCTGTATTTCCCTTGACTTCTTGTATTTCTTTTCTTGTTTGAAACATTTACACTTACATTAACAAATTTACTTATAGAAATATTGATGAATAAATAAACATGTGAAATGAAGTGAAGCCAAAGATTATGTTCTTTTTGCTCTTATGACCTTCTTAAAAGTAGAAAACATTAATTTGAACAAAATACCTGTATGTGGACTTATTTCTTTTTTTTTTTTTGATTTATATGTTAATAACGTAGAATTTGGTGATCTTTAGTTAGCTCTTTACACCTGTAAAGCAATTCTCAGCACTTTTTAATAATTCATTGAATGTTTTGCTGCAGGGCTGCTGCATTCTCAAAATTATATAAATCATATGATTGAGAGGAGAGATAAAAGAATTTAGATTTTTCTAAAGGAAATTTATATGCATTTTGTGTAACATGAAGATGTCATGGAAATATGATGAGATCAGCATTTCATTGAATATATAGTTAAATCAGAGAAAGATTAAAAAACTTGAATATCTATTAAATTTGCACTTTATGTTTATTATGATTGCACAATCTGAGAATAGAGTTTGAGACCAGGAATGTACCTTCACCAAAATAAAATCTTCCAATTAAAGTCAATATGGGGACAAAGAGTTATTATTGACACCTGGTTCATTTTAACATTTTCCATAAAAAAGGTCGGGCCAGGGGAGTGGGCGGGGGGAGGGGGGGAGAAGAAAAAAGAAAGCATTGCTTTTTTTAGAGTATAGTTCTTTTTTCTAAGATATATTTCCCAAATCTGAAATATTTTTTTTAGGAACATCTTTCAATTAAACCAAAATAAAATAAAAACTTACTATTATGTTTGTTACCTTTTCTTTGTAAAAAATTGCCATCATATTATATATGTCAAATTTTATGTTCCTCTTCAGGTCCACCACCACCATAATGGTACAAATCTCTCCCTCAGGCTGTGATTACTACAATAGTTTCTGAATTCCAGACTCTGAATTCTAGTCTGTCTTCTCAATTCAGTCTATAAGCTACAGCAAGTTAAATCTTAAACAACTAGTTTCAATTCATTCCTGGATTAAGAGCCTCTTTCTCTCTACTGTTTATCAGATATACATTTTCTGTAATTTAATCTTGGAGTCCCTTTAAAAGGCCCCCAGCAGGGCTGGTTTCATGGGCATGTGGACTTAGAAAGGCATTATGCTTGTTTAATGCTCTACTGTCACTGTCTAGAAATTTTTAATAATTTTTTTAATTGAAAGCCTAGCAGTTTCATTTTGTATTGGATCCTAGAAATTGTGTAGTTTGTTTTGTTCCCAGTTTATCTACATTTTATTTTTATTTTTAATTTTATTTTTATTGACTTCATTAGGATAACATTGGTTGATCAAATTATATAAGGTTCAGGTATAAAATTCTATAATACATCAACTATACCATATTATATTGTGGGTTTACCACCCCAAGTCTAGTCTCCTTCCATCACCATTTATCCCCCCTTTACTTCCTCTACCTCACCCCTCCCTCCTTCTCTCTGGCAATCACCATACGTTGTCTGCATCCCTGAGTCTTTCTTTTTCTATTTTGCTTAATTCCATCATCCTTCTCACCCAGCCGCCAATCCGTCCCCTATAAAACCTGTCAGTCTCTTCTCTGTACCCCTGAATATATCTCTACTTTGTTAGTCTATTTTGTTCATTAGATTCTACATGTAAGTGAAATCATATGGTACTTGTTTTACTCTGACTGGCATATTTCACTTAGCATAATATTCTCCAGTTCTATCCATACTATCATAAAAAGTAAGATTTCTTTCTTTTTATGGCTGAGTAGTAAGCCATTGTGTTAATGAACCACAGCTTTTTTATCTACTCATCTATTGATGTGTACTTGGGCTACTTCCAAATCTTGGCTATCTTATCTAATAACAGAGTAATATGCAAATTGACGGTACCTCTGCTACACCCACCAGCCATGCCCATCAGCCAATCAGTAGGGAATATGCAAATAAACCCAACCAAGATGGCTGCAGCCACAGAGAGCAAGAGGGAGGCTAGGGTTGCCCGTGGCGATGGAGGAAGCCAAGCTTCTGCAGCCCTGGCCTGCTTTGGCCTCTGCTTAAGGCTACAAAGTTTCAATTGTAGAAGATAAATAAATCCCAGATACCAGGCCTCTGCTTGGGTCGCCGGGGGGCGTGGCCGGCCTGCAAAACACCACAGGCCCCTCGCCCAGGCAGCCCCAGAGCCCCAAGGGAACCCCCACCCTGATCCAGGACACCCTTCAGGGCAAACCAGCTGGCCCCCACCCATGCACCAGGCCTCTATCCTATCTAATAAAAGAGTAATATGCAGATTGACCATCACTCAAACACACAAGGTGGCTACCCCCATGTGGTCAAAGATCCTGCCCCCATGTGGACACAAGATGGCCACCACAAGATGGCCAGCAGCGAGGGCAGTTGGAAGGGACCAGGCCTGTAAGGGAGGGCAGTTGTGGGTGATCAGGCCAGCATGGGAGGGCATTTGGGAGGGACCAGGCCTACAAGGGAGGGCAGTTGGGGGCGATCAAGCCTGCTGGGGAGGGCAGTTAGGGGTGACCCGGCCAGCAGAGGAGGGAAGTTGGGGGTGACTGTGTCTGCAGGGAAGGGCAGTTGGGGAGGACCCATGCCTGCAGGGGAGAGCAGTTAGGGGTGACCAGGCCTGCAGGGGAGGGTAGTTAGGGTTGACCAGGCCTTCAGGGGAAGGCAGTTAGGGGCAAACAGGCTGGCAGGGGAGCAGTTAGGCATCAATCAGGCTGTCAGGGGAGTGGTTAGGGGGTGATCAGGCTGGCAGGCAGAAGCGGTTAGGGGCAATCAGGAAGGCAAGCAGGCGAGCAGTTGGGAGCCAGCAGTCCTGGATTGTGAGAGGGATGTCCGACTGCCCACTGGGATCGGGCCTAAACGGGCAGTCGACATCCCTTGAGGGGTCCCAGATTGGAGAGGGTGCAGGCTGGGCTAGGGACTACCCCCTCCCCCCTTCCACGAATTCTGTGCATCGGGCCTCTAGTCTAAAAAATAAAATCATAATATGCTAATTAGATAATCAGCCGAATGACCTGCCAGATGTCATTCCAGGTGTCCTTCCTGATGAAGCCGCTGTGGTGGGGGGCTGAGGCAGAGGAAATTCGGGGTGATCAGGCAGGCAGGCTAGCAGTAAGGGGCGATCAGGCAGACAGGCAGAGTGATTATGGGTGGTCAGGCAGGCAGGCGAGTGGTTAGGAGCAATCAGGCAGGCAGGCATAGGGGTTAGGGGCGATCAGGCAGGCAAGCAAGTGGTTAGGGGCAATGAAGCAGGCAGGCAGAGTGGTTAGGGGTGATCAGGCAGGCAGGCAGGTGAGCGGTGAGGAGCCAGTAGTCTCAGATTGAGAGAGGGATATCCGACTGCCAGTTTAGGCCCGATCCCGGCAGTCAGACATTCCCCGAGGAGTCCCGGATTGCGAGAGTGTGCAGGCTGGGCTGAGGACCACCCCCTCCACCCGCATGCATGAATTTCATGCACCAGGCCTCTAGTCTATATATATATAAAAGGCTAATATGTTAAGTGTTCAACCACCTGACCAGTCACTATGACACGCACTGACCACCAGGGGCAGATGCTCAATGCAGGAGATGCCATGATGCACACTGGCCATTTATAGAGAAATGGCACCATGGACCTGGTGCCAATAAAGCAACACTTGGCTTCCCCCAAGTGGGACACAGGCCCTGCCACCACCCCAGAGCAACATCCCACCAAATCGCAGCCAACACTGCCGAGACCCCATGGCGCAAAATGTGGCCCACTCCCCAGCCCAGCCCTAAACAGTGGCTGTGGGCTCCAGGTAATGAAGTCACATAGCAATGCCTGGTTTCCTTTCCCTAGCAACTAGCCTCCTTGGAGTTTCTTCAGCCCTGGAACATGACTTGCTTTTATAGCCAGGTGGAAACATTTTACACTTTAACCAAATGTCTGTGAAGCATTTTCCCATGTCTCATCTCATTTGATCCTCACAGAAGTCCTGGAGTAGGTAGATAGGAGACTTGGTGGAATGCTGTTTTCTTTTCATTAGCTGGAAAACAGAGATTTAGAAAGCTTAGAAACTTGACCTGACTGAAAAGAAGAAATGGTAGACCTTGAAAATGACTTCAGGTTTTCTCACTGCATAGAATATAGTCAAACACTGCTGCAGTTAAATATTTTACCCTTTGTTCTTCCTTGTGATCTACAATAATAATCTGCTTCATGTTGGTATTTACTGCTGTGTTACTGACAATTGCCTGAAAGAGAAGTTGGGGTGCTTCACTGGGCTGGAAAAAGTTTAGCTAAATCAGAAAGCAGGTCTAATTACGCAACTTTATATATATAAAACTCTCATTGGTGCCAATCTCACGCGTGTGTTTTGATCTGTCATTGTTGATTGTGAATTTGGGTGACACTTCTATTATAGAGAAAGGGTGAATAGTGATATTAAAATATTTCTTCTAATTAATTTCCTTTCCATATGCATGAATTTGTGCACCAGGCCAGTAGTTATAAAGCTGAAAATAGGGGTGCATATATTCTTTCGAATTAGTGTTTTAGGTTTCTTTGCATATATTCCCAGTAGTGGAATAGCTGGATCAAAAGGAAGTTTCACTTTTAATTTTTTGAGGTAACTCTATACTGCTTTGTACAGTTGCTGCACCAATCTGCATTTCCAACAATAGTGCATAAGGGTTCCCTTTTCTCCACATCCTCGCCAACACTTGTGTTTTGTTGATTTATTGATGATAGCCATTCTGACAGATGTGAGGTGATATCTTATTGTGTTTTCAATTTTCATTTTTCTGATGATTAGTGACTTTGAGCATCATTTCATATGTCTATTGACCATCTGTATGTCCTATTTGGAGAAGTGTCTATTCAGGTTCTTTGCTCATTTCTTAATTGGATTCTTGAGTTTTGTTATTGTTGTTATTGGTGTTGATATTATAATTTCCTTATGAATTCTGGTTATTAAGTCCTTATCAAGTGTATCAGTGAATTTATTCTCCCATTCAGTGGGTTGTCTTTTCATTTTGTTGATGGTTACCTTTGCTGTGCAAAAACTTTTTATTTGGATATAGTCTCATTTGTTTATCTTCTTTTTTGCTTCCCTTGCTTGAGAAGATATATCAGCAAAAATTCTGCTATGGAAATGTCCAAGATTTTACTGCTTATGTTTTCACCTAGGGAAGTCATAGTTTTGAGTCTAATATTTGTCTTTAATCCATTTTGAATTTATTCTTGTGTATGGTGCTATAAGGGGATCTAGTTTTATGATTTTGCATGTATCTGTCCAATTTTTCCAACACCATTTATTGAATAGACTATATTTACCCCATTTTGTGTCCTTGCCTCCTTTGTCAAATATTAATTGACTATAAAGGCATGGGTTTATTTCTGGGCTCTCTATTGCTGTTTTGATCATGATTGCATTGTAATATAGTTTGATAACAGCATGATTCCTCCAACTTTGTTCTTCATTCTCAAGATTGCTGTGTCTACTTGGGGTCTTTGGGTTTTCTATATAAATTCTTGGAATATTTGTTTTAGTTCTGTGAAATATGCAATTGGTATCTTGATAGGAATTGTATTGACTCTGTAGATTGCTTTGGGTAGTATGGACATTTTAATGATGTTAAGTTTTCCTATCCATGAACATGGTGTATGCTTCTACTTATTTGTATCTTCTTCAATTTCTTTATTCAGTGTCTTTTAATTTTTGGAATACAGGTCTTTTATACCTTGGTTTACTTTATTCTTAGATATTTTACTATTTTTGTAGCAATTGTGAACGGAATTGTTTTCTTGGTTTCCCTTTCTGGTAGTCTTTATTGGTGTATAAAAATGCAACTGGTTTATACACTGATATTTAATTTGTGTCCTAATGCTTTACTGAATTCATTTATCAGTTCTAGTTAGTTTTTGGTGGAATTTTTAGGGTTTTTATATAAATATCATGTCACCTGCAAATAATGACAGCTTTACTTCTTATCTTCCAATATGAATGCCTTTTATATCTTCTTCTTGTCTGATTGCTATAGCTAGGACTTTCAGTACTATGGTGAATAAGAATGGTGAAAGCAAATGTCCCTGTCTTGTTCTTGATCTTAAGGAAAATACTTTTAGCTTTTGCCATTAAGTATGATGTTGGTTGTGGGTTTGTCATACATGGCCTTTATTACATTGAGATATATTCCCTCTATTCCCACTTTGCTGAGAGTTTTTATCATAAATGGGTGCTGAATTTTGACAAGTGCTCTCTCTGAATCTATTGATATGATCAGTTGGTTTTTATCCTTCATTTTGTTTATGTGATATATCATTTGTTGATTTGAGGATATTGTATCAACTTTGCAACCCCAGAATAAATCCCACTTGATCATGGTGTAGGACGTTTTTACATTTGGCCTCATAAAATGAGATTGGGAGTCTTTTCTCCTCTTGAATTTTCTGTAATAGTTTGAGAAGGATACATGTTAGTTCTTGGAATGTTTGGTAAAATTCACCTGTAAAGCTGTCTGGTCTATGATTTTTGTTTGTTGGCGGGTTTTTTTTTTTTTTTTTTTTTTTAGTGCTTTAATTTCATTAGTTGTTATCTGTCTATTTAGAGTCTAGGATTCTTCCTGATTCAATTTTGGAAGATGTATGTTTCTAAGAATTTATCCATTTTTTCCTGGTTATCCAATTTATTGGCATATAGTTGTAGATTTTCTTACTTTTTTTGTATTTTTGTGGTGTCAGTTATGACTTCTCCACTTTCATTTCTGATTTTATTTATTGGGGTCCTCTCTCTTTTTTTCTTAGTGAGTCTGGTTAAAGGTTTGTCAATCTTGCTGATCTTGTCAAAGAAGCAGCTTTTGGTTTCACTTAACTTTTGTATTTTTTTAAAAATACTCTATTTTATTTATTTCTGCTCTGATCTTTGTTATTTCCTATATTCTACTCACTTTGGACTTTGTAGTTCTTTTCTAGTTTCTTTGAGTGTAAAGTTAAATTTTTTACTTGGAATTTTTCTTGTTTCTTGAGGTAAGCCTGTAATGCTATGAATTTTCTTCTTAGAATTGCTTTCACTGTGTCCCATACATTTTGGGTTATTTTGTTCTCATTTTCATTTATTTCAATAATTCCTTTGATCTTTTTCCTTGATCTCATTGCTAGCCCATTCATTGTTTATAACATGTTATATATCCTCCATGTATTTGTGTGTTCTTCAGGGTTTTTTTCTTGTGATTGATTTCTACTTTCTTACAATTATGGTCAGAGAAGATGCTTGATATGATTGCAGTCTTCTTACATTTATTGAGACTTGTTTTGTGTCCTATTATGTGGCCAAGCTTAGCAAATTTTCAATGTGCTCTTGATGAGAATGTATATTCTGCTGCTTTTGAGTGAAATGATCTGAAGAGATCAATGAAATACATTTTATCTAGTGTGTCATTTAATGCTACAATTTTCCTCGTTGATTTTCTGTCTGGAAGACTTATCCATTGATGCCAATGGGGTGTTAAAATATACTGCTATGACTCTATTGCTTTCAATCTCTCCCTTTATGCCCATCAACATTTGTTTTAAATATTAGGTGTTCCTATGTTGAGTGCATAAATATTTACAAGGGTTGTATTCTCTTGTTAAATTTCTCCCTTTATAATTAAGTAGTGTCTTTTTTTGTCTCTTAAAAAAGCCTTTGTTTTAAAGTCTATTTTGTCAGATATAAGTATTGTTACACTAGATTTATTTTTACTTTTCATTTTCATGAAACATCTTTTTCTATCCTTCTACTTTTAGTCAGTGTGTATCTTTTGGTTTGAGGGGGTCCCTTGCAGACAGCATATATATGGTTCTTGCTTTCTTATCCATTCAGCTGCACTAAGTCTTTTGATTGAAGCATTTAAGCCATTTACATTTAAAGTAATTATTACTAGGTATGTTTTTATTGCCATTTTATTCTTTTAAATGTTTCTCCTCCCCCTTCTTCTACATTATTTTATAATCTCATTATTATTTTTAAAATATATTTTATTTGTATTTTACAGAAAGGAAGGGAGAGGGATAGAGAGTTAGAAACATCGATGAGAGAGAAACATCCATCAGCTGCCTACTGCACACCCTCTACTCGGGATGTGCCTGCAACCAAGGTACACGCCCTTGACCAGAATCGAACCTGGGACCTTTCAGTCCACAGGCTGACACTATCCACTGAGCCAAACCAGTTAGGCCTCATTATGTTTTCTATAGCCTTATTTCTGGAAAGCAAATAATCTTCCTACTTCTTAAATCTACACTCTCTAAGCCAACTCTTGTACTTTAACTGTTGCTATTTATTTTTCCTAGAATGTTTTTTCTCTTTCATTTCATGCTTCTAGACCAAGCTCAAGCACTGTGATTATGTCAAGAATAGTTTACTGTACATAGCATGCACTTCTTAAGTGTCATTTTCACTGCTTGTTCCATGACTTCTTCCTTTCTTTCCACTGAACCTTGTCAATAAAATGCTATCTACTTCTTCAGTTATCACTAATTTTTCTTCTTTGAATTACATTTTCACTCAACTGTTTTATAATTACTTTATGAAATTTAGCATTTGTTCCCTATCCATATCATAATTATATAAGGACAATAAACTTGTATCGCTCTATTATGTATCCACCTGGAAATGATAGTACTGCATGTATAAGTAATGTTTATTTACCAATGTACTAATCAAACCAACACCTTTTTCCTATCACTGACTACCCTAAGAGAATAGGAAACCACTTTAAAAGCCTTCTGCTTATATGGAAGGCAAGTTAGTCTATTTCACAAAGGTTACCCACATGGTCACTCTCAGGAATTTAACAATATTTTCTAATTTTCTCCCACATTAAAATGAATAAATGGAGATGCATGCTGTTTTTGTACAAGTGTCATTAAAATACTTTTACTTAAAGGCATAATACCCCAAAATTCTCCAAGTGAATTTAAATATATTACTGATTATGAGGAATTACATTAACCTCATTTCTAAAATAACAGTGAATTACAATTTAATATAAAAGTGTATAAATGGAATATGTACATAAGTATACATCCACTCTGCATGACTGTGGCTATGCCAACTGAACATAGGCTTAGACATTTTTTTCCTGCCACATTTCCTACAAGTATAAGTTTGAATAATACTTCCCCCACAGAGAGAGCACAGTGTGTGTGAAGTGGAGGGTATTTATCTGTAATGTGACCTCTATTATACTATCTAATAAAAGAGTAATATGCAAATTGACCTTTACTCCAACACACAAGATGGCTGCCCCCATGTGGTCAAAGATGGCTGCCCCCATGTGGACACAAGATGGCCACCACAAGATGGCCAGCAGGGGAGGGCAGTTGGGAGGGACCAGGCCTGCAGGGGAGGGCAGTTGGGGGCGATCAAGCCTGCAGGGGAGGGCAGTTAGGGGTGACCAGGCTGGAAGAGGAGGGAAGTTGGGGGTGACCGGGCCTGTAGGGAAGGGCAGTTGGGGAGGACCCAGGCCTGCAGGGGAGAGCAGTTGGGGGGGACCAGGCCTGCAGGGGAGAGCAGTTAGGGGTGACCAGGCCTGCAGGGGAGGGCAGTTAGGGGCAATCAAGCTGGCCAGAGGAGCAGTTAGGCATCAATCAGGCTGTCAGGAGAGTGGTTAGGGGGTGATCAGGCTGGCAGGCAGAAGCGGTTAGGGGCAATCAGGAAGGCAGGCAGGCGAGCAGTTGGGAGCCAGCAGTCCTGGACTGTGAGAGGGATGTCCGACTGCCCGTTTAGGCCCGATCCTACTGGGCCTAAACAGGCAGTCGACATCCCTCGAGGGGTCCCAGATTGGAGAGCGTGCAGGCTGGGCTGAGGGACACACCTCCCCGTGCATTAATTTCATGCAATGGGCCTCTAGTAGTCCATAATAGTTGAGAATCATTGGTTAAAGAGAGAATCAAACTTGAGAAGTTCTGTTTTAGACAGAACTTACTTTACAAAATAATGGATTTGGAGAAGAAAAGCTGAAGGGTAACAAGATGGAGAAGCACGGAGGTATTTTCAATTATCTTTGATGAATAGATTTTTCTTCTGATGCTAACCATTCCTATTGTAAGAGTCCTCATGATGAAAGTGAAACTGGATAAAAGGTCAGTCGAGGCCAGTTGGAAAGTAGTAAAATGAATATAAAGGGCCACAAAAGCTTGGGATAGCAAAACTATACAAAAGAGGTAGCAATAAAAAAGTTGGTCAGATACTTAACACCTTTATGTTTAAAAAAAACCTTTCTAATGTTATTTGAAAGAAGTGTCATTAGCTTATACAAATATGGTCTCTTATGGGTTCAGTTTTTCTTAATTGAAAGCATATAATTAAAATGGAGTTAGAGTCAACTTAGTTAATTTATTTCTGGTGAGTATTTGCATTTTTGTGTGGTTTGGCCATCTTTTAATTTTTAATCTAACCACTAAAATGGCTTTTTATGTATTCATGTTAATTTATACAATAATCAACTCGTAAAAGACTTCCTAGAGATGTCTTTATAGCATTAAAAATCCAGGAGTGTACACAATTTATAAATATCAATGTTAAAATAAAAAAATAATGATGAATAAAGATTAGTAGATAAATATAGCTCAAACATTGAATCTAAAATCTAATTTTCATTATTAACAAGAATAAACATATAGATGTAAAAATATAGATATATTAGCCAATAATATTTGTTGTTTTTTTCCTTTTTCTATTTAATGAAAAAAAAAAATCCCTGTAGTTTGAGTCAGAGAATCTGAATTTGGTTCCCAGATCTGATATTTAAATTAATAACCTTGAATAAGTATTTTTCTAAGTCTCCTATGTAACCCTCCCATGCCCTTTCTTTTTTTTTCCCCATGACCTTTCTTTTGAAGTTTTAGTAAGCAATATCTTGTGAAAGCTTGTTGTTATTTTATATGTATTACATAGAGATAATGGGTGGGGGTGTGCATTGGGAATTCTGGTTGGAATGGTAAGAAAATTCAAACAGTAAAACTGATAAAATGGAGTTGATTTTTTGATACAAACATACTTGGATTTACATATTAGGTCAGTCGCTCATTTAGGAATAAAAATTCATAAAACTTCCCAAAGCTTTGGTTTCCAGTTGAAAGTCTCTTAGAAGGGTAATATTGAGTATTAGATGATTTAAGGCATGTAAAGCACTACATAGTATTTCACTATTCCTAACATATGAACGAATCCCTTCAAAATTTATCCCTTCCTATTCCCTCCCTTTTGGGAATATTATGTATTAAAAATACTTTTCAATTGTCAATTGTAACCATTCAATTATAATGAATAAAAAAGGCACTTTACCAAGCAAGAATCACTTATAACCAGTTTATTACTAGAGTTCAATTTTTTCTACAGAAATTGAAATTTCATAATGATTGTAGTTAAAAATCTTATGAATTTTTAAGAGATATGAAATCTTTGAACAGTGAAGGAAATAAGTAATTATAAAGATTATTAGACGTAAAGGATCTAGGATCTTTACTAATTTAATGATTTTTCCCACTTTCCTGAGTATAGGACAAAGGTAGGGGTATGTATCCCATTTTTTTTTTTATTCAAGCCACAATATTAAAATGTGAAATGTGATAGAGGGTCTAAAAGCTTGGAGTTGAGCCTGGATATTTACTTTGGAAGCATGGGCCAGTAGCAGGAACTTTGCTCAGATATTCTCTAGATATTATCTAGAGAAATGAGAAGCAGGAACTGGACCAAATAAGCATTTAGTTTTTTATGAACCTATGCAAGCATCATTGTTGCAATTCATTGACTAATTCCTCAAATAGGATGTACATTATTTAAGAAAGTTTTGTAAAGTCCCAAATGAGTGCCTGACCTCAGACTTGAACTAGGTATGTTTGTGTCAAAGATCAATGTTTTCTTTCCTTCTGTTTCTTTTTGTTTTCCAGTTAACAATTTTAAATTAATTATTGGGGTGACATTGGTTAATATCATACAAGTTTCAGGTGTGGGTTTCTATGTTATAAGATCTGTATATTCTTCTGTTTCTTGAATTATCTCTGTCTCCTCCTTTGAATAAAATCAGTAGCACCATTAAACCTAAGCCTTTATTCTGACATCCATGTCATGAGAAGGTGCTGAAGAAGAGATCTGCTAGTGGGAAGAGATGGAATTTTTATAAAGCTTTAGAAAGAGATGTTCACTAAAGTGCAGCCAGTTTCAGAAACAATTGATTTAAAAAAATCTTTGGAAGAGGAAAGAATATTTTTTCATACTAGCAGCTATTGACTGGGCAATTCAGTCTTATCAAGAAAAGTTGGAGAGAATAAGGTCATGTTCAAGACAACATAGGGAGAAACCGCAGCCAGTATAAGAACACACAAAGGCCAAGGACATATGGGAATAACAAAGAACATTTTCAGTTTCTCGGGATTTCTTACACTAGATGATCTGCCTTTTATTATTTTTTAAAAATGTATATTTCTTTTTCTAGTTATAGTTTTCCCTAATGTTAAAACTTGAATTTATTAGGTCACAGTTAGAGATGAGAAAAAATGACTTTCAATAAGTTTTTATAACTGAAGATGGAGTGCTAACCAGCCATTCTTGCTTCAGTACAGTGAGAAACTCAGGAATGTTGAGTCAGAGGGCTTTATCCTCCAGTAAGTATAGTCATGTCAGTCAACCAGTATTCCTGGGATTTTACATGTTAAGTTTCTCTACTGAAATGTTTCCTCACCTGTACTCTCTCTCCTCAATGCTTGGCTGTTGGGTGTCCTGCATTCAGACATGAGATTGGCCGACAAAGAGTTCAGAGGTAAAACAGTGAGGAAAGGAAATACTTTATAGTCAGTCTTGTCACCTCCATCTTTTCACTTCCATACTCATTGCTCTCAGCCTTCCAACTATCAAGTGCTTTCTGTCCATTTCCTCATAATTTCTCTTATTTTTCTTTTGCTACTGTAGATAATTTTTCTAATATACTTACTAAATTATTAAAATAGGAACACTTTTGAATTTATATATCAATTTTATATCCAGCCAGTTTGGTCAATTATCTTATTGTATACATTGGAAGATATTTCTGATTTTGATTTGCAGCAATAACCCTAAAACTGTCAGAAAATAAATTCTTTCAGCACAGTCATAAAAAGCTTCTATATTTCATTCTGTACTTTGAAATAAGGATATTTAGATTTTTCTCTCTCTTTGAGTTATCCAATGTCATTCCAAGTAACTCTCTGAAGATACATGCCAACAATTCTTATCTAGTTACAATTACTTTATGGTGGTTACTCCCTGGCCACCTAAAATTTTATTCCTAGTGGGTCCTTGGTCTAAGTAAATAACCATTAGTCTCTTTGACACTACATACCAAGGACTTTCAATTTTTCCATATCTCAGTTGCTTTTAGCTATCTCAGCTTTATTTTAAAAAAATTATTATTGAAAGTATTACACAGGTCCTCATTTTCCTCCCATTAACCTCTTCCAGCCTGTTCCCATCCTCCCCCACCCTAGGCCTTCACCACCCCATTGTCTATGTCCATGGGTTATGCACATATGCATTCAAGTTCTTTGGTTGATCTTTTCCCACCTCCGCCCTCCCCTCCCTTCCCTCTGAGGTTCATGCATCTGTTCATGCTTCTATGTCTCTGGGTCTATTTTGATCATCAGTTTATTTTGTTCATCAGCTTTAAATCAACATCAAAAATTGCACATTTTCTTTCAGTTCTATTTCTACACCCAGGTCCCTGGTATCTCTTTACCAAAACAGGGTGATTTGCCAATAAAAAAATCAACTTAAGTGATATTAAAACAAAAAGCAGATTTTATTGAAAAGATGTTAAGTATCTCACAGAATCAAAGGGTCACCATAGAGGCAGTAGAAAGAATTGTAAGAAGTGGAGCTTTGGAGACCCTTCCTTCCTTTGTTTCTTCTCCCTCTTTCCTTCTCTTTCTCTCTCCCTCCCTCTCTTCTTTCTTTTCTTCCATTTTTGTTTCTTCCTCCTTTCATTTGGGGGGTTAAATATTTTATATATTTATACAATTGTGTAATCAGTGCTTTACAATTAAGATACAAAATATTTCAATCATTCCAAAAACTTGCCTCTTCCAGCCATTAACCTCCCATTACGCCTCGGCTGCTGATCCACTTACTATCACTTTAGCTTTGTTCTTTTCTAGAAATACATGTAAAATGTGTAAGTGGGGAAAAATAATTTTCCCTGTAGTCTTCTGAGTTTTTAGCTGAGACTCCTGTAATATAAAACAAATTAACAAGATTTAAACAAACAGGAGTTTTTTTTTTATATATGTATTCATGGAATATACCCAAGGAAAATGTATTAATGCCTATTAAATTTAAAAGGCCTACTTTCTTCCAAGAGGTGGTTTTAGAATTTAGGCTTAAATGTTATTTTAATAGGGAAGGGGGAGGAAGAAAGTAGGTCTCTTATGGGAGAGTAAATTTTTAGGATTGATTAATGGGTCCTTAGAAAAATAGATGGGAAATATAATTTGAAATTGGAATGTCATGATTAATTTTCAATTTTAAATAAACTTTTCATTTGTGTGAAAAAACTTATTTTGGTCATGTTGAATTCTATTTATATATTACAGTATTTATTTTCAAATATTTGCTTATGGATTTTTCATCTATATTCACTAAGAATTTTTGGTGTTTTGCTCTTGACTAATGTCTTTGATTTAGATAACCTGATGCTACATGTCTTCTATCATGGCTAAAAAGTGTCCTTTTTCTTCTTTCTTATGGAAAAAATTGTGCGGTTTCCTTTTTACTTCTTCCTTAGAATTAATCAATTAAGTCCTAAGTTTTACCCTTAGAATTAATCATTTAAGTCTTATATCTCTAGATTTTTCTTTGTAGAAAGTGTGTTTTTTTATTTTAAATTTAATTTTTTTTGAAAGGATATAGAGCTATTTTGGTTATCTATATTTTCTGGAGTTAGGTTTGGCACTTTGAATTACTTAAAAACTTTGCCAATTTTGTCTTATTTTAGTATCTTTATTATTCTTTTAATATCTTTAAGATTTGTAGTCTCCTTTCCTTTTTCTTCTATTGGTAGATTGTTTATTCTGCTTTTGTTTGATTACTTTAGCAAGCCATTAATGAAATTTATTTACCTTCTCAAAAAAACAGCTTTTGAATTTATTACTTTTCTTGGTTGTTTTTCTGTGCTCTATTTTTGTTTTAATTATTGCCTTTCTTCTACTTATTTTGGGATTTCATTTGTTCTTCTTGCTCCAGTTTTGTTTGTTTTTTTAAGTAAAAACTTATATAATATGTCATTTCAGTTATTCAAATCTTTATCTTTAGTAGTTTGTGTCTTGGGATTTTTTATATATTCATTACTTTCCTCATCATGTTCATAATTTTCTATATCTTTTTTGAGGTACATTTAAAATGTCTGTTTTTCATGCTAATTCCACTATTTGTATCATTTTCAATATTTCAAATGACAAATATTCTTTTTTTTGGGGGGGTCAGACTTTCATAATTCTTTCAAATATCAGTTTGACTTTTTAGTTTGGTACTTGAATTTGCTGTATTACTTTATATATTGTTGGTCTTTGTTCTGGGACACAGTTGAAATTGTTATAATCAACATGATCCCTTCAAGGCTTATTTTTATGCTTTACTGGTCGTAGGGCAGCCTTTAGAATAGAGCAGGTACAGTCCCACTCCAAAGGCAATTCCCTTCTGAAGACTCTTCTCAATTTCCCATGTTTTAGGATAACTTTCCTCTGTCATTGGGGAGAACAGTAACGATTTCCAGTCTCATGAAAGCTCCAGATTATTCTACCTACTAATTCTTGATAGTGTGATAATTTGATGCAAAAAATACCTGAGAGGGTATGAAAAAAATATAAGAAAATTATAATTTGTTAAATATAAATATCATCAAATTTAGAGTCAGAGGATTTAATAAGTAATGGATCCCTCTCTTTAATTTACATTACATTATACAAGGTGGTAAATCATCATGCATATGTTTATAAATACTATTTACTCTGTATTTACCAGATGTCAAACCATAATTTATTGCCTCTCAGCCCTTAAAAGACCTAGATACCATTAAAGATGATGGGTCTTACTGGGTTATTTTCCTCTCTATACAAATATGCTTTTCTTTTTTATGTTAAAATCAGACAAATATCTCTCCTGACCCTATCCATTTATATTTTTTCTGTTAAAGGAACCTCTCTTAAAACAATTCATACTGAGAAACATTCTATAGGATTCCCATCTAGTACTTCTCAGAATGACTGAGAAACTATCATGGACTAGAGAAGAATGGGAGACATGACAGACAACAAAATGCAATGATATACCCTCCACTGGATCTTGGAACAGAAAAAGGAAATAATAGAAAAACTGGTAAAATCAAAATAAAGTCTGACTGTTAGTTAATTTTAATGCAAAATGTCTGTTTCTTAGTTCTTAAAAATGTACCATGGTAATGTAATCTATTAACATTGGGGGAAACTGAATGAGACATATATGGAAAATATTGCACTATGTTTGCAACTTGCCTGCAAATTTAAAATGATCCAAGAAGAGAAACTTATGTAAAAACACCTTCACTGACTCTAGTTCAGGTTTTTTCACCCTATTTCTCTGTCCACACCCTCAACAATAAACCCTCAGTTAATGAACACTGATACCATTTAGTTGCCTTTCTCTTGGACACATTCCAATAAGTCTTCCATGCTCAATTATTCATTAAAATCAACATGGCCAATGACATCAAGATACTAAATTTATTGGTGATTTTTCAGTCTTCATTTTACTTTACCTCTTCGCAGACACAGTTGATGACACTCCCTCCTCCTTACATTCACATGATAATCTTTTTCTGCAATCAGCTGCTCCTGGTCAGACTCTTTAATTGTGCCTTTTTTTCTTCTTCTCAATTTCAAATTGTTGGGAGTGTACCTGGGCTTTTTAAAAAATATATATGTTTTTACTGATTTTAAAGAGATAGAAAGTGGGAAGGAGAGAAAGAGAGAAAAACATTGATGTGAGAGAAAAACATCCATTGGTTGCCTCTCATACCCAGCTGACCAGGGATCAGACCAAGAATCAGACCAAGGATTAAACCCATAACCTGGGATGTGTCCTGACTGGAAATGGAACCTGCGACCTTTCAGTGCATGAGACGATGCTCAACCAACTGAGCCAACTGGATTTATCTGGGCTTCATCCTATGTTACTTCTATTTTCTATCTATACTCTTACTTTTGATGATCATATCCAGTCTCATTGATTTAATATTATTTTTGCTCTTAAAGTACCTGAATTTATTTTTCTTGCCTAGACCTTACCCTTGTACTCTAAAGTTACCCATCCAACTGACTATTTGACTTCTACATTTGGACATTCAAAGAACATGAACTCAAATTCTTCATCTACCAAGTTGGCTATAACAGTCTTCCCAAACTAAGCTTAATGTGCCTCTTTCTATCCAGTTGTTCCAGTCAAATGTCTTCATTCATTTTAACAACATATATCAAATTTAGCCAGAAATCCTATAGCCTTTAACTTCAGAATATACCCTTAGTCCAGTCACTTCTTACTCCATCCATTTCTATCACTTTTGTCCAAGCCCCCAACCATTTCTTTTCTTGGATTTTTCCAGTAGTCCTCTAAATAGTAAACCATGCTCCTTCCTTATCTCCCTAGAGTGGAGAATCTCTTTTCCATAAAGCAGCTATCATGATTCTCATTTATTCAGAAGAAAATTGTTAATCATTTTGAAGACCTGTGGACTCTATATCATATGAGTTCTTGATAACCTCTGTCTTTATCTATACTCCCCCTTTTACATTGACTGCCTTTGCTGTTTTGCCAGCACATAAGTCCCTTCAGACCCTTTGCATTAAAGTTTCTTGTTGTTTTGTGTTTTTTTTTTCTTTTTAAAATGATCTTCCAGGTATCTACATGGCTGTATCCCTGGCCTCCCTTAAAACTGTGCTTCTTCCTTTTCGGTGAGGACTTCACTGACCAACTTATTTAAATTGTAAACCCCACATTCTTGAATTTCACATTCTCCTTGTTTTGCATACTATTTAGTAGTAATTATTACACCTAACATTTCATATAATTCATTCATTTATTAAATGTATTGTTTGTCTCATGAATACAGAAATTAATTTGTTCGCAGCACATAGAAGACATAGAAGACACAATAAATATTTGTTGAGTGGATGAATGGATGACATATGATGATAGCAGAATAACTCTGAGTATTTTGAAGGGGTGTTATATATTTTTGTTATAAATTGATATACATCTATATTGAGAATAATCCTTATACAGAGCCTCTGCAGGATGGTAACATGCTGTTCCTCCTTATTCAAAGCAATAGTCTTCTGGTAGCCTAAATGTACTTACGTATTTTTCATCAATCAAAAACATTAAATAGATTTAATGAGTACCCAACTGTGTAAAACACTATTCTTTCTACTGAAATTCTATAACAAAAAATTTCTACCTAAATTGCCTTTACTGGAATGTGTTTGAATGAAACCAGATTTTCACATTTTTTGAATTTAATTCAATATGAGACAGTTCTATTTATCAAAGATATTTTTATAGTAGACCAATTAAACCTGACAACTTATTCACAATGGTTTTGTATGTGATAACAGCTTAGACATACTACATTAAGAAAACATTATAATAAAGAGTACAGCACCAAGAACAATTAGATTTTTGAATGGTTTCTGCTTATCTATATTTTCATTTTCTTAATTGTATTTTATATTTATAGATGTTAAAATAAAAAAATATAAGAAATGCTGCTTCATGTAATTTCAGGAAACATTTTAGTAGCCTGCTATTATAATAACTTACAAGTAAATGGTTGCATAATAGTGTTAAGTTTTACCCTTAGTCTCTGAAGAAACTTGGTTTAAAAAAAAGAGAAGTGTAGTTCTTATATATTACTAGCAAATGTTTAGAGACTACCTATTTATTCTAGCCACTTTTCCAATAATTTTATAAATAATAACCCATTTAAATTTTTTTAATTTAAATTCTTTATTTTTTAAAGTATTACATAGTCTCCTTTTTCCCCCATTGACCTCTCCCTAGCCACTCCCACCCCCAGCACATGCCCTCACCCCCCTACTATCTGTCTCCATTGGTTATGCTCATATGCATTCACACATGTCCTTTGTTCTCATCCATTTAACATTTTTAATAACCCCTATGAGGTAGGTACCATTATTATCCTTATTTTACAGATGACAAATATAAGGCACCAAGAAGTTAAGTAACTTGCCCAAGGATACAAAGAAAGCAGGTGGTAGAGAAGCTTGGAACTGAGGCGATCTCGTCCCCAAGTGTATGTTCATAACACTATGCTTTTGTCTTCATTTTAACTATGTTGCTTAGCCTTGCCTAACACCATCACCTCATTTACTTTTGTACCAGAGGAAATATGAGTACCCACAGTTCTTTTCAGAGAGCCTTGAAAACTGATGATGCACTTATCAACCTAGTACATTGCAGCAGACTGGGAGCACATTTCCTATTTTATGAGATTCTCTCTGGACTGCACACTCCTGGAAGGAGGAACTTTCAGTCAGTATCATTGTATCCACAGTATTTATTATAGGTGCTTGGTATTCTTAAGAATTTTAACAAAGATTCTTGGTGTAATAAATTACATTTACACAAGATCATATTCTATTTCAATAATTATTATAATAGGTTAGATTATGCTATCTCACATATAAAATCCATTGTGGATCAGTAACCCTCTAAACTTGAAACTAGGAAATCTGGAAAAATAACTTCCAAAGTTCTGTATCAGTAGTAGAGAGAACTACAGAACTGTGCTATATAGTTTCTAAGTCCAGATTTAAAGTTCCTGCATATGTCTATCCATATCCATTGGCCATCCTGAATCATATGTACATAATCTAACTTAAAGGAGGACTGACAAATGTAGTAACTCTGTGTGCCTGGAGAGATAAAACTATTGGATGAATATATAATATCATCTCTGTCAAAATTCAAAATTTTCTAACAGATTAAATTTGGAAAGCCAGCCATGCCTGGCTAATGTCCAACTGTATGACTGAATTGACTCATTGATAGCTGAGCAACAAATTTGGCAGAGATTTGTAGTTTTCTTCCAATATTCATTCCTAGCTTCTTCCACAGTAATAGAATCTCAAGTTTTTAATAGGTACATGTCTATCCTGAGTAAAGTCTATATCATTAGGGTTTTTTTTGCAACTTGATATGGTCCCCTAACTAAGTTTTGGCCAATAGGCTATAAAGGGACATTCTCTAAATTTCAACTGAGAAGTCTTTAATGGCAGGTCACATGACTTTATCTCTGTGTCCTACCTATATTTGTCCATCATATAAAGAAAAATTATTTTAAAATCAAGTGTTACTTATTTAATATGACAAAACATATTTATCTCAAACTCAGAGCCAATCTCATGTTTGACAGTGAGCCACTACATAGATTGTCATTGTCAGAAAAAGTCAAGGAGGCTCCTTTATGGCTCCATGTTTTAACCTCATTTAAAAGTAATGTCAATCCTATTTATATAAAAATAATCAGCAAGATCAAACAGAAAAAAATTACCATTATATAAAGCTAATATGACTATATTCCTAGAAAACCAAAGAAAATTATCTACAACTAGAGGCCCAGTGCACAAAATTTGTGCATGGGTAGGGTCCCTAGGCCTGACTAGCGATCAGGGCCGATCTGTGGGTTGACTGGTGGGGCAATCAGGGGACCCCCGCTGGCACTCGCATTGGCTGGCCTGGGGCCTGCAGGCTGGAGGCAGCTCCTGCATTGAGCGTCTTCCCCCTGGTGGTCAGTGCATGGCAGAGTGACTGGTAGTTCCACTAGTCGTTTTGTTGTTCGATCGATTTGCATATTAAGCTTTTATTATATAGGATGAGTAAAAATAAAGCCAGAGTTATGCATGTTAGTCAGTTTATAAATGATGTATGAACTCAGTAACTTCATTATATACAAATAATAGTTAACTACATATAGAAATTGATATTTTTAATAGTAACATGAAACATTTATGAATAAAATTACAATAATTTAATAGAAACCCTTTAAGAACAATAAAGGTACAAAATTCAACAAAGAAAAGGAAACCTGACTATATGAAGAGTCACAGCTATTCTAGAATAAGACTAACTGCTGTAGAAATACAATTTCACTCATAAATTAGCCAGTAAGTATATTGATTCAAATGGAAATATTAAGCATGTGTTGTTGTTTTTTAATTTGGCAAATTGTTCCTAGATTTTGTTGATTTATGAATACAACTAGAATATTTTTGAAAAGAATACAGATCAGTAATTAGAGGTGAGGCAATTTTGGAGGATGGTTGTCCTTCCAGAGAGAAACATCAACTATAATGCTACAATAAGGAAAACAGAGTGGTTTTAGCAGCTTTTAGGTGCTAAATGAGGCAATGAATTAGAAAATACTGAAGCATCTTCAACTATAAGAATTTATTATATGTAAAGGTAATTTCAAAATAGTCCATAAATATTCATATTGAAATAAATGTATGCAATGGACACTTGGTAACATTAGTAAAATCACAAATTACATTGGACTAATTTTAATTGTGGCAGGATAAACAGCAACAGTATATGTTTTGGCATGAAAAATCATCTGTGAAAATATAAAATTTTGTGGGTTTGAAGAAAAGTATTTTCTATTTTAATGTTATTTTTCTTTGGCCTTTTTAATTATAGTTTTTGGCAGTAATCTTACACTGTATAACTATATACCACAAAAATGTAATTATCTGTATTGCTAGTTATTTATATACATGATTATCACTTACAGGTCTTCCTATTCATTCTCTATATTCTAACTATATAAAAATTATGCAAGCTATTTTAAAATGACTTGATCCTAAATTTTTAAGTCCTTTTTACTCTGACTGCTAGTGATTGTCTATTTCAAGTAAAAAAAAAATGAAGTTCATAACTCTAATTTCCTGGCAACATTCTTATATCTGGGAAATGTATACATCATGGTTATGATTAATCCTCTGTGTCATCAATCTTGTCTTTCACTAGTAACGACATTCTTTTAAGGAAATGAAATTATACATTTTTCCTTCGATGTTGATCTCCATCAACAATCTGCTTGATGGTGAATAAAATAACTAAAAATACTTTACTAATTATTAAGTGGACTAGATACATTGCAATTTAAGTGTAATTATATACATAGAAGGATGCACATTCATTTTCATTTTAAGGAAAGTCAACTTTGACTTACTGATTATGTAAAGAAATAATAAATGATTGTGTTAAATTAAATCCTCTAAACATTAAGTAAAAGCTGTGCACAAACATAAATTGAAATATAGTAGAAATAGAAGTAGAAATAGAAAATATGATACAGTTAAGACTTCCTTATTGCAGTCGAAAAAAAGTTACAGAGGAAAAAACTGCTTTCTTTGGAAAATGCTATTATATCACATTAATATATTTTTTAGAGAATAGTTTATCAAGTTTTTAGAGAGAGGGAGAAGAGAGAAACTTTGATGTGACAGCATAACATCGATCAGCTGCCTCCTGCATGCCTCTTATAGCGGATCGAGCCCACAACCCGGATATGTGCCCTGACTGGGAATCGAACCTGCAACCTCTGGTGCATGGGATGACACCCAATCAACTGAGCCAGGCAGACCAAAACTCAGGTAGTGGCATAGTTAAATGCGATACTCACATCCTCTCACAACCACATCAAAATTACAACTAAAATACAGAACACCCATTATTCAGTACCACTAGCTGAATGGAAGTCCTACAACTAGGGATTTAAAGAAGCCAGACTGGTAGGAAGGGTGGGAATGCAGAAAGGACTGGTCCCAAACCCACGTGTGGCAGATAAAAATTGGGAGCCTATCTTGGCTTCCAAGGTTCCTCCTGAGGTGTGGAGTTCCAGCCCCACCCGAGGCTCCCCTGAAGGGGTTCCAGTACCAGGAAGAGAGGCCCCCAACCGGTGAGGACTGTGGCTGAGGGAGAGGGAGGGCTGCAGAGCCTCAGGGAGTTCCTCTTAAAGGGCCCACACAGGGACTTACTGGAATTCACTCCCTCTTGAGCTTCGGCACTCAGAGAGCAGCTGGAAAGGCACCAGGGACAAAGAAGGAAGAACTAAATTCTTTTTATTTCCGTTAGTGTGTCCTTCATCTCTTACTCACTCTTTTTATAGTTTAGAGGAAATCAAGAGTAGAGTAGATGAAGCTGAGAATGCAGAGAGACCGATAGAAAAAACTTTTGAGTTAAAATTAATTATCATTGTCTTTAGGGTTTTGATTTGTAATTAAACATAAGAGGTTTATTTTTTTCTACATTGGGGTGCTGTACCTTGGCACTAGTGACATTGTGGTCTGGGTAATTCTTTGCTGTGGAGCTGCCCTGTGCTGTTGTAGGATGTGTAGCAGCATCCCTGTTTTCCACTCACTTGATGCTGGTTGCACCTCCCTTCCCCACCCAGTGTGACCACCACAAAAGGCCAAAATTACTCCCACTGCTCTGTTATAGGATTAATTTAACAAATGTCAAAGAGTGCATTTTAGATATAACTTATACCCCTCTTTCCTTCTCCTATTCCAACTGTTAGATATAAATTAGAATTTAATGTATGTCCCTTTTTGAGCAAACCGGGGAAGTCATAAAATCATAGATTAGCCCTTTGGTACTACACTTTTTTTTTTTTTTTAGAGGGAGTGGCCAATAGCAAACTTTCTGATTTATAATTCATACTCAAACATTTTAATTATTGCTTTAAAATAAATTCTTTTTTAAAAATTATCAAGATCATATATAATTTTGCAGTAAACTTTGACAAATACAGAAAATTATTAAGAAGAAAATTTGAATCACATTTGATCCTAAAATTTAGACATAAACAAGAATAAGTGTGTTTATAAATCAAGTATTGAAAAAAAAAAGTCGTGGTATTGTGGTGAGCACATAGAGATACTGTATATCAAAATAGAATTCTCCCTTTTGAAGTTAAAAATGGCAAACCTGACTATAAATAATTATTATTTTAAAAAATAAATAAAGATGCTAGAGCTCATCAATATTTTCACTTAACTTTGACTATTTTATACATCATTATGATAGCACGTACAAGAATATCTGTGAGATTAAAAGAGACTTGTTTATAAAAGAATTATCCATTTGAAAGATTAACATTAATTTCCTCATATGCGTGTAAACTACCATCTTATATAACAAATTAAACCTTTCAACTGTTCATATATAATATATAGCCCAGGTGTATATGTTTATATATGTGTGTGTGTACATATATATTTTTTATCTGTTTCTAATTTTATAAACAATAAAATCTAGGTTCAAAAGAAGCCCTAGTCATTGTGATATAATTGAAAACACTTGTGTTTCCATGTAGACAAACCTGAGGAAAATAGTAACTCTCAATCAATTAATCTGTTTAGAAAATGCTTTGAGGACTTTACATGTAAAATCATAATTCTATTACTATTATTGGATTTTGCAATGAGAAGCATTTGTTCATTGAATTAAACTCCTAACAGAATTTAACAATGAGAAATTTCCCTGGATGATGCATGCTGTGTCTATTGGAGAAATAGAGGGGATTGAGAAGTGAGACATTGTCTGGAAAACTGAAAAAATATATATAGTTTAAATCTGAAATTTGGCATTGATAGTTTAGGTACCTATTGATGATTCTGAAATGTCAATTTATTTTTGTTTTTATTCTTTTCTCTTAGAATGTACCATAGCAAGTGTGACTAATTTCAAATAGTTAGTATAATGTTACCAGGTCACAAATACATTTTTTAAAATTATTAAAGAAAAGAAAGTAGTGTGAGTCAAGGAAGTCATTAGCAAAACAAACAAACAAACAAACAAATAAAAGATAATTGGAGGAAAGTAAGAGTTCAGGGTGATGATGGCTTCTCATTGGCTGAGCTGAGGTATTTTTTAATGTCTGTGCTTGTGGGGCAAAAAGAAAATCTTCTTTCCTCTGGCCAGGTAGTAAAGTAGAAACACCTTACTACTGGAGATGCAAATTAGGTCTCTTCCTGTTTGGGGTAATTAATTAGGAGTGATAGTGTATAAGAGCTCCTTCTACCAGCCTTCCCTGACTTCAGTTTTAGTTGAGGTTTCCTTTATGAATTTTCAGATTCCTTTGATATCAAATTTTTACTAAAATATTGTTTTCTTTATTGTGTCAAATCTCTATATAATGTATTCAAATACAGTTATAAACATATTCTATGATGTATAAATATATACTTAAGTATATTTGTATGTATATGCATAGGTATGTGTGTGTGTATATATATGTTCATATATATGTATATAATTTTTTTGCCTCTGTGATCCACTTAATCCCGGTTGATTGTTCTTTCCAAACCAACAAACTTAAGTATATGTATTCAAAATAACTGATTATATATATAAATCTATAATAATGAAAGTGTAATATGCAAATTGATTGAACAACTGAACAGCAGAAGGACCGTCTGGATGACCACGCCATGACACGCATTGGCGCCAGGCCAGCCAAGGTGGGTGTGATGCAATTGGTCGGGGGGGCCCCACCATCGCCCCACCATCGTGGAGCTCTGTGATCGATCGCCCCACAGAGGAAGGCCCAGGCCAGCCAAGCGATTGCACCCCACACCTGTCGCCTACCTGAGAGGGCACAGGCCAGGCTGAGGGACACCGACCCCACCCCCTCGTGCACTATAAAAATAACCTTATAAAAACCATACAATTAATGGTGAGTCTCAAAATGTAACCCACTATAAAAATATTTTACTGGAAGTAAAGCAGGGTCAGTCTTAAATCCACTTGCAAATAAAATTAGGATTCTTTCATCATACCTGAGAAATATTTTTCTTGAATTAATTAAAGACGAATTTGGTGGCTTGAAAGTGATCCATATAATACAAAGGCTGTAAAAGACTTAACTGCCGTCCAGACTTCTCATCTGTAAGGGGTCCCTGGGGGTCAAGAAATCACATTTCATTTTGCAGGATTATTTCTGGTGGCAGAATTTCTTAATTACTGTTAGATTCCTCAGAAAAGAGCCCTAATTCCACCTAAATTTTCTGCTGTAATTATTCTAATTTTGCTGAGGTTATTTCTAAAACTGCTGTGTGATCATGTTCCACATTTACTTTAAGTTTAAGTAAATTATGAAAAGTGAGTCTGTCAAAGCTGTTTGGACTTAAGAAAAAAGTTCAAACTGTGAAAGTTTTTGGAAGCAGATGGTTGAAGAAGATAGTTTGGAAGGACGTTCCAGGTATCTCATCTTTCAAATATTATGCCATGGCTCTAGTGTCTAGTGCTAAAATGGAAGGATTGAGGCTTGGATCCTTGCCAATTTTCAGTGGCACCAAATATCACTACTACATGCATGAATGTCTTCTTGCATATCACAACCTGTTCTTAAAATACATTTTTAAGATTTTTTAACTCCTGTGGACAGCATTTGAAGGTTTAAAATTCCTTAGGCAATTGCTTTTTGACTGCCCTTCAAGACACAGACTAAGAGATGGGTCAATCTGGCAACTCAGGGCAGCTGATCACGCAATATGAGAAGTCTATAGAGACATCAAAAAGTTACCTTCCTCTTTCAATAATTATAGGGGTGTGGAATAATATGGTTTCAGATTCTGTATTGATGGTGACCAGGGCTTTGTCTGCCAAGTTTATAAATTTAGCGAGACTACAGAGGTGTAGAAAACTTGCAAGAGAAGATACAATCCTTAGAAAAGATTTGGCAATGAAGTTGGTTATAGAAAAAGGTTAGAGTACAACATAACTTCTAACTCAATATAAAACTACCAAAAAATAATCATAAAACACAACTAGATATCTAGAGTTTGTAGCTTAAAATAGTTAAACCACAGCCATTTCATTTGGGCTGGAGCATTTGCTAGAGAAAATACATGCAAAATTTAGCAAAATAGGGTTCACAGGAAGTAACAAAAGAGTAACATTTCCTGAGTGATACAAAAGTATTTGTTTCAGACACTACTTTGAAAATGATTGTTTACACCTGAAACAGTATTTTAAAAATTCTAATCTGGCCTATTTAAAGGGACCTTGAAGTATGAAAAAATGATAAGCAGAAGAGGATAAACAAATGGAATAAATTAGGGTAATGAAATCCAAAC
This sequence comes from Plecotus auritus, assembly GCF_963455305.1. Lineage (NCBI taxonomy): Eukaryota > Metazoa > Chordata > Mammalia > Chiroptera > Vespertilionidae > Plecotus > Plecotus auritus. The sequence continues at coordinate 62,601,212 of NC_137776.1, read as the reverse complement.
CTAGGCCAGAGAGAGGTTAGAGACGATTCTATTAACTGCTTGAGACAAAGGACTTCAAAAAATGAAAAAAAGGAGGGATTATAAACAAGCCTTACAAATTACTGTATCAACATCTTTAGATTACTTGACATTTATGTGTATAATATATACCAGCATTTAACAAAATACATACTTTGACCAATAATCTTTGTAAGTGGCAAGATCTATAGAGTCAGCTAAATCATTGTTAAATTTCTGCTGTGCCTTTAGCATGCATTAAGTAAAGAGTTTGGTCAGGCATTATATTGCATAAAAGTAGTTCCTTAATACAACAGAGCAGAGCAAATAAAAGACTGAGAACCCATGGAGAGCAAAAGGCAAATGGCTGGCTCAGTGGTTGTAAACTTATAAAGGAACACATCATTATTTAGACAAATTGTATGTGTAACTATCTATAGATTAACTGAAGTTTGGCACATATGGACTGGTTTACAGATACTTTTACATTTCTCTTTCTTATATTTTTGGACTGAAGTTAAGCCACACTAAAGAAATGATAATGCCCTATTTTTTAAATGGACAATGGAAACACACAGTTTCAGCTTTCAAGGAGTTCACTGGACAGCTGGGTTTGTTATTAAATACTGGCTCTCATTTTGCTATGTAATATTTAAAAATAAAGACAATCAGATTCAATGTAAGCTCTTAGAGGAGGTAATGCTTGAGTTGAGACTTCAAGAATGAGTGGAGTAGAAGAAATAATATTTCAGAGGTATGTGGTAATGAAATTTCCATTTGGTATTTAATGGTTTATTTAATTTTAATATATTTAGTAAATGCTTATTACTCAAATACTACATGCTTATTATAGAATAACTAGCTAATACACACAAGAAAAAAGGAAAAAAAGGCTCCATTAATCCTACTAATTGGAAACATTTCAATATGTATCTTTTAAAATATTCTATGCATATATGTATTATCAAATTGTTTTATGGAAAAAGTAGACTAACTCTTGCAAATGAAAAATAAATTATGTGTTTCATATTGTGGTTGTTTTCAAGTAAAATATATTACGAATTTGTTTATCTGGTAATACTTCTCAGCTCTATGTTTCTTAAATTAGATTGCATGATTTTTCACAGCATAATTTCTAAAGCCAACTGTATTTTGTTTCATATTTTGGTCATTTCTAAATAGTCAATATTATGAGCAATGCTGCAATAAATTTCCAGATTTCATTTAAAGTGTATAATTAACTATGTCTTTAGGGTTAATTATTGGAAGGATCAAATATATACGTTCATATTAAAGGCATTTTATATGTCTTGCCTGAAGAAAGTCTTTCTAATTTACAGACAAGTATAAAATTACTTAGAAGTTAAGGAAGAGGGTGATGCTTCTTTATACACATCAAAATTAGGCATCATAGTCTATTGATAGGTTTTCTTATGAAAAAGTAATTTTCAAAATTTTTAAGCAAATATTTTCAAATTTTATTTTTCAAAGAAACACCTAGTTATAAAGCTGATAGGTGATTTTACAAGGAAAATGTCCTTCAAAAATCTGCATTCTTTGTGATTTTTACTTTCCAGTTAACCATGCTGAACACTTAATTACAAGAGCTTTGCTGCTGCATATTAAAAAAAAAGATTTGTGAGACTTTCTGAAGTAGCTTATATAAAAAAAAGGAATTGTCAGCTATTTGAAATTTTGGAGAGAAGTCATAAGATTAAGCAAGTTGGCATAAAATTATGGTGGAAAGGGATCAAGAGATTTAACTCAATAGTTCTGTTCTAATAATAGGCTAGTGATATCAGTTATTTAGGAATTTTTTTTTTTCATCTACATTTGCCTCCACAATCCGGTCTTTTCCTCACCCAGGGCATTCCAGAAGAGGAGACGAAAAGCTGCATTTGCTCTAAAAGCATTCTTCTGTTTGTTCTTTCCTTCTTTCTTTCCTCTTTTCCTTCCATTTTTCTTCCTTTCCCTATGTCTGCCTGCCTCCTGTCTTACATTTTAAATTAAAATTTAATTTATATTTTGTTTTACGTACAGAGAAGAAAATTAAAATAGATTGTAATCCTACCCTCCAGATAATGTCAGTGATTAATTTTAAGTAAAATGAACACAGTCCTCTGCCAAAAATGTACAACTATACAAAATGGTTCAAAATGAGAAGCAAATGTAGTGGAAATGTTTTCTTTCCACTACCCTGACCCTATTTTTATTTTCAAAGTTATTCACCATCAGTTTTTCTTTTGCTTCTTTCCAGAAAAGTAATATGCATGTAGCAGCATGTATGTAACAATAACATCTCTTTTCCTATATTTTCCCTTAGAATCTTGGATACACCTATTCTCTTTTTAAAACTCAGAATAAATAATACAGTGTGCATTTCTAAACTTTAGAGAACACTGCATGACACAAACAAATCTATACATTTCAAAAATAATGCCTAATTATTCTGTTGTATGGATATATACTATAATTTATTTAACTGTGTCAAGGGATATTTAGGGGTTAATTCTGTATGTCCTACATTTTATTTAAAATAACTTCACCCTGGCTGGTTTGGCTCAGTGGATAGAGTGTCGGCCCACGGTGAAGAGTCCTGGGTTCAATTCTGGTCTAGGGCACATACCTTGGTTGCAGGCTGGATCCCTGGCCTTTGTCAGGGTGCATGCAGAAGGCAACCAATCGATATGGATGTGTCTCTCTCACATCCATGTTTCTCTCTCTGTGTCTCCCCCTCCCTTCCATTCTCTCTAAAAATCAATGGAAAAAATACTCTTGGGTGAGCATTAACAACAACAAAAAATTAAAATAGCTTCAGTCTAGTTGAAAAAGTAAGGCTGCAATATAGGGCAGACAAAAAATAAAAAGTATAAGTTCTTTGAGAATAAGATTTTTTTTCAGAATGGGAACTCCAGAGACTTAATCTTGAGTTTCTCATCACTGTGCGTTTGCTTCAAATGCTGATAAATAATTTTCTGACTGAAATATAAATGATCCTGGTAAAGAGTATACCTTCAGTGAGTCTACAACCTTACCACATGTCTTTGACTTAGAATATAGCAAAATTGTCATCATGTGCAATTTTGAATCTCATCAGACATAGTAGGACTCGCATTGTGATCTTATCAGTATTGTCCCTAAATCAAGAAAGTAAACTCCTCCCTCATTATGGATGAGAGCAAGCAGGGCATTCCAGAATAGGAGAAAAAAATCGAGTGGGTTGACTGACAGGCTTGAAAGTATGTTCTAAAGGAGATATTTTCACCATTAGGAACTGGTGTGTCTGCCTCTGCTTTAGTACAATTGCCTAAGTAAGGTTCTTACTTTACTCTCTTGGTACAAGATTGAAATTTGATGCAATTCAGATCATGGATATTGCAGCTCTATCTTTTGTAGCACCTTAAATACCTATGCTTTGCGTTTTTAAAGACCAGTTCTATTTGCCATTTCTTGGCATTAAAAATACAGTAAAACAGCATCCCCAATCACATTACTTGTTATGAATTCTGTTTGCTCTTCCGCTATTGCGTTCAATATGTGCATTTGCATTTAAGTTAACAGCTAGAGTTGGATAAGATGATTTGGAGCATTTTACATTTAGTGCTAAAGAGAAGACATTTGATATTTATTCGCACTCTGCTCGCCACCAGCGATTTCCAGATCTAAAATCACTTTGCATTCTGTTTCACATATAGTGGCATTTCCTAAGTGTCCTGCCATCATACTTTACTATTATTAAACTGATAACACTGGGTTATAATCTTGCTCAAAGTCCAGAAGGAGAAATGTAAAAAAAAAAAAAAAAAAAAGTTGAAGAGCTTAAAATATATAGATATAAATTAAATTATTATAGACATTTTTGTATAATTTTTTCATATTAAAAATGATATCAGCACATTCAATAAAATTCCATTTATTTTTTTAAATATATTTTTATTGATTTCAGAGGGGAAGGAAGAGGGAAAGATAGAAACATCAATGATGAGAGAGAATCATTGATCGGCTACCTCCTGCATGCCCCACACTGGGGATCAAGCCTGCAACCCAGGCATGTGCCCTGACCAGGAATCAAACCATGACCTCCTGGTTCATAGGTTGACACTCAACCACTGAGATACCCAGGTGGGCTCCATTTCTTTGCATGATTACTATGTACATTACCAAGGTCCTGTTGTAATGCTCTTTATTGCACGTTGATAGAACTGATGGAAGAATTTGAATGCTTTAAGTGCTCACACCTTGTAAATAAGGTTCTAAGCGTACTGAGAAAGTGAATTTTCATGATCCTAAGACTCACTATGAAAAATACCACTGAAGAAAAATTACTGCTCTTAAGGATGTATTATATACAAAATCAAATAAGTGAAGAAAAAATGATAAATAAACAATGAACAAAAAGCAGCTCTTCTGTCTTAATTAAGTCTGCATATTCCATGTAATTATTTTCTTTAAAACACTTTATAGCTTAATAGTGCTGTATGTTTTAATTATAGCACTAGTTAATTTTAATAGTGTTCAGGTAAATTTCTGTTATCTCACTTTAAATGTGTTTATTTTTATATACTTTTTTATTCTCATTCTATCCACCTTATAAGCCTCCACTGTCATTTTATTTTATTTTATAAAAGTCCTTGGAAATGTACCCAGCCTTGCATAATATGTAGGTCCTCTTTTTTTTTTTTTTTACATTTTCATAAATTTCACTCTGTTTCTAACTTCATGTATGCTCTGTTTCAAGGATCTACTCACATTGCTTTATATATCTGGTTCATTGCTATAATTATTGCAGATTATTTCATAATATACTTATGATGCACATTTTTCTGGTGATGACTATCTTTTTGTGGTTGTTGTTAATCTTCACCCAAAGATATTTTTTCCCATTGACTTTTAAAGAGAGTGTAAAAGAGGGAGGGAGGGGCAGAGGAAAGGAGGGAGAGAGAAAGAGAGAAACATCGCTGTGAAAGAGACACATCAATTGGTTGCCTCCCTAGGCACCCCAACCTCGACTGGGGATAGAATCCACAACCCAAGTACCTGCCCTTTGACTGGAATCCAACCTGCAGACTGCTGTTGCTCTAACCACTTAGCACACTAGCCAGGGCAATGATGGCCATCTTAATCATTGAATTTTCCACTTACACTGATGATGCTTTGAATGAGTGTCTTCATTAATATTCCCTTATGGACCCAAGTTGGAATCATTCTTGGATAAATACCTGGAGGTGGGGACCAAGAGTTGCATGAACATATAGTCAATTTCATTAATAAACACCAGACTTTGTTCCAGAATAACTGTTTCTATTTGCTCCAGTGGTACATTGTACATACTCAATTTTGTATTGCCATTATTTTTATTTAGTTTTTTATTCTTAAGGTTTACAGATGCATACATTGTTATTTTAATGCGGTCTTTTCTGATTACCAGTAAGTTTGAGCATCAAATAATATTGTTGCTGCTTTAACATATGCAAGGTTTTTATGCTAGGAACTAGGTATTTGTATCCCTTGCCCATTTTAGGAATTGCTTTTGACATAAAAGAATCTCCTGATTTGTATCTCCTTATTAACTTTTAAATCGAGTGTTTCCTTTAAGCACAAACCCAAATTATGATTGGAGTCAATGCATCACTTTTTCTCTTATGGTTTGAACTTATTGGTTTCTATTTTAAAACTAGTGGCCCGGTGCAAAAAATTCGTGCACATTAAAAGGGAATTAATTAGAGGAAATATTTTAATATTGCTATTTGCCCTTTCTCTATAATAGAAGTGTTAGATATTAAAGAAAATTAGTAAAATGTATATGAAAATCTTCCTCCTGTCAGAGTCTGGGTGGGGCACACCTCGGGACCCAGAGTCAAATCCCCACCCACCCATGCATGCCTCAAAATCCTGTGAGACCCAGACCCAGCCGGCCCCACACCCATTGGGCGAGATCCAGACCTGGCCGGCCCCACCCCGTCAAGTCCCTCTGGGTGGGGTAGTGCAGCCTCAAGTCCCCTGGTGCACACCAGGTGAGGGGCACAACCTCAGGTCCCCTGGCATAGCCTCAAGTCCCCCGGCCTGGCGCCGGTGCAGGGGATGCAGCCTCAGGTCCCCTGTCAAGCCCTGCTGGGTGGGGGGCACAGCCTGAGGTCCCCCATCAAACCCCACTGGGTGAAGGCAAGGCCTGAGGTCTCCCAGTCTGGGCTGGGGCAGGGTGCGTGCCTTGAGGTCCCCCGTCAAGCCCTCCTGGGTGGGAGGCACAGCCTGAGGTCCCCCGGCCCAGCCCAGCACCACGCAACCTCAGGTCCTTGCTGATTGCTCGTTATGGGAACCCTGCCTCTGCTATGGGAGCAGCCATCTTGTGTTATGGGAACCCTGCCTCTGCTATGGGCACAGCCATCTTGTGATGGTGTGAGGGTTAATTTGCATATTACCTCTTTATTATATAGGATATTGTCTCCAGTCTTGGTCACCACCATATTCCCCCATGTTTGCTTCTATACATGTTATAACTTCACTGTCACATTAAGGTGTTAATCCAAAGAAAGAAGTTAGCAATTTATTTTCCACTAAAAGCAAATTAATTTTCTTAAGTTTTTCTGTTAAACAATTTCTCTTTTCCTTTTGTATTCTGGTACCAAGTTTTTTTTATGTGTTAAATAACAAAATATATATTTTGATCTCTTTTTGAGCTCTTTATTTTGCTTGAATTCCCCATTGTACCCATGTTGTTTTTGTGTTATGGCTTTAATAGCTGGTAGGGTAAAGTTTCATATTGACCTGACTGTAGTGGATATTTATTTTTCTACAAATCCATGTAAATGCAGACAATTTTGACCAAGATTACCTAAATTAATAAATTTGTTATAAATATAAATAAAATATAAAATATTTAGTATATCTTATTTTCCTATCTCTAAGCATGGTATACATCTTTATTTGTTCACTTCTATTTTTGTTTTCTCTAATAGAAATTTAAAACTTTTTGGTGTAACTTTTTTATGCATTCATTAACAGGATATATTATATAATGCTAGAAAAACATGGTATTTTATTTCTCATATTTTCTAGTTGGTTTTGCTAGTAGAGAAGAATGCTATTGAGTCTTTTTATTGATACTATAAATTATTTTGTGGTTTTCTGCAACAATAAATATATTATCTACAAAAAATGAGATTTCTATTTTTTTCCTTCTAATGGTTATACTTTCTGTAGTTAACATTATTATCTTTGTGGTTTTCCAAGACCACCAATACTCTATAAATTGTGCAGTAATACTAGAATTCTTTTCCATGTTTCTAATAAATAGAAATATAACTAAATTTTCTTATAAACATTGGTATCAATGTTTTATAAAGATTTATTAAAAATTATTGTTTTTTATGTGAAAGTAAATTTCTACTATATAATGCCTGAAAATATTTTTTTTATAAATTGATATAAAGTATCACATTACTTATTAATATTTATTAAATTTTTTTTCTGAATTTGTTGATTAAAAAACACGATTGTTGAAAACCTAAATGACCTTAGATATGGCAATGATTTTTTAGATAAAATACCAAAGGCATGATTCATGAGAGAAATAACTGAAAAGTTAAACTTCATTAAAATAAAAAACTTTCTCTTTGTGAAAGACAATGTTAATAGAATGAGGAGACAAGCTGAAGACTAGGATAAAATATTTGCAAAAGCAACACTGAGAAAGGACTGTTATAAGAAAACAAAAAGAAATTGATTAAAATATGAGTCAAAGACCTCAACAAACATCTCACTAATGACGATATACAGAAGACAGACAAGCATATGAAAGATACTTCACATCACGTGTCACTAAGGAACTGCAAATTGAAACAGTGAAATGCAACAATACACCTATTAGAATGACCAAAGTCCAGAATATTAACAACATCAAATGCTGTCAAGGATGTGGAGCAACAGAAATACTCATTCTTTGCTTGTGAAGACACTTTAGAAGACAGTTAAGTGGTTTCCTTTTTTTTTTTTAATTTAATAAATCTTTATTTTTCAGATTATTACAATTGTTTCTCTTTTTTCCCCCTATAGCTCCCCTCCAACCGGTTCCATTCCCACCCTCTGCCCTTACCTCCCCCCCACTGTCCTCATCCATAGGTGTAAGCTTTTTGTCCAGTCTCTTCCCGCACCCCTGACACCCTTTCCCCCTGAGAATTGTCAGTCCACTCCCTTTCTATGCCCCTGATTCTATTATATTCACCAGATTATTCTGTTCATCAGATTTTTTATTCACTTGATTTTTAGATTCACTTGTTGATAGAAATGTATTTGTTGTTCATAATTTTTATCTTTACCTTTTTCTTCTTCTTCCTCTTCTTAAAGAATACCTTTCAGCATTTCATATAATACTGGTTTGGTGGTGATGAACTCCTTTAGCTTTTTCTTATCTGTGAAGCTCTTTATCTGACCTTCAATTCTGAATGATAGCTTTGCTGGGTAGAGTAATCTTGGTTGTAGGTTCTTGCTATTCATTACTTTGAATATTTCTTGCCACTCCCGTCTGGCCTGCATAGCTTCTGTTGAGAAATCAGCTGACAATCATATGGGTGCTCCCTTGTAGGTAATTAACTGTTTTTCTCTTGCTGCTTTTAATATTCTCTCTTGGTCTTTTGCTCTTGGCATTTTAATTATGATGTGTCTTGGTGTGGTACTCTTTGGATTCCTTTTGCTTGGGGTTCTCTGCGCTTCCTGGACTTGTAAGTCTATTTCTTTCACCAGGTGGGGGAAGTTTTTGGTCATTCTTTCTTCAAATAGGTTTTCAGTATCTTGCTCTCTCTCTTCTTCGGGCACCCCCATAATTCTGATGTTGGTACGCTTGAGGTTGTCCCAGAGGCTCCTTACACTGTCTTCAAATTTTTGGATTCTTTTTTCTTTTTGCTTTTCTGGCTGATTGTTTTTTGCTTCTTTGTATTTCAAATCTTTGACTTGATTCATGTGGTCCTCCAGTCTGCTGTTAGGTCTCTGTATAATATTTTTTATTTCAGTCAGTATATGTTTAATTTCTAGTTGGTCCTTTTTCATATCCTCGAGGGTCTCACTAAATTTATCGGCCTTTTCTAGGAAATTCTTGAAAAACCTTATAACCATGGTTTCAAACTCTATATCCAGTCGTTTGCTTTCCTCCATTTCTTTCATTCTGATCTGTTTCTTTGTCTCCACATTTCCGCTGCTTCCCTGAGTTGGTAGAGTGGCTTTGTGTGGTAGGTGTCCACTAGGGCACAGTGGCTCAGCCTCCCCAGTTACCTGAGGTGGACACTCTTGGTGCACCCCTTTGTGGGCTGTGTGCACAGTCTTGTTATAGTTAAGCCTTGGTTGTTGTTGGTATCACTGGGAGGAATTGACCTCCAGGCCAATTGGCTGTGAGTATCAGCTTTGTCTAAGATGGGAGAACTTCTGTGCTGGAGACACTCTTATGAAACAAGACTTGCAAAATTGCAAAAGCCTCTGTGCTCAGCTTGGATGGGGCGGAGTTTTAGGGCGGAGCAGACAGCCTTGGTTTCCTGTCAGCCCTGCCCTATGAGGCCCCTGGGTCTCAGTGTCCCTTGTTCATTGCTGCAAGCACCTCTGAGAGAAAGCTGCCCTTGAGTTTTGCCTGCTACCAGACAGTCCAGTTTCTCCCAGGATGAGTCGGGGTTCCCAGAAACTTGCCTGGAACTGGAATTCAGTGTAGTCGGGAGCTTCCGTCTCTCTCCCGCTTTAGAAAGCCAGCCGCGCACTCAGCTGCCTGTGCACACAGCCACCCGTCCTCTCCGCGTACGAGTCTCCTTACCTCAGCCTTTTGCAGCTCCTCTGAGTCTCAATGTGCTTTCCTCTTTCTTCTAGTTGTAGAATTTCCACTCAGCCAGGTTTCCTGTGGGTCTGGATGGTGTCTGTTTTGTCTTTTAGTTGTAGTTCTGATATTGTTGTGCGAGGTAGCAGTTTAGGGGTTTACCTATGCCACCATCTTGGTTTCTCCCCTAGTGGTTTCTTATAAAACTAAACATGCTCTTACCATATACCATCTGGCATTCACACTCCTCAATATTTACTGAGTTGTACATTTATGTCCACACAAAAACCTTCTCATAGATGTTTACAACAGCTTTATTCATAATTGCCAAAACTTGGAAACAACAAAGTTGTCCTTAAGTAGGTGAATGGATAAGTTAACTGTGTGGTACATCCAAATAATGGAATATTATTCAGTGCTAAAAAGAAATGAGCTATCAAGCCATGAAAAGGCATGGAGGAAACTTAAATGCATATTATTAAGTGAAAGAAGCCAGTCTGCCAAGGCTACATACTATATGATTCAAGCTATATACATTCTGGAAAAAGCAAACTATGAAGATGATAAAAAGATCTGTTATTGACAGAGTTTAGGGGGTGGGGAGAGAAGGAATTTATAGTTGGGGATGTTGATTATAGTGGAGGCTTTGCAAGTGTGGGCACAAGGGGTATATGGGAAATATCCTGACTACCACTCAGTTTTGCTCGGAACCTTAAAGAGTTCCAAAAATATTATTTAATAAAAATCAACAAACAACAACAAAAAAATGTGATTTATTTATCTGTAGTACATCCACTAAAACATTGATTTTTCAACTGGTGTGCTGCAGCACACTGGTATGCCACAAGTTTTTAAAACATGCAATACCTGACAATTTAGTCAGAGGCACTGACCACTTTTTTCTTAAATTGACAAAAAATATTTTTGGTGGGGCCACAGAATTTCAGTAATTAGTTTATATGTGCCAAGAGATGACAAAGGTTGAAAATCACTGCATTAACATGATGAAGTACACTCACAAATTTTCTGATATCGTGTCATTTTATATTCTTAGGATAAGTAATTATTTTATATCAATGTCAATTATGATATGTTGTTATTTTTATCAGGTTATTAAGGCATCATTTATATATGGTAACAGTAACACTTCCCTTTTTGTATATACTTCTGAGATTTGTCAAAAGAATATAGTCTTATAACCACAATCACAATCAAGACATACAAGAGATCTATTGCTGCAGAAAATTCGCTCATGCCTTATCCACCATCATCCCTACAGCTCTGCCGCTGACAACCACTGATCAGTTTTCTGTCCCTCTGATTTTTGCCTTTTCTGGTGTATAATATAAATAGAATCAAAGTACGCATCATGTTAGGTTTGGCTTCTTTCACTCAGCATGATGTATTTGAGAGCCATCCATGTGTTGCATGGTTCCTTCAATTGAAATGTTGAGTAGTATTCTATTTTATGAATGCATTGCAATTTGTTATTCACTCACCACTATATTTGTTATATATTCAACGGCACTTTTTGGGTTGTTTTCAGTTTGATGTGTTTATGAAAACATCTGCTATAAAAATTTGCATGCAGATTTTTAAAAAATAAGTTTTTATTGATTTCACAGAGAGGAAGGGGAAGAGAGAGAGGGATAGAAACATCAATGATGAGAATCATTGATCAGCTGCCTCCTGAACACTCCCTACTGGGAATGAAGCCCTCAACCCGGGCATGTGCCCTGTTAGGCCATGGTACCATGATCTCCTGGTTCATGGATTGACACTAAATCACTGAACCACATCAGGAGGGCCAGATTTTTATATGAGAATAAATTTTCTTTTCCTTTTATTAAATACTAAATAGTGAGATTACTTGGTTGATGTAATGTTTAAATTTCTAAGAAACTGCCAAAATATTTTCCAAATTGTCTATGCCATTTTGCACTCCCGCTAGCAATGTATAAGAGTTCCAGTTGCCCCTTATCTTCTCCATACTTCTGGTAATGCCAGACTTATTTTTTAAACTTTAGTCATTTTACTGAGTATGTAGTAAAAACTTGTATTTATTTAACATTTCCCTAATGACTGATAATGTTGAGCATCTTCTCATGTCCTTATTTGTCATCTGTGCATTTTCCTTGGTGAAGTATCTGTTTAAATGTTTTATCCATTTCTAAATTTGTGTTGTTTGTTTTCTTATTAGTGAGGTTTAAGCATTCTTTATATATTCTGAATCCAAGTCCTTTTCCAGATATATTTTTTATAAATACTTTTATCACAGTGGCATGTCTTTCAAGAAATAGAAGTTTATAATTCTTGTGAAGTCCTATTATATTTTGCATTTATACACTTTTCTTATGGTGTTCTGTGTAAGGAATTCAGGGGTTGGTAAGCATCTAAAGAAAATACAGCAAAAATATTTTGGGTTTATTGGTCACACAACAACTCCTCAACTCAGTTGTTATAACATAAAATCAACCATAGACAATGGGTAAACTACTGGTTGTGGCTATGTTTTCATAAAACCTTATAAACAAAAACAGGCCTTTATTTCACCATCTTACCTAATAATAGAGAAACATGTAAATTGACTGTATCTCTGCTACTTCCACAGCCAATCAGAGTGAGTATGCAAATTAACCCAACAAATATGGCGGTTAATTTGCATACATACCTGGGTCCCGGGAACCTCCTCGGCACCCAGGTCACTCCCAGCTGGCCATTGGAGGGGCGGGGGGGCTGAGCCTGCGATCGGAGGGAAGGGGAAAAAATCAATGGAAACATATCCTCAGGTGAGGATAAAAAAAAAAAAAAAAAAGAAAGAAAGAAATGTCATATCCTATGAAAGACACATCTTGAAAATGCCTAAAGAAATTTGTAATTTTTTCATGGTGAAGGGACTAGAGTCCGTGTTGATGAAAATACCTTGGCAGCTGCAGCAGCAGGGTGATGGGGCTGGTGCCTTCCCCTGATCAGCCCAGTCACCTCCTGCAAAGGGAGGCCACACTGCAGTTTAGGTCTGCTCCCAATGGGGAGCGAGTCTAAGCCATCAGCAGGACATCCCTTGAGGGCTCCCAGTATGTGAGAGGGGGCAGGCTGGGCTGAAGGACCCCTCCCCAGTGCACAAATTTCGTGCACCAGGCCCCTAGTAGTCTATAATTTGCCATCTCCTGGTCCATCCCAAAGTCACTAAGAATTTTTGCTGAGTTTCTTCTAGGATTATTATTATTTTTTAAAAATATATTTATTGTTGAAAGTATTACAGATGTCCCCTTTTCCCCCCATTGACCCTTCTAGCCTGCCTCCAGCTTCCCCTCCCCAGACCTTCACCACATTATTGTCTGTGTCCATGGTTATGCATATATGCATTCAAGTTCTTTGGTTAATCTCATCCTACCTACCTACCCACCCCCACCTTCCTGGATTTCTAATTAGGTCTATGATCCATTTTAAGCTAATTTTTGTTTGGTGCAGTATAGATTGTTTTCTCTTCCTAAAAAAAAAATATGCTTTTATGTGAACACTTAATTGTTCCAGCACCGTTTTGTTGGAAAGATGATCATTTTTTTTTAACTGACTTTGCGCCTTTGTTGAAATGAATTGACTCTACATGTGTCAGTTTATTCTGTTGTCAAGTGGAGTGTTTTTAAAATGTCAATTAGATTAAGTTGTTTGATATAGTTGTTCAAGTTTTCTTTTTCCTAACTGATTTTCTGTCAACGTGTTCAATTGATTAATGAAAGAGAATTGTCAAAGTCTTCAGCTACAGATTTTTCTATGGGTTCTTTTAGTTTTATCACTTTTGCATCACGTATTTTGAATCTCTGTCATTGAGTGCACAGACCTTTAGAATTGCTGTCTTCTTAGTAAATTGATCCCTTTATCATTATGTAATGCATTCTTTACCTTGGTAATAGTCCTTGTTCTGAAGTCATTTTGTCTACTAATGTAGTCACTTCAATTTTATTCATATTAGAGTTTGCCTGGTATACCTTTTTCTGGCCTTTTATTTGTAGGTAGTACATAAAAGGAACTTTTCTTAATAAACCCAGTCTGATAATCTCTGTATTTTAATTGGTGAGTTCTGACCTTTAACATTTAATGTAATTGCTAGTATGATTGCATACCTTCTTGGTACTTATTCTCTATTTATGCTACCTGCTCTTCGTTTTCTTTATTCATTTTGTCCCACTTCAGCTGTGAGAATTTTAGAACACATTTCATCTTCACTATGTAGTTATCTTTTTGTTTTGTTTTAAGGTCTTTACTTGTTGGTGTATAGTTTACAACTATGGCCCATGGGTCTGATCTTGTCATTAGTTGTGTTGGTTTGGCCCCTATTTAAGAATGTTTTTAAAAAAATTTAAAGGATTTTAAAACAAATTAAATAAAAATAAACGAAAATAGAAAAATATATAGGATAGAGATGGTACATGACACACAAAGGCTAAAATATTCACTATTTGGCTCCTTATATAGTGTGTTGGCCAGCCCCTGCTTTACTCTATCCATCTTAATAAATTACAGTCTGCCTTTGTATGATACTAGAGGCCTGGTGCACAAAATTCATGTACTTGGGGGTGGGGGGAGTCCATCAGCCTGGCCTGTGCCCTTTCACAGTCCAGGAGCCCTCAGGGCAGTTGGACATCTTTAGCACTACCGTGGAGGTAGGAGAGGTTCCTGCCACCACCACTGCACTCACCAGCCGTGAGCCTGGCTACTGGATGAGCGGCGCTCTCCCTTTGGGTGTGCACTGACCACCAGGGGGCAGCTCCTGTGTTGAGCATCTGCCCCCTGGTGGTCAGTGCATGTGATAGCGACCAGTTGTTCCACAGTTCAGTCAATTTGCATATTAACCTTTTATTATATAGGATGATAGTACTTCATCTATATATATAAAAAGCCAGCAGCCAGAACATCATAACGACTGGTTGCTATGACGCCCACCATGGCCCCTCCCCCAGTCAGCCCCACCCCTGATCAGACTCTCACACCGTATGGAGTGCAGGACAGCCAGCTGGCCCCACCCCCAATTGGTCTGCCCCACCCCTATTGGCCTGCAGCCCCTCTCCCCAGCCAGCCCTCCCCTGATCACACCCCCACCCCGATCAGGGGCAGGGCCAGCTGGCCAACTGCCTGCAGCCCCCTCCCCCCAAGCCGTCCCTGCCCCTGATCAGCCCCCACCTCCCAAAATGGCCCACGGCCCCTCCCCCCAGTCAGATCCCCTCAATTGGCCCCCCACACACCAATCAGGGGCTGGGCAGGCCAGCCCACCACCCACAGCCCCTCCCATGGCCAGCACCACCCCCAATTGATCCCCCACCCCAATCAGGGGTGGGGCCTGCCAGCCAATTGCCCGTGGCCCCTCCCCGCAGCCAGCCGGCCAACCTCCCGCTGTCTCCTCCTCCTGACAGGCCCGGCCCCGATCTGCCCTGATTGGGGCTGGCCGGACCCCACCCATGCAGGAATTCGTGCACTGGGCCTCTAGTATGTAATATAAGGAACTAGAAAAGCACACTTTTATTTCTTCCCTTACATATTTTATGTTATATTTATCACACATTATACTTTCAAAAATGCTCTAAACACAAAATGCATTAATACTACTTTGGCTTTGTCCATCCATTTTTTTTTTTTTGTGGCAAATAAAAATAAGTTTAAAAGTATTTTATAATATTCTTCATTTTAATAATTTCTAGGAGCCTCTAATCTCTTTTGTAGATCCACTTTTCTGTCTTGTCTCATGTTCCTTATGTCTAGAGTACTTACTTTAATATTTCTTATAATACAGATGTTTTTCTTAATATATTATCTGCATTAAAAAATTATGAGGGCTTTTGAAAGTAAAATTTTACTGGATTTTGAATTGTTTTACTTTTTCTTTCAACATTTCAAAAGGACTCTTAATTGTCTTGTATTACATGATTTCTGATGAGAAATATGTTTTACATCTTATTTTGTTTCTATCCATGCAATGTGTCTATTTTCCTTTAATCTACTTCATAATTGTCTATATTTTTTAGCAGTTTGTATGTGATATATGTGTGTTATAATATTTATATTGCTTATAGTTGTCTGAGCTTATAGATATGTAAATTAGTATGTTTCATTATTTTGAAAAAATATTCAACCATACTTTTTACAAATATTTTTTTCTTCCCCATTCTCTGTCTGTTCTTCTCAGATTCAAATTAAACATAATATGGTTTGTTTGTTTGTTTGTTTGTTTGTTTGTTTATGTTTTACTATTTTTATTTTTGATCTTTGCATTCCAGTTTGGTTAATGCCTTTTAAGCTATCTCCAAGTTCACTGATTATTTCTTCAAAGTTCATAGAGAGGGAGTGGAGAAATTCATATGTATGATTCAGGGATTATACATATGAGCGAGCAGATTTTTGCTGCATTTCCAGTAGAGCCAACAATTGGCTCTCCCAGAACTTCCTCCTTCCTTCCCTCCTTGCAATTTGAGGTCTGAACCTTCTGATTTTCCCTCAGCTGAGGCAAAGCAGGCTGCTTAGTTCACTTATGATAGGTCCTAAATTAAAGGACATGTTGTTATTTGGATATTAGTCACACTTTGCAGAAGGTAAAACCTTGGTGGGAAAAGTCAAGGGCAAATTTGTAGTGGGAAGAACTGAGACCCACTTATTTAACCAGAGAAGAGAAGTTAGGCTCATGCTCACAGGGAATGTTTGGATATTCGTGTGGTCTTGAATATAGTCAATGGCCTTGTAATATATGCAAGCAAATGGGTCTGTTAAAAAACACATTTTCATATGGCACACTCATTATGGAAATTGCTGTGGGATTTAAAGGAATGATTTATATGCCCCATGTACATGCAAAACAAAAATCTCAGTTGCCAGCTAAGATATTAAATGGAATGTAAGGCAGAAATAGTCAAATCCCTAGAGCAGGGACGCAGGTGCTGATGCCATGCACCAATGACACCTTCACTTGGCACCTGATGAATCCACTAATGTAATAAACTGGAACCACTGCCATTAAAAAGAGTCTGAAAATCTCTGTGAGTAAAATTTTCCCCAAATAAAGGCTTTTATATAGCTGACATGTATATTATATTAACATCTATTAAAAGGCTGAAATTGGAGTTAACTGTGGTTGATATTTCATCTGCTAAGCTTTGCTTACTTATAAAAGAAGTAACCTTGGAAGATATGACATTTGTTTGGGACAAGTTCCTATCAATATGGCCTACCTGAATACACATTTTATAATGAATGTTCATACTGCTGTGAGCAGGGAACTATTCTAGATATTTACATATGTTAACTCTTCTAACCCTACAGCAATTCTATGAGAAACATATGATAATCACTATTAAAACTTTAGAGATGAAGACACTGAGCCACAAAGAGGTTAAGTGATTTCCCAACATCATGTGGGAAGTTAGTGGCAGAGTAACTAAAGGCTGGCTTTGAATTATCTGCTCTTTTTAAAAAGATATATTTTATTGATTTTTTACAGAGAAGAAGGGAGAGGGAGACAGAGTTAGAAACATCGATGAGAGGGAAACATCAATCAGCTGCCTCCTACTGGGGTTGTGCCCGCAACCAAGGTACATGCCCTTGACTGGAATCACACCTGGAACCCTTGAGTCCGCAGGCCAACGCTCTATCCACTGAGACAAACTGGTTAGGGCTATCTGCTCTTTTTAAAAGTATATATTTTTATTCATTTTAGAGAGGAAAGGAGAGGGAGAGAAATATCAATGATGACATTCATTTATAGG
This sequence comes from Plecotus auritus, assembly GCF_963455305.1. NCBI lineage: Eukaryota > Metazoa > Chordata > Mammalia > Chiroptera > Vespertilionidae > Plecotus > Plecotus auritus. The sequence goes on along the minus strand of NC_137776.1, from coordinate 62,583,674 downwards.
CTTCCTCTTGTGTGTCCCCCACGGGATGGAACCCAAAACCCGGGCATGTCCTCTGACCTGGAATCAAACCATGACCTCCTGGGTCAACACTCAACTATTGAGTCACACCAGCTGGGCTCATCTTTGATTTTATTGTAACTTCTTTGCAAGTATCATGTCTGGATAGGAACAAAATAGTTGATTTTCATATGGTGCTTTAGAAAGCATAAAGCTCATCTTTGTTGTTAATTCTCAGGTGAGGATATTTTCCATTGATTTTTTTTTTTTTTTTTTTCTTAGAGATAGTGGAAGGGAGAGGGAGAGACAGAGAGAAAGAAACATCAGTGTGAGAGAGAAACATCGATTGGTTGCCTCCCATCTGGCCCTGGGCCTGGGATTGAGCCTGCAACTGAGGTATGTGCCCTTGACAGGAATCCAACCCATTCTGGGACCCTTCATTCCATGGGCCATTGCTCTAGCCACTGAACCCAAACTGGCCAGGGCACAGAAAGCTCATCTTGATGGAATATGTGCTAAGATCACCCCTCATGAGGTAAACATGACCATTATTCAGGGAACAAGTAAAGTTACATTAATATCATCAGAATAACACATTTAGTTAATATCACAATCAGTAATAAGGAGAAAAATACACCTGAATATTTAAGGAATTATTGCTTTTTTGAAATGCATTTTTATATAGTTCAGAATCTTTTGAAATTAGTGGAAACACTTGACACAGTTATGTATAATACAACTGAATGAGTTAACAGTATTTATTTATAAGTAATGTTTCTTACAGAGTGACTCAGAAGAAAACTTTAACACATATTTTCACTGATAAACATATTTATCTTATAGAGGTTTTTCAATATTAAAGCTCTATTTCTTAAACTCTAATCTTTAATCTTTTAAGCAAGTGCAAGTGCTGAAGAGATTTTTTTCTGCAATAAACTCTAGGTGTGGTTTCAAAATTAAGGAAAGTAATTTTTTTTTTGTCCATATGCTGTTTGGATTTTATAATCAAAACAAACAAAAATATTTAACACATTTTCTGTGTTTTTCGTCACCAAAACAAGCAAGTTTTGAAATGTTGCTAATGTATATTGTACACTGTCTAAACAATGCCATTTAATATTAATAAAATGCTTTGTACTTTTGACTTTATAAAAATTATACAAAATAATTGATTTTATTTTATCTAAATTAAATATACATGCTGTCATAAAATTCAATTTTGAGAATTAAACATTTTTATTAAATAGAACAGAATTTCTTTTTTAAAAAATATATGTAAGGTTAAATATAAATAAAAAAAAAAAGGTTATTCTTCTCTATGCCAGGAAATGCAGGAAATGTCCTGTGAGATTGAGAATATGTTTTTCTTATCTCAATGTGACAAGCTTTACCACTATTGATGACCCTAAATAGTTATTCTATTATCCAAATGTATTTATATTCAAATAAGACATTTTAAAAATTGCTACTGACTTACTGTGTGACCTGGAGCCATTCACTTAACCTCTCTGGTTCTTGATAGGAATCAGATTAAGATTAATTATCCTTGCATGCTTTGCTAGGTATCATACATAGAGAGAAAATAAGAGAGAATCAGTAAACTAAATTAGGTGTTAAAAATGTGTCATACACATTCCAAATATTATTCAAATATGTAATCATATACTGTAACATCTGTCAGCATTTGAATTAAATGATAAGCTTAGGTATTTAAAAGTGGTTTTGTGTGGAATTTAGAAATTAAAATAAAACCAGAGTTTCCTCCAATTCATAATCCATATTAAATGATTAGAAAGGAGAACAGAACTGGAGATTAAGCTTTTATTCAGAAGCTGCACGCAATTTCCTAAAAATTTTAGTTTTCTTAGGTTGGCATTACTCCTTTAGATAAAGGGGAAATGAACTTTTCCTTGAAAAGCTGTCATTGCTAGTCATTACTGGTATTTGTAATCCTTTGACGCTAGTGTGGAATCATGGTTCCTGGTTTCTAGTCTGAGCTGTGCCTTGAGGAATTCAGCTGCACTCGACCTCACTTTATTTGTAAAATGAAAGGTAAGTTCAGAGCTTATGACTTCCAGGAGCCTTTTCCGACTGAGAATTTTATGATTTAAAATCATTCAAAGTAATCTTATAGTGTTGTCAATAGAATAATAATATTAATAATAATTATATACACCTGGTGGTGTAAAAATAAGAAATAGATGAGGTACTGATTCTTTGGGTTATATTCAAGATGGTACAAGGCTCTCTATACATAGTCTCTTCAAGAGATAGAAGAAAAAATGAATTTGTAAAACATCTCTTAAAGACATACCCATCATTCAAGATAAATATTTTGGAAGATGTTTTTCTAATATTTGAGATTGATCTTATTGTGGATGACAGTGATGTTCTCTGTAGAGTACTCGAGTTTATTATCACAAGCCTTAAGGATGTCATTTCATTTGTCTAATTTAGCACTTTTATATTATTTTTTATAGAATTTTACTGTTTGCATTTAGAACTGAAGCCTAGTCCTTGGATCAATATGAATTTAACTTTAACATGCCCAAAGTTTAAACATGTTTTTGTTGCTTTTTGAATGACAGGTTCTTGCTTAATTTGCATTTCTTCTACCTGTAGGTCTCCGTCAAAGTTATTGTTTTCATAGTACTCCTTTCCATTTAATATTGGATATTTTTATGATCAGCTGCATTCACCTGTTAGAGCACTACTGCAGTTTCTTCACCAAAATGTGCATGTTTAATAAGTTGCTTGTGGCCAGTCAATCATGAACCATTTATAATTTAAGCCATTTATAATTTAAGCCTTACCCACACACCCAAGATTTCTTGTGCTTTTTATCTGCTTTTACTTGCAAACTAACCATCATTCGCTCCACCAGAAGCTATCATCCACCATCTGTCAATCTGAGACTCACTGTCTCGGAAACTGAAGCCTGGTGTTTATATATTGCAGGTATTATGAGCACTTCTCATCTGACACTCTTCTATCTCTTCTCCATTCATTTTTTTCTATTGTTAACAAGCATCCTTTATGATGATTTCTATGCTTTGTGACTTGTCTTTTACGTAGACATTTTCAGCATGACTACATTTTTGAAAGAAAAGTGGTGTCATCATATTCACCTTGTCATTTTAAAGTATATCTGAAAGCAATGGAAACTTGGCCAGAATGAGAAATAGACCAATAATTCATTGTATATATATTTTTCCAATTTTATTATAGAAAGAGACTGGATATATTAATTAATTGGAATAATTGAAATTACATGTGTTAATTGTCAAAGGAAATTTATTTTTATCTTGAAAAGTAATTTTGTTTTTCCTATTCATTATATTCTTGGGTTGTGTTCACTTAAATCTTTTTGATGAAATACAAATAAGCAAGTATCAGTGTGAGATCTATTCCTGTTTTCTGTGCATCAATATGTGAGTGTTTGTAGGTGGGCCCAAGTATCAAATTAAACTGAAAAATGGTATAATCTGAGGAAAGCCTTTTCAATAATGAAGACGGGGCTCTCCTCATTTGGACCACACCTCAAAATTAGAAAATGTACCTACATCTGAAATGGGATAGATATATTTTGTCTTAAAAATTCTATATGAAATAGATCTCGGGGTTCTTTAAGTAAAACAATTAATAAAGTAACTTCCACCATGCCTTTCTACACACTATGAGTTAATAAAAACTTTCAGTGCAAAATTTTCTCATACCATAATTTCCACCTAAGATACTTCTCTATTTTTCATTTTCAAGGCCACTACTAAGTTCCCAGAAAGAACTGTGAAATACTTAATGAGACATTTATCTGGTCTATGTATTTTATACTTAGCTGATAATATAATGAGGCCAAGGTACTGGAATGAAACATCCCTAACATTTCACATAATTTTCCACTTTCTCTCACCATTTTTGGTATTTCGGCTGAGTATTTTAACTTTTTGATGTTTTGAACTTTACCATTACTATCAATAATCACTATGTCAGATGCACAGGCTGCTAAACCTTCTCCTAAAAATACATTTTCATTTATCTTTGGGTATATTATTAAGACGATTGCTGTCTAATAAAGAAAGCAATATGTTTTCACTTTGATTTTTCTATAATGCCACATGAAATGTTTTTATGACCCTTATGTTTCCTTATGCACACTTTTAAACCATATTGCAAAAACCAGACTTTTTCATGGTTTTCCAAGTCCTTCATAATTTTACATGCATGTGTCTCAATCTCTCGTCCTCTCTCTCAAAAAATATAATTAACCATTGATAATTTTGTGAGAATGTGAAATACTTTCATTTTATATTTTATGTTTTCCAAACACAGGAAAGCATTTATTATATGAAGTAGAAATTGAAAAATCAACATGCACAAAAAGCACAATAATTCTCACTAATTTTATCTTTCTTTACACATTTTATCATTATTTGAAAGAGAAAATTAAAATATTATAAAACATTTCATTCATTTTCTGTTTATGTATTTATTATTTTGAATTTTTAAATATTTAATGTTGAAAGCATTACATATCTTAAACATATTTCTCCTCTGAGATATATACCTTATGCTATATGCCATGTTTCTTCTTATTTTCTATGATAAAACAGTTTCCAGAGAAAGATTGACTCAAGAATTTTGCTATAATAGGAATGTTTTCTCTCCTCTACACTTTAAATAAACTTTAAAACATTATGCAAATAAAGTTATTTTATTTATTTTCAAGAAGCAGCTTAACTTAGTGAAACATATCAGAGTCAAATACAAAATTGGTCCCATCACTGTGCTTCCTTAACAAGTTACCTCTTTTATGCCTCAGTTTCCTGAAAATAAAATGGGGCATAATAGTAATTAGGATTACTATTAATAAAATGGATTGATTAGTAAATAGTAAACCTGGCAATGTACTGTAAGCTGTGAATCACTGTGTACATTGTAGAAATCATTATTTTGCTTTTAATTCTAGAAGATTGGAATATATGTTTAATTGAAGTCTACAGAATAAGAATTAAGAAATTCTACATGTAGAAATTATAGCTCACATTTGATATTTTTCCTACTTCACTCTTTATAGAATTTTATAGATTAAAAATAAAATAATTGGATTGAAACATTTTTTAAGATTCCGGGAAATATATAATAGTTTTGCATAAATACTTTTGAATAGGGTAAGCCAAACAGAGTAAGTAAAATTTTACCAATTTATAAAATATTACATAAGAAATTACAATCATATAGTGATGGAAGGAGATTTGACTTGGGGTGATGGACACACAATTCAATATACAGATGATGTATTATAGAATTGTACATCTGAAACCTACATAATGTTGTTAACCAATGTCACCCAATAAATTCAATAAAAAATTAAAAAAAAAAACTATCAAAATTTCATGGTTCCCAGATTGAAAAACACTCTTGTCCCTGGATTCAGCATGGAAATCTAACGTTTTCCCTTCCTTGGATGATTTTGAGATACAACTGAGTGCACAGAATGCATTTGCAATTTAATTTAAGGATTCTCTTTTTGCATTTGTGCACACATGTTCAAAGGCACTCAATTAAAAGTAAATACTAAAAAAGTAAAAATAGCAGAGCTTAAGTTTTCATTAAATGGTAAAGGATAGAGCAATAGTTTGAATAATGATTTACCTCTTGACTTGGGTTTATTTTGTAGAAATAGGATATATGATAGAAGAGTTAAAGAAGGAGGGACTAATAGAAGTTGGGTCTATAGCCTAGTACTATAGAGAAAAATCTTTATATGTCAGGAATAGAATTTTATTCTTAGAGACAAAAGAATAGTCCCAGGACAGCTGAGAGGGGAAATTCTGCATTGTGTTCATGAAACCCTGAGCAGAGGCCTCCAGGGAAAATAGAAAACTCCACAGAGATTGCCAACATTGAGTTGGCCCAAAATGACAGAGGACACAGAATGTGGATAAAAAAAAATGTTAAAAATGTGCTCAGGTAAAATTCTCTCTGCCAAAATGAAATTCAAGTATGAAGAATCAATTCCCCAGTGGGCAACACTACAAATTGATTTTTAGGACCCCTTCCAACTGTACATAAATAGAAAAGTGCATGTTAGTAGTTGAAGATGGATTTTTCCAATTGTATTGGGAACTTCCCTATGAATAGAAGCACTTCAATGGGAACTGTCAGCAAATAAACTGCAAAGGAATATTTTAGATTGACATTAAAAGGTCATATAAAACCCCAGTAAAGTTCTTCTGACAAGCTCTTGCAATTTGTGTATATGTAGGATAGCATAAAGTAATAAAATATTGAATAATCCTCCAATTTAGTTTTAATTATTATTGCTAAATCAACTTATTCAATAAGCTTAAAATTTCAAGATAAAACAACTAAGTAATTAAGATAAACACATTTGAATCTTTTGTAATAAATTACTTTGGTTCAATTGTCTGACATTTTATTTAAAAGATTTAGCCAACTAGTGGTTGTCCAATTCTGTTTAATGTACAAAACTTGCAGAATCTTAATTTTACTTTTTCTGGTTTTCTATTTTTTAGCACTTCTTTAATTTCTTCTTCTGGCTAGTGACTTTGAATTGGTCAAAAGCTGGGATAAGGAAGAAAGCACTGAGGAAGACTCCATGGGGTATAGGAAATCCACAAACAGGCTAATTGGTCCCTGGATAATTGCTGATTCTCTTCAGTAGCAATGCAATTGAGATTTCCAGGAAAATAAAAATACTTTATTTATATATGTTCCACTTTTGTTTTCAAGAATGGAAGTACTGATCAGATGGGTTTAATTATTTGATCAGCATCTCTAATCTATACCTACTTTATAAATATTTGCACATTGCCATTATCTGCCTTATCATGCAGTTGTATTTTCATTCCCTCTCAACTGAACAAAACCCCAATTAATCCAGCACTGAAATAAGGACTAAAAACCCTCTATGCTCCCCTGTCTCTTATTTTTCTTCTATGTGTTATGATTCTGGCTCAGCTTTATCAGTGACAAGGTGTATGACCTTGTTCAATTATTTTATTATCACTACATTAAAAATGTTCATCTCATAATAAGAATATTATACAGTATTAAGGCATTTATGCATTCACAAAAACACTTAAAGGGTACCTATTTCAGGAAAGTCATTGTGCTTGGCCATGAAAGAAACATAAGCAATAACTAAATCACAATTTTTGTTTTAAGGAGCTAAGATCCCAGTAAAAGAAAAACAGTTGTGAAGACAAATAATGAAAAACCCTGCAATTTTCACTTAAAAATGTGTAAGCAAAATACAACAGATATTAAGAGATAACTTCAACTTGGAAGTGGGGGAGAAAAGAATGCACTATAGGGGAAGCAATATTTGATTTGGGCCTCCAGTGATTGTTAAAATTTTGACAGCCTAGATGTCATAGCTTATGGGAAATTACTACAAACGGAAAAGAAGGTAAAAGCTGTGGAGTTGGGAAACACAGAGACTTTATAGAGAATTGTACGTAGTGTTTGTTTGAAGAACTTACTGTATGCAAATGAGTTGTTGAACACAGGTTGAAAAAACAAGCTAGGTCTTTGAAGTTCAGGGAGAACATGATTTGGTAGTGAATATTTTTCCAGCAGAGTAGTTTTTTAGAAATACTTAAGTAGATAAATTGTGAGGTATTAATAAAGAAAGTGACTTGGTGGTTGGAATTAGTAGAGAAGCTATTCCAGTGATCTTTATGAAAAGCAATTGCTAAAAGAACTAGGATAATAGTAATAAAAATTATAAAAAGTAAATAGATGTAAAAACATTACAACTATAAAAAAAAAGCACACACACAACTTTAAGGGTCAATAGACCTGTTTTCCAGGCAGAGAAGAATTAAAAAACTACCAATTTAAAGTTGGTTGGGTAGAGAAGAATAATTTAAGTCCCTGAGGTAAACAATTTTAATAACAAAGTATTCTATCCTAAAAGATTTTTTTCTTGCTTTCTGCTTTAGCCACTCATCTTCAATAGTCAACCTAATCCAATCTTCACCAGCACTGTAAGAATTGACAGCGGAATCTGCAAGCAGCATTTGTCTTAATCCAATATTTGTCTCATTCCCAGTTCTTACTCTCAGTATTTACCTTATTCCTGAGTGTTTTAATTTTTATATTTGTTGTAAGCCTTTTGTTCTCCCAAAGACTCATCTTATCAGGTTTTCTCTCATTGCATCTGCAAATGAAGGTTCAGTGAATGCATGTTTAATGCAGGACATGGAGAATTTCCAAATAATGACTAGATGAGCTCAGCAGGTGAATTCAGAATTACCAAGTCATTGCTCTCAACTTTTATGAGTTTAAACAGCAGTGATGAATAGTCATGGTGTATGGGATTGGCTAGATTTCAGGCCTGGAAAGAAGGTAACTTTATAGATAGTTGGTTAAAACAGCTTCAAGTTCAGTCTCTTTCCCTTCCTCCTTGCTTCTGTCTCTTCCTCTGCCTCCCTTCCTCCATTCCTTCTTTCATTCCTTCCTTCCTTGACTCTTTCTTTTTCTCTCCACAAATATAAAAAATATCCTCAGGTGAAATTTTATACTGGATTACTTAAACTATGCTAATGCAGACCAAGAGAAAGGAGAACATTTCAAATCTCACACATTGTACAATTAGCATCAATCATAGAATTGCAAGATAAAAGTCCTTTCCATTTTATTTATTTACTAGAGGCCAGGTGCACGAATTCATGCACCAGTGGGGTCTCTCTGCCTGGCCTGCAGGATAGGGCCAAAACTGTCTCTCCAACATCCCCCAAGGGGTCCTGGATTGTAAGAGGGTGCAGGCCAGGCCGAGGGACCCCACCAATGCATGACCAGGGCTGGGGAGGGATGCGGGAGGTTGTCCAGCTGGGGAGGGACTGAAGGAGGGTTTCAGGGCATTGTCGGCCGGTCTGGCTCAGTTCTGATTGGTTGGCCCCCAGCAGCAAGCTAACCTACTGGTTGGAGGGTCTACCCCCTCATGGTCAGTGCACATCATAGTGAGTGGTTGAGAGGCCTTAACATGTTATTAGCATATTATGCTTTGATTGGTTGAACGGATGACTGGACGACTGGACATTGAACATATCAGGCTTTTATTATATAGAATTTCTTCTTTCTTTCTCCTTTGTTTCTTTCTTCTTTCTTTCTTTCTTTCTTTCTTTCTTTCTTTCTTTCTTTCTTTCTTTCTTTCTTTCTTTTATCCTCACCCAAGAGAGAGTGGGAGAGAGAGGGAAAGACAGAAATATCGATGTGAGAGAAACACATTGATTGGTTGCCTCCTGTATGTTCCCAGACCAGGGCTTGGGCCAGGGAGGAGCCTGCAACCAAGGTGCATGCCCTTGACCAGAATTGAACCCAGGACCCTTTGGTCTGCAGGCTGACACTGTATCCAAACCATTTGGGCCTTTCCATTATTTTAAAATATAATACAATAAAGCCAATAATATCTATAATAATAAAAGAGTAATATGCTAATTAGAGCAGACGTCCTTCAGGATGGCCTTCTGGACGAAGCCACAGTGGCAGGGGCCAAGCCCCTTGCATGAATTTCGTGCATTGGGACTCTAGTTGGATTATAATAAAATAAAATTAGGAAGGAGCAACCTTCATGTCATAGGACTTTTTATTATGATTTATGATAAATAATGGAATAATTTTAGCAACTAAAGAAATATGATAAATATTGGAGTATAAAATAAGTTAATGAATTTGTTCATATTTTAAAAATTGAACTTAATGGTCCTCTCAAAAAAATGAGTGATGAAAAGCACTTTTATTTTGCAGAAATAAGTGTACCAGGTGTATGTTGTGTGTGTATGTGTGTGTGTGTGTGTGTGTGCATAAAAAAGCTTTTTTTTAGCTTGATGAATTAAAAGGGCTGAGTTACCGTGGGGAAATGATTTTCTGATGACCTTAGAGAATCTACACTGGGAGTGGTGAAAGAAGAAATCTATGAACATCTAGTGGAGAACATGAGTCTTCTATTGAAAATAAGGAATATGACTTAAAAGATATATTTAAAGTTAAAATCACCTTGTTATAAAGGAATAAAATGATCCTATCTAATAAAAGAGTAATATGCAAATTGACTGTCACTCCAACACACAAGATGGCTGCTCCCATGTGGTCAAGATGGCTGCCCCCATGTGGACACAAGATGGCCACCCCCATGTGGTCAAAGATGGCTGCCCTCATGTGGACACAAGATGGCCACCACAAAATGGCATGCAGGGGAGGACTGTTGGGGGGGATCAGGCCTGCAGGGGAGGGCAGTTAGGGGCGACCAGGCTGGCAGGGGAGGGCAGTTGGGGGGGGGGGTCCAGGCCTACAGGGGAGGGCAGTTGGGCATGACTGGGCCAGCAGGGGAGGGCAGTTGGGGGGGACCAGGCTGGCAAGGGAAGGAAGTTAGTGGTGACCGGGCCAGCAGGGGAGGGTAGTTGGGGGGGACCAGGACTGAAGGGGAGGGCAGTTGGGGGGATCAGGCCTACAAAAGAGGGCAGTTGGTAGGGACCAGGCCAGCAGGGGAGGGCAGTTAGGGGGGATCAGGCCTACAAGGGAGGGCAGTTGGGGGGCACCAGTCCTGCAGGGGAGGACAGTTGGGGGGACCAGGACTGCAGGGGAGGGTAGGGGGTGGGGACCCAGGTTTGCAGGGGAGGGCAGTTGGGGGGAGCCAGGTCAGCAGGGGAGAGCAGTTAGGAGTGACCAAGCCAGCAGGGGAGGGCAGTTAGGGGTGACTGGGCTGGCAGGGGAGGGCAGTTGGGGGCAATCGGGCCAGCAGTGGAGCAGTTAGGCATCAATCAGGCTGGCAGGGGAGTGGTTAGGGGGTTATCAGACTGGCAGGCAGAAGTGGTTAGAGGCAATCAGGCAGGCAGCAGGCGAGCAGTTGGGAGCCAGCAGTCCACACAAAGATTGGAAAGGGTGCAGGCTGGGCTGAGGGACACCCCCCCCCCCCCGCAATGTATGAATTTTGTGCACTACACCTCTAGTATTTTATAATACACTTCACTCAATGAGAAATTGGATGCATCCAGGTAAACCAGGTTTAAGCCTTGCTGAATAAGTAGATATATTCATCTTGCACCAGTTGTAAAATGATGAAGTCACTGGATCTGGAGGCCCAATGCCTGCCGCCCTGGATTGTCTTGATGAAGCCCCATGCTAAATTACCCCAGTTTCAGAAAGGTACTGTAAGGGATTTCTATGTCTGGTAAAGGGTATTCTCTCTATTCAAACCTCCAACACCTTCTCCCCATCTCATTTCTGAATGGTGTATTTCAGTTATACAACAGATGTAAGTAGCACTGGCTGGATGGCTCAGGTCGTTGGAGCATAGCCCCATACACCAAAAGGTGGCAGGCTCTATTCCATCAGGGCACATGCACAAGTTGTGAGTTTCATCCCCAGTGGGGTGAAAATGGGCGACAGTTGATCCATGTTTCTATCTCACTTCAATGTTTCTCTCTCTCCCTTTCCCTCTCTAAAATCAATTCATTAAAACACCACACACACACACACACACACACACACACACACAGAAGCAAATAGAACACTCATCAACTGAACCTTCTAAGCCATTTACTTAAGTAGGTAGGCATTTCCAGGATTTCTAAAAAAAAAAAAAAATTGCATATGTTCTAAGTGTGACTTGTTCCACTGCACTTGGAAATGGAGAATAGGTAAAAGAGAGGAATGGATAATTTCTGAAAATGGAATTGTTAGGGAGAGACACATTAAAACACTGCCAGATTTAGATAATGTGAGGGGAAAAAAACCCTGAATGACCAAGTATAATGTCAAGTAGAGATTGTGAATATACAACACACAGGGAGGACTCAAGATGATTTGTCACCCTGGCAATTTTCCTAGAGACTGAGAGACCAGCATTGCCAGTAATTATTATGCAAACTCTGTACCTCATCTAGCATACATACTGCTGGGTCCAACAACTGTTATACCAACAGATGAAAGCTATCTTAGGACAGTACTCAGCAAACTTTGGGATTGTACTATTAGAAACAAAATTTGGAGTACATTTTATAAACATATTTATCATCCATTCTATATTAAACACATTTATATTATAAAACATACAAAAATAAAATATGGAAAGAAGTAGAAAACCAATGTATGACTATTTTTTAGTAAGTTGTCTTCCTGTCACCATGTCCATTCCACCTCAACCATGTGCACACCTGACTTTGAAGACCATTAATTTACAGCAAGGGTCAGCAAACTACAAATTGGATGCCAAATCTTCCCCACCATTTATTTGATTTTTGTGCATTTCATGAACTAACAATGATTTTTATTTTTAATTTATTTTATTTTTTCCATCACTTTTTATCTCCTCTATGCTCTCTTCCACTTCCACCTATGCCCCTCTTCCCTTACAAATACTGCACTATTGTCCATGGCCATGAGTTCTCTCTCGCTCTTTTTTCTCACTTTTTTTGTTCAATCCTTCCTCCCCACCCCCCATCCCCCGCCCGCTGCTGTCTGCCTTTTCTCTATTTTGCTTGGTAGATAGATCTATTTGTTCATTAAATTCTATATATGAGTGAAATCATATGTTACTTGTCTTTCCTTGACTGGCCTGTTTCACTTAACATAGCATTCTACAGGTCCATCCATTCTGTTCCAAAGGGTAAAATTTTCTTTCTTTTTATGGCAGAGTAGTATTCCATTATGTAGATGTACCACAGCTTTTTTATTTACTCATTTACTGATGGAGTAGATGGATATGGACTGTTTCTAGATCTTGGCTATTATAAATAATGCTGCAAAGAGCATAGGGGTACATATATTCTTTTTTGTTTGTTTGTTTTGTTAATCCTCACCTGAGGATATTTTTTCCATTGAATTTTAGACAGAGTTGAAGGGAGGGGGAAAGACAGAGAGAGAGAAACATTGATGTGAGAAAGACACATGGATTGGTTGCCTTCCGTATGAGCCCCAACCAAGGCTAGGGATCGAGCCTGCAACTGAGGTACATGGCCTTGACCAGGAATTGAACCCAGGACCCTTCAGTCCAAGGGCCGATGCTCCAACCACTGAGCAAAACCAGCCAGGAACTTCTTTTAATTAACATTTCAGGTTTCTTCAGATAAATTCCCAGAAGAGGAATCACTGGGTCATAAAGCAGTTCCATTTTTAATTATTTGAGGTAACTCCATACTGCTTTCCATAGTGGCTGCACCAATCTGCATTCCCACCAATAGTGCATGAGGGTTCCCTTTGTTCCACATTTTTGCCAATACTTGTTTGTTTATTTATTGATGACAGTCATTCTGACTGATGTGAGGTGATATTTCATTGTGGCTTAATTTGCATTTCTCTGATGATTAGTGACATTGTGCATCCTTTCATATGTCTACTTGCTATCTGTAATTCCTCTATGGAAGAGTGTTTATTAAGGTCTTTGCCCATTTTTTAAATTGGATTGTTTATTTTTCTAGTGTTGAGTTTTTTAAGTTCTTTATAAGTTTTGGACAATAACACCTTATCAGGTGTATCATTGGCAAATATGTTCTCCCATTCAGTGGGTTGTCTTTTCATTTTGTTGATGGTTCTCTTTGCTGTGTAAAAACTCTTTAGTCTGATGTAGTCCCATTTTTTTTTCTTTTTCTTTTGTTTCCCTTGTCCAAGGTGATATATCAGAAAAAATATTGCTATGAGAAATGCCTGTGATTTTACTGCCTATGTTTTCTTCTAGGGCTTTTATGGTTTTGAGTCTAACACTTAAGTCATTAATCTATTTTGAGTTTATTCTTGTGTGCGGTATAACAAGGTGACCTAGTTTTAATCTTTTGCATGTATCTGTCCAATTTTCCCAGCACCACTTATTGAATAGACTGTCTTTAGTCTGTTGTATGTTCTGCCTCCTTTGTCAAATATTGACTATAAAAGCATAGATTTATTTTTGGACTAACAATGATTTTTAGATTTTAAAAATATCAAAAGAAAGATATGATTTTGTGACACATGGGTATTATATAAAATGTAAATTTCAGTGTTCAGTGTCTGTAAATACAAGTTTATTGGTACACAGTAGCATCCATTTGCTTATTTTCTGTGGCTACTTTGAGGCAAAAATGGCAAAAATAAGAGAATATATAGCTCATAAAGCCTTAAAAATTTACTCTCTGACCCAACCATACACACACAAAAAAAATGTTTGCTGACTCTTGATATAGAGGATAATGCTGTGTTTTATGTAAACTCTCCTTCAAATTATGCAAGCTACTTTTACATTCAAGACTTTTCATCTAATTAATAAAAGTATTTCTTTCTCTCTATTTTCTATATTCTAAAGCTGATACTCAAGTCAGATGATCCCAAAGGTTGATAAGTGTTGATTCTCATATGGAATTAGTGTTTACTGTGAAGAAAAATGTAAAAAGCAACCCTAGAGCAACTAGAAGCATTCATTGATTTTTATCGTAAAGAAAGTTATCCATATTTTCATTCTACTTTTCTGTGCCAGATTTATATTCTACCTTTTTCACCTCAGATTCTTCAGAGAAGTTGTCCTATAAGGTACACTCTCTTACCCACTTGGTCTTCTTTCTTTGTCCAATGTATGACACCAGAAGAAGAATGGACAAAGGACTAGTTATGTATTTCCTCGTATATACTTTCATAGGCTGCCTATATCCATGCCTTGGACTGAGATTATGGAGATGAAGGAAGTTTAATAGTTCAACATTTCTTTAGATGTTTTATTCTAAAACCCAAAAATACTCATTTTTATTTAATTTTATAACCTCAAAATTACCTTTTTGTAATCTGGATTTTCCCACTTAAAAATGGTTTTATGTTTTCTCTATAAAAAAAGTCAATAAATGCAATACATTTTTTAAAAGTCAATATATGAAAAGATTAGAACTTATTTAATATGGACATGTATAAATTCAGTTTGCATATACTAGTAAGTAACCATATGACTTTCTTGTCATGTTTTATATATTGAAAAAGAGACTAAAATGATGGAGAAATAAAATAGATTAAAATTAATTGGTTTACAAATATACTTTATGTTCTATGAATGTCACATCTCTGATTAATGAAAGGAGCTTCTCTCACTTTTCTTTCTTTAAGAAGAATATGCCATTGTTTAATAATGTCAGGTGACATAATGATGAGGAAAAGCTCAGCCTAAGATCTCTATTTCTTATCACTACTTAGAATAAAGATTTTCTTCTTGGAATCAAATTTTTCTTGAATTGGCTAAAAAAGTCATACACTTCATGAAGCCGTCTGCAATACCATCTGGGAAGGGATATAACAATCTGGTGGAATCCTTTGCACTTCATTGTGGTGGACAGCAAAGACCAGTTGCATTTTAACAGATGTGCAAAATCTTTAGCAAGTTGTCTGTTATGCTTCCGTGGATTCAAATGAAATAGGTACCAGATTTCCTTTATAAAACCAATGATGAAACATATAAATTCTTCAATTGCAATTCTTATTAATATTTCATAGGATATTACATACCCACAACAGATTGTTGAAATACATTCATATTAATGGAGACACTGACATATCGAACCATGTTTATTGCATTTGTGAAAATACCAAGAAAGTTACCATCCAACAAAGTGACAACTAAAATATGAAGTTAATTTAAAAACTTAAAAGTAGTGAATGAACTAAAATTATCTTTTGAAAGGGACCAAACATAATAAAAGAAAACTAACTTGTTTAATACAATCATTGCAAGAAACTTTTTTAACTAGAGATGACCTGATATTAAAAATAATTTTAAAATGTGATCTCTGTCCTTTCCTAATATTTTTTTCAGAGATTTTATTAATCACTTTGTTTTTATAACAGTCTATGACTCTTTGTAGAATGGCTTCTTTTAAATATGAACATTTTTTTTTAGATCATAAAATTCAAAATCCACACAGAAGAAAGAAAACACCAAAATAAGCTTCTCTAGCCCCAGCCTCTGTTCTGAGGTAGCCCACTAATTTTCATTTAATAAAAAATTATCTCTAATAAGTAGCATTTATGAAGTAGACAGTTTCCATTTTTATTTTAACATTAGATTTTATACTCTTGTAAAGTTAACATATCCAAACTCTAAAAACATTTAATTCAAATGTTGTATTCTAAACACTGAAACAACTTTGATTAAATATGTGTTATATTAAAAAGATTAATGTCTATATATTTTTTTCTTTGTTTATATGGTCACAGGTGGGGGACACTTCCAACATTAGTAAAAAAAAATAATTAATTTACAAAGTCAGAGATTCAGTGAAACCACCTGTTTGGAACACTGGGGAGCTCATAGGTAGATGCCAACCTGGAGCAGCAGGAAGAGAACCCCAAAGCTCATTAAAGGGAAGGCCATCGAGGATATGAGCAGCTTTTTGTAGATATCCTGAAAGTACTTTGTGAGGAACCTCATAAACAACAACCAGGTGGTGAAGTACATGTCAATGGCCAACAGCTTACTCTTGGTGTATTAGAATCTTATAAAAAGTACAAACATATAATCTATATTGTAATATGATTTTAATTATATAGAATATCACTCAGTATTTTAATTATGCTGCTTATGCTAAAAATAAATTTGCAAAGTTGAGGTTAGGGAGATCACCAGTTGGATAATTCTTTCAAAAATGTAAAATAATAACTGGACTAAGTAAGGTACTTGACTCTTTTTGGAGTAAGAAACATGGAAAGAGTAGAAGAAAAAGAAGAAAGTAAGGGCCAATCAAGACAAAAATATATAAGAATCCGTAATATTTTAGAGGCAAGCCATTTACAAAGGAGTTGGAAATATAGAAACTCATTGTTTAAATCTGAATTTTATATGAAAGCTAGTCCACATATATTAAGCTTATTTTGAAGCAAAAGGGGATTGAGAGCAAATTTTAAATTACCAGAGATCATGTGTTATTTAGATGCCTGCTGGTAACAAATTTATCTTGTCAAGAATTAAACATGTTGGGAAATGGGTGAGAGGCGAAGAGGATCAATGTGGGGGGAAGGGACATCTGTAATACTTTCAACAATCCTATATAATAAAAGTGTAATATGCAAATCGACCAAAAGGCAGAATGACCGGTCGCTATGACATGCACTGACCACCAGGGGGCAGACACTCAAAGTAGGAGCTGCCCCCTAGTGGTCAATGTGCTTCCACAGGAGGAGCTCTGCTCAACCAGAGGCCAGGATCATTGGCGAGCACAGCGGCAGTGGTGGGAGCCTCTCCTGCCTCCGCTGAAGGCAGGTGATAAGGAGCAAGGGGTACTGGACTGTGAGAGCCCTGGACTGAAAGAGCCCCAGTCTTCAAGAGGGATGTCTGGATGATGGCAGGTGGACATCCCCCACGGGGTCCCAGACTGCAAGAGGGTATAGGCTGAGCTGATGGATCCTCCCCTACCAGTGCATGAGGCACTGGGCCGTTAGTAAAGATTAACACGTTAAGCACCAACCCTGTTTTGTCTTCCTTTTCATTTAGCCCATGATATCCGATTTCACCGATATGCTGGCGTCATCAGTGACTGACTGGTCTGGACGGAAAGTATAGGGTCAGTCACCGGTGAATGACATGGTGCTTAATGAGTTAAAAAAAAAATATTAAACACGTTGCCCTGGTTGGTTAGGCTCACTTGGTTGAGCATTGTTCCATGAACCAGAGGTCAGGGCTTCAATTCCAGATTAGAGCACATGCCTGGGTTGCAGGCTCGATCCCCAGTAGGGAGAATGTAGGAGGCAACAGATCGATGGCTCACTCTCATTGATGTTTCTCTCTCTCCTTCTCTCTTTGTCTTTCTCTCTCTCTAAAATCAATAAAAACATCTACATTATAAAAGGCCAGGGGCTGTCACGACCTAAATGACCAGATGACCGATCACCAGGAAATGCATGGAGCACCTCTTGGTCTCTCCGCTGTGGCCCACAGACTCCTATCATAGCAAGGCTGACGGTTGGTGGGCAGGTGGGTGGTGGGGGCGGTGAGAGCGGGGCAAGGTGGGTGCGGTGATGTTGTTAGCCTCCGGCCCAGGGCTGGACTGGAGGCCTAATGACCTTGCCGCAGCCATAGTGGCTGCGGATCAGGCCTGGAGAGAGGCCCAGAGAAAGAGGCAAGGCCTGATCAGCAGCTGCTGTGGAGGCTGCAGCTCAAGCCCAGAAAGAGGCCCAGAGAGAGAGGCAGGGCGTGATCCACAGCTGCCGTGGTGGCAGCAGATCATGCCCAGAGATAGGCCCGGAGACGCTGACTATCATAGAAACTGACCAATCAGAACCAAATTTGGGTGAACTGTGAGGAGCCAATGGCTGACTAGGAGGCAGAACTTTTGACGCTGACTGGCATAGAAACTGACCAATCAGAACCTAATCTGGGTGAACTGTGAAGGCAGAGCATACAGTGGGGACTGAGGAAGGTTTTAAGGGCAACAGCTGTTTGGTGTAAGGTGTGAGAAAGTGGTTCAATATTTTAATGACCAGTTTGGCAATATAGTGCATATGGCTAGCTATCAGTCCAGATATAGGGATTATGTATTTTTGTCTGCCAAGAGCATCTCCTCCTGCTGAAAAAGCGCCCCCCCCCCATTTAAGCAATCCTATCCTAAAAATCTATCTATACTACTAAAAGTGTAATATGCTAATTAGACTGGGTCAACCAGCCATCTTTAGGATGTCTAACTTCCTTCCAGACAAAACCATGGTGGTGGGGGCCAAGGCAGAGGCAGTTAGGGGCAATCAGGCTGGCAGGGGAGGGCAGTAGGGTGTGATCAGGCCAGCAGGGGAGGGCAGTTAGGGGTGACCAGGCCGGCAGAGGAGTGCAGTTGGGGACAATCAGGCTGGCAGGGGAGGGCAGTTAGGGGTGATCAGGCTGGCAGGGGAGCAGTTAGGGTGATCAGGCAGGCAGGCAGAGTGGTTAGGGGCAATCAGGCATGCAGGCAGGTGAGCGATTAAGAGTCAGCGGTCCCAGATTGTGAGAAGGATGTCCAACTGCTGGTTTAGGGATTGGGCCTAAACCAGCAGTCAGACATCCCCCAAAGGGTCCCCAGTTGGAGAGGGTGCAGGCTGGGCTGAGGGTACCCCCCCCCCCCCCCCGTGCACATATTTTATGCACTGGGCCTCTAGTATTAAAATAAGAGTAAACATTGATTTTAACTTTGCTGTTACATCTTCAATAAACTTATGTGATGTAGTCCTGATTTAAAAAATGAATTAGTTACATAGTTGATACAGAACTCTTTTAAATATTGAGTAAATGAAAGAGATAAAATATTCTATTTTATCATGCACTGTATCAGTATCTCACACCTTCCCATAATATAAGGTTTGATTTTCCTTTAAAGGTGAAAATTCAGTGGAGTGCTAAGCTATTTATTATTTGAATTGGAATCTACATATATATACAAGCCTAAGCAATGGAATGACCAAACGACTGGTCAACCAGTTGCTATGAGGTGCACTGACCACCATGGGACAGATGCTCAATGCACAGGATCGGACTCTCTCCTGTCTGGATTGGGCCTGTGGGGATCGGGCTGAAACCAGCTATCTGACATCCCCCGAGTGGTCCCAGATTGTGAAAGGGTGCAGACCAGGCCGAGGGGCCCCACCAGTGCACAAATCCATGCACTGGACCTCTAGTTTTAAAATAAACCTCAACTATAACTTAACAAAAGGAAGATAAAAAACCCAATCAAAAAATGAACAATGGACCTAAATAGATATTTTTCAAAAGAAGACATAAGGAAGGCCAAGAGGCATATGAAAACATGCTCAAAGTCATTAATCATCCAAGAGATGCAAATCAAAATGACAATGAGGTACCATCTCTTACCTGTCAGAATGGCTATCATCAACAAATCAACAAATGACAAGTGCTGGCGAGGATGTGGAGAAAAAGGAACCCTCGTGCACTGCTGGTGGGAATGCAGACTGGTGCAGCCACTGTGGAGAACAGTATGGAGTTTCCTCAAAAAACTAAAAATGGAACTCCTATTTGACCCAGTCATCCCACTTCTAGAAATATATCCCAAGAAACTAGAAACACCAATCAGAAAGGATATATGCACATTTATGTTCATAGCAGCACAATGTACCATAGCTAAGATTTGGAAACAGCCTAAGTGCCCATCAGCAGATGAGTGAATTAAAAAACTGTGGTACATCTACACAATGGAATACTACGCTGTGGTTAAAAAGAAGGAATTCTTACCATTTGCAACAGCATGGATGGAACTGGAGAGCATTATGCTAGGCAAAATAAGCTAGTCAGAGAAAGATAAATATCACATGATCTCACTCATTTGTGGAATATAATTAACAACATAAACTGATGAACAAAAACAGATCCAGAGACAGAGAAGCATTGATCAGACCATCAAACTTCAGAGGGAAGGTAGGAGAGGGTGGGGGTAAGGAGGAGAGATCAACCAAAGGGCTTGTATGCATGCATATAAGCCTAACCAATGGACACAGACACCAGGGGGGTGAGGGCATGAGTTGGGGGTTGAGGGGTAATGGGGGGAAAAAGACACATATGTAATACCTTAATCAATAAAGAAAAAATCTATACTAATAAGGGTAATATGCTAATTAGACTGGGAGAACTTCCAGGAGACCTTCCTGATGTTCTTCTGGACAAAGCCATGGTGGTGGGGCCGAGGTAGAGGTGGTTAGAGGCCAAGAGGGGAGGGCAGTTGTGGGTGATCAGGCCAGGATGGGACGGCAGTTGTGGGTGATCAGGCCGGTGGGTGGGGGGGCATTGGGGGTGATCAGGCTGGTGGGGAGGGGGCAGTTGGGGGTGAGAAGACCAGCATGGAGGCCAGTTGGGGGCAAGCAGGCCATCAGTGGGGTAAGTTGGGGGTGATCAGGACAGCCGGGGGGGGCGTTTGGGGTGAGCAGGCCAGCAAGGGGGGCAGTTGGGGGTGAGCAGGCCGGCAGGCAGAGTGGTTAGGGGCAATCAGGCAGGCAGGCAGGTGAGCGGTTAGGAGCCAGCAGTCCCAGATTCCGAGAGAGATGTCCGACTCCTGGTTTAGGCCCGATCCCTGTAAATTGACAGTAGGACATCCTTTGAGGGGTCCCAGATTGGAGAGGGTGCGGGCCGGGCTGAGGGATCCCCCACCCCGTGCACGAATTTCGTGCACCGGGTCACTAGTAAAAAATAAAAATAATAAAAATCTCAACTAATGTCACCAACATTTTGTGATATCAGGACAAAATATTGACCATAGAAAATCATCACGGTATTTCTAATATCTGTCTCAAGCAGTACACACAATTTTGTACATCCAGGCCATTATTCTTGCCATAAATCACACAGGATGCTAATCCATGCAGAAGAAAATGGAAGACGAAGTTAAAATAAATGTTCTTCATCCACCATTGTTCCAATGTGGTACCATTTAATTTCTGCACAGACAGTAATGCCTATCATTGACATTTAGAAAGAGAACTGAAAATACTGTAAACCATTTTCCAATGTAAGAAATTACGGTATCCAAACAATGCTTCAGTCTACGAGGGAAAGGCTTTGACTCTAACATAAACCAAGTCTCATCGTAAACCACGCTGTTACCTCCTGTTACAGGACACATGTGAAAGTTTGCTAACAAGAAATTCAGCTTCTTTTAATACAATTGTCAGATTTGATTGGGTTGATTCTCTGTTCACAAAATGGAATATATAACTCAACGTGAGGCAATAATAAATGATGGTGGAATAGCAAAGCTAAATATTATTCAGTAACTGTTAAAAATTACCAATCATATCATTTAAATATGCAATAATGATAAGTTTGAAATTTTATTTAAATAAGGTACATTGTAATATAAATGACTGAACCATAATGATCTCATGTTTAGTGTTCATATCCTTAGGAAAACTTTTAAAAAATGTGCCTAATTCTACTTACACGGTAACTGAGCAATATTGTGAGAATATTGGGAATCATTAAAGATTACAAATTAAAAATTATGGATTTGTCTAGCTATTGTTAATGCGAGTGAGCATATTAAAAGCTCTTCAGGATATGGATTTATGTTCAAAATGTGTGCGTGTGCTTTCAGCTATTTTTAAAGATGGCATATCTACACTTTGAGGGCTGTCAAGTTTTCTATCCAATAGAGTTGTTGAAAACTACATTTTTATAGTTCAATTTGCTACCACTGGCCAAAATAATGTGACACTTTAAGAGTGATATGATAAATTAATTGATTTCTCCACATCACCAGGCACAAAGATGTTTTTTAAATATATTTATGGAGGCTATGTGGAATGCTGGCAACTGACAAGATTGTAAAAATATTCACCAGGCTTTTCTTCAGCAAGAAGTTGCTACAAAAAATAAATATTCCTGAGTCTTTTATGGCACGAATGTATACCATTCATTCCATTTTTAATAGGAAATAGCTGAGGTATTTATATATGAAATTATCTAAAGAAATGATAGGGCAAAGCTCTCTCACTCAAAATGTTCTTTCCGAACAGATTAAAATACTTAGCTTATTTATGTATATGGAAATTCTAATTAGCTTTTAAAAATGGTTCTCAGTGAGTATTTTCTGTTCAAAATAACAGGCTAGATGCTATCTCTAATTTTCTAGCTGCTGAAGAATTATCTCTAAGAAACTTTAAAAACTACTGTGACTAATTTTTTGAATGAGTTGCTCAAATTGTTGGCAATTTACCAACAAAGAGGTGGTATTACTATTTATTTATAATAACTTAAAAATGTTTAAAAAGAGGAGTCAAAACCCCCGTAAGCTGACAGGTTGCCGAGCTCTAACGGGCAGAGTGAGAGCAGAGAGATTCAATGTGAAAAGTGGAAGATAATGTGCTCACACACTAATGGGCACTGAACTAGACACAGGCTCATTTTTCACATCATGTCATTTCTAAGGTTTGAATAAAAAGTAATGGCCAGAATGAGCCTGGATCTATCTCAGACATTATCATTTGCCTCCTCAGTTTTATTTGTGTTGACTTGTACAGTCTAAAAAGATGACAGTCTCTGGGCCTCTGGATCACTCAGAGTGATAATACACAGCACATTACACTGTTGGTGACAGGTTCTGTTCTCCTGGATGGCATATGAAAGGAACGCATCCCTTTCCGTCATTTCAAATGCTATAAACTGACAGAATAAAGAATCTTGCAGAGGGGACATCACAAACCCTGTCTGTTATGATTTTATGAGATAAACTGGAGTTTCTAGGGTATCTTGTTCAGGAAATTAGTGTCAGTCAAACTTTAGTGTGTGTGTGTGGGTTTTTTTTTTTCTGAAGAGATAAATAGCAGACTCTGGAAAAGTAGCCTTGCTCTATTTCAGACAGCAAACTGCCAAAGCCATATATTCAATCTTGAGAAAAACTATGGTTGTCCTCTCTTTAAAAAGCTAGCTCCAACTGTTTATGTATATATGCATAACCCAGGGACACAGACAATAGTGTGGCAGGCCTTTGTGGGGGGGCAGTGCGGGGTGGAGGGGGGTCCTGGGAGGAAGGAGGACATCTATAATGCTTTCAATAGTAAAGACATATATATATATATATATATATATATATATATATATATATATATATATATATTTTTTTTTTAAAGATAGTTCCTGGGTTACCTCGCTAAAGTGCAATAAACTAGCCACGGCTTCAACAGGAAATAAATGTCCACAAATGGACAAATTTTTTTTTAAAAAAAATCACTAACCTGATTGTATGAAAGAATAAATCAGTACTTTTAAATATTTTGGAAGGCTCATTTTTTGCTGAATTGCTAACTTAATGTCCTGTTGAACTATAAACATGCCAAGACTATAATGTTTTTTTCTTGGTACATTTATTCAAGGTTTTATCTTCTTTCTCTTTATTTCAGTAACTATTACTGAATTGATTTACAGTAGTTTGAATTTAACTGAAGACACCACAAAAATACCACTAAAATAGATAATAATATGCAGAATTTTATTAATTTATCCTAAACTGAATAGCATATGGATTTTCTACTCTTACGTTTTTTAAAACATTACAGTGTCATAAAAATTTACAGGTACTTGAATCATAATCTGCCAATTGTCATAGCTTTTTCCCATGTAATTTCAAGTACTTCTATTATAATAAATGTTCCCTGCATGACTTAAGTTTAAGTGATTATTTAAGTTAGACTTGCTCATTGTACTTTTCTGTCCATTTCCATGTATGAAACTTTTTTACTGTCAAGATGAATAGAAATGAATGTCAAAGAATGTTTAACACACATTTATAAATTATCTTTTATTCAAATTTTTTATTATGAACTCACTAAAAAATGCATTTCCAACTAGAATTTGATCACATAGTTGTATTTTAAATAGAGGGTAAGCCTGATGATTCAGTTGACTTGATATTAAGCCATAAAGAATGTTTTAAAAATTAAAGGTTACAAGTATAACCACACAGAATGCAATTAAATAAAGAAAATGATGGTAAAGAACAATGAACACTATTTCATGTGTGTTTCTTCTACATCTATGGTTGCCTTACCAAGCAATTAATACTGATGCTGCATACTATTTAACAATGTAAATCTAGGTTCTTCTTTCAAAAGGAAAGCAGAACTATGAAGCTTCTAGTTAGAAAAAAATATGAACATTTCTTTCAATCTGTTTACATAAAACATGCAAAAGTTGTGGTTCATCATCTCACAAGTGGATTTTCAGAATTGTCTAATGCTTGGACAATTTATTTGAAATTCCTTGAATTGAGGGTCTGCAAAATTAAGCACCTCTAAGCATCCAGACATTTGAGGAATTGAACCTCACCTTCCATTAGGGAGTTTTGTTCACACAATCTCATACTGAGATTCAGGCACCTGTCACCCACTTGCATATCCTACTTTATAGGCACTATCTTAGGTTTCTTTATGGAGGATATATAGAGAAATGAGTGAAGGGATTGAAAAGGGCTTAATACCATTAATTTGTAGTGGGGCTTAACTCAGGATTGGATTTGTAATTTTTAGGGATACTCAGTTTTCCCCTCAATTAAGCAATTCTTATGAGGGCCACATTAACCTGTAAATTACTCTCCAACCTGGAGATCTTCACTTTTTCTCTTCTTAAGTGATTTGTATCTGGATTCCTATTGCAGAAGGTGAACAAACACCATAAATTCTCCCTTTCTCCCTTTCTAGGATGGTCAATGAACTACTTTCCTTAATGGAGCTAGCTAACTTCTCTGGAGTGTGGTTTATTGAAAGCATCTTTAGTTCATGCAGATGGACCTCAGCTGTGTAAGTATGCATTCAGCAAAGAGCATCTAGAATCTAAAATGTTTTTCTGTTAAACTCATTTATTAGTGGAAATTGTAAATAAATGAAATATATATACATATATAAAATTAACATTTAAAAATAATTTCTTCAAGTGAATATTCTTCTATTATATACCTGGGGGTGGGAGGGAGGAGGAAGAATTAAGGACATTCAAAATCACTTACCCAGTTGGTGTAGATAAATATATATAATCTTTCTTGTTTACAAATTATCTCAAAGCGAATGACTAAGCACCTGGTGACACAGGGACATGGAAATGCTGTCCCTTGCTGAGGTTCACTGTAAAAGTCATTTTTGCACTTGGAAACGGGAATTGCTGCCCAGTCCCATTAGGCTTCCATCTCATGTCCTACGACTTACTTCTGCCTTTCTTTGTTCAGGTCTTATCCCTCACTGCCGATGTTGAACTCGTTGCCCAGAATGAGTAAGCCTCTTCCTTGTAGTCTGCCCATGGAGTCATCAGGTTAAGGGTGTATCTACTCGTTCCTGATAAATGTCAGTTTTATCTGGCCCATTTCTTGTGTGCCTCTCAGTTAGATAACAGGGTTAGAACATATCAAATCGTGTATTCTCCATGTCCCTTTTATTTTGGAAAGCTTTTGAGAGCTTAACATTTCCCTCTTTCTTGTTGTTCAGACCAAACCATCCCCTTCGAAGCCCTTTACTGGTGGCCTCCTGCCTCCTACAGCAAATCCAGGCATTCTCTTGTCCTCTTTGAGGAGGCCACCTCTGGCTCACCTTTCTGTCCTGGTTTGCGCTGCCCTGTTACTTTTATTTCTACTGAATTTTAACTATGTAAATAAGGCAGGAATTCCTGTGATATCAAAAACAAGCTATTTGAGTTTTAAAAGAATGAAATCCAAATTTCTCCATTCTAGAGGTCTAATAAATATTTAAGACTTTAACTTCTTACAACATAAAAAAGTTTCAATTCACCAGTCATGCTTGTATTCAAACATATAATAGCATTAATATGGTAAACACAAATATATAAATTATATTTCCATATGAACAACTGTAAACCTACTTTTGCCCCACTCTGTATATGTGTGTGTATGCGATATCAGCTCCACCAATTGTCCTTAGCTTCTAGAGCATTCTCATATAAGGTGCGTATCAATTAAAAGGAACACTGAGGTGTATGCTCCAAATCTTACCTTTCTCTCCTGATAGATGATTGAGTGCCCTTTTATATGATATTTACAAATACTCTTCTAGCCTCTATATAAAGTCTTTCAAGTATTTTTATCTTTGAAAAACCATTTAGTTTTTAAGTAGTTCTATTTAAAGAAAGTTTTTCCTCCACTTGAATTGAAATCTGTCCCTCAGTAACATTTAGTTGTTGGATTTTTTTTCTTGTCTCTGGAATCATACAAATCATGGCTATATAAATTTTCACACATGCTCTTTCAAATATTTTGAAATATTTGTTGTGCTTTGACCTGAATTCTTCAGGTTAAGTAATCTCACTAATTCCACTAAGCATTATATAATTTGGGGTGATAGGGTCCTTCACAATCCTACGTATGCTCTCTACTTCTATTTATTAAAATTTCTCTTAAAATATGGTGCCCATCAGTGAGTATAATGGTCTGGCTATGTCACACTGATTATGAAGCTAAACAAAACTCCAATGTGATTTTTACATAGGTTTTTCCTATGCAAGCCTTCTTTATTGTGTCCTGGTAAACTTAGATTTTTTATTAGGCACTAGAGAAAGGTGACATTATATTAATTACTACTACATATTAATCATATTGGTATCACTATCTATTTTTTGCCTGTTAAGATTTTTAAAAATATTAATAATAAGTGAACATTTTCTACACCTTGTTCAGACTCATGCAACTCACAAATGTGACTGGTATGCTATCTGAATGCTCAGCAAATTTCTTAATAAAATAGTGTAGAAAAATTTAAATTTGACTTTTACGAACCTAGAATTTTATTTTGATCAAGAAGACAAGTTTCAATTAATCTAAATAAAACTCTTATTTTAAGGATAATGTTAATGAAGCTTTCCAACAATACCATATTTATATATTTAGAAGTAGTAAATTTATGCATTTTTATAATTATTTTCTTATGCAATTTTCATTAAAAAATGGTTGTGTTGACAAATTTGCAATATTATCTGAATTTATTTCTCTAAGAAAGTTATGTTCAAAGTATCTAAGGAATTGTGTTGGGCCCAGTTGCGTAGCTCAGTGGTTGAGTGTTGACCTATTAACCAGGAGGTTATGGTTGGATTCCGATCAGGGCACATGCCCAGGTGTGGGCTTGATCCCCAGTAGGGGACATGCAGGATTATGTAGCTAAGCCAATTAATGATTCTTTCTCAACATTGATGTTTCTATCTTTCTTTCCTTCTCCCTTCCTCTCTGAAATCAATTAAAAAAAATTTTTTTTAAAGAATTCTGTTGGACTAGCAAATATTCCTAAAGCTTCTTCTAAATGGTCCTCTGGCATTATCAGTCCAATAAGTCCTAAATAAGCACCAAAGTAGACTAATATGAGGAATTATATTAGTTTAATTACTGGTCTGAAAGTAAAGGTTTCTAGACTCATAATACACCCCTCCCCCCATACAATTATCAAAGACTTAGGTGACGAGATGTAGTTCTAGGTAAACAAAACCAGACATTTCATTCAGATTCACCTGAGGTTCTGGTTAAATCGCTTTATCTCCTGTCAAAGTTCCCTAACTATAAAGTAAACTACTGATATGTACCTCTTTCAAGGGAATTTTTGAGAGTTAATGATTGCTCAGTGAGCAATTTAAGGATCAAACACTGGGCAAAAGACAATTTTTATTACAGTGGATACTCACAGCCTTATGTAATCTGCCAGTCTAAACCATGTGTGGCTTTGGCACATGCCTACTGAAAATAGCAGACCAGTTTGTGAGTTGGCACAATCTCAACAGAGCAGATGGACATGGAGTGAAATAAATAGCAAAGAGACCTTGTTTCAACATCAAATATGCTTCCTTAGGGCCAGATTCCTGGCCAAGGTTGTTTTAGTGATGGTGCTGCAACTAAGGTAATGTGGCTTATCCCCTTTGCATTAAGCATTCATCAACTTTCCAACTCTTTTAGGAACTTATATTAGGCATTCACCCATTTCAGATACTAAAAAATTTATATTTGAAACTCATGATGCCTTGGATTCTTTTAGTTAAGAATTTTGAAACACCACTGAAGAATAGGGTTTAAATAATAGTTGGATTTTTTTTTCTTTTTTCTTTTTTTTAGTGAGAGGCTAGTTACCTGGCTCCTTGAGCAAACAGGGGAGGTGAACATATTCTTTCCTCAAAGTTTTGTAAACTTAAAGTATCTTTAAGGAACAAATGCAAACCTTAAAACTATAGAACAGTACAGGTGTTAATGAAGTAAATTTTTAAAATTTCTTTATTGATTAAGGTATTACATATGTGACCTTATTTCCCCATTGTCCCCCCCCCCCTACCCCCACTCATGCCCTCACACCCCTGTTGTCTTTGTCCATTGGTTAGGACACATTACATGCATGCACACAAGCAAATTTTATTAAAGGTTTCCTATAATGATCTGAACTTAGGTTGTTTTGTAATGTTTTAAAATAATATTTGTTATGAATACAAATTTCATTGCAATTCCTGGATACATCAGAATCCCAGAAGCATTGGGAAGCTTTTGAAGAACTAAATTAAGAACAAAAACTAAAATAATACATGCATGTGGCAAAAAGGCAATAAGAAAATAAAAAGAGCAAGTTTTTCCCCTACAGGAAAATCTATAAATATGTAAACTAATGCCTCTATAAATATGTAACCTCTTAATTTCTCATATTTGTTCAGAAACATTTGCTGTGTGTGTTTTTGTATTTAAATTCTTATTTATGTTCATATATTTCAAATATTTCTCATAATTTGCATAGGGCATATGCACATCTATTTTTAATAGCTTTATATCAATGATTATATAAAATAATTGGAATTTATCTTACCAATCCCTTATTAGTGGCCTTTTTAATATCCGAAAAGGGTCTCATTACTGATCTTTTTTGAAATTTCTTGGATATTGTCACATATTTATTCCCCCACATGAACCCTAGTGTCATTTTGTCAAGTGCCCCCCACGTAAAAAGGCTGATGGAATTTTAATTGGTATTGAATAGAATTTATGAATTTAATTTAGGGAGAATTATAATATATCTTTTTATCAAAAAACACTGTCTTTCTTACTGTTCATTCTAGACTATTGCTGTCTCTCAATTGTATAATGTATGTCATATAATAAATCATGGATTTATAATATTTTTCATATTGATTCAGTATATTTCTGGTTAGATGTACTCTTATTATCATTAATATTAATGTAAATTCCAATGGAATTTTTCTTTCGCTATTTTTAACCTGTCATTGTTTGCATATAGGAAAGCTACTTTTTATACTAATTGGCTTACCACCACATTTTTAATTCTTTTATTGCTTGTTGATTGCAGTTTAATCTCAAATTTTTTTTCTCATATAGTCATACCACCTACAATAAGTATTAAATTGTCATTCTCCTTGAAAATTTGTATACCACTTATTTTCTTCTCCTCTCTAATTGCACTGGTAGATTGTCCAGAATATTGTCCAATAATACTGATAAAGTAAGCATCTGTTTCATTTATTTTAGTTAAATGAAAATGTCTTTTGTATTAAACTGTTAAGCTATATATTGACTTCTAGTTTTCAATAGCTCTGTCTATGTTTTAATGTCAAAAACAACCCTTCTATTTCTAGAATATTAACATTTTTATTTGTTCACTTATGTTTGTTTATTTTTTGAGGGGATATATTGCATGGTTTTTTCTCCAGTAACTTTTTTCTTCATTCTTTGCATGAGTTTCCTACCCTGTTGACTTTGGGCTGTGCCAAATGAGTTACTTTGACCAATGATACATATGTGTAGAAGCTTTAAAATAGATTTGTGTTATGACCAACTGTCATTAGGATAACATATCCCTGACGGTAAGTTCTTCAGCCTGTGTCCAGTTAAAGAATCTGGTCAGCCTAGGTCAGCTCAATGTAGCCTAGTAGAACTCAATAGAGCCCCTCCAGACATCAACCCATAGAACTCACATAGTGTGCGTGAGGAGCAAGTGACTACTTACTGAATTTATGTAGATACAATTTCAATCTTCCTAAATTTCTTTGCTTGTGTATTAATTGATATTTTATTTTAGCATGTTTTTCCAAAGGAAATGACTTTTACATGTCTGGGATGAAACCCACTTGCTCACAAATGTTATTTTACCAGTGTATGTATGTGTGTGTGTGTGTGTGTGTGTGTGTGTGTGTGTGTATATATATATATATATATATATATATATATATATATAACAATTTGATTTTATATTTTCTGCTGGCTGGTTTTGTATCTTTGTCAACTTTTTCTATCAGTGCTATAATAACTTAAAAAATATAGAAGCTTTGTTTTAAAGTTATGTTTTGGATAAGTTCAAATAGTATTTGAACGTGTTTACTCACTTATTATTTGAAAGAATTTGACAACAAAACAATACAGACCTTGTTAAAATTTTATGAGGAGCTTTTTGATAATATTTCAATATTATCTTTGTATAGCAGTCTATTAAAATTTTATGCATATTTTACTAAAAACATATACTTCATTTGATTTTTAAGATTATTTGTATAGTGTTTTACAAAATATTCCATTTAATTCTTTCCATTTTTCTTCCTATAGAATTTATTTCCTCATCTTCACTTTAGATTGTATTCATTTGCTTGGGACTAGTTAAATACTTTCATGCTTTTGTGTATATTGTCTAATCTTCACGTAGTGGCCACAGAGATATATTTAAAATTTAAATTACATTAGATCATTCTACTGATTAATCATTGCCAAATGATTTCCATTAAAACTGTCATTCCCTTATTTTGCAACACATTTTTATTCTTCATTATAATTGACTTTATTTTGGCCTTGAAAACATCAAGTTTATACCTGCCTTGGAAACTGAATTTTCTCTTTTCTCTGCCTAGAATATTCTTCCTCTAGCACACAGGTTCCTGACCATGGCTGCACAACAGAATCAACTGGGGTGTTAGGAAAAGTTATTGATGCCTTAGACATGGCCTTAGAGATTGTGAACAGAGTCTGAGAATTGATATTTTTAAAAATTCTTCAGGTGCTCCAATGTGTAGAAAAGTTGGAAACCCACTGGCCAAGGTTCTTAACCATGAATGCACATTATAGCCATCTGGGGAAGTTTAATGTATACAATAGATAAAGACTGTGCTCCAACCCAAACCAATAAAATAAAAATTTTGGAGATTAGAGGAGGGAACAATTAAGATTATATATATTTAAACTATGTGGGCATCCTGAGATAGTTAACAACAGAGTTGGTATGAACCAGGCCCAGAATACCAACCAGCTCATGGCTGCTGTTCTCCCAGCAGTGTAACACTTACCTAGGTACAAGGAAACCTAAGCAGCTGCCTACGGCTGGGTCTAAAGGTATATTTAAAAAAAACACCCAGTGATTCCATTGTGCAACTAGGGTAGAGCTACATTGCCCTATATATTTCTTTGTTGGATCTTATCTGTTATCAGATAACAATTCAAAAATCACCTGAAAAGTCTTCTTTGACAATATTATATAATCTACCTCTACATTGTGCATCCTTAACTTTAATATAGGTTATATTTATTACTGTTTTTCAGAATTTACCACTATCAAAAAATATTTTATCCATTTAGTCTTGTTCTGATTTCTTCTGCTACTAAGTATCGTCATGTACTATTAAATCATGACACTAGTGCCTGGATCAATATGTAAAATTGACTTCAGTGAAGTTTACTCTTTCCATTTGTTGTATTTTGTAGATTTGAAATAATTTGTTATTAATATTATGGTTATTGCTTTATTTTTTTAGAATTTCAATAATATACTTTTCTTACCCTCTACTTTCTACCATGGTATCACTTTGTTTTAGATGTCTGTTGTACATAGACTATAGTTGCCTATAGTTTTAACCTTTCTTGAAATTGAGAGAGAGAATAACATTTTAGCTAGTTTTTTTTTCTTTTATTGTGTAAAGTGTTTGTATGGTTTTATAATGTAAATTATTTGTATAATTTCCTTTATATTTATATATATGGTAATGTTAAAAATTATCAGTTATCAATTAGGAGGTTGCAAAGAAGTAATGACTCAGTATTATCTGTAGAAAAAAGCTTTAAATAAAATTTAAGGATTGTAGAGAAAAATGACACAGATGCTAAGAAATCTCCAAATTCAAGGTCAGGTATAGTGTTACTGGGAATGTATCAGGGTCTAGGATTATTTTGGACTGAATAATAGGAAGATAAAATATGACTAACTTCCTTTGCAATGCAAAGGTGAGAAATAATTATAGGACTTAAAATTAAAGAAATAAGCTTTTTATTTGACTGGAGACTAGGTTGATGGAATAGGAGGTTGCGATCTATCTCAGGAATAAGTTTGGAAGTCTGTGTTGACACAGATGAGCTATTGCCATTGGGAGCTCCACAGAAAGTTTCAAAAAAAAAGAATGGACAAGAAAAATATCCATCCTTCAATGTGAGAGATAGAAACGAAGCTTACATTTCTCTACATGGTCTTTATTGAGAAAAACACATATTCTGAGAATTTGTAAACAATGGTTTATAATTCAAGTAGGTGTGCGCTTCAAATTTACATTGTCCTTATAATCTGAGAATCTTTCAACCAACAGTTAAAAGTAAAATTTTCTTTCACATCAGTGAAAAAAAAAAATGCCATGCATGACACATCAACTACAAAAGCATTCTAGAGCAGTGCTACTTAGAGTGTGGATTGCTTCTAGTTCATTATCTGTTTGCTATTCATTATTTACAAGATAAGGGCAAAACAGAGAGTGTTAGAAATGGTTACAGCAATATGACAGTGATCAATACAATTTTGACAAATGTATTTTAAAAACCAAATACATTTATATTTGTTTCTGTTCATTTAAATAATTCTATTATTATTTTGTTTAGAAAAGTGAAACTCCATGACAAATTTCGAAGAAAAAAAAGTGCTTCTTTACTACTGATATACTGAGAAATGTGTGCCATGCAAGATGGAAAATAATCCAATAGATAATGTCTAGCTCACAATGCAAAACTGCAAGACACAGAAGGTGGGCAGACACTATGGTTAGGAGTCTGCCGGATTAGACTTTAGAAAATATAATTTACATGTTTACATAATTAAGGTGAAGAAACAGAATTGAAAACTGAAAAATAGAACATGACTATATAAAATTATGCAGATGTTGATTGAACAGAAACTAAATTTAACTTTAAGAAATAAAGTAAATAGCTGAAACCGGTTTGGCTCAGTGGATAGAGCATCAGCCTGTGGACTGAAGGATCCCAGGTTCGATTCCGGTCAAGGGCATGTACCTTGGTTGCGGGCACATCCCCAGTAGGGGGTGTGCAGGAGGCGGCCGATCGATGTTTCTCTCTCATCGATGTTTCTAACTCTCTATCCCTCTCCCTTCCTCTCTGTAAGAAATCAATAAAATATATTAAAAAAAAGAAATAAAGTAAATAAAAACTCAGTGGAAAAGTTAATAATTAATTTATACAGTTAAAAAAAGAATTAGTAAAATGAAAGATAATTTTTTGAATTATTTTGTATATAGCATAGAATATAAAAGAGATGAGATATGACATATAAAGGGGAGATTAAGAATAATATTAGACATAATGAATGACCTCTATACTATATATACCTTACCAAAAAAAAAAAAAAAAGAAAATAGAGAGAGAGAAAAAAGAGGGGAGGTCATAATATTCAAAGAAATAATGGCTGAGAATTTCTCAGCTTTATTAACCCATGAATTTTCAGAAGTAGGATACACAATAAATCCTTAGCAAGGTAATTAAAAACATTATAGGGGAGTTGACTAAAGAGAGGGGAGACAATCTTAAATACAACTAGAGATGTAAATAGGATTAATGCAAAAGAATAATACTTAGGGTTATAGGTACCTTTTCAAGAGCAACATAAAATCCATAAATAAATGGAGGGGAGATATCTTCAATGTGTATTATATATAGCTAGCTTATTATTTATAGAGATAGAGAAAAAGAGACATTGTCAGAATATGTGACAGAGAGAGAATAACATTAATTTACCCTTCCTAAAAATGAAGGCTAAATGATGTATACCAGGAAGAAGTTAAGAGAAGAAAAAAGAATGATATATATAAAGGAATAATAAGCAATCAAAATTAATAGTATTACCGGCTGGGGTTACCTCAATTCTTCTCCTCAGTACACAAAAGAATTTAAGGCCAACAAAAATGAAAGTAAAGAAAAGTGGAATTTATTGAAAATGCACTCCAAGCAAGGAGTGGCCAGTCAAGAGAGATAATGGCCCTAAACTCCCTGGTTTATTTGGTTTAAAAGAGGGATTTTCTGGGTGGAGACTTTAATTTGCACCCTGGGATGATTGACAGAAAAGTCTTATATAACTATTTCTGCTGGGCATGTCCTTACCCTTAATGCATACAGAAAAAACCCTTTGTGGGTGAGGTCAAAACCACAATGCAAATCCTATATAATAAAGAGATAA
This sequence comes from Plecotus auritus, assembly GCF_963455305.1. Classification (NCBI taxonomy): domain Eukaryota; kingdom Metazoa; phylum Chordata; class Mammalia; order Chiroptera; family Vespertilionidae; genus Plecotus; species Plecotus auritus. Next base: position 62,548,778 of record NC_137776.1, on the reverse strand, counting down.
TATGCAAATTTACCATCACTTCAACACACAAGATGGCCACTCCCATGTGGTCAAAGATGGCTACCTCCATGTGTACATAAGATGGCAACCACAAGATGGCTGGCAGGGGAGGGCAGTTAGGGGTGAGCGGATGGCAGAGGAGGGCAGTTGGGGGCAACCAAGCCTGCAGGGGAGGACAGTTGGGGGGGACCAGGCCTGCAGGGGAGGACAGTTGGGGAGGACCAGGCCTAAGTGGAGGGCAGTTAGGGGCGACTGGGCTGGCAGGGGAGGGCAGTAGGGGGGGACCAGGCCTACCGGGGAGGGCAGTTGGGGGCGACTGGGCTGGCAGGGGAGGGCAGTTGGGGGTGACCAGGCCTGCAGGGGAGGACAGTTAGGGGCAATCAATCTAGCAGGGGAGAGCAGTCAGGGGCAACCTGGCTGGCAGGGGAGGTCAGTTAGGGGCGACCAGTCCAGCAGGGGAGAGAAGTTAGGGGCAATCGGGCTGGCAGGGGAGCAGTTAGGTGTCAATCAGTCTGGCAGGGGAGTGGTTAGGTGGTGAACAGGCTGGCAGGCAAAAGTGGTTAAGGGCAATCAGGAAGGCAGGAAGGCAAGAAGTTGGGAGCTAGCAGTCCTGGATTGTGAGAGGGATGTCCGACTGCCCATTTAGGCCCGATCCCACTGGGCAGTCAGGCATCCCTTGAGGGGTTCCAGATTGGAGAGGGTGCAGGCTGGACTGAGGGACACACACCCTCTCTCTCCCCTGTGCACAAATTTCATGCACCAGGCCTCTAGCCTATAATAATAAAAGGGTAATATGCTAATTAGGGTGGATGTCTTCTGGATGACCATCCAGACAAAGCTGCAGTTTCTGCCTGAGGGTCAGGCAAGCTGCGGATGGTGGCTGCCGCTGAGAGGGCCTGCCCGAAGCTCAGGCAGCCATGCACAGCAGTGAGGCCCGAGGCTCAGGCAGCCATGGTGGCCTCCAGTGGCAGAAGCAGTGGGGTGATGGGGGCGGCACTTTCCCCTGATTGGCCAGGTCGACTCCGGCAGAGGGAGGCCAGACTGTGGCATAGGTTGAGGGCCAAGGCAGAGGTGGTAAGGAGTCATCAGGCCAGCAGGGGGGCAAGGTAGGGATGATCAGACTGGCAGAGGGGCAAGGTATGAGCGATATGGTTGGCAGGGGCCAAGGTAGGGGCAATCAGTTTAGCAGGGGGGCAGTTAGGGGTGATCAGGCAGGCAGGCAGAGGGGTTAGGGGTGATCAAGCAGGCAGGCAGGTGAGCGGTTAGGAGCCAGTGGTCCTGGAATGTGAGAGGGGTGCAGGCTGGGCTGAGGAACGCCCCCCCCCCGCCATGCACAAATTTCGTGCACCAGGCCTCTAGTCTATATATAAAAGGCTAATATGCTAAGTGTCCTTCCTACCATCCAACCAGTCACTATGTGCATTGACCACTAGGGGGCAGACTCTCAATGCAGGAGCTGCTGAGCTGCAGTGACTTGGCAGCGGCAGTTCTCAAATGACACACCACAAATCCAGAGAGGAGGGAGCCCAATTCATCCCGGGACTGTATGATTCCACCTTTGGCCATGGATTATGTTGTTGCTGGGGCACTGTCAGGCCCAAATCTGGTTTACTACACACTTGTGTTTGCATTCCACACCCTGTAAGACAGCAACTTTGCAGAGTGCCCTCTCACACTCCAGGACCCCTTGGGGGATATCAGAGAGCCAGTTTTGGCCCGATCCGTGTAGGCCAGGCCAAGGGACCCCACCTGCCGGACGGACCCCGCTCACTCCGCAGATGCCGGGTAGGGAATGCGGTAGGTTGGCTCCAGGGCGTGTCTGGCCTGGCCTTCTTGTCCAGTCCCACCCCGCTGGCCACCTTCTAATTAATTTCTTTCAATGTGCACAAATCCATGCACTGGGTCACTAGTTTTATTATAATTATTCTGGGGTCCTAGTTAGGTCCCATTGAGCTTATGTCATTTTCTTCTTCGTTAGTGCTGAGAACCAGCTAGTTATAAATCCACCTGCTTGTGGTCTGTTTCAGGAACTGCTGCAAAGAGGCAGTCTGAAGGCAATGTTGATCTGGCCCCTGGCCCCTGTCACACCCCCCAGGCATGCCCCCCTCTAGCCATTCATGTCTAATATCTTACCTACCAATAGTATGTGGGCAACTGTGAATAGTCTCTGAGATTACAAAATAATAATTATTATTATAACAATAATGATAATTTGTATTGACCAATGAATGCTAAAAATTATCAAAAAATTAAACATAAAACTATCTTGTGAAACTTTAAAAAAATTGTAATATTGAAAAAATTTTTAAATTTTTAATATTTAAAGTTTTTTGAATTGGGGAGTTTAAAAGTTGTTTTTATGTGAGAATCAGAGAAATAATTAGTACTATTATAGTTGCTAAGTATATAGAATAAAAGTTTAATGTTCAATACTATAAAAAGAAATAATTTTTTAAATCTTTATTGTTGAAAGTATTAGAAAAATTAAATTAATTCTTTCATAGCTGTATGGCAAAATGTGAAATAGAAAAAACTTGATCAATCTATGAAAATAAAAGTCAGAGTAATAGGAAGAGGGGAAGAAAAATAAAGGTAAATAAAAAGCAAAAAATTATAGGTAGGAATAAAATATCAGTAAATATAACAAATATAATGGACTAAAATTTGTATTAAAATTTAGTGATTTAAAATAATCTAACAATCTAAGTAAAGCTGATATGTACCTCCAATAATATAAAAATAAACACACTTGTAAAACTAATATATAGATCTAATATAGAACTCTAAAGTGGATCTTTAAAGATCCAAGGAGGACTATACCAAAAAAATGTAATAACTATACATTTTTGTTTTATTTTACATAGTTCCAAATAAATATATACATTAATTGGCATAAATAGCACAAGAAATTAAGAAATCCCCTTTATAGGTTTTAGTATACTTATTTTAGTTATTGATAGATTAAGCAGAAAATAAAATTAGTGAGAATATAAATTGAACAACTCAGTGAACAAATATATTTTCTCATGGACATATATAATATCTACCTCTATCATGTAGAGATAAAAGAATTTGAAATGTTTTCATGCATACATTATATACTTATACAAACTATACATAAACCAGGCCACCAAAAAAATAAAAACATCTTAACAATAACAACAGCAAAAGAATTGTGTCCTCTGACTTGGAAGGAACTAAGATAAAGATAAACAGCAAAAAGTCAACTCTTCCCCTAGCCAGTTGGTTCAGTGGATAAAGTGTTGTCCTGCTGATTGAAGGGTCCCAGGTTTGATAACTGTCAAGGGTACATGCTCAGGTTGTGGGCTCGATCCCCAGTGGGGAGTGTGCAGTAGGCAGCTGATCAATGATTCTTTCTCATCATTGATGTTTCTATCTCTCCTCCCATCCTCTCTGAAATCAATAAAAATATATATTTTTAATAAAGAATGCAATTGCTGGGCTGGATTTGTGTTCCCTCAAATTTATGAAAAACTGCCAAGCATTTTTTCAAAATAGTTATGTCATTTACATTCCTGACTTATGAAATTTCTGCCTCTTCTAGTTCCTCAAGACTTGGCATTGTTATTTTTAATTTTAGCCAAGAGGTTTCCAATTTATATGTACCATTTAGCATTTCAATCAGCAATGTAGAAGTTTCACATATTTGTCAAACACTTTGTTTTATCAGTCTTTCATATTTCAGTCCCTCTATAGTGAATGTATAGTAGTAGTGTTATTCACGTTATTAATTTACATTTTTCTGATGAATATTAATGTTGAGAATATTTTTATTTGCTTTTATACCTTCAGATGTTTTTTATGTGATGTGTCTTTTCTTTTTTTAGATATGCTTTTATTGAATTTAAAGAGGGGGGTAGATAGAAATATCAACATCAATTGGCTGCTTCCTGCACCCAGTTGGGGACTGAGCACGAAACCCAGGCATGTACCCTAACCAGAAATCAAACAAGTGACCTCTTGAAGGGTTAATAGGTTGATGTTCAACTACTGAGCTGTGATGTGCCTAATAAACCCTTTTATTCATTTCTAATTTGTTGGCTTATATTCAGATTGTTGAGTTGTGAGAACTCGTTACATATTCTGACATATTTTTTTATCTACCCTTTGACTTTTCACAACACTTGCTTTTAAAGAACATCAGTTTGTTATATTTCTTTTGTTTATATTTTTAGTGTCTGAAAAAATCTTTACTTGTCCCTTTGTCCATGAAAATATTCTCCACCTTCCCACACATACCACTGAAGACTAGCATTTTGTTATGTTTAAGATGGTATTTTGTTGAATTTATTGGGCTGATATCAGTTAATAAAATTATATATGTTTCAGGCATACAATTCTATAATACATCATCTGTATATTGTATTACATGTTTGCCTCTTTAAGTCAAGTGTCCTTTCATCACTATTTATCCCCCTTTATGCTCTTCTATTTTATTTTGTTGGCTTTTACCCCAAACCTTCCTTGACCAATACTTGTGTTTTTATAATCTGCAATATTGATTCCATAGGTTATTAAAGTAATTATTTAATATTTCAATTACTCATATTTAACATCACATTTAATTGAAATGTTTGCTCATTAGTACTTCTTGAAACACACTGGATTCTTTTTTTTTATTTATTGCTTTATTTTTTGCCTGAAGTGCATTCTCTAGTATTACAGGTTAATTTTCTGAGTTCTTACATGAATACAAATCTCTTCATTTTGCCTTAGTCCTTGTCCTATATAATAAAAGGCTAATATTCAAATTGTCTCCTCACCAGGAGTTCAGCTGGGAGTTCAACTAGGGGGCAGGGCTGGCCGGCCAACCGCCCTTGGCCCCTCCCCACAGCTGGATTGGCTTGATCTACCCCTATTGGGACAGGCCAGCCGATACCCCACCCATGCACAAATTGGTGCATCAGGCCTCTAGTAAGATTATAAAGCTAAATAAAACACTGGATTTAAAGTAATTTTCCCTTTTGCTGAGAAATTTGAGACCAAACTTTCTCATTATATTGGGTATAGGTTGTAAAAAACACTGTAGTCTAAAAAAAATTTGATTTCCTTAGTAAAATATTTAAAAATATTTAATTATCATTTAATTTGTGTTAAACACTCAGCCAATCTTCTTCACTTTTTTTCCTTATTCATTTCATTTTCCTATTTTGTATCTACTCTTGTATATCTATAGGAACTTTTTAATATATACTCCATGTCTCTTTGCTTATATTTCACATTTTTATATCTTTTTATATTTTTATATTATTCAGGGAGAGTTTCTTATCTTTTTATCTACATCAGTTTTGCTGTACAGGCCTTATATTAAGTTAAGGTTTTTATTGTGATAGGCATTTTTTTTTCATTCCCCAAACATATACACATATAATAAAAACCAATGATTAGTTCTTATTATATGTGATATGTTTCCATTTTTAAATAAAGTTATCTTTTTCAGATGTCTCTGTTATTTATGTTTCCATGGCTGTTACTTTCACTTAATATCAAGGTGTTATCCAACATCAGATATTTGGTGATCTTTTCACTACATAAAAATTTCACATTTGACAAGGGGTTGTGCAAACTCTGTAGACGATGTTGTATGGAAATCCTCTGTAGCAATACGGTTCTGGTTGCCTTCTCTAAGGATCTGAGACAGCTGTGGTTGTTTTCCATAAGGTGGCTACAGAGGCTTCCTGACTCAGTGTGTGTTATAGATCCCAGAAGGTTCAGCCAACAAAGCTATAGGCACCACGCTTCACCATTTCCCCAGAGAGACTTCTAAGAGCAGCCTCAAATTCTTACCACAGCCTGGCTTCCTACCTTCTCTTTGTTTCTGTTTTATTTATTTTTTCTGATTCCTCACAAACAATGCATCAGGGAATCAGCCTACAGAGGATGCCCCTTCTTGGTTTTCAAAAATTATTAGTTCATTTATTTTTTGTTTCTTTTCTATAATATTTGTGTTTGTTGTGCTTTGAAGATAGAAACTGCCTTGAATTTCTATATAGGGAAATGTAATCTGATTTCTTACAAGTAAAAGCCCACCAAGCAATAATTAAGTATCTCCTTAAAAATGCCTTGTTGGTACATTTAAGTAGAATTGAAAATTGGTTGGAAGTAGTTTTAGATGTCTGTTTTCCATATTAGACTATGAACACTTTGAAGTCAGTGATTGTATATTGGAAACTGTCAGTATCCCACACAATATCCATCCTTCTCTTTTTTCTTACTAACAGAATTCCAACTTATTTTGTGAGAAGATGCATGCCAGCTAAAAATATATTTCCCTCCTCCTTTTCAGCTAGAAGTAGACATTTGACACAGGTCTGGCCAATGAGATGTAAGTAACATTCGTTGGGTGTGATTTCTGAAAAGGTTCTTTATTAGAGGCTGACCTTTTGCTCTTTGTCCTTCTCCTTCCTGCCTGGAATGTGACAATTGTGCTGCATTTATAAATAGGAGAATACAGAGTTTGTCATTCCCATAGGCATGAAATAAAACCACTGTTCTGTAGTGTTGATCATGTCAATCAGATCATACATTCACACCTGAACCAAAATATGATGTCTATACATCATTAGAAGATGATTTATATAAACTACAGTTCCTGGAACAATAACTCCCTAGGGAAATGCAACTCATTTAATTGGCTTAGTCTAAGTAACACGTATTTCTGGACCGGAAACTAATTTCTTCCAAACTACTTGGCTGAGATACAGTGAAGAAGCACAAAAATGGATATTAAGAAGTCATTTACAATATGGAACCTATAGGCTATTTTCAGTTACCCAGTGTGCATTAAATAAATCCCTTCCCTTACTTAAATTTCATGCCTGCATAAAATAAATTCACTCTATAGGAAGATATCTAACCTTTCCTTCATTGAACATATTTCACATCACCCTTTAAGAATACTCTTAGGCATCACTTTTCCCATAATGCTTTCCCGGGTTTCCTTTTTCCCCATGCCAGGTTATCTGCCCTCCTCTGTGCTTCTAACTCATTTCTTGCCTACTTTTATCATTTTACTTGTGTCACCTGATGGCAATTATCATGTTATTTGTCTGATTACCCCAACTAAAAAAAATCTATCTTATTGTTGCTAGACCAAATTTATGTACATTAGTTATTAATTAAATATTTGGACATATTCATTCAGTATTTGTTGAACTGTAAAGCGATCCTACCAGGTCTATTTTAGTTCATGTTTTATTTGAGCCTATATATTATTGGAATATCAAGAAAGGGAGTTAAGACTAAACATAGCTATATAAATTGATGTCTTAAAAAGGTTTTTCTCCTTGTAACAATTAAAAATTAGAGCTATAAGTTTAGAATGACCATATAATGCCTAAAGAAATTTAAAATATAAATATAATTTGAAAAATAGTAATGGACAAGTTTTGGATTAAAAAATTCCAAATACTAAAATAGCTGTTTGCTCAAGTGTGCATGTGCACCTCTCTCTCTCATACACATACACACAGCATGCACCCATACTCATTGAAATGTCAGCATTTATTTCCTTAGAATCATCAGTTAGGTTGTGATGATGCTACACAAATATGATTATGAGAAGCAATAGCAGCATAGCATGCCTAACTGCACTTATTTTAAATGTTTCCACATTATGCCAATTATGTTTTAAAAAATAATTCCCTTAATTATTTTATGAAAAGTAAGAAAGGAGTAATTATGTCATGGCAACATATCATTCTAAAGATTTTTAAATAAAAAAGGACAAACATTCAAAAATAAAAATCCTATTTTTTTCTAGAAAGAAGAGCATTTAATTCTCTAATTAGAAGTCATGAATTTAAATGAATGTGGAAATGTTCAGGTTAGAAAGGTAAGAGCACAATGATAAACAAACTCATATTTAGTGCAAAAACAAATGTAGGTATACAGTGCACATCCAGTTGGTTTTTAAACAGCAGCAATAGTCATGAATATATTTTTAACATTCTGTCTATACATCTCTGTGTATAGCTATGAATAATGTCTAGGTTAAAGGAAAATGTTCCCAATTGAAGTGTGCCATTATCCATTCTATCCTTTATCAGCTTCACATGCCTAGTTCTAAGGTAAACATGCAACCGTACACTTGGAAATTTTTATTTCGAATCTTGACAGCGCATTTCCAAAGGTATAACATCTTAATCAAATTTAAAAATAAAACATCCCAGTGCTGAGCTTGGTTGTAAGCCTAAAATTATATAACATCCATGTTTTTATGCTTTGTCAATTACATTTGAAATAGGGGACTGTTTGTTTCAGCCCTTCTAAAAATGAGACGAGGATGAGAAAACAACCTATTTCCTTATTAGGTTCAGAAGTCAAAGGACTCAGCCAGGAGCCGCAGGCTTCAAGAGCATAGAAGATTAAGACATATATTGGATTCATGATGGAGGGCAGAAAGTTCATTTTCAAAATAAAACAGAATTTTATTCATATTCCTTTTAAAATTCAGATTGCCATTTGCCAGCTGACCTGTGACACGGCAGCAGTGTATTACATTTTCAATGAGCAGTCTGTCTGAGCAGCTAGTGACAGAAACTGCTTCCTGGTTTCGAGGTTTGTATTTTTTTAAGTAAGATATTGTTGTCAGAATTTTAGATGGTGCAAACAGGGGCAAGGCAACATATTTATTTTTAATAAGGAGGAGATGTAGAATAGTATAGTCATCCGCATTATGCATGGAATAATCCTGTACAAAAAAAATCATAGCAGCTCAAGTAAAATGTGTATATGGAACCATCAAAGATGGGGATGGCAGCATCTCAATGAGAAATAAGGGCAGGCCAAAAAAATGAATCTTTATTTAAAAAATAAATACACGTGAATGCCTTCTTAAACAACTTTTGGTAGAGTGGCAAGTCAAGCCAAGCTTTTCTACAGTCAGGGACTAGATTTATCCAGCTCACCATCTGTCAAAATTATATTATAGATGACATATATGCATAGATACAAGACCACTGATTTTCATATATATTAAAACCTGAAACTACTGCAGGATATGAAAACCTACAAACTGTTAAGCCAAAAGGCTTATAACTAGAACTTTTATTTTTCTCTGAGTTGTTTTAATTCTATTCTATTCCAGACCTGCATTCAGGAGAAATGGACATATAGTCAATGGAAATACATAAACATTTAATTTAATTTTAAGAAAACTCAAAATAGAAACTTTTAGAAAATATAAAAATATGAAAAAGGATATATAGACTTCCTTTATTTTGGAGCTGTTCTTTTGGATGAATGTATCCAGTACATATATTAACCTGTAGGAAAGTGGTTTTAAGATGAAGATGAGGATAGTTTTTAATGTCAAATAAATGAAGATGATGTTTGTAAAAATAGAAAGCTAACAATAATAATGAGACATGTTACTAGTTGAGTTAACTTGAACCAGAACAAAGATGCCCATATTTTACCCCTGAGAATAGCTTTGTGATAAGAGATACTTGTGTGTGTGTGTGTGTGTGTGTGTGTGTGTGTGTGTGTGTGTGTTTTAACCTCTCAGATGAGAAACAGAAAACAAACAACAGCAGTTTTGACTGTTTGATTTGGCACCATACTTTTCAAGTGGAACCCGAGAGAGGAAGAGAAAATCCTTAACCTCATATTTACTTTGAACAAATCATGTTTATACATTTTCTCAGATAGAACAAGAATAATATGTTTAATATGTTTGCCTGGTAAGAAGTATTGGCTTTAATCCACTTAATGCATTTAAATAAATAATTGGTTTGTAAGTACAGCTCTGAAAGTTTTCTTTTGTCTCTATAAGTGATATTGTGAAATTATATTCTGACATAATTTTTAAAAACTTATTGAGGTATATAATCATCTCTTCTTATCAGTAATAGCATAAGCTCTTCACATTATACAAATTAGTCTCAATATTAACTTTTTATTGAATAAATATTTTTAAGTAAAAACCCTTGATAACTTACTATTTTTAAAAAAGTGACAGCAGAAGTAAATTGAATAAGAATGGACTTTAATTTAATAATAGCTCTTCTAAAATCAGATCATTACTATTATAATCTAAAATTTGGGAAAGAAAAAGAAAAATGGATATCCTTCTTAGACTCTACCCAATTGTGTCTGCATGCTTAATCACTACAATTATGATTCTTGGGGTAACAAAGCCTATCACTTCTTAATGGACAATCTGCAAATAAAAATTTATATCATTCTATTGTTTGTAGTTTTCACATTTATATTAGATAAGCACATTTGTCTTTCCAAAAAATGTTAAATATTATTGATTTTAAACATTTGGCTTGTTAGTGTGCAGTTTTGTAGCCAATGAAAAAAACTGAGGAATTTATTTTATCACAAGCTTTGTTTTATTTTAATGGCTAAATTACATTTTTGAAGTGCACACAATTTTCATAATATTGAAAACAAAAGAAAAGTCTTTTGATTTACCTAAAAAAAAAAGGAAGGAAAGAAATAAAAGAGAAAATCATTAAACAAATAAATTCTAAATGCAGTAGAACTACTTTGGGATTATAAAATTTACATGTGCCATATGTCAAATCATACACTCCTCTTCCCTCAAAACACAGCTTAAATTCTACTGAGGCCTAAAAATCCTGCTATTCTGGCTTTGTCTATCCCATCTTCTAGTGCAGTCTACTTAGACTTCTGGCTATAGAATCAACTTCATTATATAACACTGAAAATGACTGTCAAAATTGATGAAATTAGTATCTTTTGAACTATAATGTGCTTGGCATAAGTCACTAGAAATGTTTTCCAGTAGCTTACACATGCACCAAACAAAATGTTGAGTTTCTTCCTATTGACTAGCAACAAATCACTTTATTTTAAATGATAAAAAAGTTTCAGCCAGTGACTTAACCAAATGGATCTCAAACAGAAAAGAGGTACCAAATTTAGCAATACAATGGGATTGAGATTGCTTCTTCACTGAGCTAATTCTCCCAGAATCCACTGTTCATCTCATCACTCCTTATAAAATACAGAATCCTTAATTGGTCTGTGCTTCTTCAACATGTTTTTAATGAAAACGCTGCACATAACTCTTAGTTTGTTGGCTGCCAGAGCCCAATTTACAAAAGTGGGAGTGCGAGATAAGAAAAGAGTACATCTGCAGAGCAGGCTGCGCAATGAATCACACGGTGCCAGAGTTGAGTAGAATATAATTGAGTCCAACATCTCTGAGCACTTTCACCATAATTAATGATAATCTGTAACAGAGGAATCTGAGATTCCAGTTCAGAGAACTGTTTAATTAGGCCAAGTAATGAAAGCAGAAGCAGTACAAGAATATGGCCTGTCTCATGATTAATGATTCATGCTACTGAACACAAAAGTGCCGCACCGTTAACTCTAACGGATGCGGCATCTCTCTGGCATTTACAAAATAGTGAAATGCATGCATTTTTTGTATTTTAAAGATGTAACTGGCAGTATCTTTTTCTGAGCTATTTACATGATAAATATGGTTCCAAAGGTAACTGTCTTCTTCACAGGTTCTTTGCTCTGGGGTAGTTTAAGATGAATATGGTATCTGCCTCGACATCAGTATTAAGGTGAGTGTTCCTCCAACACAGCCTAATTAACACTTTCACTTCCTAAGTTAGTAAAACCTTATTTTCAATCGTACTATTTTTTGGTTTTAAAAACTTGTTTTTTATTGACTTAATTGTACGTTTTAATATTTATAATATACATCTCACTCATTAATAATATAATAAAGAAAATGGGTTGAAGATCAAATCAAAGATACAGAAGAAAAAACCCACATGTTTGATAGTTATTTTTTTATTTAAATTCTTTATTATCTAAAGTATTACATGAATCTCCTTTTTCCCTCATTGACCTCTCCCCAGCCACTCACCCGCCCATCCCAGCACATGCCCTCACTCCCCCTACTGTCTGTGTCCATTGGTTATGCTTATATGCATGCATACAAGTCCTTTGGTTGATCTCTTATTTTGTAGGGGCCAGAGTGTAAACTGTTCTCTCCATGTACAGCAATTTAACACTGGGATTGTCCTTCCTGTATGGGGGTGCATGACAAAAGAAAGAATGGATTGCCTGAGGCCTTAACTACAAACCAGAAAATTATATGGTTTGTATGTCACTGCTTACTCTGTTTTTCAATAAAATAAGGAGTAGTATTTATCAAAGAGTCTGCTGAATAATTCTGTTCATATGCAAGGTCTGTGATAAGGTGACATCCATCATAAATTGTGGCCTATACTGTCATCAACAAAATTAGGTCTCTCTCTCTTTTTTTCCCTTTTGGTCCACTTTATTTATTTACTTATTTATTGCTTTAAATATTTTTTAATATTTCAATTACAGTTGACATTTATTATATGTTGCAGGTATACAAATAGTCATTAGATATTCTATAACTTAGTACATGATCATTCTGATAAATCTTATACCCATCTGACACCGTACATAGTTATTACAATATTACTGACTATATTCTCTATGATGTATTTTATATTCCTGTTACTATTCTGTAACTACAAATATGTACTTCTTAATCCCTTCATTTTTTAAGTTATTAATTTTTAGAGAAAGAGAGAGAGAGGACATCAATTTGTTGTTCTGCATATTTATTCATTCATTGATTTCTTCTTGTATGTGCCCTGACCAGGGATCAAACCTGCAACTTTGGTGTATCGGGATAATGCTCTAACCACTGACCCACCTGGCCAGGGTCCCTTCAAAATGTTCTCTCTATCTATGAGAGTATTTCTGTTATGTTTGTTCATTTACTTCATTTTTAAAATTCAATTGTGGTCAGTGTGATAGATAAGTATTTATTGCCGGCTCCTTCCTGGCCCAAGCCCTGGTCGAGGCTCATGCAGGAGGCACCCAATCAATCAATGTGCTTCTCTCACATCGATGGTCCTCTCTGTCTTTCCCTCTCTCTTCCACTCTCCCTAAAAATCAGTGAAAAGATATCCTCGGGTGAGGATTAAAAAAAAAGAGAAAGGAATTTGTATGTATTTTGTAGCTAATTTGATAAATACATATTCAAATTATTTGCCAATAACACTTTTATTGGCTGCATGGTTTATAAAAAATAAAAAGAGAAAAACTGTTTTATGATGTGTGAGATTCTCAAAAATAGAAAGGACCTTAAAATTTTTTTTACAATGAATCAAATAACTAGCCATTTTAAAACAATTTATATATGCAAGGTAGTGGGCTTCATAATTTCATACATTACCTTACCTATTTTTTACAACAACCAACCTAATAAAATAGTTACTATAACTGTAAGAAATAAGGCAAGCCCCTCAATTCAGGGGTTTTGGTAGAACACAAAACATACTCGGGAGCCAGGCATCAAGGCAAACATCTTTACTTCTACGCAGAAGGGTGCACACACATGGTCTGGAAGCATGTGCACACCGAGCAGGTGGTCCGTTGGGCTTTATAATCCCTGACACATGTGACCTGTCCCTCACTCGTGATTGGAACTCAGGTGCACAGTCTTTCGTGATTGGCTAATACAAAGGGAGGGGTTGGCCTTTGCTATTTCAAGATGGCGGCCCCCAGGGGAGCTGCAGGTCATGCGGCCAACATGGTGGCTGCCAAGTCACACAGTTGAAAATGGTGGCTGTTTAAACTGCCTTTTGACAGGAAAGGTGACTTGTTTATTCTCACAATTCCCCCCTTTCCTTATTTAAACTCTTTTCCTCAAACTCGGCTGACATTCACTGACTTTCATGCTCTACAGTGTCTAGGAGAAGACTAATTTGCTGTTTGGTCAAAGTGGGTTCAATTAACCCTTGGATAAGACCCCCCAATACATGGGATGATGTAACATCCCATCACTGTAGCTCCCAATCAAAGGGGTGAATGTGGACACCATCACTCTAGTGCATCAGACAAAGGACCCTAGATCCCAGGTTCCAGCTCACTCATCAGCTAAAGCTGCCAATGCCTTAGAGCCTCCGTGATGGTCCATCTGGCTGTGTTGTCAGGGATGAATATGCAGCAATGGCCCCCAACATTACACATATTCCTCCCTTTTCTGCCAGAATCGTATCCAAGGCCAACCTGTTCTCCCAGGTCATCCTGCAGGTGGCATCTAGCTGTTCAGCCATCTCTTTAACTGAATCTTGAGTATCCTATCTAATAAAAGAGTAATATGCAAATTGACTGTCACTCAAACACATATTATGGCTGCCCCCATGTGGTCAAAGATGACTGCCCCCATGTGGACACAAGATGGCTGCCACAAGTTAGGGGTGACCAGGTCAGCAGGGGAGAGCAGTTGGGGCAGACCAGCCTGCAGGGGAGGGCAGTTAGGGGTGACCAGGATGGCAGGGGAGGGCAGTTAGGGGCAATTGGGCTGGCAGGGGAGCAGCTAGGCATCAATCAGGCTGGCAGGGGAGTGGTTAGGGGGTGATTAGACTGGCAGGCAGAAGCGGTTAGGGGCAATCAGGAAGGCATGCAAGCAAGCAGTTAGGAGCCAGCAGTCCTGGATTGTGAGAGGGATGTCCAACTGCCCGTTTAGGCCCTACTGGGATTGGGCCGAAACAGGCAGTTGGACATCCCTCAAAGGGTCCCAGTTTGGAGAGGGTGCAGGCTGGGCTGAGGGACACACACCTGCGTGCACAAATTTCATGCACCGGGCCTCTAGTAGTTAACTAGCCTTTGCTGGTTACAGTAAATATAATTAATCCACCATATTCTTGTTCACAGTGGACCACCAGCATAGGACAGGCTCAAACCCTGCAGCAGTCTGATTTCTATCCTTAAACTCCTTGGCACTCCTCCTGGAACCCCAATGGGATCTGTGTGTATATGGGGATCAAAGGAGCCCCTGGACTCTCTCTCCTCTTCCTAGTCTGTCCATTGAAAAAGGTTTTCGATATGCCAAAGTGAAAGGGATAACCAATTATATCAGAGCACAAGTTCCACTCCAACTGCTGGGTAAGGCCACAAGTAAGGGTCCCCCATAACACTACCAGACATCAACACGTGGTATCGACAGTGCAGAATGATGGGCTTCTGAGGATACTCGGCCATTTATGCATCCAGATAAATTTCTCATAAATTCCGAGCACTGTTCCCCCGCCGCTTGAGAGGCAGGAGGTATAGTTTACATCGGAGGGTGGGGCCGGTCGTTTTGGGGTGTCCTTGCTCTTTACCTCTGTTGGATGGGAACAACAGGCAGTCTTACAGGCAGTATTTCCCCAGGCAAGCACATAGTCCATCCTGTTACTGTCTGAGATCCATCCGAATGGGAATGGGACCACTTGGGCCTCTAGCCTTCCTGCTGGGCAAGCATAACAGTCACTTTCATTTAGGGCACGTACAGAATATTTATTCCATTTCACCCAGGCATTCGTTCCCTTATAGCCTACTTCTATTTGCATGGTGGTGGCAGTGGCCTAGGGGATCTTGTCCTGTGACGTCTACCCTAAATCTAGTCTAGCCAATCTTTTTGACTTAAAGGCTGAAAATATCCAAGTCATTCAAATTATCTATAATCAATAACTTAACTGGGTAAACATGATCCAGATTGTACACATTTCTCCAACCCACATTGTAAGCCCCTGCAATTTGCCAGATTCCTAAAGCAAATAGAGCCCAGTACTAGTACATGATGGTTATTAAGACAGCTCACAGTTTTTAGCATCAATTTCAAGGGGATATGTCCTGGTATGGCAGTTCAAGTTGAGGTGTGTTGCCCTTAACCCATGTGTGATGAGTCCAACCTTGATCTGCACTCTGAACAGCAGTCTCTGTGGTAAGCAAGACAGGTAGGGTCCTTCCCAGGAAGGTTCCAACTTGCTTCCCTTCCAAATCTTGATTAGAACAAACGTAGTCTTCCGGTCAATGGCGACGAACTCAAGAGGGCTTTGGGCCAGGAGGCCTTCTAACCTGAGACATCAAAGTAGAAGAGATACCCAGTACATAGTTCTTAAGAAATTGGTTCCTAGTTTCCATTGTAGGAAGATCTTGAGACATTTGGGGGCCTAGCCCTTGACTGGAATCAAACCTGGGACCCTTCAGTCTACAGGCGACGCTCTATCCACTGAGCAAAACTTGTTAGGGCTTAACATTTCTTTTTATAAACTTCTTATAACTTCCACAGACATTCTTACAACTTTCAAAAACATTTTTACAACTTCCATAAATAGCCACCTTTAGAAACCACCTTCTTTCTCCTTCAAAATGCATAACCATGCCTCAGTCCTTCCATTAAGTATTTCTACTCTAATATTCTTTCTTTCTGTCATACCATCAGCAACTTGTACAGACCTTTTCTTTCTTTTTCCTTTAAAATGTATTAGAATTCTTCACTCTTAGAAACCTTAATTTTTCAATGATAACCAAAAAGTAAATAGCCACTATTTCTTAGATTAACATTTATGAACACACTTTAAATGCACTCTTACTTTCAAGAAAATATACCTTCAACAAAGTACAAGAGACCTTCTGTAATAAAAGCTAAGAGCAGGTGAATTAAAACTTGTCTAGCAATCAATGTTTCATTTTTTTTAATATTCTAGATGTTTATTATTTAACCCAGCAATGCTCTAAAGCCTTTAAGTTACCAAAGACTTTGGAAAATTATGTACAGGCATATAAGGCTGGAGAAAAGGCAGGGGGAGGAGGGAGTAGGCATCTAGCCGCTTAAATTTAAACTGCCAGATTTTTTCTTAGAGATAACATGCTAAGGTTACTGCTGTGGCTTCTGTTTCTGGCCCTGCAGACCAGCCCTTCCCCAGGTCACTTGTTTTAAAATTGTGAACATTATGTTAGTTTTCTGTTTTTGCCTTTCTTATTTTTATGTGCATAGATCTTCTGAGCCTCTTTTAACAGCTTTTCTGCATGTCTATCTTTCTAGTCCTCTACCTTTGCAGAGTTCTTGAAATGTCAGGCCAACTATTGGTGACAAAAGATAATTTTTAATATTTCTTGGCCCGACAGTTCCTCAGGGTCTGGCCCAGAGTACTTTCTCATTTGATCTTGTAGTCTTTGGTAAAATTTGGAAGGTCCTTCTTTGCCTTGTGAGTATTGAAGGCTTTATTTAGGTTCTGAGTCCCACTGGGGCTCCCGGGTTTGGAAATCTTACATCTGCTAGAAGCACACCAGGGCCACCCTGGTGCTCCCTTTCCCAGATAGCCACAGCTGACTTTCAAATCACTCCTTCTTCTTTTAGTCTAGCTAAGTTAGCTGAGCCACATGGGTCTTCCAGCAGATGTTTTAACTTTCTTTTTTTCTACTGCTCCAACTCCTTTTGCAGCCTAGAAAAGCTGGTTTCTGGTGGTACAGTGGCCTAATGGAGGTTGAAGCCTTTTCAAGATAGCTCTCCTCCTGAGGGGGAGGCTGGGATTGTAAATCGCCATCTTGGCTATTCCCTCAGATCGTCCCCCTGGTTGCATAGGGAGGGGAAGGCATAAAGAAAGAAATCTCACTAGCTAAGAGTTTCCAGAGGGCTGACACCTTGACAGGAAGAGCAAGGAGTCCCCAAGAATAAGGATTCTTGGCAGCTGCTGGGACATTCCTGCAATCTCTGTCATGTGTTCAGCCTCACCACACACAACTGGGCTTCCTCTGAAGCGGGACTTGACTCATATTTATACAAATTAAACAACAAAGAGACATAAAACATCAACAAACACTCTCATATAGGCACGCACAACACTAAACGTTCACACCAAGACGATATCTTCTCTTTCTGGTTTGGGGCACTGCCTCTCCCCAGAATCTCAGCATTCTCCCCAATAGATTATTTTTGGAGACTGTATCCCTAGGCCTAGAATTTCTGTTTCCCATCCTCAGCAGGTCCCTTATGACTATGTACTCAACCCCCCATGTTGGAGGTTTTTTGTACTCCCAGAGATCTGCTTCGTCCCTCTCTGGCTGCTTCCATCACAGGAGAATGGAACCACAGATCAGAACTCCGCACTCGATTTATGTCCAAGACACATCCCAGTCACATATGCCTGACCTCTGAGGATACCCAATCACCAAAGTAGTACTCAGTCCATTTCCCACCTTGGCTCATGCATGAGGTTACCTGATTGGCGTGGGTCTTGCTTGGGCCCTTCACGCATTGCTTGCTGACTCTCAATCCCAAGCTCATAGTCAGCTCAGGGGTCATAGCTGTCCTTCCTTACTGAGGCTGCCGCAACTTGGCAGTGGGGTGCACCTCCTCAGGAGAGGGGTCCAATTTCCCTGTGACAACAAACGGTATCCTGGACATGCCCCCAAATTGTAAGAAATAAGGCAAGCTCCCCCCCACCCCCCAATTCAAGGGTCCTGGTAGAACTCAAAACATATTCGGGAGCCAGACAGCAAGGCAAATACCTTTACTTCTATGTAGAAGGGTGCAAACACATGGTCTGGAAGCATGTGAATGCTGAGCAGTTTTATAATCCCTGCTCAGCTTTATAATCCCTGAATCATGTGACCTGTCCCTCACTCTTTTTTAAAAAAAATCTTTATTGTTCAGATTATTACAGATGTCCCTCCCTTTTACCCCCATAGTTCCCCTCCACCCGGTTCCCACCCCACTCCAGGCCCTTGCCACCCCACTGTCCTCATACTTAGGTACTGCATGCATGCATATAAGATCCTTGTCCAATCCCTTCCCACACCCCCCACACCCCCTTCCCCCCAAGATTGTCAGTCCACTCCATTTCCATACCCCTGATTCTATTACATTCACCAGTCCATTCTGTTCATCAGATCCCCCATTCATTTGAGTTTTAGATTCACTTGTTGATAGATATGCACATGTTGTCATTTTGTTGTTCATAATTTTTTATCTTTACTTTTTTCTTCTTCTTCCTCTTCTTAAAGAATACCCTTCAGCATTTCATATAACACTGGTTTGGTGGTGATGAACTCCTTTAGCTTTTTCTTGTCTGTGAAGCTGTTTATCTGACCTTCAATTCTGAATGATAGCTTTGCTGGGTAGAGTAATCTTGGTTGTAGGTTCCTGCTATTCATCACTTTGAATATTTCTTGCCACTGCCTTCTGGCTGCATAGTTTCTGTTGAGAAATCAGCTGACAGTTGTATGGGTACACCCTTGTAGGTAACTATTTTCCTCTTGCTGCTTTTAAGATTCTCTCTTTGTCTTTTACCCTTGGAATTTTAATTATGATGTGTATTGGTTCTGGATGATAGTTATTATGTATTTTAGTTGTAATTTTGATGTAGTTGTGGGAGGCAGCAAGTACAGGTGTTTACTTATGCTGCCATCTTGGTTCTCTCCCTATCCCTCACTCTTGATTGGAGCTCAGGTGTACAGTCTTTTGTGATTGGCTAATTCAAACGGAGGGGTTGGCCTTTGCCATTTCAAGATGGTGGCCCCCAGGGGAGCTGCAGGTCATGCAGCCAACATGGCTGCTGCCAAGTCTCGCAGTCCAAAATGGCGGCTGTCTAAACTGCTTTTTGACAGAAAAGATGACTTGTTTATTCTCATAATAACTAACTAAATGTATCAAATAAGAATATAAAAGTTTAAAAGATGATTCAACTGAAATTAGTTCATCAACATATAACAGGAAAAGAAATATATAGTATCAGTGCTTTAACAAAATTACACATATATTTTTCATACAGAAGACCAGACCCCACATCATGACTCAAAGTGTCATCAAAGAGAGCAAGAATTCTCTCTTTCTGCTCTGCCTTAATTTATCACATACATATATAATCAAAGATAGCTGGTAGAGTACTAGCCATTACATTTATATTCCAACCAGCAGAAAAGTGAGGAAAGGAAAAGGGATTTGCATTATCTTTTTAAGGGGTCTTGCAATAAGTTCCATGCAACTTTTCTCCTTAAATCATAGACACCAGAACATAGCCACATGGTCCTGCATAATTATAATATAGGCTGGGTCATTAGACTTTAATCTTAGAAGCAATGTGTTAATCTGAAAATTAGGTTTGGGTCCTTAAGGAAGAGTGGAAGGACAGACTGGATAACTAGCTGGTACAAAAAGAATTAGTGCCTTACTTCTTTTTTATGCAGCTGTTAAATAGTAAAACCTGATTTTGAAGATAGGTGTGTCTGAAATCAGATGCTATTTTCTTAACAACAAAAGTAGTTCTGGTTTCTAGCCAGGGTCGGGAAATCTGGAAAGAATGTAATGCTAAACTTAATGCAAAGAAAACACCTGCAAAATTCAAATGTTTGTTGAACGTACTAGAGAATTGAGGTTCAAGGCAGCTACATTCTCAGAAATCTAAGGAAAGAGATGCCTCCACAAATAGATGGGACATGAACACTGGATCATCTGTGGCGTCAAGAATCACACAAGACTACTTTTCAAGCAGGAAAGAATATTCATCCAGGACATGCTCATGGAACTCTGAGTATGTGAGTTCCTGTGTTTCCTCTTGCAACAAAGAGGAAAGATAAGAATGTTGCCCAGCTTCTCCCAGTACGATGTCTGAGAGCAGGATCTGAATTTTGCACTATTATTGAATAGCTTGCTTTTGAGGATATGTATATATTCAATGAAGTTCTAAGCTAAAAAACAAAACAAAACAAACAAACAAACAAACAAAAAAAACAAAAACTAAATTAAAGGGCACATATTTTTTCATGGTAGTTTTTACATATCTTTTTTCAAAATGATATTACCCCAGGATTACTTTTGAAAAACCAAACGGTGCAGCTGAATCTTCTTATTGAATTTTCTCAAAAACATGTTTCAAGTATCCCATGAGCTATGTGATGAGAGGAGGTGTCATATAGAGTGTCATTCTAATTCATATTATACTCTGGCATATTTAACATGTGCAAAAGCTTCAATGTAGAGATTAGAAGAAAAGGACAGCTATGTTTTTACCTCTCGTCCTCAAATACAAAAACAACACAAAAACAACATAAACACAGTTTCCCTTTTTTTCTCACATGTCTGTGGTAATTTTCAAATGCGAAGGTCATATAACTAATATATTCATTTATGTTTTCAACTTGAAAAAGAAGAAAAAAATTTAAATGACCTTGACAGTATGGGCAGTAATATGTGTCTTTCACTTGTGTGTAAAATCTGTTGGGTTCCACTATGTATATAAAAATATATCTTTTTTTATATTCTCCCACTTTTTTCATGTAATTGTCTTTACCTAGAAAGCCTTCCTCTGTTACTAGATGGCAAAATTCTATCATCAAGATCCTATAAAAATCCACAAAGTCTTGAGCCTCACTGTTGCAATTTTTATGCATATTCTTCCTTCCCACTTAAAAAAAAAAATCTTTATTGTTGAAAGTATTACAGATATTCCCTTTTTTTTCCCATTGATCCCCTCTATCCTGGACCCACTCCTCCCCCCAGGCCTTCACCACACTATTGTCTGTATCCATGGGTTATGCATACATGCATATAAGTTCCCTGGTTAATCTATCCATGCCCACCTCCCCCACCCCACCTTCTCTCTGAGATTTGACAGTCTGTTCTATGTTTCCATGCCTCTGGTTCTATTTTATTTATCAATTTATTTTGTTCATTAGATCTACATATAGTGAGATCATGTGGTAAACATCTTTCTCTGACTGAGTTATTTCACTTAGCATAATGCTCTCCAGGTCCCTCTATGCTATCTCAAAGGATAAGAAATCCTTCCTTTTTATAGCTGCATAGTATTCCATGGTATAAATGTACCACAGCTTTTTACCCACTCATCTACTTATGGGTACTTGGGGTGTTTCCAGATCTTAGCTATTGTAAATTGTGCAGCTATGAACATAAGGGTGCATATATTCTTTCAAATTGGTAAAAATGTGTCTTTAATAGACTCATTTTCATACACACTGACTCACTGTCTATAGTGATCAACATTAATGTTTTATTCATTAAGTATATCTCATTTTTATTCAAATCAGATTTTATTAAATAATGTTTTGTTTTCCCAAATGTTGCACAATGATAACTTCATTATATCTTGGAATAGGCTAGATATGTTGGTATATTCTACCTCAAAATAAATTATCTCACCTTTATAAATTACTAGTGACCCAGTGCATGGATTAGTGCACATTGAAAGGAAATTAATTAGAAGAAATATTTTAATACCATTTATTTTTAAATGGCCAGTGTCTGCCCCTGATGGTCAGTGCATGTCATAGCTACTGGTTGGACGGTCAGATGAACACTTAGGCTTTTATATATATACTAGAGGCCCGGTGCATGAAATTCATGCACGGGGGAGTGAGTGAGTCCCTCAGCCCAGCCTGCACCCTCTCCAATCTGGGACCCCTTGAGGAATGTCCGACTGCCCTCTCACAATCCAGGACTGCTGGCTCCCAACTGCTCACCTGCCTGCCTTTCTGATTGCCCCTAACCACTTCTGCCTGCCAGCCTGATCACCCCCTAACCACTCCCCTGCCAGCCTGTTTGCCCCTAACTGCCCTCCCCTTCAGGCCTGGTCACCCCTAACTGCCCTCCCCTGCAGGCCTGGTCACCCCTAACTGCCCTCCCCTGCAGGCCTGGTCACCCCTAACTGCCCTCCCCTTCAGGCCTGGTCCTCCCCCCCCAACTGCTCTCCCCTGCAGGCCTGGGTCCCCCCCAACTGCCCTCCCCAGCAGGCTTGATTGCCCCCAACTGCCCTCCCTTGCAGGCCTGGTCCCTCCCAACTGCCCTCCCCTGCTGGCCATCTTATGGTGGCCATCTTGTGTCCACATGGGGGCAGGATCTTTGACCACATTGGGGCAGCCACCTTGTGTGTTGGAGTGATGATCAATCTGCATTTTACTCTTTTATTAGATAGGATGGAGGTCTGGTACATGGGTGGGGGCCAGCTGGTTCGCCCTGAAGGGTATCCCGGATCAGAGTGGGGGTTCCCTTGGGGCATGGGGTGGCCTGGGCGAGGGGCCTGTGGTGGTTTGCAGGCCAGCCATGCCCCCTGGCGACCCAAGCGGAGGCCCTGGTATCTGGGGTTTATTTATCTTCTACAATTGAAACTTTGTAGCCTGGAGCGGAGCCAAGCCTTCTGCATGCTCCGTGGCGGCAGCCATTTTTTGGGGGGATTTATGTATCTTCTATAATTGAAACTTTGTAGCCTTAAGCAGAGGACTGGGCCGGCCAGGGTGTGCGGAAAGCTTGGCTTCCTTCATCGCCGGGGCAACCCTAGCCTCCTGCTCTTTCCAGCTTCGTGGCTGCCGCCATTTCTGTTTGGATTTATGTATCTTCTGTCATTGAAACTTTGTAGCCTTGAGTGGAGGCCTAGGCTGGCAAGGGCAGGCAGAAAGCTTGGCTTCCTCCATTGCCGGGGAAACCCAAGCCTCCCTCCTGCTCTCTGTGGCCATAGCCATCTTGGTTGGGTTTATTTGCATATTTGCTCCTTATTGGCTGGTGGGCTTGGCTGGTGGGCTTGGCTGGTGGGTGTAGCGGAGTGATGGTTAATTTGCATATTACTCTTTTATTAGATAGGACTAGAGTCCTGGTGCATAAAATTCAGGCACAGGTGGGTCCCCTCAGCCCAGCCTGCACCGTCTCCAATCCAGGACCCCTCAGGGGATGTCTGACTGCCAGTTTAGGGCTGATCTAAACCAGCAGTCAGATATCCCTCTCACAATCCGGGACCACTGGCTCCTAACTGATCACCTGTCTGCCTGCCTGATCACACTAACTGCTCCCCCTGCTGGCCTGGTCACCCCCAAATCCTTCCACTGCAGGCGTAGTCACCCCCAACTGCCCCCCGATGCCAGTCTGATCACCCCCAAGTGCCCCCCCTGTGGGCCTGGTCGCCCCATGCATCCTGCTGCTCCGTCGTTTGGTTGCCCCTCACTAATCCTGTTGCCGGCCTGGTTGCCCCACACAGCCTGTTCAGTCATCCACACAGTTGTTTCGGATGCGAGGGTCGTTTAGCCTTTTATATATATAGGTAGACTGCAAGAACCTAATGCTACATTGGTTATGTGATCTGCCTGAAGTTAGCAGATCAAACAATTATAACATTTTAAGAAACCGTAAATGATATGGTGATTACTCTTTATATAATTACTATAAAAACATTTAACCTTTGGCTTTAATATTGAGGAAGAATTTATATTAAAAATGTTTAATTAAGTGCTGAATAATTCAATCATACTGTGTTCAAACACTCCCATTATACTCTATCAAATGTTATTATATATACAGATTTAAGTATATGCTGTATTAGTAAAGATTATATTTTTAACATATATGGATACCTCATAGACATTTCAAGTTTAATAGTTTAGATTTGGAAAAGTGACTTGATGCTACCTCATATTTAATGAAGTTGATTCATTCAGATAGTCATTTCTTGGATTCATTGTCCATTTAATCACCATATTAAGAGAAAATTACTATATAAACTATAGATCTGCAATGAAATATAAATTAGTGGCAGCTAGATATTTTAAAACACATTTTCTGATGCACAGAAATGTACCAAGGGTGTATCAATTCCTGGAGTAATCTACCCAATTCTTTTGTCCCAGAGTGCACCGAGCTAGGACCAAGAAAGCTGATAGAGCAGGTCTCTCTGCATTTCAGGCAGAGAGATCAAAAGCAAAGAATAATGCTTGGCATATTTGAAGAAAAGTAAAGAGGCTGTGTGGCTGAAGCAGGGTGAGGAAGGAGTCTGGTAAAAAATTGCTGATGGAGAGGTTAAGCAGGGTCCTGGAGGCCATAATAAGGTCCTATAACCTTAGACAACTTGTCCAAAGAAACAAAACCTTAGTATTTGATGTACAATGTGGAGATAATACAATAACCTACTTTTTTTTCAGATGGTTGAGAGTGTTAATGATATAATCCATAGAAAGTCCTTAGCATAGAAGCTACCATGCTCAATAAATGTGCAGTCATAAATATTACTTGTCAATAATTACCCTTATTTTATTTATTTGTGTATGTATTTATTTTCTTATCATGATTTTTCAAATCAAGACCATAAAAGAATTTTTAAATTAATGAATTAATTCATTTTAACTAGGCTATGGAGTATGACTTAAATGGCATATAGATTATTTATTCCTTAAAATTCTATCATATATCACCCAAATAAAACATCTTAAATTGGTATAATTTCTGGATATAATTATTTGCAAATTCAAATATATTTCAGTTTCTTCTAAGGCAATTTATGTAATTATCCTCACAGATTAATTTTGATAATTACTATTTTCTTAACTTCATTAATTCCTTCAGGCTTGCTACATTTATTAGCATGGAGCTGTAAGTTAATTGTTGAAAATCACATTCATATATATAGTTATAATCTTTTTTACATGCCTAAGTCACATGTTTATGAATATTTTTATTGTTTTTTCTGGATGAAATTTATCCATTACCATATCTACATTTTGAGTGTATTTATATGTTTATAATTATCTTTCTCAGTTTTTGTCTTGATAGTTTGATTATACCATAATTTATTTATCCTCCTTACTCTAAAGACAGTTTATTCTTTGTTTATTTTGCCTAGCTTTGTGGATTTGATGTTTAGTTGATTACTTTCAACTTGTGTTCTTTAAAAATAAAATCATTTTTTCCCCATGATTCTGCTGTGAGGTACCTTTGGAAGAACTGGCATGACTTTTTGTAGACAACATGCACATTTATAATTCTTTTTCTACCGTGTTTCCCCGAAAATAAAACATCCTCCGAAAATAAGACCTACTTACAGGTTTCCTTCTGAGTGAAATATAAGGCATCCCCCGAAAATAAGGCCCCCAGGCTCTGTCTCAGAATGAAAATTAATTTACCGTAAACTGGTCTCTAGGGCCGCCCCGACTGGCGTCTAGCAACCAGTGACGTTACGTGGAGTCCTGACGTCACTGCTGTGTGGAGGCTGAGAGGAGGAGTGAGCGGTGAGCGCGGGGCGGGAGAGAGGAGGAGACTTTCGCAGATGTGTGTAGAAGAACAGGAGGATTAGAGCAGACGGGACGCAGCGAAAGTGGTGAGTGCTGGTCTGTCTCTGGTGACACTACCTGATGCTCACGGCCACCTTCATGATGACTGAAGGTTCTCAGTCAGTGGCAGACCCTGCTCCAGCCCAGATCCAGGCCCCAGCAAGCCCAGTGACAGTCCCCAGGCAGGTCCCACGGGGTAAATGTCTGATAAAGGGGTAGGGGGAATGTCTGGTGAAGGTGTTCAGTAGCACAGGGGTGGGAGGAGGGGGATCACTTAAAATGACACAGGAGGATCAGAGGGGGCAATCAAAATGACACAGGAGGATCAAAAGGGTTTACTAAAATGGTAATGCCCCCTCTGATTCTCCTGTGCCATTTTGATTCCCCCCTCTGATCCCCCCCCTGTGTCATTTTGAGTGACCCCATTCCCCCCACCTTGATACCCCAATTCCTTTTTTTTTTACCCCTAGAAATGAGTGCAAAAAGAAAAAGCTACTCTGTGGAGTACAAGAAAGGAATCGTGGAAGACTCTTGGGGCCAAAATCTTACTGCTTTCTGCAAAGAGAAGATGTTGAGTATCCGATTGGTCCGAAAATAGCGAGCAGAGTATGGTAACCTCATTGAACAAGTGGACAAGGGAAATGCTAAAAAGCGCAAGTGTGGATCAGGTCAGCAACCATTATTTTCCGAGCTGGAAGACCTGATCTGCGAATGGGTTGACAGGAGAGCAAAGGCTTTGGTTGTGAATAGGGCTCAGATTCAAGAATTTGTCCTTGCAATGGCACCACAGTTTGACATAGCCCCCGAAGACTTCAAAGCATCACAACACTGGCTGGATAATTTCCTTCAGCGAAGTGAACTGTCTTTAAGAAGATCTACAACATTGTTTAGGTTGGAAGATACTCAAGTTATTAAGCGAGCACTTGCTTAATAAGTCCTTTATTGATGATGCTGACTTCTCTAAATACAATCTTTCCAACATGATTGCTATGGATGAAACTGCAGTGTTTATGGGCCAATCATCTCAAACAACAATTGAACAGCGGGGTGCCTCCTTAGCATACATTCCCTCCACTGCTTACGAAAGTGCACGTGTTTCCTGTATTTTGGCAATTTGTCTGGATGGCACTAAAATCCCACCTTTAATCATTTCTAAGGGCAAGAAGGAAAAGATTGAACGTGTTTTGGGCATTTTTATCCTTGAAACTGAAAAAGCCTGGGCCACACAAGCAGTTATAAGGAAGTGGGTCGATTTAATGCTGCCGCTTATTATGCGAGGGAGCCAAAGAGGTCTGCTAGTCTGGGATGCAGCCAGCACTCAGTGCGCTAAAGACATGAAGACATTTCTTCACGAAAGAAAAATAGATCAGATAATGATTCCCGCAGGAATGACGGCCTATCTCCAGACTCTTGATATTGCAATAAACAAGCCATTCAAAGACAATTTGCGCATGTAAATTAATGACTACATTGAAAATAGAATGGAGAGAAATCAGCGTGGAAACTTTGTGAAACCTAAACTGCAAGGAGTTGTGACTTGGGTGAAGAATTCATGGGAGAAAATCACTGGCAGTTGCATTGCAATTGCACTGCGAGCAGGCTACCTTGACAAGAAGTACTCATTTAAAGACAGTGCTATTGCTAAACATGAGATATTTGGTCCACTGATTCTGAAAGAAATGGAGTCACAAGAAATTCACCAGGAAATTCAGGAATTGGATTGTTATGATGATGTTCCAGAAGATGATGGCATGATTGTCATTGAATAAATGAGTAAATTCTTGATACTGTAGGATTCACAGTTTGTCTGGTTTGTGTTGACAACTACTGTACTACCGTACCGTATACAGGTAATAAATTTCCTTTATTTTCATTTAACAATAAATGTGTACCGTATTCTTGGAAATTTGTCTTGGAAATGACTTGATTTCCCATTTGCCTCTAAATACACTCTTCATGGAAAAATAAGACATCCCCTGAAAATAAGACCTAGCGCGTCTTTGGGAGCAAAAATTAATATAAGACACTGTCTTATTTTCGGGGAAACAGGGGTAGTGGCTTTTAGTTGCAATTTTGTTTCTTTCTGTTCAGTGTCAAGTGAAATTGGTCACTTTAATTAAGCAGTTTGATTTTTCTTTGCTGCTTAAAGTTTTGTTTATCATTTCCAAACTTTTGCATAATGATAAAAGGAAGTGACTAATGTAATTCTCTCATAGGATTCCATGTAAAAAAGGAAAAGTGGAAAACATACTCAGTGTAAAATAGATCAGAAGTATATCAACAGTCATAGTGCTCCATCTCCTCATAAGCACGGGCAATCTTTTTTCTTTCTTTTTTTTTTTTGATAAATTGGGTTTTTCAGATTTGAATGCTAATATGGACTTTAGCATGCTGGCTATTTTTTAGTAATCAACACCTGTGGAAGCGAAGGTGGAAAGCAGGATTGAAGAAGGTGAACTGTGATGCAGGCTCAACACACTTTAAGCAATTCCATGAGGCATGTGATCTATCCTAGAAGTTCTGTAGGTGCTAAAGATGACTGGCCTGGTAAAATCTCCTCCGTGAATTGTTAGAAGTGAGTCACTGTAGGAAGTGTGAGCCCTTAGGAAAGGCTGTTTTCTGAAGCCGAGGTGACCCAAGTGTCTGACAGCTGGAGGTTGTGCAGGAACCTGCTGCAACTGCTTCCCCAAAGGGCATATGGGAGGTGCAGCTCAGGGTGTACCACACTTGGAATGTTTTGTTAACAAATTTTATATATGTTTTATTTTCATCTGATTTTTCATCTGAATATTATGACTATACTAGAGCCCTGGCGCACGAAATTCATGCGTGGGTATGGTCCCTAGGCCTGGCCTGCAATCAGGGCCATCTTCCCCAGCTGCCCGTAGTTGGCCCAATGCCCCGCTGCCACCCATCCCCAGTTCCCCGTTCACCATCAGGTGATCGGTGCCTGACAGCCCGAGGAAGGGACCGAGAGGTCGGCTGTTCCCATCCACTCGCCAGCCCCACCCCCGCCATGGGTGGCCATCAGGCGATTGGAGCCTGCTGGCCAGGGAAAGTGACCAAGAGGTGGTCAGTGTGTCTCATAGTGTCTGGTCCAGCATTTGTTCTGCCATTAGGGTCAATTTGCATATTACCCTTTTATTATATAGGATAGAGGCCTGGTGCTCAGGTGAGGGCCAGTTGGCCTGCCCTGAAGGCGGCCCTGGATCAGGGTGGAGGGTCCCAGCTGGGGAGTGGGGCCAGCCTGGGCTTGGGGCTGCCCGAGGGTTTGCAGGCTGGCCACGCCCCTGATCAGGGTGGGGGTCCCTGCTGGGAGGCAAGGCCATCCTGGGCGAGGGGCTGCTGGGGGTTTGTAGGCCGGCAATAACCCCTGTTTGTTAGGAAGGATGTCCGGAATGACATCCAGAAGACGTCTGATCTATCCAGTCTAATTAGCATATTATCCTGTTATTAATATAGATAGAATTTTAGCATATATTTACTTTTCTAATCTTTTCTACACTTATTCATAGTATTTTTAATAACAAGATTTTGAACCTTAATTTAAATTTATCTATTAGTTGACTCATTAAATTGTCAAAAAATTTTGAAAAGACATACAGTATAACTTTTGGGCTACTGCTTAATTAAATACCACTATAATATTCACACATGAATAACAACTACTCTGAAAATACACTTTCTTTTTTCACTGTCTTCTGCCATTTAATATTGCACAGGCATATTTATTTGTAATTAGAAACTTTAACTATTTACTTACATTTAAATTTGAAAATGTTTCAAATCCTATATAAAATAATCAATTATTTTTGCTTGATCTCTGATAATAGACAAAGGAAGAATCATGGTAAAATTTATATTTTTATAGTTATCACCCTGCCTTTAATTTTGAGATTATATTAGGAGGAGAACGAATGGATCCAAAAAGAAAAACAAAGACAAAAACAAAAAAACACCACGAAGATGATTCTCGGTTTTATGAAAGGGACATTGATAGACAAAGGTAAACAGGACAAATAATATGAAGAAAATGTAAAATCAGGTTTATTTAAAAATTGAGGTTGGGGAGCTATGAACCATCATAATTAAGATACATAATAGGCTGTTGCGTCTAGAGCCCAAAAAGTTGTTCTGTAATTGAAAAATAATGATAGTCATTAGTAATTCAAGATGTATTGGGTCTCTTGAAGACTAAACAGTTTAAGAAAGAAAGAAATTAGGATAGAAGTTTAAAGCATACCAAGAAAACACAAAATATATAGAGGAGTAGAAAGTATGAGCCCTTAGGAAAGGAGAACAAGAAGTGGAGAATAAGAAGGCATTATGAAAGATTTTGGAAGACTGGGAGAATGTTTAAATACAGAAGTTTACCTCTGAGGACTGCTTTGGCCACTGCCTGTGAATTTTGACAGGTATGTTTATAGTACCAGTTATCTATATTCTAGTGTTCCTTGTGATTTTCATTTTGACCCTTTGTTTACTTAGTAAGTAGTGTGATTTTTAATTTCCAAATATTCTATTACTATTGGTTTCTAATTAAATAACTTGTGGCCAGTGAACATGCTCTGTATGACTTTGACCTCTTGAAATGTATTTAATACTATTTTATGGCCCAGCATATGGTCAATTATTATTCAGTGCTATTCACATGTGAGAAAAATATAGTATTCTGCTGTTACCTGCCTCTTTATGATATAAATATCTACAAGGTCAACTTAATTGATACTGTTGTTCAATTCTATATCCTTATTGTTTTTTTATCTACTTGTTCTATCAATAACTTAGAAATAGATGTTAAAACCTTCAACTCTAATTGTGGATTTGTAGCTTTCTGTAAATTTTTTGCTTTGTGTATTTGAAACTTTGCTATTAGGTGTTACTGACTTTATATTGTTATCATTATCATCAATATTATTATTATTGTTATTAGGTGTTAATAGGCACTTATACTTATTAACAATGTAATATGAATGCATTAGGAAGTTTGAGAAGTATTAATTGCCTACCTAAAAATGCAATAAAATACGCGTAATAACAAAAATGCTGTTTAAAAAGGGGATGAGAATTAAAAATGAAGTTTATTTGAAGTTCCCATTACTACATTTTTAAGTTTATTGTAATTAACTTTATTTAATTCTCAACAATTTGCAATTTAAACTTAGAGTGAGAAAATTAAGCTAAGGTGGTTGGAATAGTCAGAACTTCAAGAACAAAAACAAATAAATTACTTTCAATGTTAGAAGAGAAGAATTCAAAGGTCACCTACTGAAACCTTGAATGTGTATACAGTTTTCTTGAATTTTTCCACATGGACCACAGTATTTTCTTTTTGGAGTCTTCTAAGACATTGACCATTCATCTATTTATGTTCAAATTTAAAAAATGATTTTGCTTGTTTAATATTCATTTTTTATTTAGTGGATTTATCCATCATTATCACTCTCTTTTTTGAAAACATATTTCTCTTGTATTAACAAGGATTTTGGAAGAAATGGAGGCTAATTAATGTGTTCAACCTGCCACAATCAACTGCCAGGTCAACAAATATGATTTTCATGAACTTCTCTATTTGTGTTATTGCTACCTGTGCTGCTGCTGCTGCTATTTCTAGTTCTCATTTGTGTGGACCTTTTATCATAGGGTTTGGCATATATTAGGCCCAAAGTCCTAAATAGGAGGACAAAATCCAGGTCTCATGGGATCACCAAAAAGGAGTACATTCTGATACTGGAAGAACAGAAAGGGTTTTATGTAAACTGGTCATTACATATGAAGAATTATTAGAGGAAAGAAAGAATATAGGATATATAGAAAATATTTTTATATAAATTATAGAGCACTATCAATAAAGTCATATGTTTGCAAAAGTGCATAATGTTCTCAACCAGCTATTGTTTACATTTTTATTTCTTTTAAGTGACCAGATGTTTTGGCTTTTTGAAAACTAGATTTAAATTTTTAAAACTAAGGAAGCATGTGGTAGGATTCTTAAAATTCCCAATTGTGTTGTACAGTTCCTTCCACATAGTATGTTCTTAAAAGTTGAGTTAAAAGAAGGTATGCCATACTGGTTTAGATCATGGACACTGCAGCTAGATTGTTTACACTTAAACCATAGTTCCACCATTTATTAGCTCTGTGATCTTGTAAAATATTACTTAATGAAGTTGCTTCTTGTGTCCAACATCTGCATTGGGTTTAGGGTTTTGGTAAGGTTTAAATTAGTTAATGAACGTAAATGACTCTGAACAGTGATAGTGTTTACTAGCACTTAGAAAACACTAAGTTATTGTCATTATACTACTATTACATTATCATTATTTTTATTGACTAGAGGCCCAGTGCATGAAATTTGTGCACTGGGTGGGGGGTGGGTGTCCCTCAGCCTGGCCTGTGCCCTCTCACAGTCTGGGAGTCCCACCCACCTGACCAGGGCTCCGTGATGGATTACCCCCACAGAGGGAGGTCCAGGCTACCCCCCCCCCCCCACAGCACTGCTGCGGGGTAGCCTGGGCCTCCCTCTTTGGGCCAATCATGGAGCACCCTGATTGATTACCCTGCTGGTCAGTGGCCTGGGCCTGCCTCTGCGGGGCAATCATGGGGCAATGGCTGGGCCCCTGACCTATCGCATCGCACCCGCCTTGGCTGGCCTGGTGCCAGTGGATGTCATAGCATGATCTTCTGGATGGTCATTCCACTGTTTGGCCATTCAGTTGACTTGCATGTTACAGTTTTATTATTATAGGCTAGAGGCCTGGTGCATAAAATTTGTGCATGGGGCGGTGTGTCCCTCAGCCCAGCCTGCACCCTCTCCAATCTGGGACCCCTCGAGGGATGTCTGACTGCCCTTTTAGGCCCGATCCCAGTAGAATTGGGCCTAAATGGGCAGTCTGGCATCCCTCTCACAATTCAGGACTACTGGCTCTCAACTGCTCGCCAACCTGCCTTCCTGATTGCCCCTAACCACTTCTGCCTGCCAGCCTGATCACCCCCTAACCACTCCCCTGCCAGCCTGGTTGTCCCCAACTGATGTCCCCTGTCAGCCTGGTCACCCCCAACTGCCCTCCCCTGCTAGCCTAATCGCCCACAACTGCCCTTCCCTGCCAGCCATCTTGTGGTGACCATCTTGTGGCAGCCATCTTGTGGCAGCCATCTTGTGATGACGTCTTGGTGGTCATCTTGTGAAGACGTTGCATGATGCCACCTAGGCTTTTATTATATAGGATGGGTGTCAAAATCACTTCAGCAAGTATAACTCTGGCTGCATTCATGTAGTTGTTGCACAATTTTAATGAAAGGATATCATCAAATTAAGCTTAATTCTTTCATAATATTAAATCTCTGACTGAGGCTACATCTATGTGTGCTTATTCACCATCCCATGAAAAATGTTTAAAGAGCTATGGATCTTAAATATAATAACAATAATCATCATCTGTCAAATGAACAGTTGTGGGATCATGATTTGAGTGCTCTGATAGAATGCTAATAAAGTAGTCACAAATAATTCTGTCCACTTTTGTACTAAAGAGGATCATATTTAAGGCTCCATTTAATTTGCAAAATGTCAAGGAACATCAAAAGGAGAAATTTATTGCATTAATCTTTAAAAGACATAGAATATAAACCTCATATTAGCCAGAGTTATTAATCAAAATTAACTATTGATTTTGCTCAGTCAGTAAGTCCAAATTTACAAAGAATAGTGGCTATCCACACCTAGACTAAGTAGAAGTATGGATTTTTTTAAAAATCCAAGAATGTTTTACTATTAATATTTCTGCTTATAGAAACTATGGAGTTGTAAAAAAGTTGCATAATAAAATTAAGTTAACTAGTCAACTTTACTATTCACATTAAAAATGACTAATATCAAATTTTTGTTTTAATAACATAAATGAGTCAAATATAGATAGTATCAATCAAAATGAGGACTTACTAAAGATAGGGAAATAAGTTACAATAGCATTTATTAAAAAATACAGGTAAGATATCCAAACTAAAAAACTAGGTTATAGAAATGAGTTAAGGCATTATCAAAGTAGAAGAAATAGAATTGGTCTAAAGATTAAAAATGAAAGGTAATACATTGGTTCTAGTATAACCAAATGAGATCAGTAATCTAGAAAAATCTCTTTTTATAGGTGAGAAAAATCAGAATTGACTAAAGTAGGATCAGAGAGTATAATTTAGAATTAACAAAATTTCTGTCATTAATAATACTTAAAGCATATTTGTTGGTTGTTTTTACGAGATAAAATATGAATAATGTAAACCTCTGGTAAACTAATTTTTCCAATGTCATATTGAAAATATCTATATAGGAAATTACTAAACCTCATAATTGCTTGTCTTAACCTACTTAGCCATGCCTAATGAGGAATTTTGTTTGTTTCAATTTATCATTGTTGAATTTTGCCCCTTTTTTGGCCACAGTTTCTTTATTGTTTTCTAAGCAAAACTAAGCACAATTCAATTGTGCTTTATCTTTGCTGGTTACATGTTTTCATTTGACCTTTAATTATTCAGCAAATGTAATACCTACAGGTAACGGAGTAAAAAATACAACAGACAGTCTTTACACATTTGCTCAAATTTTTAAATGTTTTTATTGATTTCAGAGAGAGGAAAGGAGTGGGAGAGATATAAACATCTATAATGAGAGAGAAACATTTATTGGCTGCCTCCTGCACACCCCCTACAGGGCAAGCCATAACCAGGCATGTGCCCCTACCAGAATCGAATCATGGTTCATGGGTCTATACTCAACCACTGAGCCACACTGGCCAGGCCATTTGCTTAATTTTTGTAAAGAAAAAAAAATTGTCCAAGAGTATGGAAAGTTAAGTATAAAAAATATTAATGGCATGCATATTTATTGATTTTTTTCAACATAATGAACAAGTTGAACATCGAACATATACAAGTATGTCAGCATTTATTCTCTAAACTTCCAATGATAGAAAAAATAATTGTTGAGACCAATACTCAGTACTCCAACCTTAGGTAGGACTATCATGAAAAGGAAGAAAACAACACATTCTAGATTATTTAAAACAACAAATTCACATGTCTCTCTATACATATGAAGACCATAAGAGAAGACCATGAAATCATGAACATGGATTTGAATATTTCTTATGCCTAAAAAAATCATTTGCATTCTATTTCTGTGTCCTCAAGTTTTTGTTGATTTTTCCCTCTCTTAACCTAACAGTCTGATCCTGGAATAGTGTGTCCATTGTTATATAATACTAGAGGCCTGGCACACGAAATTCATTCATGGGTACAGTCCCTAGGCCTGGCCTGCAATCAGAGCCATCTTCCCCGACTGCTGGCAGCTGGCCCTGCCACCTGCTGCCACCCACCCCCAGTTCCCCGATCGCCATCGGACAGTCAGAGCCTGCTGGGGGAAAGGATCGAGAGGTGGGCCAGCAGGCCCCAATTGGGAGATCAGGGCCTGCAGGCGGGGGCAGCTCCTGTGTTGAGTGTCTGTCCCCTGCTAGTCAGTGGGCATCATAGCGACTGGTTGTTTCGCGGTTTGGTTGATTTGCATATTACCCTTTTATTGTATAGGATGTGCTTTTATGAGTTAAAACTATGGGTAGGTGATATAAGTCAGATCTTATTTCATTTTTTTTTCAGGATTAAATCATTTTGCTTAGCCAGGCATGTATTTGAAAATCTCTAGTTAATGAAGACCAAAGTTTTCTAGCCTTATTTAAAGGTAGAGAACAGTATTCTCATGCTAGCCAATTCAAAATTGTTTTCTCTGCTTTACTTTTCTTTTTCTCAGTAACTCTGGTTTATGTACTAGTACTTTAGTTTAAAGTTGGGAATGTCCTTCTGTAAAAAATTAAATATAAAAACATAGAATATATATTTTTAAATATATTTTTATTGATTTCAGAAAGGAAGGAAAGAGAGAGAGAGATAGAAACATCAATGACGAGAGAGAATCATTGATTGGCTGCCTCCTGCAAGCCCCACACTGGTGATCAAGCCCAGAATCCGGGCATGTGCCCTGACTGGGAATCCAACAGTGACCTCCTGGTTCACAGATTGACACTCAACCACTGAGCCACTCTGGCTGAGCTAGAATATAATTTTGGAAGAAACTATAGCAAAATATCTACATTGATTTCATTAGGCTGGGTAAATATTTTGGTAGCCATCTCCAAATTTGAAGATTGTTCAAAATGACTCATAATTTTAAAATATAAAACAATAATGGCAAATTAATCAGTTGTGAATGCTGATCATAACTCATGATGTATTTAAAACATGCATGTTCTCCAAATATAATTAAAGTACATTTTATTTCTCACTAAAAGATTAGCAGCATCTTCTGAGATAAAGATATAAGTAGAAGAGGCTCAGACACAGTTTACTATGGGATTTGGATGGACCGCTGCAATATGTTTAAAGCTATGTTCTTATTCTACAATCTATTTTGTGAGCTCTGTTGAGAACAACGGCCCCCGTAGCCACCCGAGAGAAGCAGAGTTCAGGTCATCTCATCTTTTGCTCTGCCCCAAAGTGCTGAACCCTCTCTTTTGTCTGCACACTCATTCCAATCAGCACAAAGGCACTTTTTATTACTTCTTGAAAAAACACAGCCTCGGAATTTTTGAAATTTTAGATAACCTTATGATCATCATAAAGGGACTTGGAGACATCTGGCCAAGCTCTCTCACAAAAAAAATACTAATTGAACGGAAACGCTGGGCTTTTAAACTTAAGCTCTGTGTGTATTTAAGACTGACCAAGATTAAAGTGGAAAGAGAAGAGGAATAAAGTAGTATGCTTCCATTCACTCATTTCTAGTGCTCCAAGATGAAATTCTCTAAAGATCAGCATTCCAAATTTTGGTGGCCTTTTTTGGTGTGCTATCTCTTTTGGCATTTTGTGATAAAAATGCAGGGGAGAAAAAGACATCTCTCAGATATCCCACTGAGTCCTCTAAGGAAACAGGAAGGTGAAAATTGGAGAGGATGTCAATATGCACACACAAACACACACACACAGTAAACAGTGAAGGAAAGAAAAAGGAAGGAACAAAGGAAGGGAGGAAGAAAAGGAATGAACGAAGACTGACAGAAGAAAGAAAAAGAGAGATAGAGAAAATGAGGTAAATAGATTAGTCTCAAAAGGGAGGAGTAGAATAGGAGGGGAAAATGTAATCACAAAGTAGATAGCAAATCTACTTGTCTCAAATAACTGTATTCTTTATAATCGGTATTTATTAGCTGAAACAGTGTGCCAGATTGCCAGTACTGGCTGAAGTAGTTAAAAGGCATATCTCTGTAAATATTATAGACACAGGTGAAAGAAAACAAGTGAAAAGAGGAATACACAGACCTGAGAATATATAAAATAAAACATAATAAAGCTCCTTTATGATTTTAATATTGGGAAAATGCAGTTTCTCATGTAGTAGGTATTCAAACATGCTAGTTACCTACCTGCTTATTAGGCAGGAAGTTTGTGGCACAGAATTGTTTGTGGGATTTGCTTCCTAAAATTTTAGAATAGCCAATATATTGTTTGGGAGATGTTTTCCTGTATTATTTCCACCAAAATAGTGAAATGGGAAGCAAACCATGAGTAGAATAATATTAGAATTGAACAAGAAATATTTTAATGTCTTATATCCCTTATATAATTACTAGGTTGACTATCACTATATTCAAATTATGTTCTAAATATAAAATATGTACAGTCACAGATCTTCTAAAGAATTCAAATTTTTCTCCAAAATAAGTTTAAAAAGAAATTAAATGACATGAAATCTTTAATTTATATCAAATTATGAAAATTAGAAGACTATTTTATTTATTTTGTATTTAATGAATTATATTGCTATGGATATTTATCTCTTTTGTCATAGAAACTAAAATTCTTCCTTTTTTTTATTGTTTAAAGTATTACATATGTCTCCTTTTTCCCTGATTGACTTCCCCTGCCACTCCCTACCCCCAGGACAAGCCCCCACCGCCCCCGTGTCCGTGTCCATTGGTTATGCTAATATGCATGCATACACGTCCTTTGGTTGATCTCTTACCCCCCAGCCCCTGCCTTGTCTCTGGGGTTGGACTGTCCGTTCAGTGTTTCTTAGTCTCTGGATCTATTTTTGTTCATCAGTTTATGTTGTTCATTATATCCCACATATGAGTGAGATCATGTGATATTTATCTTTCTCTGACTGGCTTATTTGGCTTAGCATAATGCTCTCAGGTCCATTCATGCTGTTGTGAATGCTAGGAGTTACTTCTTTTTCATAGCAGCAGCGTAGTATTCCATTGTGTAGATGTACCACTGTTTTTTAATCCACTCATCTGCTGATGGGCACTTAGACTGTTTCCAAATCTTAGCTATTATAAATTGTGCTGCTATGAACATAGGGGTGCATATGTCCTTTCTGATTGGTGTTTCTGGTTTCTCGGGATATATTCCCAGAAGTGGGATTACTGGGTCGAATGGGAGTTCCATTTTTAATTTTTTGAAGAATCTCCATACTGTTTTCCACAGTGGCTGCACCAGTCTGCATTCCCGCTAGCAGTGCACAATATTCTTATAAAGAATACTAGAGGCCTGGTGCATGAAATTCAGCCAAGCCTGCACCCTCTCCAATCTGGGACCCCTCGGGGGATGTTCAACTGCCATCTGGACCAGCAGTCGGACATCCCTCTCACAATCCTGGACCTCTGGCTCTTAATCGCTCACATGCCTGCCTGCCCCACCAGCCTAATTACCCCTCACTGCCTCTGCATGCGGCCTGATCACCCCTAACTGCCCCACCCTAATGGCCTAGTCACCCCCAACTACCCCCCTTTGCCAGCCTGGTCGCCCCTAACAGCCCTCCCTGCTGGCCTGGTTGCCCCCAACTGCAACCCCTGCTGGCCTGGTCACCACCAACTGCCCCCCTGCTGGCCTGGTTGCCCCCAACTGCCTCCCTTCCAGCCCAGTCACTGCTCCAGCCCCCCCACCGGCCTGGTCACCCCATGCAGCCTGCTTGTTCAGTCGTTTGGTAGTCCCTCAGGCCTGCTGGGTGGCTGGGCAGCCGACATCTGAGGCTTGCCTGCGTCTCGGGCATCAGCTGGGCAGCTGACATCTGAGGCTTGCCTGCATCTCGGGCTGGCCCTGGGCAGCTCGGGGGCTGAGGGTACTGGGTGACTCTAGAGGCAGGTGCATGGAGTGGCCGGAACCGCCTGGAGGTGGGCCCGGCCGTTCTGTGTGCCCGCCCCCCCCAGGGCTGAGGGGACTTGGCGCTGCCATCTTGTGGCTGTGGGCACTGCCATCTTTGAGGGCATGGCAGTCAATTAGCATATTCCCTCTTTATTATATAGGATATGCTGACAATTGCTTTACTTTCAAATACTCTATGATGCAAATATGTTTCACTATAATTTTACATATTCATATCAAACATTTTCTTACAAATACTTAAATAGGCAACTCTAGTTAAAGTTTACTGATATTTAGTAAACCATTCTTCAGTTTTTTAGATAACTTACGAAGACTTACATTTTAGTTTTAAATGACTTTTTACCTCTCCCTCCAATTTTTTTTAAATAGAGTAGAGATTACAGCATGCTGCCATAATATAAAATGTAACTCTAAGGCTATTGCTATGTAATATTTTACAAACAGAAAGAGTTAACTGTTAATTACATTTATATAATATAGTATAAAAAAGTGACTTAAACTGTACTGTCCCCAATTTCACTATTATATTATAAAAATATCATGCTTTCACACATGCTTTGTTAAGTAACCCTTCTGCCTATCATTTCCATTGCTTTTCTCTGCTTCCAGTTCCCCATTCTTTATGAACTAATTAATTTGCATATAATTAATATACATGTTATCTCATTTCAGTGTTAGAAATCGTAGACAGTAAACATCAGAAAGAATGCCATGATAATGACCTCTTCTTCCAACTGATCTTAGGTTACTCCAGGTGAGGCCATAGTGCAATCACTGTAGGCATCAATATTGCTTTAATATACTCTTTTCCTAGGCATAGGCAGTTCTGATGGCTTCCAGTTGGTCTTTCCCAGCAAAGACCTTCACTCCACAGGTCAGGGAACCAAGGTGGGGTTCTGCCAGCTGCTAAATATGTCTGTTCCAATTGAGCATCCTGGCACTGGGGAATTGACCATAAGATGGACCTACTGTGAGATGAATCTCACTTCCATAAGCCTCAACCCTGACTGGAGGGCTACAGGAATATTTTTGTTTCCCTGGAATTAGTGTCAGTTAAGAGCCAGTATCCAATAATCTCTGAAAATCTAATTATTTCTGTTTCCCCAGTGTACAGTTACCCTAGTAAAAGGTCCCATTTGGGGAAAGCTTGAAGAAAGATTAGCAGTATAAACTTTTAAAATTTTAGTAGTATACTGGGTCTTTCAACAAGGGGACCTGGCACCCCCTTTATTCCAGGGGTTCTGTGTCAATAAACCAGCTCAAGTCTGGGAATTGACAGAGGGGTCATGGCTGTCTGTTTTTATTATTCATGTTAGAATACATAGCTATAGTAATCAATACAGTGTTGTACCAGCATAAGGATCAATATATAGATCAATGGAACTGCATTGAGAGTGCAGAAAGAAACCAGTGATACTGATCAGTTTATTTTCAACAGGGTAACAAGACAATTCAATAGAGAAAGAATAATCTTTTCAACAAATAATGCTGAGAACTTGACATCCACAGAAGAAAGAATGAAGTCAGACAAGATCTCAGAGCATGTGTAAAAATTAACCCATAACTGCTGAAAGACCTAAATATAAGAGTTAAACTATAAAACTTTTAAAATAAAAAATAGGCAAAAATCTTAGTGATCGTTGATTAGGCAATTATTTCTTAGATGTAATACTAAAAGATATGTAACAAAAGAAAATAAATAAACGGAATTTGTCAAAAGTATAGTTTCTGAGCACCAAAGGACCCTATTAAAAATGGAGGGGGGCCGAAACCGGTTTGGCTCAGTGGATAGAGCATAGGCCTACGGACTGAAGGATCCCAGGTTCGATTCCGGTCAAGGGCATGTACCTTGGTTGCGGGCACATCCCCAGTGGGAGGTGTGCAGGAGGCAGCTGATCGATGTTTCTCTCTCATCGATGTTTCTAGCTCTCTATCCCTCTCCCTTCCTCTCTGTAAAATATCAATAAAATATATTAAAAAAAAAAAATGGAGGGGGGATTAGCCAAAGAACTTGTCTACACTGATAAAAGAGAAATATGCAAATTGACCATCACTTCACAACACCCACCAGCCAATCAGGAGTGAGTATGCAAATTAACCGACAAAGATGGAGGCGGCCCCACCCCCAGCCGCTCCAGGCCTCTGAGTAGCATGCATGCAGGCACGGAGCAGCCAGGCAGGGAGGGACGCCTGCTATGAAGGGGAGGGCAGGGAGCAGAGGGAGCTACAGGAGCAGTGCTCCAGCTGAAGCAAAGACGGAAGTCGGCGGCCAGAGCAAAGGCCTGGGTCTCGGGTGCCAGAGGAAAACCAGTGCCAGCAGATAAGGGAAGGAAGGCCTATTGCACGAATCTTCGTGAAATGGGCCTCTAGTATGCATATATGCATTGCCCATGGACACAAACAATAGGGTGATGAAGGCCTAGGGTACTGGTCTTTCCCAGCATAGCCTTCACTCCACAGGGTGGGGCATCAATCTGGTGGAGGAGGGCAGTGGGGGGAAAGAAGGGATATATGTGATACTCTCAACCATAAACTTTAAAAAATAGAAGCTGTATCTTATTTGGTAAAAAAAAAAAAAAAAAAAATGTGAAAGCCCACACTACAAAATGGGACAAAATAATTGAGTCACATATTTGGGACATGTATTCTGAATATATGAAGAACTCTTACAATTTAATAATAAAATTGTAACAGATAACCTAATTAAAATATCAGCAAAGGATATGAGTGGATATTTCTCCAAGAAAAATATTCATATGATCAATAAGCACATAGAGAAATGCTCAACATTATTAGTTATTAGGAAAATTATATACAAAATCACACCTACTAGGATAGCTAAAATAAAATTAAAATGACAAACACTAGTAAGTGCAGCCATGATGTGGAGAAACCCAAACCCTCCTTCATTGCGATTAGTAATGTAAAATGGTATAGTTACTTTCATAAACAGTGTATCAGTTCCTCAAGAAGTTAAACATAGAATTATCATATAACTCAGCAATTTCACTCCATGGTATACACCTAAGATATTTGAAAATATGCATCTACACAAAAACCTGTACAGAGATATTCAAAGCAGCATGACTAATAATAGCCAAAAGTGGAAATAACCCAAATGTTCATTTATTGATTAATGAATAACAAAATATAATATATTCATATGATGATTTAATATGCAGCAAGAAGGGAATGAAGTACTATTACATGCTACAATTTGCAAGAACCTTGAAAACATGTGAAATAAATTCAAATTTAAAAGGCCATATATGCCATAATTCCATTTATCGGAAATGTCTATAATGGATAAATCTACATAAATAGAAAGTAGATTAGTGGTTGCCAGAGAATGGAGGCCGGAAGGTATTTGAACTCACTGCTAATAGGTATGAAGTTCCTTTTTGGATTGATAGAAATGCGTTGGAAAGAGTGGTGAGTTTTGTATATTTGGGGACATGCTAACCATTGCATTGTACACTTTAAAAGGTGCAGAAGGCTGTAATGTATATTTGTATACAAATATGTTTCCAAAGCCATAAGAGAGTTGAGGCTGCCACATAAGTGTTGGGCATCACACACTACTACTGTATATACTACTAGCACAACAAACTTCATATGGCCCAGGATAAATGCTACGTGCTGCCACCAGTGAGTAGGTCCATATGCCGCCATCCCTGTTCTTCATAATAGTCCCCTTCTCCCAGTAATTTAAGCATTATAATTGAATCTTCCCTCCCTCTCACACTTGCTATTTACAATATATTTTAAATTTTACATAATATCCATCCTTTCTTACTACGAAGACTTTTTTAATGCCTGAGCTACTTCTTCCTAGGTTTCTGTTGTCTACTTTCCAAAACCTCCTAAGTCATTGGCAAACTAGCCTCTGTCAGTAACTGGTAATATACTTGCCCGACCTCATAAAAATGGGTGCTTTTCAACAGAGGATTTCTGCAGTACATGGTTGTGCTCCAAAAGTCTGGTCCTCAGGACTGAATTTAAGTGACTAGAAATCATCAACAAGGAAAGTATTTCAGGACAAAGCATAGTAATTGTCTCTCAGTGTCCACTGTACTTTGAAGGGTAAGCTTGATTTACCTAGGCATGATGGTCTTTGCCACTGTAAGGTTCATCCTAGGCTATATACCAAAGAATGCAAATTTTACAGACTGTTTTTTATCGAAAACCCAATTAATTTTTTTAAACAAATCCACTTATTTTTTAATCTGAGAAGTTTAAAATAAGTTCATTGCTTCTTGTTTTTATATGAATCCATTTATTCCTGAAGTCCTAGGGTTATTGTGAAAAGGCAGAATTTTACTTAAAAACATTGTATATATAGCATTAATTCAATTTTTGTAAAAAAAACCAAACTTATCAATGCACATATATTTGGAAAGCTGCCCAAAGAAATATTAAAACTGGCTGCCTCTGAGTAGCAACATTAAATGTGATTTCAAATTTATTCTTCATTGTATTGTTCAAATTATCCATAATAAACATGTATTACTTTTATAATCTGAAAAAAATTAGAGAATGTAAAAGGGTTATTCATCACACAATACATTTGCAGAATAGAAATCACTTGGCCTTAAAGGCACACAAAAAATTCCCACCCCAAAGACAGCCTTGAAGGAAATGTATCAGTGCCAACACAGCAACCCCCAGACTTCTGTGTAGATTGGCACCATTGAGAGGTAACATTACCCTCACAACGACCTGCTCAGTCTCTCGTGGCAACTATTGAATTCTGACTGAGGCCACTCCTGTTCATTCTCTAGCCTACTAGCATAAGTCACTTGGTCGGGCACAGCTTAATTCTTGACTGTGGATTTCGTGAACTCCTCTTATAAAATGGTACAATTACTGCAGGTCATGAACATCAAATGCCACTAACACTTCCAGCTGTGACCATGGAATAGCCTCCCAATAGAAGTACTGCAACATGGTAATAATAACACCCCAGCTGTAGCCACAATCACCGAAATCACTGACAGTGTCAATAATGTATAAAACCCCATGGAAACTCAACTGTACTTGCCAAAAGGCATTCATCAATTTCACTGCCTTTTATCTACCATTTAAAATGGTCCGGTTTTAGTGTTAGGGTTTTAAAATAAATGACTAGG
The DNA here is from genome assembly GCF_963455305.1 of Plecotus auritus. Classification (NCBI taxonomy): domain Eukaryota; kingdom Metazoa; phylum Chordata; class Mammalia; order Chiroptera; family Vespertilionidae; genus Plecotus; species Plecotus auritus. Next base: position 62,504,562 of record NC_137776.1, on the reverse strand, counting down.
GTAAATAGGCCCTGGCTGAATTGCTCACTATCTGCTTTGAATTGCTTCCCTAAATGTTGGGGACCTGAAGTTCAGCCTTAACCACTCAAGTACATTCTGTAACCACTGCATGTTAGGTGATGGGATGTGAGCAAAGAGTTGAGTATCTAGAGAGGTGAAATTTACTAAGCCCCTTTACCACTAAGTTCATTGAAAACATTGCAAAGGACATAGTGAAAACACAGGAGAAGGAGCTGCTTTGATTTCTTAGCTTTTAGGAATGTGTAAGGGAGTGAGAATGTAGGACAATCAAAGAAAAAAAGTCTATTTAACAGATGCTTAGAATAATAAGCTGTAACTATCACTACACCTCATTATAGCATTTTCTTGTATTTGCTCAAATACATTGAGCAAGATAAAACAATTACTTGGAATGTTTGAATAAAATAAATTACTGTTACTGAATATAGAAAAAATAAAACAAAATTCAAATAAAGTATTGCTTGCTGTATAAAAGAACTATTGAATATTATGCTTTCATAATTATTAATGTAACTTGAATTTGTATAATTATTTAGCTTGTCATTGCTTTTTCAAGTATATTACCTCAATTGATTCTTCACCACAATCCTGTCATTTTATTATCCCCACATATTACATATAATAACACAAATCTCAGAGGTTAGAATGATATGCCCAATATCACAAGGCTAGTTAGAAAGCAAGCTGAACACAAGAATATTGATACCAGCTGCTCTCGTCTATGAAATCGTCTCTCTCCTTGACTATGTGCTCCTATGCAGATAAATACCTCTCAAGCTGCAGGAACTGAATGGTTTGTAGTCCAGACCTTAGAGTGTGAGAGCTTTTGAATGCTTTTCTCTCTTCTGGGTAGAGCAGTGAATTTTTGGTTAGCAGAACAAATCTCATGAGTAAAAAGCCAGGCAAAGACCTTAACACAGTGGCAGCAAATGAAAGATAAAGAATATATATATGGTACAATATATATATATCATAGTAAATATACATAAGCAATTGGACAACTTTATCACTCATTTATTAAAAATTTAGTGAACAGCTCAGTGAGAAGGATTGTATTGATACTGAGTATCCAATCAGGAATAATATAGATTTTGTTCTTGGACTAGGTTTATAATTTCGAAGAGTGAAAATATACATATACTAGTGGCCTGGTGCATGAAATTCGTGCACATTAAAAGGGGATTAATTAGAGGAAATAATATAATATTGCTATTTGCCCTTTCTCTATAATAGAAGTGTCAGAGATGAAAGAAAATTAGTAAAATGTATATGAAAACCTTCCTCCTGTCAGAGTCTGGGGCACACCACGGGACCCAGAGTCAAGTCCCCACCCACCCATGTGCGCCTCAAAATCGCATGAGACTCAGACCTGGCCGGCCCCTGCCCCCATGGGGCTAGATCCTGACCTAGCCAGTTCCACCCTTGTCAAGCCCCACCGGGCAGGGGACGTAGCCTCAGGTGCCCTGGCCCTGTGCCAGGATGGGGGGGGCGTGGCCTGAGGTCCCCCAGCCCAGACCAGGGCAGGGGGCATGCCTTGAGGTCCCTCATCAAGTCCTGCCAGGTGTGGGACATGGCCTGAGGTCCCCCCTCAAGCCCTGCCAGGTGGGGCACGCAGCCTCAGGTCCCCTGGCCTGGCACCGGGAGGGGGGCACAGCCTCAAGTCCCCTGTCAAGCTGCACTGGCAGGGGCGTGCAGCCTCAGGTCCCCTGTCAAGCCCCGCTGGGCGGGAGCTGCAGCCTGAGTTCCCCCAACCCAGCACTGGGGGTGCACCTTGAGGTCCCCCATCAAGCCTGCCAGGTGGGGGGCATGGCCTGAGGTCCCCTGTCAAGTCCCATGGGGGTGGGGGAGGGCATAGCCTCACGTCCCTGCTGATTGCTCGTTAAGGCTCCTTATGGGAACTTGGCCTCAGCTGTGGGTGTAGCCATCTTTGTGACAGAGTGATGGTTAATTAGCATATTCCCTCTTTATTAGATAGGATAAATTGCAAAAGTTGACAAATGCTAAGAAGGTAAAATCATAATTTTGATAGGATAGTCAAAGAATGCATCTGTTAGAAGTTGGCACTTAAGCCAAAATAAAAAGGTATTCATTTAAATAATAAATATAGTCAAAAATGGAGAAAATACATTTTAATGCACATATTAATTACTTTTAAATATTGAAATCATCTAGATATGACACGAAGTTTAGAGAAGTCTATTTGGATGCTAAAATCACTTGATCAATATGGTTCTACCAGGGCATTATATATGAAGGTATAAATTTTATTAAAGTGAAGTTATCTAAATGTGAAGAAGTGAAAAACAAAATTAATGTCAGTTTTACCCCTTTTTAGTCCTTGAGGTTAAAACACACACAAATCCCCACTGATAGTGAATGGAATTAAAACCATGTTTCAATTGAAGGCTTTATTTTTTTTTAAATATATGTTTATTGATTTTTTTTTTTTTAAGAGAGAGGATGGGAGAGGAACAGAGAGATAGAAACATTGATGAGAAACATCAATCTGCTGCCTCCTGCATCCTGCATGCTCTCTACTGAGGTTCAAGCCCACAATCTGGGCATGTGCCCTGACCAGCAATGGAACTGGTGTCCTCTTGGTTCATGGGCCCACGATCAAGCACAGAGCCACACCAGCTGGAGCTCAATTGAAAGCTTTACATGTTACTTTCCTCCTGGAGATATTATTCCATGTGTCCCAGCATGGCCTCTCAAACATGGTACTTTTGGTGTAGTGCCTTGGAAACAGTCAAGCTGAATATGCAATGCATTCCAATAGGAAGAGAATTAGGACTTATTCCCTTGTGAGTGTGATACTCTCCCCTGCATTGTTAAAAACTGAAGACAGCCCTAGCCGGTTTGGCTCAATTGGATAGAGCGTTGGCCGGCAGACTGAAGGGTCCCAGGTTCGATTCCGGTCAAGGGCACATGCCTGGGTTGGGGGCTCGATCCCAAGTAGGGGGCGAGCAGGAGGCAGCTGACCCATGATTCTCTCTCATCATTGATGTTTCTATCTCTCTCTCCCTCCCCCTTCCTCTCTGAAATCAATTAAAAAAAAAAAAAACAAAGCTGAAGACATTCTTATTGAGTTCCTTATTCTGGAGCTCAACATTTTTTTCAATGTGCATGAATAAGCTAATATTTGATATTACTTAATTACAGACATTTCTAACACATAGTTTTAAAGATAGCGTGTCCTAGAACTGCCCCAAACCGAAGCCGAAAGGAGCTAAGCTAATTACTTTCTCCACATCCCACAATAGTTTCATGCTCTTTAATTTCAAACAAATTTTACTTGTTTCAAATTTGTAGCAAATTTCATTAGGCTTCTCAACATTGAGCCCTGGCCACTCTCTAACCAATGTGGCAAATTCTAAAAGACGAAGTAAGTCAGAAAATGGTTTATTGGAGTTTTGCAAAGATGAAAATGTTATCTTGCAAAGTTGAGATTTTTACACCCTGGATGTTTTCAAGTGAAGAATGAATGCTCATCCATCAGGGAACGCAAAGTTAAATTCTTCATGCTCCAAAGTTCTTTCTAGAATTCTATGACATAAGATGAGTCCATTTAAAATGATGATACAATGAATCATTCAGTGAAATATTTTTCAGCCACTTAGAAACACCATGTTGATAAAAGTTATTATCCACAAAATTCAATCCTATGAAAAATTTGACATAATTGTTTAACAATATGGCCATATTTAATTAATAAATAATGCAACAATAAACCTAATATATCTCACTTCTAATTATTTGTAGCAACCTGTGCAAGTATTTACTTCTGAGATAGGTTTGCCAGCAGTTAAGAGGGAGGGAAGCATGGCATGCTGGAAAGCCAAAGGACTTGCCCTAGTAAATTTAGCTTAATTTTGAGCTCTACCACTGATTAGTTCTGCAATATTATGCATTTTTTTTAACTTCTCTGGGCCTCATTTTCTGTACCTGGATAGGAGTTGGAGAATTCTCAGAGGATAGGGGCATCCTTCAGTGATAAGCAAGGAAATGACTATTGTGTATATGCCAATTTATCTGTGATTTGATTTCTCTGCTCATAATTCATATTTTGTTTTGTTAGTATAGTATACTCCTTAAGGATATAAGTTGAGAAAAGAGAGTACTTTGGTTTGAATCCTTGCTCTCTCATTAGATGATCATGGATTGTGAACTTGTATAATTTTTTTAAATTTCTGTGCACCAGAGTCTTCTGATCTGTACAGAGAAGATAATGATAGTTCTAAACATATATTGTCATAGGGACTAAATAAGTTTGCACATGTAAAATGTTTAAATGGTTTCTGACACATAGTAAACATTCAATAAATGTTAGCAATTGTTTTATTCTTTTTACAGTTTATATCATTTTGGGGACGAGAATGATGTAAAAATGGAATCATAGGCCTGTGCTTTATTAAAAGCACTGCTCTATATAAATGAACCTGAGCATGAGAGATGAGAGTTTCATATGAAGGGACTTTTAGGCTACTTTGCAAACTAAGCATTTGAACAGGATGAATTTTTAAAAGTTGGTTGTCTATGTTTCACTTTGCAATTAATTTCATAGAAATATAAAAATTTGATGCTTTTACCCCTCTGATCTATATAATAGAGTTTCTGAATTTGAAAATATACCCAGAAATGAACATATACATGTAGCTCTAAGTTTATAAAATGCATCATAAAAACACTGCCAAGAAATAAAAGCATTCCATGTTTACCTAAATTCAAAACAATTATTATTTTCAGGCTTTCTAATCGTTAATGAAAAAGAAGTTTTTTCCCCCAAAACCACAACAACTTAGAGATGGATTTCTGATTCTTTTCTCTGGTCCTATGCTCTATTTTCCACAAACACCCCACGATTAAATCCTTTAAATAATGCAATCCTTAGGAGTACCTAAAAGAGATGCTTGAAAGTGGCAACTTTGTCCAAACACCTTAAATACCTCTTCTTTTATTCTCTCACTTTCTGTTCTGACCTGGATCCGGCTGCCAGTGCACATGAAAGAAATTACAAAAGCTTCTCAGTCACCGCGACTCGGGTTCCTTTTGCACCACAGCATTTGTCATTGCCAAAACAGCAGAGTTTAATTAAGTGTTGTGAGCAGCCTAGTGAGAAACACACTTTAAATTAAACCTCTGTACATGCAGCTATTGGTTCTTTACCTCCTGAACAATCAGCGGGGTGTTAGGCATAAATTCCGTCTCTCGAGGGAAACGCAGCTCCACGCACCTCTAGCGATTCATAAATGATCCTGCTTTCTCAGAACCATATCTTATTAAAGCACCTTTAATTATTTCTAAGTTTTAAACACGGATAGATGAAGGCGATAATTAATGTGCCTACCACTAAACATTTTATTTACTCTTGCTATATTAATGGTATTATCAAGAAAATATGCTACAGTTTCAGGTTTAACAAAATTACATGGCAAATTATCTTTTGATGCATCAAGCAATCGTTAATATAATGGAATAAATTATTTTAACACCTCAGTGGGAATGGATGGGTAAAAACATATATAAGCATTTTACTTTTCTGAATGTTTTTGCAATTTCAGGGGACACATATCAATGATGCGTGTGCTTGGAATTTTAGAAACAGAAACAAAAGAACAATTTAGAAGGGGGATTTGAGGGCTTCCTACATGCCAGGGATGTATCATTGTAACTGGCCTTCTCCTAACAGCAAAGTTCTGGTACAACGTTGGTGTGAGAAGCAATATTATTGCTTCTTAAAATTAAATTCCTGTTTGTTCAGTTTGTGTGAAAAAAACAAAATCTTACCTCTTAAAATTAAGTTTCTATCTGCTTAGTTCCACTTAAACATTCAAATTTAGATTTTTGCTTAACATGAAAAAGAGAGTGACTGGTACATTTTAAACCTTCTGGGTTAGCTACACTTTCCTATAAAATAATGGTTATGATTTTTCTCAACTGAACAGAGTCTATCGGAGCAAGCGAACAGTCAGAATAGATGACCAGATCCATAAAATATTCTTGACTTGTTCCACAACACCTTGGGGCAATTTCACACTCTGAAGGACATTCTCAGTACATAGGCCTGCTCTACAAAGATGCAGAAAAGATTATCTATTAGTCAGTAGCATTAGGCACAAATATTTATCTGTCTTCCATTAATCTGGGTCCTTTATCTTGTCTTCCATGTTTGGCTAATTTCATAAAGCTGATGCTGCTAAAAGCTTTCCTTTGATTGGGGAGTTTTTGCCTGGAACTTTTGCAGACAAGGAAAAAATGGATTTTACTATCATAAAACCATTTAACTACAATTTTACTAGAAGATACCTCTCTAAAATTTTTATTGACACTGTGATTTTAATCTTTCCATTCTAAGCTTTTTTACAAGTAGATAAAGAAGATTGCAGTGATCATATTGAAATATGCAAAAGGAGATACACATACAGAAGCACCCACTTGAAATTAGGCTGAACACTAAAATATTTCAGAATAAAGTATTGATTTATTTTGTACTGATGCTAATTGGCTTAACAACCTAATTTATCCTAGTGATCTGCAGTTTCTAATTTAAATTATAGACTGTTAATTTTATTTCGCTTTTTTGATGTGAACTTCAAAGAGAATAAACATGTTTAATGATTTTAGAAATGTATCCTGGCTTATCATTGTAGCAGCTAAAGTAATTTCTTCTTGTAAAAGTATTAATGATTGTTGATATCAATAAATCCTACCAAATTGATAAATGCCTATTTTGTATATAGGTATCATTTCTCCACAATCCTCCTCAGGTTTTACATGCAATCTGCTTATATGGCTTTTTATCTCTCCTTCCACTTTTTTGTTCTTTACATTCTCCATGTCTTCCACTTTCTCTGTTTTTTGTACAGATTCCTCACTATTACCAAAGTTGAGGATAGCAGTGAAAAAACAACACCTACAACACAATAATTTGGGGTGGAACATGAACAATTAAAGCAGCTATAGCTGCAAAAGCAGGAGTAATTTAGGAGAGCTATAGGTCAATTTGTTTAATGGGTGGCCCCTCTGCTCAAAAATATTTCCAACTCACACTCTTAAATTATATCACTTGCTGGTTTTACATAAATGAATGTTTTACCAATGATAGATTAATTTGTTTTAATAAGCATCCTCTTTAAAAATGAAAATACCTTTGGGAAAGGTTAGTGATTAATACTCCCTACATTAATATGAATAGGTTTAATTAGGCTGCTACCTCCTAACCTCTTAGTTGGTCTCTGCTGCACTGAGAAAAAAAAAAGGCAGTTCAAGTGATAAAAAGACAGTCATCAATCCTAAAACTTAATGATAGTTTAAGTAATAAGTTATGGAGGAGGTTACACCTTCTCAACACCTAACACTGCTCAAGAGCAGAGAAGCCTGGAAGCTAGATTTTTCTGGGTTCAAATCCCAGCTCTCTCACAGGTTAAGTCTGTAACAGTGGACACATTAATTAGCTGAATTCTCCTAGTAAAATAGAAATGCTAATAATAATAATGTTCATTTCATAAGATTGCTTTGAAAATTAAATGAGTTAATGGGTATAAAATCTTTAGCACAGAGGAAGCTCTCAAAAAATGGTTGCTAATTCTATCAGATCATTTTAGTGAAAAATGTATTAAGGAATCATTCATGAATACTCTTAAGTCAAATTAATTAAACATTTTTTTTTAAAAAAAAGCACTTATTATGTGGGTCCTTTCCCAACTTAGCTCTCAGTAGAGTCATCAATGTTCCATAGCAAAGCCTTGTACAGCCCACAGGCCTCTACCTGGGCTCATTCCACAATGTCTCCCAGATTCAGTCTCCACTCTTAATTTCTTGTCCCTCCCTTTGTACTATTGTCTTGCCTCAACTGCAGGCTTGTCTTTTTATGATACATACTAGAGGCCTGGTGCACGAAATTCAGGTATGGGGCAGGGAGGGTCCCCTCAGCCCAGCCTGCACCCTCTCCAATCCGGGACCATTCAGGGGGTGACTGACTGCCGGTTTTGGCCCGATCCCTGGACATCCCTCTCACAATCCTGGACTGCTGGCTCCTAGCTGCTCACCTGCTAACCTGCCTGATTGCCCCTAACCACCTCTGCCTGCCAGCCTGATTGCCCCTTACTGCCACCCCCTCCAACCTGGTTGCCCCTAACTGCCTCCCCCACTGGCCTGGTTGCTAACCAATTGCCCCCCCACTGCTGGCCTGGTTGCTACCCAATTGCCCCCCCCTGCCGGCCTGGTTACCCCATGCACCTGCAGCTCAGCCGTTTGGTCTCCCCTCACTAACCCCCCTGCCTGCCTGGTTGCCCATGCAGCCTGCAGCTCAGTCGTTTGGTCGCCCCTCACTAAACCCTCTGCTGGCTTGGTCACCCCATGCAGCCTGATGCTCGGCCGTTTGGTCATCCCTCACTAACGCCCCTGCCGGCCTGGTCACCCCATTCAGCCTGCTGTTCAGTCATTTGGTCGCCCCTCACTAACCCCCCTGTCGGCCTGGTTGCCCCATACAGCCTGCTGTTCGGTCGTTACTGTGAGGGTGTCCTGACCAATTTGCATATTACCCTTTTATTAGTATAGATGTTAGCCAAAGAATGCATATGCATATATGGGTAACCAATGGGCACAGACAGTAGTGTGGTCAAGGCCTGGGGTGAGACAGGGGCTGGGAGGAAGGGAGTAAGGGGGGAACATTGGGGAACATCTGTAATACTGTCAACAATAAAATAAAACTGAATTAAAAAGAAGTTTCTTTTTCAAGTGTTAGCCATTGACAGTAGAGTTAGGGAAGCTTCAGCAAGGGCAGAGATTAGAAGGCTTCAGAATTGAAAGGCATTAGGTTAGAGTAAATCAGGGCTCAAAATGGACATTTTCAAGGCTCAGGAGTGCCAATCTGTAATGCTCTGTATTTCTATCTAAAAAATTACACTAAAATAGTCAGGACCAAATGGTTTAATGTGGGTCCAGCTTGGGATTTCATCTAAACTTTGAAAAATGTATAGTAATTCAAAGCAAGTGGAATGCTAATGAAATTTTAGTGTACAACCTATTTATTTCTCAGAAATGCTTTAATTTAAAGAATAAGATCCCAAATAACAACACTGGAAAATGTGATTAAAGGTTATAATATACAACAAAAGAACATAAGTAAAGCAGAGAAATGGGAAGATGAATAAATAATTAGTATGCTTTTATAAGTTGCCACTTTTAACCCAGTCAATTCAATAAATTAGAAACTGTTCTTTAATATTTCATGTCATAATTCTTCTTTAGTTTCAATTAATCATTACTAACAAAAAGCTTACCAAGATAGAAAGTTTCTTTCTTTTTCCTTAATTTATTAATTTATTTTTATTTTTAAGTAAAAAGATATTTAAGGCTAGTAAAATAATTAATATAGAAGTTTTTTTTAAAAAAAGTAAATGATGATGGTCATGATTTCATGTTGCTATATGACCACTATTCCCTGAAGTATCTACCTAATAAAAGAATAACATGCTAATTGGCCATACCTCTGCGACGCCCACCAGCCAATCAGGAGTGAGTATGCAAATCAATCCAACAAAGATGGCGGGTTAATTTGCATACACGGGTGCTGAGTGGCTGGGGGTGGGGTGGGACACTTGCGTCGTCGCCATGGTGATGATACAGGTGTTCTGCGCCACCCCAGCCACTCCGGGCCTCTGGGAAGGCAGAAAGGCGGCTCCAGGCCGGAGCGAAGGCACTGCTGGCAGCCAGGGGAAGGAAGGCCCATTCTTGCACGAATCTTCATGCATCAGGCCTCTAGTCTATATATATAAAAAGCTAATATGCTAAGTGTCCCTCTCTCTGTCCAACTGGTCGCTATGACATGCACTGACCACCAGGGGGCAGACACTCAATGAGGGAGCTGCTGAGCTGCCGTGACTTGGCAGCTGCAGTGACTTGGCAGCTGTGATTTTCGGGTGATGCACCTGAAACCAGAGAGGAGGGAGCCTGATTCCTTGCGGGGCTGCATGATTCCATCTTTGGCCATGGGTTATGTTGTTGCTGGGCCACTGTTAGCCCTGAATCTGGTTTACTGCACACTTGCATTTGCATTCCACACCCTGAATGACAGCAACTTTGCAGAGTGCCCCCTTGCACTCTGGGACCCCTCGGGGGATGTCGGAGATCCAGTTTTGACTCGATCCCCATAGACCAGGCCAAGGGACCCCCGCCTGCTAGAAGGACCCCACTCACTTCACAGGCACCACCCCCGGTGTGGCCAGCTGGGGAGGGACCACTGGAAGTTGGCTCCAGGGCGTGTCTGGCCCATCTTGCCCAGTCCTGCCCCACCGGCCACCTTCTAATTAATTTCCTTTCAATGTGCACAAATCCATGCACTGGGTCACTAGTCTAATAATAAGAGATCATGAGATCTATTCACACACACCATTATACTTATAACACCTATATACTAGTAAACAGATATATAAATTCAAAATATTTTAACAAAAATTAAATTTTTAACACATTTTTTACTCTGCAACTTGTTTTATTAAGTTAATATGTCATAAGGATTTTCCCAGGTCATTGTATATAACTTTAATTAATTTATATAGCTGAAATGAAATTTATTTAAATATCTTCTTTTAAAAAAAATCATTCCAGATGATTCCAGTTTGGGGTCACTGCAAAACAACAACAACTAGAAATGCCCTCAAAAGGTTAAAAAAAGGGGGGGTGGCATTTGCAACTGTGACAGAAGCTATCATGTTAGTTTTCTAAAAGTTTGCAACAATTGTGCACACCCTTCCCAAGACTGATTTTGAAACAGTGGTCAACAAAGCTTCTATTAACTGATCTTAATATAATATATCTAAAGAAATATTGAACAGTCACTTTCAAGGGCCATAGTCATTGGTTCTTGTTAGGACAGGGGCTTTAACTGTGAAGTAGAGAAAACCATACAAGGCTCCAAAAGTACAGATTTTTTTCCATACAAGGTACATTCCCTTAAGTTCTTAGTATATAGCACCTCATCTTTGAATGAGCTGCCAAAATCATAGTCACTTAGTAATTTGATATGTTTATCCCACAATATAAAAGAAGTTTAAAAAAGCATTTTAAAATATGTTTAAAAAATATTTTTCATACCTTGTCAGATTTTCTTTCCTGTGTACTAAAGACTCAATCACTAGACTCAGTTTTTTTTTTTTTTTAATTAATTAATTTACTTATTTTTTCCATTTCTTTTAAAATACCACAGTCCAGGTGTTCTCAGGACCACTGGAGAATGCACCAAAGGAGAGGTATAGAGCATTGCCAGAATATGAAAAGGTTACTGTACACATTTGTAGCAATACCAGAGGAAGCAACCAAAATGTGCAAAATTTGCCATGCTTTCTTAAAGGGAATTTTATTTACTGTAAGGCATTGGCTTTCTAGTAGGACAGCAGTTCTCAATGAGGTGATAGTTCATTAGGAAATTTGTAGTGTTATTTCTTCTATTGATATCAATTTGTGTGTGAGGACCATTCTCCACAGACATTATGTAGGGTAAAATAGTTCTAATCCTATATAATAAAGAGGTAATATGCAAATTGACCATCATGCCCTCACACAAGATGGCCACCTCCATGTGGTCAAAAGATGGCCACCACAAGATGGCTGGCAGGGGAGGGCAGTTGGAGGTGATCGGGTCAGTAGGAGAGGGCAGTTGGGGGTGATCGGGCTGGCAGGGGAGGGCAGTTGGGGGCAATCGGGCTGGCAGAGGAACAATTAAATGTCAATCAGGCTGGCAGGGGAATGGTTGGGGGGTGATCAGGCTGGCAAGCAGAATCAGTTAGGGGCAATCAGGCAGGCAGGCAGGCAAGTGTTTGGGAGCCAGCAGTCCTGGATTGTGAGGTGGATGTCCGACTGCAGGGATTGGGCCTAAACTGACAGTCGGACATCCTCTGAGGGGTCCCAGATTGGAGAGGGTGCAGGCTGGGCTGAGGGACACCCTCCCCCAACCCAGTGCATGAATTTCATGCACCAGGCCTCTAGTATATATATAATGGGAGAATTAGCACTATTCAACAGTTTATAAAATTGATTTCCACAGAGGTACAGTTAATAATTCTGATACATCTACACATATATGCCAGAGTTAAATAATTAAATAAATGGATAGCAGAAAGTAGGAGCCATATTTCTCATTGTTGGAGTGGAAGTATACAGATAAGCAAGGGGAGAAAGCTAGAATAATCCACACTGTAACGGAGCAGAATTGGAGACATCATTATGGACAAATCTCTAGCTTACACTAGTTGCAAATGCTTATACATAGAAATATTTGTGTGTGGAGGAGTTAGTGTACACACCATATTTTGTCATTAGGAGCATCTAGAAGCAGAGATAACTCAGCATCACACCTGATGCCCTAATTGTGGTTTCTGATATCATTCTCCCAATGAAAGGAACCAGGGATCCTTGGAGAAATGGTTAATTCTAAGACTGGGTAAGAAATGTATAAGATGAGGCTGAAGTATCTTGTAAGCCAGAAAGTAAAAAGTTAGTTTGCGTGTACAACAAATAAAATCAAATTTGGTAGGGTAATTATAGTACAGCATGGTGTTGGCTGCTATGTTCCTCTTCTGAGGAGAATCATTCACACCCTGATCTTTTGGAGACTATTTTTAAAGAACTTTACAGTCATGCACCACATAATGACATTTTGGTCAATGCTGCATATATGACGATGGTCTCATGAGATTATAATGGTTCTGAAAAACTGCTATTTCCTAGTGATGTTATGGCTGTCTAAATACTGTCCTGCAAAGCATTACACAAATACCATTGTGTTACAGTCACTTCGGATTTCAGTTCAGTAACATGCATACAGCTTTGTAGCCGAGGAACTATAGAGGAACAGAATTTGTTACCCCAAAATAGGTATATGAGGCATAAAAATTACTTGAGGCTGGTTTATTTTGAAAAACAACAAGGGAGAAGCTTGGAAAACCAAGTAGAAGTTGTACTTGGTAAAAGACATTCCATTTGTAAGGAACAGGAAATTAAATTTATCTCTAGAAACTCTTACCAATACAGAAGGCAAAGTCTTAAATTTGCCTAATATCCTTATCCTCTTTACTGAGCTGTTTCTGATAAACTCTTTAACTGACTCTCCCCACCGCCAACAACTTTTGTCTGCAGCTAAAGATGATATTTAAGGTGGTAACTTTAGCCATTTTGGGGCATTACTGAGTTATCTGCATCTCTCTCATGTATACAGGAGGTGCATATGTTATTAAACTTGTGTTTTTCTCTTGTTAATCTGCCTTTTATTACAGTGATGTCTCAACCAAGAACCCAGAAAAGTAGAGGGAAATTTATTTTCCCTTCCCTACAGAGCAAATAGGCTACAACATGTAGCCTAGGTGTGCAGGGGGCTATACCACCTAGTAGGTTTGTAAATCGCACAATGACAAAACCTCCTACGGAGGCATTCTCAGAAGGTGTCCTGTGGTTAAGGGGGGCATGACTGTGTAACTAGGAGGAACTCTGCTTTGAGGTTATGCATTTAATTACTTCTCCAACTTGAATGTGTATATGAATCCCTAAGTAAATCTCGGCCAAGATGTTCATTGTGTAAGGAATGGATAGAAATCTAAAGTCAGTGAAGAGATTTCATTGGAATAGCCTTAACCCTAAGGAAAAACAAGTGCCACTCTAGGATCCAGCAGAGTTAATCGTTTGTTCATCAACAATTTATGAGACAAAAGAAAGAGCCTTACAATGATAGCAGTTTGCAGCACAAGAATCCAGAACCTTTAAGAACAGGGCTGGAATTCCAACTGTCATTTACCAATAGGAGCAATAAATAGAAAGTGGCCAAAGAGAGACCGATGAAGTAATTTCCACAATAATGTGTCTAAAGGGCAAAGACAAAATGAACAAATTAAGATAGAAAAGTTCAGATTGGCAGAATGAGGTCTCAGGCAGTGGTGGGTAATTATGTCCAAAGCACACTTGAAAAAGAAGTGAAGCCAATGGGGCACATGCATAGACATCTAGATGAAACAGTTTAACTGTCCTTATCCCCAGAGGGTAGGTCATTGTTGGTGCAGTGTTCAGTTTTGAAGTCTATAACTACAGAAGCATGTGGGGAATGTGGAAGTGACTGAGAAGAGAATCCTATCTAATAAAAGAATAATATGCAAATTAACCATCACTCCACTACACCCACAAGCCAAGCCCACCAGCCAATCAGGAGCGAGTATGCAAATTAACCCAACCAAGATGTCTGCAGCCATGGAGTGAGCAGGAGGCTTGGGTTTCCCTGGCAATGGAGGAAACCAAGCTTTCCACACACCCTGGTAGACCCAGGCCTCCACTCAAGGCTACAAAGTTTCAATTATAGAAGATAAATAAATCCCAACAAAAATGGAAGCAGCCATGGAGCTGGAGAGAGCAGGAGGCTTGAGTTTCCCCTGGTGATGGAGGAAGCCAAGCTTTTCGCACACCTTGGCAGGCCCAGGCCTCCACTCAAGGTTACAAAGTTTCAATTGTAGAAGATAAATAAATCCCAGATACCAGAGCCTCCGCTTGGGTCGCCCGGGTGTGTGGCCGGCCTGCAAACCACCACAGGCCCCTTGCCCAGGTGGCCCCACGCCCCAAGGGAACCCCCACCCTGATCTGGGACACCCTTCAGGGCAAACCAGCTGGCCCCCACTCATGCACCAGGCCTCTATTCTATCTAATAAAAGAGTAATATGCAAATTGACCATCACTCCAACACACAAGATGGCTGCCCCCATGTGGACACAAGATGGCCTCCAGAAGATGGCCAGCAGGGGAGGGCAGGTGGGAGGGACCAGGCCTGCAAGGGAGGGCAGTTGGGGGTGATCAAGCCTGCAGGGGGGGGCAGTTAGGGGTGACCAGGCCTCAGAGGAGTGCAGTTAGGGTCAAACAGGCTGGCAGGGGAGCAGTTAAGCATCAATCAGGCTGGCAGGGGAGTGGTTAGGAGGTGATCAGGCTGGCAGGCAGAAGTGGTTAGGGGCAATCAGGAAGGCAGGCAGGCGAGCAGTTTGGAGCCAGCAGTCCTGGATTGTGAGAGGGATGTCCGACTGCTCGTTTAGGCCCGATCCTACCGATCCTGCAGGGATTGGGCCTAAACGGGCAGTTGGACATCCCTCGAGGGGTCCAAGGTTGGAGAGGGTGCAGGCTGGGCTGAGGGAAACACACCCCCCTGTGCACGAATTTTGTGCACCGGGCCTCTAGTACTACATAAAATAGATCTGATTGAAGTGAAGCTGAAGAACAAAATTTCTGTCATATTGAAGTAAAATACAAATGGAAATTTCTTTAAAGGAACCAGCAAAATCTAAGATCCATGTAATTATGTTGGCTTTACCTGTCTGCCCTCTTTCCTTGATCCTGGAATCTTCTGCCAATTTGTTTCAAGGCCTCTGTCTGGAATGTTACTTACCCTGATAGTTGCCTGGCTCATTTCCTTATTTAATTCAGGCCTGTGGGAAAATTCAAACCCTTAGAGAGATCTCTGAATAGATTCATTAAAATAATCCCCCTTTTCACTAACTTTTTGTAGCTATCACAATTTTTTTCATTAGTGCCTGACTTTACATGTGTGTATGTGCATACACCCATACTTACTTATTGTAGATATACTAGAGGCCTGGCACATGAAATTTGTACGTGGGTACAGTCCCTACTCCTAGCTTGCCATCAGGGCCATCTTCCCCAGCTGCCCACAGCAGGCCCTGCGCCCCCCCCACCACCACCAGCACCGCCCCCAGTTCCCCATTCGCCATCAGGAGCATGCCGGCCGTGGGAGGAGGAACCAAGAGGTCGGCCATTCCACCTGCTCAACAGCCCTCCTCCTGCCACGGTTTGCCCTCTGTGTGTGGGCAACCGGTGGGGCAGGGGCCTTTGCTTGTCACCATCCATGTCCCCTGCCACCCACCCCTGGTTCCGTGTTCACCATTGAGCGATCAGAGCCTGCCAGCTGGAGAAAGAGACCAAAAGGTCATCAGTGTGCCTCATAGTGACTGGTCAAGTGGTCATTCTGGTCATTCCGCCATTAGGGTCAATTTGCATATTACCCTTTTATCATATAGGATAGATGTATGGATACATTGATTTCAGAGAGGAACATAGAGGGAGAGAAAGATAGAAACATCAGTGATGAGAGATAATCATTGATAGTCCATCTCCTGCATGTCCTACACTGGGGATTGAGCCCTCAGCCCTGACATGTGCCCTGACCAGAAATCGAACTTGACCACCTGATTCATAGGTTGACACTCTACCACACTTGAGCCACACCAGCCGGGCATTATATATTTTTAATAACTGCTTTCCACATTTAAACCCAAGCACATTGATAACAGGGATATTGTCTGTTGTGCTCACTACTGTCTCTTTAGCTTAGATGAGAGTCTGGCACATAGTAGTTGCTCAATAAACATGTTGAACTAGTAAATTAGTGAATGTATCAGCACTTTCTGATGTATCAGATGTTATTACAACTTCATCAAAACTATGAGCTATTAAAAAAATGCCAAATGGTCATGAGGTTTACTATCATGATATCCTTAGTAGAAGGGTGAAATTTTGGTAAAAATAAATAATTGTTTAACTGTCTCAACATAATTGTCACTCACATTATTTTATTTTACTGCCAAGAGCAAAAATTTTAATCTCAACAAACCTGGGTCTGAAAAGAATCTGGTGTGAAACTTTAAGCTCAGCAAATCTCAGGGTTATATACGATAATATTCTATGAGAGGCCAAATTATAGATATGACATGCATATTAAAAAACCCTTTCCAAATATATCATATTTGAACAATCTCTAGCCTCTCTGAGGCTTAAGAGCTTGATCCTAAATGTACTACTGAACTTGAGCTTCCTGCTGGGATCACAGCAAGTGCCTTCTTTGAGAGTGAGGAGGCTGAGAATCACACATCAACTGGAATGAGTGCTTTGAAATTAACTGGTGTTTTAGAAATTGATCTGGTAGGTAATAATCTTCTATATCTAACTTGTGATTTATTCTAATTTTAAATTTTTAACACATACTCTCTGAAACATAGATGACTTCTATAGTTGTGTAATACTAGGGCTGGCAACCAAAGATTCTAGTTTTCTCCCTCAGACATTGATTTATTTTGTATGTTAGCCAAAGTATATGACAGGTTTTGTCTAAGTATTAAAAAAACCGTAATTTGTTAATTCTTCAATTATATCAATAAACCAAGATAGGATATAAATTTTGTAATTATAATATTAAAACTTGGCTGTTGCAATTATGATTAATATTAGATAAATATTTTTAAATGAATGAGGAAGTCTAAAAATTCCAAATAAAAGAAAACTTTTGAAAAATGCCTAATTCTCTCTGATTGCTGCTTTTTCAGAAATCTATCTTACTTGTTAAAATTAATATTAAAATGGCCATAGATGTTAAAGAAAATCTGTTGTGTTTTGTTATTGTTGTCTGCCTGTTTTTTTAAATTTGCCTTTTGCTTGCTTATTTTGTGAGAAGTGTGCTTACATCAAGTAATGTCCATTAAGTTATAGGTTCCAAAATATGAACTTGGCCTCTCATATAAGAATGTACGGACCTTGAGCAGGATGTTGCTAAGTATTTTCCATTGAAACAAAATTCTGGCAATGATTCCAGCTTAGATTCTCAAAGGGAGACTTCCCCATTTATTTGTTCAACCTTCAAAGGAGTGATGGCTGAAGGAAAGAAACAACTCAAAATCATAAATGTCCAATATATCTGTCTCAAAGGGAAGACAGAAATTTATTATATTTTTAGATTATAACCTAGTCCAACTGCTCAAAAATTCAACCAGGCTTGAATACATGAAATATCTCTATAAAAATCACTGTCAAAACCTATATATTTAGCACCAAGTGGCATGTTTTAACAATTTGTTGACTAGCTTTAGGGTCAACCAATCCATTGAAATAGATTTTTATAAATAAGAATAAATATTAAAAATGTCAACTTTTCCTTTACTGGTTGGTTCTGTCTGGGTCTAATATATTCAAGAATTATCACTTCTATAAGAACCATCAAGTTGAGGCAATGAACAATTCTATCATATCAAGAAAAAAGGAATTTTCTTTCTCTAGTTAACCAAACATAACCAATGTATTTTAAATTGTTAATTCTTCAGCTAGAATAAAAGCAAATTTATCTTCATTTAGACAAACCAAAACAAATTTTCTTTCAATACTGTAAGTGGAAAATATTTTATTATTCAGATATCATATTTGACAATGCAGACAGATATTTAGGATTCTTTTTCTTCAACCACAAATATGTATACACTGTGCTTACATTCTTGCATTTAGAATAAAAATTGCTAAAATACAAGTTAATATTTTGAGATAGAGACTATTATTATTATCATGCTGCCACTAATACAAAAATATTTTTCAAAGAAAAAATTAACAGAATAATAATCATTTGTTTTAGTTATCTTGCCATTTAACAAACCACACCAAAACTTAGTAGGTCAAAATAATAACCATTTAGCCTAGCTGGTGTAGCTCAGTGGTTGAGTATAGACTTATGAGCCAGGAGGTCATGGTTGGATTCCCATCAGGGCACATATCCAGGTTGCAGGCTCAATATCCAGTACAGGGCATGCAAGAGGCAACCAATCATTGATTCTCTCTCATCACTGATCAGTTGACATCCTCTCTGAAATTAATAAAAATATTTTTTAACAATAACCATTTATTTATTTGTGACTACATTTTGGGCTGGGTAAGTTGGGTGATTTTTCTGCCCTTGGTTGGTGTCACTTGTGTGAAAGCAGTCACTTGAAATTAATATTCTAAGATGGCCTCACTCGTGAGTAGTGGTAACTTGACCTATGAAGTGCAATGTCTAGAATCTTCTCCATATAGCCTCTCTCGCAGGATAGTTCAGGCAATGTTCCAAGAACACAGCATGGAAACTTGGAGACTTTTAGAGGCTTTGGTTCAAAACTCACATAAAACCACTTCAGCCTCATTGCATTGGTCAAAGCTATATCAAAGGCCAGCCTTGATTCAGGGGCTTAAGGAATTCATTCACCTTTGATGGGAAGAATAGAAATAATTTGAAACCATGCTAAAGCTTCCTCATTTGCACTTATTTAATACAAAATATTCAAATATTTCTATTTTGGAAATTTTAAATCCACACCATAGAAGAGGAGACTGAGAATAATAGCATTCATTTATTGTTCAGCCACTTTGTGCTTTACAGACTTTCAGGAATAAACAAAAGTAACATTTGAAGAGTTTATTTTTGAGAGGAGAACATATGGGGAAGGTCGTAACTTAAAGACAGCAATTGACAGTAATTAAGTAGACATGAGTTGATAATTTGGGGATATACAATGACAAACTATAATTTTGCAACAATACTCATCACAGAAAACTATGTTCTAATATATTTAACAATATTTTTACAAGTTTATAATACGCTTTAATATCATAAAAGAGAAATCCTCTGATTTTAATGTGCATATGGAGGACCTCAATAAATGATGCATCTTAGTAAGCCCAAATCGTCACAATTTTTCACCAGGAGACTGATGAAGTTGTTAGCTAGACAGTATTTTAAGAAACACTAATTTAAGGAAAGATAATCAGAAAACAAACCCCAGAAACATAAGTAACAAAAATAGGAGTTAAAACAAACATATTTTGAATGGTATATGGTATATTTTTTAAAAGCTTTCTCAGGTAGTCAAAACTATCACTATTATAAAAAATCAGCCATACAAATTTAAATGTGATTCATGCTTCCTGTAAGAGGCTGAGCTAAAAGACAAAGTTCTTCCTGACTTTAAGAATGTGAGCCCTAGCTGGTTTGGCTTAGTGGATGGAGCATCGGACTGAAGGGTCCCAGGTTCGATTCCAGTCGAGGGCACATGTCCAGGTTGTAGTCTTGATCCCCAGTAGTGGGTGTGCAGGAGGCAGCCAATCAATGATTCTTTCTCATCATTGCGGTTTCTATATCTCTATCCCTCTCCCTTCCTCTCTGAAATCAATAAAAATATATTGTTTTTAAAAAGGAATGTGAGATTGTGAGAATTGACTAAGTGAATTTTCTTATTTTCAGAATATACTGTAAACATTTAAATATTCCTACTTAAGTAGCTTTGGAAGGTAAACTCTAAATACATATTTGTAAAATCAAGTTACAAATAATAAGAACCTGAGATCAGCTTGAGTTGTAAAAACGGTTTCCTATTATGTGAGTCACTTAAAGAAAACCAGAATTTTATTTTGTTTATTTTTTATTTGCATTATTCGCTGAGCAATTAGCTATTATATATTCAAGTTAAGGAGATGAAATGATAAGTTCTGAAAATATAAATTAACAGATATGGAAAAAAATATTTACCAGTTTAAACAGATGTTATATCCCTAAATCCTCCCAATGAGCATAGGAATCAAAGCAGTCCTAGTTCAAGTCTTGTTTTTGACATGCCATATGGACTTGACAACCAAGTCCAAAAACACAAGTTAGGGAATGAGAAAAAAATAAAAGCTTTAAGTTGGAAATCCTATAACTTTAGTTGTTTTCATCCCCTCTGGCCCTCAAGAAGATCAGTTTAACATGTTAACTATCCCAGTGTTTGTGTCTATACTTAAATGGCAAATAGTGGTATTTCTTCCCATTTTTTTGTTTCATTATAATTAATAATCACCCAAAATTTCTACATTACCATTCTGATTGCTTTTAGAATATAAAATAAAATGCCTGCATTACTCAGAAGTTGTCAATAATTATCTTTCCTGGCATTGTCCTATCTATACATTGTACATCTAAGTTTTTTTCAAAAGGACTTTTTCTATGAAACAGAAATGCTCATCTCTGTAACCAAAAGTGAGAGACAGAGCTTTCATGCATAACAACGTATTTAATGCAGCCTTCAATAGGTTATCACCTCCAAATCTTGTATTTCAGTGTGGCACATTGAACATGGCAGTCAAGTTCTTGGTGGACTGGGGGTTAAAAAAATACACATGGCCGTTTACATGAACCTTAAACAAACTTGCAGCAGCATTTTTCTTTCAGTCGACTGACATTTTTCTTTATGTTTCGTCAGTTATATCTGAGTGATCAGACAGCTACTACACGTGGTACACCCACCAGGATTATTATCTAGACCAAAGGCCCAAAGCTCATTGTAGCAGGCATGTAATTCTTTACAATGTATGCCACGTTAACTGTGTTGGGTTATCTATTCAACAGCTGACTGAGCTGGGCTCTCAAGCTCTTCTCAACAACCATGTAAGAAGCGATGACAATTGTACTACTTCATAACAGCTGCATGGAACTCTGACACACACTTCACAGCAACCAGTCATCTATATAAACCAATTTCAGGAGCAAAATTGCATGGTGCCTCCACTCTGTTATAAACACAATGATATCCACTCAAAGCTGATACATTTCTCTGGAGCTTAAAAGAATAAATTTTTTGCAACCAAGGTTTCTTTCTCACAAATTAAGCTTTTTGTCTTAGCCATTAATTTAGAACTTTATAAAGAAACAGACAATTTAGATTTCAAATATCTATAAAATTAAGAAACTTGATTATTAACATTTTGGTTCTTCAACCAAATGCTCTTTTACTTTTTTTTTTAAGTGTGTGTGTCAGACTTTACTAACTGATGATCTGAAGCAGAAAGCAAAAGGAAGAAGTAATTAAGGTTTAAAATACTTGCCAATGCCTTAGCAGTTTGCCAATTAATTACAGTTTCTTTTCATAGGATTAAACGCAATACAATCCTTATTACATGCAACCTGGAAACTACTGTTAAAATACTTACATGTTAACCACTCTGTGTTTAGTGAATAATGAAGCTTTGATGGATCAATTAATAATTTCAATAGATTCAAGTAAGATAATGAGGTTGTAATATTTTTAAATACACAGATATTACCAACACAGATTTTTGAATGGGGCTTAAAAGGACATGGGTAAAATTTTTGCATGGTTCCAGAAATAAACAGAAACCAATTTTTCATGTTTATATTAGTGACAAATATATGTCTACATGTAGATATCTATTTATATATCTACATATAGACATATTTATATATCTGCATATTTAATATTATTTCAGAGAGTAGAAAATATATTTTTTTCATTGTTCATTATCCTAACAATTCTATAGGAAGTCAGAAAAATGGAATATTTGAGGCAAGGTAAAGACAAACATACTTCATTTCCTAGGAAACATACTTCAATAAATCATAATTTATTAATATGCTGGAGATTCATTGCAGAGAATAATTCAATTTATGCCTTGTGGAGTTTACTGCTCAAAGAATTGAAAGAACTACATTACTATTTGAACTATATGGTTTTACGGAGTAATATTTGTCATTGCCAATTTCTTAATGTATATTGTAGGCTGACATAATTTCTGGCATTATTTAATAGCAATTATAAGTTATGACACTATCCTATAATGATAAATGTTAGTTTTAGAAATAGGTTCCCGTCTGGTCTTATTTAAAAGACTTTCCTGCTTTGGAAAAGGTAAGTGTCCAGATAGATACTCGACTTATCAGGGTGATCATGTCATATAAATGTCTAATTATTGTGTTGTACACCTGAAACTAATATATTATTAAATTTCAACTACAGTTGAACAATAATTTTTAAAAATAAAAAAAAATAGTTTAGAGTATGTAAGCAAATTATCCAATGCATAGAGTCTAACAAGGCTAAGTGATTTTCCACAATCACATGCCAAAGTTCTGATTGTGTATCCATTATTAGTTTTTAAATCATGAAATCCCTTTGACCACTATAGTCATCCCCAATAGGAGCATAGTAAGGCATTTGGAGGTTAAGTGACTATCCTAAGGTGAAACCAATAATTAAGTAACAGCAAGGAAAAAGAACCTGGTCGCTGACCATTAATTCGACATTCTATCCAGTATACCATACAGTCCTTGAAGGGGCTGTTAATGAAAAACTGAGATCTAGAGACAAAAGAGAAACTTGCTCAGTATGATTCAAGAAAAAAAAATGAACAAACTCCGTATTTTGACTCCCAAGGCACCAGTGCATTTTTCACTATGGCACTTTTTTTTTTTGCTCAAAAATCAAAATCATTTAACTGGAAGAAATAAAATGCTTTCCAAGATATGGCAAGATAGCTAGACCTCTTGAGGAATTCAATCCAAGAACTATAAAAGCAGGAACAGAGACTGCCCTCTCTGCCTTCTCTCTTTCTCTTCAGATGGGTATTTTTGCTTTAGCATACATATAGTTCACCGCATTAATGTTGAGGTTGTCTAGGATGTTGGAGAAAGAAAACAAGTAGGTTGGAGATGGTATAGCTTAGATGACTTGAAGCTCGAACGAAGATGGAGGGTTTTACACAAGTGGAAAAGCAATGATTTAGATCTCCCCCTCCATAAAAGGGACAATTAGGAAAATGAGACATTGATTTTGCTGTACAATTTATTTGGTTGTACAACTATATTCACTTCCAAGGTTTATATATGCATAAAGAGCAGCATCTACATTGGTAGGCTGCTGGGCAGTGCAGTACTTAAAAAAGGGGAGCATTTCTATTTAGTTTAAGGAGATGAAAGGAATGTTTATTGAAAAGATGAAGGATAAAAAGGGAGTTTTTGTGTGGGTAGACTGAGACAAGCGTTTGAGGTATTCAGATAGAGAAATGGAGACAGTGAGTGCAGGAGTCAGGAAGAAGCAACAAAGAGAAGTATGGCAGAAGATTATTACTGATTAGAAGGGCCAGCGTATTTGGTCAGTGGCCACAGATGACAGGGATATGAGACATGGTTGAATTTATTGTCCTTGAGATTATGGTCCTGTGTAGGCTGAAGCCCAGATTGTCAAACCTAATGAAGTAAACAGATTGTTCATCCTTCAAATAGGACTTCATTCAGATCATGGTCTTCTTGTTATTGAATAGAACACCCGTCTCCTTCCCACCATGGTTTTGCATAGACTAGAGCAGTGGTCGGCAAACTCATTAGTCAACAGAGCCAAATATCAACAGTACAACGACTGAAATTTCTTTTGAGAGCCAAATTTTTTAAACTTAAACTTCTAACGCCACTTCTTCAAAATAGACTCACCCAGGCCATGGTATTTTTGTGGAAGAGCCACACTCAAGGGGCCAAAGAGCCGCATGTGGCTAGCGAGCAGCGGTTTACCGACCACTGGACTAGAGGATTGTTGAACAGCTGGGGAGAAATGGTCTTTTGCAGATGATTTTTTAAGTATATCTCTCTGGCTGATAATTATCCCTGTCACTCATGGCATTTGGTTTGTGGTTGCTCTTTTCCATTGTTTATTTTTTGGAATAGGTGTTTATTTACAAAACCCTGTGATACCAATACAGAATTGAAAGGATACAAAAAGACTTACAGTGGGAAAACCCCACCCCCTTTCTACTACCTGCCAATAGAGCAGATGTTGTGTGTGTTGGATTTCCCCCCTTCACTCCCTTCCCCTTGCAGGGACTGAGACCCCCAGTCTCACAGCTGCTGGGAGTGTTGGCAGCCCAAAGATCTCATGGACTTGCGCTGAGCTGAAGATCCCTACCTTGCTTATCATTACACCTCATCCTGAGAGCAGACTGCATCTAATGACTGTTGAGGTTAGGGCTATAAAGACCCAGTCCCAGCCCTGCTGCTTCATGCTGGGGTCCTCTGAAGGGCCATCTCAGTTTGCACAACTCCCTGTGTTGCCAGATAATGCTTCTGTCATTTTTTTTAAACATGTGTTTTTATTGAGAGTGAGAGTGATATAGAAACATCAATATGAGAGAGAATCATTGATCGGCTGCTTCCTGCATGCCCCCTACTAGGGGTTGAGCTCCAACCTGGGAATGTGCCCTTGACCAGGAATCTAACTGTGACCTCCTGGTTCATTGGTTGATGCTCAACCTTTGAGCCACACAGGCCTGGCAGGCCTGTGTCATTCTTGCGACTATACCTTCATTTCTGCCTCTGCCCAATTCTATTTCCTTCCCTTCCTTATAGATCATACCACCACCACCAAAACAAAACAAAACAAAGCCAAAAAACACCAACAAAAATAAAACAAACCCACCTTGCACTTTCTGTTTCAGTGTCTGTTTCTAGGACAACTCAGACACATAGTATCACACTTTTCTTTCAGAAGCAACTATTATTAATCAATGTTTCAGAAGAATTTGAACAAGAGGAGAAAAAGTTTATTTAAAGGCATCTTTCCTGAGCTGCTACAAACAATGTTGAATGAATCTCAAAGGTTGAAGATGGCTTTATAAATATGTGACTATAAGCTTAGGATAAATCTCTACTGGTAGAATTACTTAGTTAAAGGGCATGTCCATTTTAAATCTTAAATACAGTGCTCTTTAAAGAGATTGTAACCTCTCAGGGCTGACCCATTGAGCTTTGCCAAACTGTAGATGTAGAATGATTCTGGCCCTGGCCGGTGAAGCTCAGTTGGTTAGAGCATCCTTCCATACACTTTAAGGCTGTGGGTTAGTTTCTTGGTCAGGTCACATACCCAAGTTGTGGGTTCAATTCCCAGTTATGTGAGGTATGTGCAGGAGGCAACAGATAATATCATCTCTTTCTCTCTCCTCTCATTCTCCTTTCCTCTCTCTATAAAATTCAATAAAAACATATCCTCAGGTGAGAAAAGGAAAAAGAATGGTTCTGGTAATGTTATTTTATATTTATCCCATTAAAAGTGATTTTTAGACTAATTTTTATATGGTCATTTGTGGTATTTTTCATTAAGTAGGTACAAAATATTTTACTGTTGATGCTTTTCATATTGATATTCTGGACTTATATAAATAAGATTAAAATTCTTGCATGTTATTTAAGTTAGAATGTTTTCTCTGACTATATTTATTATATATTTTCCCATGCAGAATATTTTAAGTGTTGATGTATTTATAGTTATTAGTCTTTTATGCTTTCTGGATTTTGTTTCATAGCCTAGGTAGAAATAATTTTACCACTTTGAGATCAATTTTTAAATCTAAAATAACTTCTTGTAGTCCTTTTATAGATTTTTGTTTCTTTGATAAAATGTGATCCATATTGAGGTACATCTTTAGGTAGTGATCTGACTGTACTGCTAAATTCTACTTGCTAATACTTTATTTGGGGAATGTCTATACCAATATGCATCTTATATGACTGTTTTATACACTCTTGTGTGACACTTATGTCAGTTACGTCATCATTATGTTACTTATGAGAATCTGAAATGTTTTCTGCATATCCTGTAAAAGCTGACTCATTTGAGTTTTGACTTTTAAAATTTTGGTATAATTTTTCTGTAGAACTAATGTGTAGTACTCATTTGAGAGAAGCTCTTTGACCAAAATATCTTTTTTTTTATGATTATTTGTCTGGTTATATATTTTTTCTGAGTTTGCATTTAAATGTTGCTTATTTATGCTAATTTTCTCTATCATTTTTTTGAGTGTCATCTATTATTTCATGTATATGTATTATTTTCAGTTTATTTTTAGTTAGGCTAGCTAAATGTTTATATTTTATTGGTTTCCTTGAGAGGAAAATTATTTGATTCATTATTGAATTATTTTTCTATGTTATAATATTAATCTCTGCTTTCTTATAATTACCTTCCTTATAATTTTTCAGGTTTATTTTGGTTTCTTTCTTCTAACTTCTTTAGTTAAGCCTTACTTTACTTTTAATTTCTACTTGCATATTAATATAAATATTTAAAGCAAAATTTTTTCTTTGAGCATTGCTTTAATTGACCACAGAGTTCTGATGTATAAGTTTGTTACAGCTATTTTCTAAATATTTTAATATTATTGGTTTGTTTTCCTCATTGACCCAAGAAGTGGTGGTTGCTTTTCATTTCCATGTGTTATGCCAGGGATTGACACTGTTGATTTTTTGCTCATTATTTTACTAGGCTGTATATGGGTATTGCTTGTTTTGAATCATTTCTTTAATGTTTTAAAATCCTTGTTTACTTGCAGTTTATTTTAAAACTCCTTTAACTCCTATATACTGTGCCTTTACTGTTTTTATATTATTTTACTAGAGACCCATTGCACAAAGATTCGTGTAATAGGCCTTCCTTCCCCTGGCTGCCAGCACTGGTTTTTCACCGGCACCCGGGACCCAGGCCTTTGCTCTGGCCGCCGCCTTCTGTCTTTGCTCTGGCCGGAGCCTTCAGTGTTTGCTCCATCCAGAGCCTTCAGTCTTCTCTGCTCCGGCTGGAGCACCGCTCCTGTAGCTCCCTCCACCCCCGCCATCCCCCTCATAGCACGCTTCCCACCCCACCAGGTGCTCCGTGCCTGCATATGCAAATAAACCTTCCATCTTTGTTGGGTTAATTTGCATACTCACTCCTGATTGGCTGGTGGGTGTTGTGGAGGTACGGTCAATTTGCATCTTTCTCTTTTATTAGTGTAGATTTTTTTCAGAAATAAAAATTTTATTGAACTGCTTTTACTATGGGCTTCATTACATCACACATTTTTTAAATCTTTCTCTACTCTTCTTCATATGATCAGCTCATGGTTAGCTTTAGTTTAAATCCTAAGATTTATGCATCTACTTCAGGATCTTAGTTTACAAAGATAACTACTTCCTGGAGTGTTTTATTTATTTATTTAACTCAGAGCAATGTTTTTTGTGCTAATTTTTGTCTGTACTGTGGCAATGTTTTTCTGGAATGTGCTTCCATCTACCATTGCCTCTTGTTCTTTCTCATATTTTCCCTTGCACTTTTTACAGATATTGCATGAGTTCTCTGGAGATCATTACAGCATCTATGCTCCTTTTTTTATTATTCATCTTTGAATAAATCTTCTTGAGTAGACAGGCTTTTTGCAGGTGTACATAGAGGAGGGGCCAATGACATGTTCTGAGATAGCAAGGTTTTTTTCTTTTCTGACACTAACTTTGTATTTTTTCTAGACACATACATTGGCAGTTGTACACTTCTCTCTCTTACTCTGCCTTACTGTCACAAGGCTTCTGAAACTATGGTTCTACCCTAATATCTGTGCTCTCTTTTATGCTGATGTGGGTGCTGGCTGCTGCTGCCAGCACACACCCCCATTCCATTATCCCATACTGCATTTTATTTGATTTGCTCTGTAGCGTGCACCTCTCTTTTTGGTGATTTCTGCTCTGCCACTCTGAGATGTGAGTCACAGACTTCTTCTGTCAGCATCTTCATATCTCTCTCTTTGATGTTCCTTCTATTTAATAAGCAGCAATTCTTCATGAATTGTAGTTTGAGATTATAATCACCTCCTGGCTTTTGCCAAGGAAGAATATATGTTTCTGGTTTTTGTTTTCCTGGCTGTTTCAAAGTTATTTCTAAGAAGAGAAGGACATTTGATTGTTCTATTTTAAAGAGGAAGTTTCCTCTCTTTGATTTTTGAAATGCACTGTTGAATTTTATTTTGATTTTCACATATTTAACTTTATTATTAGGATGTCTTTCTAAGGTTTTATGTCCTGAGAGGATTGAATAATGACCAATGCAGTCCACTGGGTGACAGGCTGGCCTGACCTCAGAATGTCTACAGATGATCTACCAGGTGGGCAATTATTGGCCAGATAAAATAAATGTGTGTGTTTTAGCCCTGTGACCTAAATATATGCTATTGAGACCCTCTTAAATATTGTCAGCTGTCCATTGTTATTATATAATCTAAGTCATTTTAAGACCACTCTACTACAGTAGAAAATGAAACTTAACATAGCATAATCACTAAAAATCCTGTATCACATACATAGAAACTTAAGTGTTGGCAAATATCCTTTAACTCCTTTAAACCCTAATTTATCTCACAGTGAATATGTAAGTGCTTAGGGGAAAGGCAATCTGAATTATGTGTTAGGATGGTGAAGAGAATCTGGTCCATGAGAAGAAATGGTCAATATTTATTTGTTCTGGGTTTATTTGCAGGTGGAAATAGCTCCTGTTTGATGCAAAGCTTTCATTCTCCCCTAACTATTGAGTCTATACATCACTTCGGGCATTGAGGCATGTATTCCACAGAGTTTGGAGGAGTCATAGAAGAGGGAGTTATATTTTCTCTTTTGTGATAGATTGGGGTAGCCAGGCCTTCTATTAGCTGTTTGACAGGAGGGAAATGGCTTAACTCTCCATTTCCTCATCTAGATTGAGATATCTTCTAAGTTCCATAAAAACTCTAAACTGATAATGTCTCAATGACTCAGAGTAAACCCAATTATTTCCACTAAAAAAGAAATACTCCAATTTGGATTAAGACCATATGGCTTGGATATTAGAGCTTTGGCCCATATATAACTCATAATCCATTTCTCTCCTACCAATGTGTGCTAATTTACATTTCAAAACAGGGTGATATTTTAAAATCCTGAGATATTGCAAAAATAGGACTCAACTGAACCAAATTCTTTCTAAATTGAAAAAAGATGGATAATTTAAAATGAGAAACACTTTCAAGTTTGGATGCAACCAAAGTAATATATATTTTTCTTTCTTAGAGTAATATATTCTTTCGCACCAAAATCATTACTATGTATCAAAATGCTAGAAACTATAATTCTGATGTGCTGAAGTATTCCCAAGCTGGGTAATATTTTGCCTGATTATTGTATTAATGGGATTTCTGCCTCGATATATATTTTAGTGAAGGCATTGTCCTTTTATTTGCAAAATGAGTGGATCTCAGATGACGACTTTCTTTTTTGATATAAGTAGAATATCTTCCTAGAAAGTAAAGTTTTGCACAAAAATATTCTTAGAACTGTACATTTATAATTAATCTCTCAACATGGTCCCCAGTGCTCTTACTCTGCAGCTCACTTTTCTCTTTAAGTATTGGCCAGAACAGGGGTGGGCAAACTTTTTGACTCGAGGGCCACAATGGGTTCTTAAACTGGACCAGAGGGCCGGAACAAAAGCATGGATGGAGTGTTTGTGTGAACTAATATAAATTCAAAGTAAAGGAGCAGAGGGGAGAGCAAGAGAACTGGATAGGACAGCCGGATCCAGCCCGCGGGCCGTAGTTTGCCCACGGCTGGGCCAGAATAAACACGGCTTTGCTCTAGGACAGGCAGATGCAAAGAGCCATACGTGCTCCAATGACACAGCACAAGGAGCTAGACAAAGGCCTTTACTATACATGTCCCTTTCCTTTTTTTCTCCCTGAACCTACTTTAGTCTTTTCTAGTTAATTTAAATCATTTCTGCTTGCTAGTCAGTACCTACCAAATAAAACATCCCAATCAAATGAATGGTGTGCGAAGCAGAATGGTTAGGCCGGATTCTGGCAAACATTTGTTCTCTTCCATCTCTAATAACTATAATACCTAACTGAAGTTTTAAATTCTTTAGTAAGACAAGATGTGTCAGGTATATGAAGGAAGGAAGAAAAGAGAGCCAATCAATTATTACCATCAAATTGGCTCTCAGTGACACCAAGCCCCTTCAACCTGCTTTTTTTTGCCATTGTCAAGACCTCCCAGGCCTTTGGCACCTGGTACCATCAGAAGAGCGAATGGTTTACCTGAGCCTGAGCAGTCTCTTTATATGAAGTCATGAAGTTGAACTGCACGATGAATTTACTGTGCCTTCCAGAATCTATCCCTGTAACATATTCAATTAAAAAACACAAGCTCTCAGGGAAAGTAAATAAACTCCCTTAATAAATGATTACATTGTCCTCCAGGCATGCTTTACATGTGAATAATAAAGTTATGACTAATAGGTTATCTAATTTATGAACAAAGGTATAAGCAAACAGTTCAGTAATAGTTGATTTGCAAGACACTTTGGTTTCCAAAGAATTGTTCCGATCTCTTCAGCCTTGCACAACTGTGGTCATCAAATTCATGGCTGGGTGAAAAGTTGGTACCTTTCTCCTTATCCTTAAATGTTCTTTCAAATGCTGTAGTTAGTTTTAATCTTTTATAAATATACAGAAAACCTGTATGCCCCACACTTTATAAAAAAATCCTCACCGGAGCATATGATTTTGTAAATTGGTTTTAGAGAGAGAGGAAGGTGGGGAGAGAGAAACATCAATGTGTTGCCTCCCATACATGCCTCAACCAGGGATCAAACCCATAACCTAGGTATTGCCTTGACTGGGAATCAAACCCACAACCTTTTAGTGTACAATATAACATTCCAACAAAGTCACCCTCCCCCCACCCCAGGGCATGGGTGAAATTCTTAAAACACAATGTGTACACAACTTTTGCCTCACTTCACATTGAGTCTACTTTCCTATTACTGCTTTTAAACGGATGCGTTTTAGTATTGCAATGAACAAAAAAAAAAATTAGAAGTCATTCTTCCTATAAGATCTGTGAGGAATTGCAGTTGCTAAAATGCTCATGTATAACCAGAAGATTTTATGGGTGATATATTCAGTGACAAAAATATTTCTTTAAGAAGGTAACTGAAAGTACAGATGGAACAGCAATTACATTAATCTTATTCTATAGTTTTTTCTCATGGCTTCTTCTGATGATATTCTCAGATTTAACTGCATGATAACCACAAGTTTAACAAAGCTATACTTGCTATTGCAGCTGCAAATATGGCCACACCTTTTAGGGGTTATTTGAAATATGTCTATAGACACACAAAGGCATAAAGCTGGCCAGCTGTTTCATTTCCAGGTGTGTTGATAATGCAGCGTCTACACCACAGCTGTTTCTATTTACCAGGTATACCTGTGAATAATGCAGATTTTGAAATAAAAGAAAACACAATAATTTCAAGAGAAACATCAAAAGTGCTTTATTCAAAGTAATGTCCATCGCTAGATACACGTTTCCCCCATCTTTCAGGTAATTTGTGGATACCGTCCCAATAGAACTTTTCTTGTTTTGAGGCAAACCATTCAAAGACCCAATTTTCTACTTCTTCGTACATTTTGAAGTGCTGCTCAGAAAGTGCATGTGCCATAGATCGGAATAAGTGGTAATCTGAAGGAGCAGGGTCTGGTGAATACAGCAGGTGGTTAATACTTCCCAGGCAAGATCTTTTAATGTGTCTTTAACTGGTTTTGAAGTGTGTGATGGTGTGTCATCATGAAGCAAAATTACTTTGCCGTGTCTTCTGGCCCATTCTGGTTGTTTTACAATCAAAGCGTGGTTCAAACTGATTATTTGTTGTAGGTAGCAATCAGTATTAATGGTTTCACCTGGTTTTAAAAGTTCATAATACACCACACCTTCCTGATCCCACCAAATGCAGAGCATTGTCTTCTTTCCGAAGCAATTTGGCCTTGCAGTCGATGTTGATGGTTGACCTGGGTCAACCCATGATTTTGTGCATTTGGGATTCTCAAAATAAATCCACTTTTCATCACCAGTCACAATTCAATGCAAAAAAGACTCTTTCCTGCCTTTTGAAGCAACATTTTACTGATGACGTATCAGTTTTCCATTTGTCTTTCGTTCAGATGATGTGGCACCCATTTTCCTTCCTTTAAAATCTTTCCCATTGCTTATAAACAATCAGAAATTGTTTGCTGAGCAACATTTAATCTTTCTGCAAGTTATTTTTGAGTTTGACAAGAATCTTCATCCAATAATGCTTGTAATTGTTGGTCTTCAAACTTTTTCAGTTGACCTGGATGTTTTTTGACCTGGATGAAATTATCACTTTTAAAGCATTTAAATCAGCGTTCACAACTATCTTGAGATGGAGCATGTTCACCATAAGATTCCTGAAGTATACGATAACTTTCAGAGCACTTTTCTTCAAAATAAAGTAATGAATTAAAACTTCTCGCAAATGCTCTTTTTTTGGCATAAAATTCGACATTTTTAAGCGTAAAAATATCTATGATATCAACACCTTCAGCAAATTTGACATATAAAGTTTTGAAGCTTGTTGTCAATACAACAAAATAGCATACGTATCAAATCACATATATATCAACATATGTGTAACTCCATCTATTGAAAAAAATCCCCCATTATTAACTGGTACACCTGGTAATACCACTAGGAGTTACAAAATGGTCACTGATATTTAGGACACTAGAAATACTCATCCATTAATAGTGGATGAATAAAATCCATACTTGCACTCTGAATAAACCTTCATTGAAGATCTAGAAAACATATTTAATTTTATTTATAGTCAATTCTCCGTCCAATCAAAATTCAGCTATAATGTAAAAGACTTTTAAACTTGAAATAAAATTATGTTCTTCATGAACAAGCACTGGGGCCTTTTAGTGTTAATTAGAGTCAAAGAAGATAGTCCTTAAGAAAAATTGTATAGAACCTTAAGAAGGAATAAGACATTATCATAAACAAGGTAAACATATTTTTTCTGAATATATCCAAGTCTTTCTGTATAATCTAAGGTGTAACTTTAGAAATACTGTATTTTATTACGTACTTGGGAGAGATGTAAGCAAAGATAAATGGTTTATGTCTGCAGTGGCTCCACTATGACTTCTACCTTAGCATTATTGATAGCCTTGTAAAGTCTAAGATAGATGACCTTGAATCTCTCCCTCCTCAAATTTACCTTATATATGAATATACTTTTGATTATTATTTTTTCATTGTGAGGATTTCCAAACTCATATCTCACTTTTCTCTGAATGTAATATGAACTTTCATGACTCCTTGGCTTTATTGACACTCTTCCCAGTGCTTGAACTCAAATCATTCTCTAGGCCAGAAGGCAAAATCTTTTTTCAAAAAGAATTTGACCCAGATGTTACCACCTATAATGAGAATGTTCCCCAGTCAGATTTTTTTGGTATTTATTTAGATGCTAATTATATCACTTTATCTTGATTCCTCACATTTTAACTGAGTATTCTTTCTTCTTTTCTAATGCAGTATAGCTTTAGGTAATCAGACCTGTATATGAATTTCAACATCTCTGCCTTTGAGCTTTTTGACTTTAGGCAAATTAATTAATCTTCCAGAGCCTCAATTTCTTTGTATTTAAAATGGGAATAAGTATTAAGTCAACATCTTGTGAAAAGATGAGATGAGATGAAATATGTAAAATCCTCAGCGTATTGTCTGAAATATCATGCAACTTAACTAGATTATAACCATCTGAATGACAGGGTCTGTGTTTAATTTACCCTTATGTTTCAAATGCCTGGTCCAATATCTTGCATATATGTCTGACTTATTCAACTTATCAGAAGCTTCAAAATCTCTTAGAGTATATAAGAAGAATCTGACTCATGATCATGAACAACACCACGACCCAGAAAAGAAGAAACATGATAATAAGCCACTAGATAGATTTTCAAGAGGAAAAGAACTACATGTACCCACATCCTCAAATACCTCATCCTACTGCAGGGTAATTTGACCAAATCAGTCAATGGGAATAATACTAAGCTCCTAGAACAAGAAACCCACATATCACGCCTGGCTCTGCCATTTCACAGTTATGTGATGTGCTGCAATCCCAAGTCCATCTCAAAAAGTTTTGTTTTTTTCATCTATCATCGATCAAATGGGTGTTATATTGACTTAAGGAATTGTTGTTCAAATAAAATGAAGTGATTGTTGTAAACATATTTGGCCAAGGAAAATTAAAAAAAAAAAAGATATTGGAAGCCAAACTCACCCAATCTTATACTCAAATTTTAAAAACATATCAGCAGGTAATATTGAATGTTTCTACATCTGCAAATACTGATAATAGTATCACCTTGCAAAAAAATAGGAAAATTAGAGTTAATATATAAATTTCAAGTTACATAGTAGTCACTCAAATGTACTAGTGTAATATTATAAGACATTTTATTATAAGGAATGTACTAAAAATACCAAATTAAGTATAACAATTTTGATATTTTAAATATGCTTTTGTTAATATATTTTAACATGGATTTGGATTTATTTTTCAAGGTAAGTCAATCTAGTTGAATATTTTAACTTTTGTAACTTTTACTTTTCTCATTTCTTCTACCAATGGGCACTTGATGTAACTCCCTAAATTTATCATCAGTGACTCAACCAAGACACTTCACTCTGTCCATTTAAAAGAGATAATGTTGCTGTGGCCAGTGTGGCTCAGTTGGTTGGAGTGTTGCACATTCAAGCAAAAAGGTTGCTAGTTCAATTCCTGGTCAGTGTACATACCTAGGTTGGGGTTTGATCCCTGGTTGGGGTACATATGGAAGGCAACCATTCGATGCCTTCTCTCACATCCTTCTCTCTCTCTCTCTCTCTATCTCTCTCTTCCCCTCTCTCTACAATCAATAAGCATGTCCTCAGTGAAAATTAAACAGAGAGAGAGAGTGTGTGTTTGGGTTATCTTTGTTTTATTTTAGCACCTAAAATGTACCACCTTGCCTAAAGAAGTTGGCTCCTATTAGGAACTAAACTTAAGAGGGAGGTCACTGCATGCAAAGCCTTAGCACCATAATGGATGTAGCATTTCACATTTTAATTTGGTCAGGTAGGCCATACCCTGCCAAGAATACTTTATAACTACTTAATATTCCCCAGTCATTTGAATGTAAATAAGCTTGTCAAGAGAATTTGGACAACTTTTTTTTTTTTTGTAAGCAACCATGTTTGGCAGCCACATTTTCCCAAGATCACCCAGCTTTAATTTTAAATTTCAAAAGCCTCACATTTAATCCCTTGAGCTGGCCTGGTACCTTGCACCATCTGTTCCCATGGTTTTGTTATAACAGTGAGCACCTGCAGAGTTTTGCAACATTTCAAGCTGATTGTGGACAAAAATCAAAATAATTATAATTTTCATAAAGTAAAGACTTTCTTTCAGACATTACAATCCCAACTAACATGGATTTTGGAAAACCAATCTTGCTCATAATGTGCTTCATATGGATAAGGGTAATTTCTTTCTTTTTCTTCTTCTTTTTTTTTTTTTTTTTTTTTTTTTGTAGAAGATCAATCCTTTAAAACCCACGTACAATCATTGTGGAATTCTCACATTCCAGCTACATCCAGAAAACTCTTATATAATCCCAGTCAATTCTTAGATCAGGCTTCTTTCTCTATTTTGATCAGACAAGGCCATCAGCCAACAGCAGGGATATGCTAATCTTCTTTTTAATTGTTCCTACTTTTTGTTTTGTTTGTTTATGTTTATGACAATGAGATAACATTTTGGCTTCAAAAATTTCCATTGTCAATAGAATGCAAACCACTCATGTATTATCCATTAAAGACAAAAGGGGGAAAGATAGAGTGAGTGCTCCTTACTGCATCCTTGGGACATAGAAGTTATTCACGTAAGCACAGTGTTCTGTAGTAGAAAGCCTGAACTGTGGCAGAAGCAATTCCTTCTCGTAGCTAAATATCTGACCAATAGGTTGACCATTGATACGTCACTAAAGAACTACTTATGCATAATAAAGATCTTATAAAATGGATCACCCAGTATTGACCTTTGCTCTTTGTCTTGCTTTTTAGAAGAAGAAAAAAAGTAGTAATGTCAAGGACGCCCAGGCTTTCATTTCCTATTTTACAAGTATTATTCTCTTATCCACATTGCATTTCTGAGATTCTTTAAAACCTTACTTTGCTTTTTGAGTCCATTGGTAAGGAGCTAAATATGATGTTTGACTTTGTTTTATCTAAATGTGTAAATGGGATTAATAGTTCTGTAGTATAACACTATCTCATTGAGACATGACCAGATATATGGTAGAGTGTTGTAAGAAAATTAAGCTGTATCTCTGTACCAATGTAGTTCAATCAGTACCACTTATGAACACCCCTACAAGATTATTAATAGATATAGAGGACAGTGCTTGGCATTGTGGGAGAACAGTATAGCCATCAAAAGTGATTTGCCATTCCTAAAGGAGCCGTAGGAATAAATGTGCTGCGCTGCAGAGTCTCAGATAACATCAGGGTCTCATAGAGATGGCTGTGCTGGGGTTGAATGGGTGATAACTGCAATGCCCAATAAAATGGTGGCAAGTAGTAACAGGGAACTCATTTACTAGGAGTGGCATTAGACAAGGCACTATTCAACAGGTTAGGCAAGAACTGGCATAGCTGAATTGTAGCAGAGTATGTGAAACATTGGCAACCCTTGGAAATATTTTGGAGAGCAGTTTTATACAGGGAGCTGTATATCCAAAGTTAGGGATGTGGACAAGTAAGTCACACAATTTGAAAACTAATTTTAATGCTACTTCATTTGCTTTCAAAGTTTTTAAAGTTTGGGGAAATTTGTATTACAGTAACAAGGAAAAAATTGTTAAGACTTGAATCAGAAGTTTCATTTGGAAATCTGTCATAGACCAGCTTAGTTAAATTAATCTGCATATAACCTAAATATCTGAATAAGATATTTGTCTCAATGTTCTCTACGACATCATTAGACCAAGAAGTTATCTTTTTTAAAATATATTTTCATTGATTTCAGAGAGGAAAGGAGAGAGAGACAGAGAGAGAGAGAGAAAGAGAGACAAAGAGAGAGAGAGAAACATCAATGATGAGAGATAATCATTGTTTGGTTGCCTCATGCAAGCCCCACACTGGGGATCGAGCCCACAACCTGGCCATGTGCCCTTGACCAGCATCGAATGCAGAACCCTTCAGTCCCCAGTATGACGCTCTATCCACTGAGCCAAACTGGCTAGGGCATGAAATTATCTTTTAATTCTGTTTTTTGCCTTCTTCATCTGAAAACAAAAAGATGTTATTAGTTCCTGAGAACTATATTCCCATTAAAGGACAAAATACATATAAATACTATTGGTTTGAAAAATATTTCCAGATATAAGCAATGTACATGTCATTTTGTAATACCAGGCTTGCTTTTTCTATAGCAGTGACTGGGATTAGCTGATCTAGAATAACCTGGCTCCATATCTTTGCATGACTGGTGCCTGTTCATTTTTTTTTCTCAGCACATCACCCAACCAGGAAGAGTTTCTTTGATTACTCAGTTTAAATCAAGTCCTTAATATCTTGCTTTCTGCAGTCTCACACTTGCACATTGCTGACTTTATTTTCATAGAAGCACTTATTGCTATCTGAGGTTGTCTTCTTTATTTAAAACATTTTTTTGTGGTCTGTTTTCCCTGATAGAATGTAAGCTTCATACAATCTAAAGCCAAGTTTCTCCAATAAATATTTTGTAGTGGCCAATAAATATTTTTTGGGTGAATGAATGAATAGATCTCTGTACTTTTTATTATAGCATTCTGATCACATGACAATTCTTAGCTACCAGTTTGGCTTATTTTACTTATGATGATAGCATATTGAGATTTTGATCACATATCTTAAGTCCAGACAAGTTATATATTCTTTTATTTCTTCTTATATTAATACTTTGAGAAACAGAGTTCAATTTAAAAATCAACAATTAAGAAGAATACAAAATTAGGATCCTGAAAAAAACCCCACAAAGGTTAATTTTTATAAAGGCACACTTCTATTAAGCACACAATTTATCTCTAAAAGTTATACATTTCATTATAGGTTGAATATGTACAGGAAATTTTAAGAAAACAAATGTTCTTAACCTTAGATTGAAAGTATTCATAATCTGTGAGAAAACTTGCACAAATATAATACTTGAATTTCTATTGATCTCAATGTTAAAAATAAAATATAAGGAAACTGGTTATTTAAGGAAATATATAGTCCTATGATTTATATTTTGAACTGTTATAATTGATTTACCAATGATTAGTGTGTAAAACAATTTTCAAAACTTGCATAATAAAAAAAGACATAATTATTCATTTTAGTGACTAGTGCTGTTCCATCCAACAAAATTGCTAAATAATCGCTTAAAATGTATCTTATAAAATTATGGACTTTTGAGGGTCAACATCAACATTTCAAGAATTAGTAGCAAATTGATTTCTAATCAATATAGGAAATAAACTAAACTATTATATTATATCTCATATAGTCCACTCCCAGTATCAAGCATTATAGTTTTAAATATATGCTCTTACAGCTCTTTTGTACAAATGTTAGTTTAACAATTCATGCATTAGATATTGGAAGTGAACTGTAAATTTTATTATTATGGAGTCATTAAATAAATATATTTTTATTTTGAAATAAGTGTAGAATTAAGGTAAAATTTCATCTGTCTTGACACAGCGTGACTGCTTTTTATATTGAAAGTCTTATGGTGACTTAATACCAAAGTGCAGTTTCAGGTTAAAGTGTGCCAAAAGTACTTCTGCTTTATCAGAATTTCCTTTCAAGATTTATTGAGAGGGAGACATTCAGAGTATCATATAAAAATAAAACTGATGCTTTGTTGTTGTTGGACTATAAACACTCTATTTTGATTGGTTATAATGCTACCCAAATCCACACAGTACTTAATTTATCTAACCTTCTGATAGTGAATGAACAAAGGTAAAAATAACAGGCTAGTTATAAACTAGTACTATGGTGATGACATTGTGAATTATTTAAAAAGGGCATATTCAATGTGACCATAGAGCCATCAATCATAATAGACATTGATGAGAAAAAGAGGTTTCAGTCACTTCCTATCTGCAAGGAGAACAATTCTATCTCGCAGGTAGCTATGAAGTGCTGGGTGACCTGATGTCACTTGCATTGTTGCTCTACCCTTTGAACG
Organism: Plecotus auritus; assembly: GCF_963455305.1. Lineage (NCBI taxonomy): Eukaryota > Metazoa > Chordata > Mammalia > Chiroptera > Vespertilionidae > Plecotus > Plecotus auritus. The sequence continues at coordinate 62,464,981 of NC_137776.1, read as the reverse complement.
GAGCAAGTAGATTCTCTCAATATTAGAATCGAATGAGTAAATAAATTCGCAGTTCACTGCCACTCTCCTTCCGAGTGCACACTTCAATTTGTCTAACAATAGAGAGGACAGAAAAGCAGAAATCTCTTAAAGCACGGATGAATTTTTTATGGAATGTTCAAATCCAGCTGCAAAGGATGGGGTTTTAAATGGTAGCAGCCACTCTTTTAGAGGGAGCCCCAAGAGACAAAATCTTTTGGAAGTGTTTTGTGCTGAATTCATTCCTTTCCACATACACGTCTGTAGCTTTTCTTCTTCTGAAGCCCAGCTTTTGCTAAATTGTCCAACCATTGATCATTGAGATGCCAAATACAAACGTTCCCTTTCTCTTTAATATACAGAATGCAGAAGAATTCCAATTTCAAGTGCATAAGAACAGTTCTTAAAGTGCATGTGTGCAATGCTGCTTTATTTATCTGCTTCATTCAATAGGGAAATTGGAATTGCAGAAGAAGAAAAGGGTATCTGGTTAAGAAATTCTTCTTTAAATAAACATACTAGTAATTTTAACTTCTTTTTCTCTGTGCAAGAAATCAGAATTATTTTGTTTACCACAATTCTTCACCTCAAAGTTTTCTACTTAAATGTTAATATTGGATGCATTAATTTTTATTATTTAAGTTTTTGAGTATAACTTTCCTCCAGTTACTGAATCCTACAAAATCCTCTGGCATTTACAAACCACAAAGCTACAAGCTGTGTGCATTTTTTATATGGCTATATAGTAAAATTCACTATATCATTTAGCACATAAACTTTTCATGACATAAATCCATGAAGATATGGATTTCCTTTTCTTTACAAAGATTCTCTTAAAAATTAGAGGCTGTAGGTAAATAAGCATTTGTCCTCTCCTCTGTCCTCCCCTGTCCTCCTCTGGCCACAAACAATTACCCCTCCCTATTAGAGAGGAAATAGGAAAGATTTTGCATTGCATTTTGCATAGGCTCTTGAAGCATGTACACAACTCATTTTTATTCACTTTACCACTGTAATATATTCTGGAAGTATATTCATCTCCATGTAACCTCTGAAACCACTTTAAAAAATGTGTTTCGCCACTTAATTGTTAATAACAGGTAAATCAAAGGTAAAAGATAACTAATTAATTTTCTAGCTCAGTTTTATTTTACTGTTACTGTTTTGAGAAAATATAACAAAACCCCATTAGTGTTAAGGTAAGCCCATGAAACAACATAATATAATGCAAGAAAGACATTTAATAGTGTAGAAGAATGTTAAATTACTAATTAACTCCAAGTTACTGTATAAGAAAGCATAGTAATTTATAGGATTATTGCAATATGCAGCTAGGATTGCCACGAGGGTCAGCTAGGGAGCATTTTTTTCTATCCCTCCTCCTCCTTAGTGTGGTGGTTACTGTAAAAATCTTCTCACATTAAAACGCACTGTCCTACCCACAGTTCATTGCTGCTAATTAGCAGCAGTTGAGATTTTGCTAGCCGTCATTTTTTTTTCCTGTGTTAAGCTGCCAAATGTTACCAACTGCTCAAGATTCTCCATGCACAAAGTGTCCAGCTGCCCGGCTTGTACCACAAGGCTGTGTCTTTCAGCTGTTTCCTGTCAACTTTTACACCTGTGCAAAGAAAACGCTAATCAAATTATCTGTACTGGCTTTTGTTATCAGAAGTAAGGTCATCATAAGTGGTCTGCATACTTTGGCCCACGCTCATCATCTATTTCTAGAAAATTAAATTGAAACACACACACACACACACACACACACACACACACACACACACACACACACACCGCTTTTCATCTGAGCACCCAGTTGAGAACAGTGGCTATCGAAAACTTCAATCACTGCAGAATCTGCCAGGTCCAAATCAAGTATTTTCAGTCTACTTAAACTTTTATTTAAGCAATAAGGCTCGGGGAAGTCATCTTTTAGTTTTACCTAAATATATAAGAAGAATGCCATAACTTTGATTAATAATTGATTAAATAAACCATTCCTACATCAAAGACAGGAAGAAGAGCTGTGCACTGAAAGGCTAGACTATCAAATAAGACTTTGTTGTCTTCAACGTTGCTTTAGAACTGGAGCATTACAGAGTTAGAGGAACATTCAGCTTGAGGTCTTAAATAATCATGTAAAAAAAAAAGGGCTCCTTTTTTTAAAATTCAATACTAGTAGTGTTAAAACACAATAAATTTAGAAATAATCACACAGCCTAATCATTTCCTGTCTGTTCCACTGGCTTTATGACTAATTTATATGTAACCTTCTTGGGAACCCACGATCAGAATGTACTTTTCTAAAAAATTCAAAGCAACTGTCACTGATGTCTAATATCTGTGCAAAGGGGAATAGGGACTTAAAAATGTTTTAAAACTGAAAGATGTTATATAAGGAACTGTACTGCTTATATGATTTAGTAACAAAATAGCCTCTGCTTTCTTATGATTATAGAACAGTTGATAAATGTCTAGCTCATTGGTTCCTATTTTCAATGTATACTAATGAATTTAATGTTTAAAATTACTGTAATTTTAAACAGTAATTATATAAATGGGCATGTGTTTACATTAATATTAACATTATAATAAATTTAATCAGGCAATCAGAATTGAAAAGGGACTAATTTGGGTTCATATATCATATCTGTTTGATACTATTACTTTCTTTAGATCTTGGTTGAAACATTATACTATAACTGAATTCATTTTCATTTCATTTATACTTAAAAAAGGCAAAGGGATTGTAAGATTTACCTATGACATGAGTATAAAATTTATTGTGCTCACAGGAATGAACCGGCTCAGACTATGATCAAAGCTATAGCCCTAGGGTAACACAGAACGTGTGTCAACTACATTGTGCTGCTAGTTTCACAAAAATCCCCTCCAGAAATTTCAATCACAATATTCTAAAACTATATTTATGTAACATTTCAAAAATAATAGAGAGGGCACAGAAAAAGTATAGGTGCTTACATTTCATTACCATGATTTTGTGATTTGAGAGCAAAATACTCTCTTAATTTTCCTTTTCTATAAAAAGAAATAATAAAGATAGCATAAAATATTCAAGACTATCTTATCAGAGATTTACATGTAAAATTCCTTCTAATATAACTCTTTCTTCCCTGAACTATTCAAAATTCATCCAGCTAAAAAGTATCAAACAAATACATAGGTAGGACAGTGTTATTATGATTACCAATCAAATTATTTATCTTTTTCCTCTTTCCTTTACCCTCTGCACATCTGCTTTTGGAGGGCAAGACAATTAGTAGAGGTCTTTGAAGGGTTACTCTTTAATTCATAGCCATACCAATGATTTTACAGATAGTGGTAAGAAAATGCACAAAAAAAATTATTTAAAGCCAATACTTGCTCAAGTGTCTGATTTTTCATAAGTAAATAAAGGCCCTCAAATTATAAGGCAGGACTTTGAACATGTTGGTTCGCCTCGCTGAACCTCAGTAGTTCAGTCTACACAAGGCAGATAATGATAGCAATTTTGTAGTTCTGTGTTGATGAACAGCCTAGTTTCAAGAGAATATAAATGTTTTGCAAGTTTCTGGAGGGTTGCAAGTCTTGATACTGAAATGGTCAAACTCTGTGAAACGGTGCTGGCCATACTCTCTGCGATTTCTTTATTATCGAATCTTGCATGGGCAAGATCGAATAGAATGAATAGAATGGTATGACTGACTAAGAAGGATGAAATCTCATTCCTTCCAAAGACACATTTTTGTGGAGGTAAGACTATTTGATCAATTGGATGGCTGAAAAATGATCCTGTGAAAGTGGATTGAGTTGGGAGGAGGGTTGGCTGTTTGGAATCGATGTTTTCATAGCATCACTGAAATTTCACTAATTACCTCATCCCTTCTCACATATATGCCTGTAAATTTGACTTTTTCCTAACTTTTATATATTCATCAGAAATTATTTTCTCTGAGGCACTATTAAAATGTGACATATTATTTTATGGGCTTTGAAGGGAAAAAAATAATTAAAAAGGACTGCTAACAAAAAAAAGCAAATATATGTGGCATGAAGAGCCTAGAGGCAGATGATAATCTCTGGTTGGACTACTCACAATAAGATGTTAATATGTTGTCTCTAGAAAGGGAAAATGTCACTACATAGTCTTAGACACTCATTTTCTCAAATAACCAACTTCATGCATTCCTGTATAGTATTAACTATGGTACATTTTTTTTTTGGACAGAGGAAATATCAAGTAGTTCCTAAGGATCTATAAAAGAGAAATTATATAATCCCCACTTAATCTAAAAATAAATAATTTCAGGCAACATTAAAAAGATGTATGATGGATGATGATGATGATGTTGTCCACCATTTTTGACACCCTTACTAGGTGCTAACCATTCATTCCTTCAACAAATAGTATAAATTTCTTATTCTTTGCCAGACATTAGTCCAGGTGGTGGGGGAAAAATCAACTAAGAAAAGAGACAACATTACTACCCTCTTAAACTTAACAAAGATAACCATTTTAATCCCCATTTTGTGGATGAGAAACAGAGGCAGAGTGGCAAAGTAATTTGTCCACACTCCAATAGCTGGTATGTGGCAGAACTGGTATCCAAAATATATTTATATGATTCTTTTTACTACATTATGCTACATCGCAGAAAAGACCTCCACAGGTGTTGGAGTTCTACCATGGTCTCTTGGATAAGGAAGTCTCTGGCTCTATTCCTGAAGGAGGCAAAATATTTAGATAGGTTTTACATTGGACGCAATTAAAGATATAGGTGAGACATACATGGAGTTGTGATTGGAAGAGAGGAGATCAATTTGGCTACAATGGATAATAGAAGATAAAAGGAGAAGTCAGGTAAGGTCCTTGTTAGAAGAACCTGTGTGACAGATGAAAAGATATCAACTACCTTGCCTACAGTTCATAGACATATTAATTGTTTGTTTGTTTTTAAAATCAAGGAGAAGCCTTATGGTTTTGCTATAGGAAGATTAAGCTGATCACTGGTAATGTACAAAAGGCTGAAGGGGTGGGACATTTAAGTCAGGGTGTCTAGTTAAAAGGCTATTGCAATAGTGTGAAAATTAGTTATGGTTATTTGAATGGAATAAAACGATACAGAAAAATTACAGTCACATGACTAGAAGAAATGATGAACAGATAGGATTTGGGGTGCGAGTAGCAACTAAAAAGGAATAAAGTAAAGGATGGCTTAAACCAAAAACTGGAGAAGAATGGGTAAGATGTTAAGTTCTAAAAGTACTGAAACCGAAATAATCGCAGTCAGGCTCTAAGTCAGCACCCTATATCTGTAACCTTTACTCCTTGCCATCAACTGTGTCTGGTCTTTTCCATGCCAACTCAAAGCTCTTCCCAACAATGACAGGCCATTTCGTGATTCTAACTCCTTAAAAAATGCAATAGAGTCACCTGATTCTTGATAGATTTTGTCTTTATCCGGAAAGCCAACTTTGATCAAACCCACCCAACTTGAATCATTTTATTTGTCTATCATATTATTACCAAATACATGAAATGTGTTTCTTTGCATCTCTTCATGTTCTGTTAAGATACTGTTTTTACAAAGTTGTATCCAGTGTAAATAGAATTTTGCATTCTGCTTTGAATGGACAGATGCCATTTAGGGTGGAGTAAGATGAAAAAGGTGAGAACCGAGGGAAATCAGCTCCTGTCTTCACTCCAGACCTCAAGAAGGAACCAATGATTTTATGGTCTGAGAGCAAACTGATGGTTGTTAGATGGAAGGGGTTGGGTGAAAAAGATGAAGGGCTTAGGATGTACAAATTCACAATTACAAAATAGTCACAGAGATGTAAATTACAGCATAGGGAATATAATCAATAATATTATAATAACTATGTATGATGGGTACAAGTCTTATTGAGAAGATAAATTCCTAAATTATAAATGTCTAACCACTATGCAGTACACCTGAAACTAAGATAATATTGAATGTCAACTGTAACTGAAAAAAAAAAAGAATTTTTTGAAGTTAAAAGAGAGAGAGAGAATTCTGTTTTGAACAAAAAAAAAAAAAAAGAGGAAGTGTTTGGCTGAGATTTTGAGATGCAGCCTCATCACAAAGTTTCACCTCAAAAAATGTGAGAGAAAACCTCAAAGAGACCACTTCTAATGGACAGTGCCCTGTTTCTTGGGCAAAAGTGACAATCTAAAGAAAAACAATAGTGTTTCCAAATTCACCTGCTGAGAAGATGTAAACTAATTGTGAAGTGTCTCTAACAACTATAAAGATATCCCTCTTCTCTTATGATGTACCACAAATAATATATTTTTTTCAAGTTTCTGTTAAGAAAAAACAATTTTAAAAAAATCATTAAGTACTACCCTGCTTTCTTAAATGTTGTTGCATATAATTAGACTTTTTATTATCCCATATAATAAAACCCTAATATGCAAATCAACTGAACGGTAGAACGACCGCTCGCTATGACGCACACTGACCACCAGGGGGCAGATGCTCAATGCAGGAGCTGCTCCCTGAGGGTCAGTGTGCTCCACAGGGGGAGTGCTGCTCAGCCAGAAGCTGGGCTCACGGATGGCAAGTGCAGTGGCAGTGGCTGAGCCCTCTCCTGCCTCCGCTGCAGTAAGGCAGTCAGGAGTGAGGGGTCCTGGACTGTGAGAGCCCTGGACTGCAAGAGGGATGTCTGACTTCCAGCTTAGGCCTGATCCCCAGGGGACATCCTCTGAGGGGTCCCAGTCAGCAAGGGGTCCCAGCCAGCGAGAGATTCCCCCCCCCGCAGTGCATGAATTTCGTGCACCGGGCCTCTAGTTAGTTTATAGCCATGAACATCTTTTATTGTTCTTAACTGTTAATTAGCTTTTCATTCAGTTATTCTGGGTTCATTTCATTTCTTTTTTTTTTAATGAACGCATATTTTCTACTGTCATTACTACAGCCTGCCAAATTGCTTTAAGTCTAAACTAGTGTGATATGATTAAACTTTCACCATAGTCCTAAATTAAGTTTAAATGGTAAGATGGATGGTATATCAGAGTTCTCAGGAGGAGGATGGGGTGGGCAGAACAGCAGGCAGGAAACTTAGGCAACAGTTAATGCTGCAAACTCAAGGCAGAATTTCTTCTTAGAAAAATCTCAGTTTTTGTCTTCAAGCCTTCTAGCTTATAGGATAAGGATCACCCACATTATAGATGGCAGTTTTTTTATTTAAAGTCAACTGAGTATGGTATACATGTTAACCACATCAAAAAAAATAGCTTTATAGCTCCATGAAAATTAGTGGTTGATTAAACATTTGGGTGCCATAGCTTTATCTACTTGACAATAAAACTATGTACACATAAAATGGCATTGACATTTTGAATATTCTTATTTGGACTTATTAGGTTTTATACTTCAGAAATATTTATGACAAACTTCATGTTAACCCTACGTTGATGATTTTTAAATTATTGAGAAATTATTCCATACTTTTTTATATCAGATAAGTGTGCTACATGCACTGACCTAAAAAATTAAAACCTGTACATATTTTAAATTATATTAAGGTATATGTTATGTTTGATCTTTAAAAATGTAGGGGGAGTTTAAATATTGCTTGGGGGTATAGAGTATTACACATGTACTTTTATATCGTATATAATAAAAAAGTAATATGCAAATTGACCATCACTCCAACACATAAGATGGCCGCCCCATATGGTCAAAGATGGCTGCCCCCATGTGGACACAAGATGGCCACCACAAGATGGCCAGCAGGGAAGGGCAGTTGGGGGTGACCAGGCCTGCAGGGAAAGGCAGTTGGGAGGGACCCAGGCCTGCAGGGGAGAGCAGTTGGGGGGTACCAGACCTGCAGGGGAGGGCAGTTAGTGGTGACCAGGCCTGCAGGGGAGGACATTGGGGGTGACAAGGCCTGCAGGGGTGGACAGTTGAGGGGGACCCAGGCATACAGGGGAGGGCAGTTGGGGAACACCAGGTCTGCAGGGGAGAGCAGTTGGGGGACCCAGGCCTGCAGGGGAGGGCAGTTGGGGGACCCAGGCCTGCAGGGGAGGACAGTTGAGGATGACCAGGCCAGCAGGGGAAAGCAGTTAGGGGCAATCGGGCCGGTGGGGGAGCAGTTAGGCGTTGATAAGGCTGGCGGGGGAGTGGTTAGAGGGTGATCAGGCTGGCAGGCAGAAGCGGTTAGGGGCCATCAGGAAGGCAGGCAGGCAAGCAGTTGGGAGCCAACAGTCCTGGATTGTGAGACGGATGTCTGACTGCCTGTTTAGGCCTGATCCCATTCGAGGGGTCCCAGATTGGAGAGGGTGCAGGCTGGGCTGAGGGACACATACCCCCCCATGCACGAATTTCATGCACTGGGCCTCTAGTATATATATAAAGTTGCTGATAAAACTTGGTATTTCTAAACACATTATCATGTTCAAAAAGATAACCAAAAATTAGTTCGCATATTCTGAAGAATAAAATATAGCTACGGCTTCAAGGTTTTGTCTTATAATCTTTCAGTTTCAATATCCATATTTCAACCAAATTTGGGTACCATTTGAACTAACATGCTTAACTAAATAAATTTACCATTGAGTAAATACATTAAACACAATTTTATCTAAAAGATGTTTGAGATGTAATTTTTAAGAAATATTTTAATGATTTTTTTTTCAGAAAGGAATGGAGAGGGATAGAGAACTAGAAACATCGATGAAAGAGAAACATCAATCAGCTGCCTTCTGCACACCCCCACTGGGGATGTGCCCACAACCAAGGTACATGCCCCTGACTGGATCAAACCTGGGACCCTTGAGTCCATAGGCTGACCCTCTGTCCACTGAGCCAAACCAGTTAGGGCAAGATGTAATTTTTTTAAAATTAAAGAGTTATAATTATTTAATGGCATGTTAACAAAGCCCCAGAAATCATGATTATGTTTTCATGCAGGTATAAATGCATGATAATTGTCGAATTGTTCTGCTTTCATGTTTGGATTTTTCACATATGTTTCTGCTTTAACAAACACACATCCAAAATAAAATCTTAACTTAGTAACATTATTATATAGGAGAGTTATAAATCATAGACCTTTAAGATGATCAAAGGGCCTTGTTGATTATCTGGCCTATCACCTTCTTATTATAAAAGACTAGATATACTAAGACTCAGAGATGTAAGTAATTTGACTAAAGGCATGTTGCAAGCTATTGGACAAGACAGAAGTAGGACACAGGTCTCGTGACTCCTGGCCCAGGACTCTTCACAAACTCCTACAATGGTCATTTTCCATTGTACAAGACTCTGATATAAGTTGTTAACTCTTTAAGTGGCTAAAGGAGGGAAGGGAATGTAGCAGAATCTTGTAAATTATAAATTAAATATATCCTCTAAAAATATATATCTTTAAAATAAAATTTTAAATATTCAAACTTAAATATAAAGTTATTTTATCTTTATAATCAGAGTTAGAATTAAAAATATTAGATTTTAGAGCATTGAAAATTAGTCTAAGTTTAGATTATCTAATAATATCCTATATAATAAAGAGCTAATATGCAAATGCGTGTCATGCCCTCATGCCATCCGGCTGTAACAGCTCAGACACTCAACACTGGGGAGAGAGGAATGGTGACCAGCCAGGCACAAATAAGCTTTCCAGAGAGGATTGGGGACCAGCCAGGCTGTGGCCTGGAGAGAGACAAGCCACATGCCCAATGGTCCCGGGCGCCAGCACCTGGGGCTGCAGCCCAGGAGAGGGACAAGCTGCCCACCCCACGGTTCTGTGTGCCTGTGGCTGTGGCTCGGGAGAAGCTGCCTGTGCACAATCCCCTGTGGCTGTGGCTGGCCCAGGCAAAGCCGGCCCGGGTCCTAGGTGCCTGCAACTGGCCAGAGAAGGGAATCTTGGGTCCCGGGTGTGGGGCAAGGCAGAGGCAGTTAGGGGAGATCAGGCCAGCAGGGGAGGAGTTAGGGGCAATCAAGCAGGCAGGCAGAGAGGTTAGGGACCATCAGGAGGGGAGGCAGGTGAGCGGTTAGCAACCAGTGATCCTGGATTGTGAGAGGCAGTTGGACATCCCCCAAGGAGTCCCAGATTGGAGAGGGTGCAGGCCGGGCTGAGGGACCCTCCCCCCAGACACAAATTTCATGCACCGGGCCTCTAGTCCTACTAATAAAAGCCTATGTGGTCATCATGCCCTCATGCCGTGACACCCTCATGCCACAACAAGCGATCACCAGGAGGCTGTGTATGCAGTGGGCACATGTGAGTGGGCAGGGCTGCATGCACACACGGGTGGGTGGGAGCTTGACACTGTGTGCACGGAGCAGAGGCAGGGCCCGCGGCTCCGCGCGTCAAGGCCTGGGGGTCCCATGGGTCAGCGCGGCATGGAGGCAGGACTCCCAGCTCCAGCCTACCTCTTTTGGGCAATCCATCGAGGAGCCCTGGATGGGTGGGCGGGGCCTACCTCTTTGGGGCGATCGATCGTGGGGCTCCCGCACTGTGAGAGGGCACAGGCCAGACTGGGGGATCCCCCCCAAGTGCACAAATTTCATTCACCGGGCCTCTAGTGTATATATATATATATATGTGTATATATATATATATATATATATATATATATATACACATATATATATATATATTTGAGATTCTACATGCTGTTTTATTAAAAATCTGGCTTTATTGAGATATAATCATACAATTACTAATAAAAATGTACAAATTGATGATTTTGGTACATTACATTATTAATTTAAAAATTGTATATCTATAACAAAAATTTCCACTTTAATAATTTTAAATATACAATTCAATGGCATTAATTATATTTACAATGTTGCATAATCATCACCCTATTTCTAAAACTTTTTCATCATTTCAAACAGAAACTCTGTAACCAGTCAGCAGTTTTAATTTTTTGAAATAGAAGAATTTTACAGCTAAGTTGCTCAAGATACTTGATATTTATCTTGTGATGTCTCCACAAATGAAATGTCCAAATACAAGGCTATCTGGTAGGAAAGCCTTGTGCCATTATAACTATGGACTGCCCCATAACCAAGCATTCTAGGTTTGAAACTGTCACTGCAGCAGCTGAAATGTCTGGCTTATTAAGACTGGGGGTAGACAGAGACTGACGCACCTCCAGTTTGAGTGACGAGGCACATGACTGCTTCACTCCTAACTATTAGCATAATTATATGATTTCCATTTGTTCTAATTTAACAGGAGTATTTTGATGGTGTGATTCAATGTATCACACAAGGATCAAAAATGCTGACTTCCAGGAAGACACTGCAAAGTCCAGACAAAAGATTAACTTCTGGTTTGAATCTCAATCCCAAGGTAAGAAAGACCAAACGTGTTGTAGCTGATATTCCTTCCCATTTAAAAGCAAACAGCTCAGCCCAGCTTTTTAGATTGCTCTTCTGTTAGGGACCAGATGCTTACAGGTGTGGACTGGGCCCAAAGCTTCTTTCGAGTGTGTCAAACAGTTAAAATGCGTAGGTGCTGTAGTTACTGTCGCTTCTCTACTCCATCATAAAGGTGATGTGCCTTTCAGCCAAGCACAGGGTCAGCAGGACGTTAACTCTTTCCTGAAAAGTATGTAGAAAAGATGACATAATCCTTCTTTATATGAATTCTAAAATAACAAAGTTATTCTGAATAATCTCATTTACCTTAATTATCCATTAAAAGTCTATGGTCCTTCATTTTTACATACATTGAAAGAAAACATATTTCAAAAATAAAGACCTAGTTTTGAGCCTTTATGTTGGCAAATCATGGCTCTTTAACTGTTTTCTCATTTATAAAATGGGATTTTGAAAACAGCCAACTAACTAATTTGCAATTGTGGTAAGAATTTATGTATGAAAGTTATCTGTAAGCTATCAAATACTCCATATGTGAAGTGTCTGTTTGTGTACATATGTGTGTGTGTGTGTGTGTGTGCGTGCGCACGCATGCTTATATGTCTACAATTAATATTTCTATTCACTTGGTGGTCAGGATCTACTGGGGCAAAGAGAAAGGACATGTCTATTACAAAAGCAAGAATACAAGAAATAAAACAGAAATGAAAAGTAGATTTAAAGTGAAAGATGACTGTATTTATTCAAAAGTAAAACTCTTACTTCCCATTGTCAGGAGAATTAATAACTCCAGGAGTTACATGTAGAATGAAGGCTTAAATAAATGATTGGGTAGATAGCTCTGACTAATGAGAGATGGAGTGACCTTTAAAATAACTCAGATTCCAGAGAAATACCGACTCCCTCATTTCTACAATCTGTGTTTGGTTCTGTACAAAACAAAACAATTAATATAGTTAGAAGCAAAATTGCAAACCTAAAAGAGAATAGAACTGGGAGCCAGGGGACCCAGGTTCTACTTCTTGGTCCTTACTCGCTCTGTATGTGACCTTGAACAAATCACTTAATCCTCCTGGGCTTCAGCCCCATCACTTCCAACATGAAGGGGGTCTAAGGTCCCTTCTAGCTTTAACACTTGGTGACACTCTGATTCCAATTCTTAGCTTCTCTCTCACCATGTTTGACACTCTGTTGACACACTGTCAGAATACTTCACACATTTTCAGAAAGCCACAACAAAGCATTATCAGGTTATTAACACAGACTTTTAAGAGAAACTTTAAAATATCTTTCATTGGATGTTTGTTATATCAGCTATGTTTATGCTATTAGATTCCTCAGTGAAGATATGAAGATATAGATATGCATCTAAATAAATTACCCATGTTAAGTTCATATACTAGTAAAAGCAGTAGAGCTGTAATATAGTTATGCATAAAAAATACCCATTTACTTTTCCACAACAAGCACATAACCACTTAATTAAAAACTAAAATAAAAAAGATAGATATTTCTAGCCTTATGAAAACTGTGCACATTTCTTCCTGCTTCTTTTTATTCTCTATATACATGGTTGATATTATATGTATGTGTATATATATGTCCATAAATAAAAATATATATACAAGAGGCCTGATGCATGAAAATTCATGCACTGGAGCAGGGGACCCTCAGCCTGGCCTGCCCTCTCTCACAGTCCGGGAGCCCTCAGGGGTGGGAGGCGACCCGGCGATCAGGGGAAGGCTATGCCCTCATCACACATCTGCTGCTACCACTGCCGGCAGCACAAGCTTCAGCTGGCCCTGGTTACCTGAGCCTCAGGTGGCCCTGGGCGGCTGGGCAGCCGCCATCCAAGGCTTGCCTGATCCTCGGGTTGGCCTTGGGCGGATGGGGGGCTGAGGGGACTGGGGGACTCCAGAGGAAGGCGCGCGGTGTGCCTGCTGCCCTGACAGGGCTGAGGGGACTGGGTGCCTCCATCTTGTGGTTGTGGGCACCGCCATCTTTGAGGGCATGGCAGTCAATTAGCATATTCCCTCTTTATTGGCTGTGGGTGCCACTATCTTTTGTGAGGGTGTGATGGTCAATTATCATATTCCCTCTTTGTTAGATAGGATAGAGAGCAATTCTTTCTAACATTCATGGCATGTGTGTCTTTGTGCATGTGTGCACATGTATCTCAATTACATCTAATGTTTATGGAGCTCTAACTGTCCCAAGTATTGGTCTAAACCAGTGGTCGGCAAACTCATTAGTTAACAGAGCTGTTTGCCGACCACTGGTCTGAACATATTTCTTATCATATGCTGTTCCTGATACTCCTGTGTGCATTCTCAGTATTAGATACTGATGAAGTTGTGCTCCTGGAGGCCTATTTTTCGAATGTTGTTAACTCCTTTTTTTTTCTTGGTAAGGAGGAGAACAACTTGTGCTTCAATTGGCACATTACTATAGTCAGAAGTATATCCAGCAGCTTCAGGCAGATCTGAAGATCTTCATATGTAGATCATTTAGCAATTTATTTTATTCCCCCTTTTCCTGGGCATAACTAACATATTCTTTTGCCCTCTCCAGCTTTAATTTATATTCTCTCCTTATTCCCATGAGACATAACTTTATTCATTCTAACATACTTGATAATATTTTAGAGATTGCATGTGTGTGAGTGTGTGTGTGTACATGTGTGTACCCACTATTATCAATCATAATTGTTTCCAAATTGGCATTAAAGAGTGATTTTGCCATTTCTCTACAGTATTTCATTTAAAACCCAACACATCATTGGAATATATTATTTTTAGAACTAGATTTACCATTTCACCCAGGTGGAAGATAAACAGAATATTGATGTATTAATTATTTAAGCTTTTTATATAAATAGACAAGTCTATGATGTGGTATTTTTGATAGCATATGCTAGAATTCCTGTGCAGCCTGTTTAGCCCATATTCTGAGTCTGGGCAAGACTCAACTTAAACCTCTGAAGAATAACAATATACCATTTTCTTGAAAATATTTGAGAAAGAAATTAACTTTCTAGCACTTTTGTGAAGAAAGGGAAATGTATTGTTTAGCAGCTTTTCAAATTATAGTAAATGGGCTTAAATCTGTTAATTGATTTTATCCATTTTACTTTGAAAAAGTAAATAAAGTAAAGTAGAATAAATGAGCCATATATTTCCAGACTGCTGAATATTTTAATTTTCCAAACTGCAAATTAATGAGGTGATAAAGGAAAAATGGTAAAAAAAAAAGAAAGAAAAAGAAAAAGAAAAAAAAACACACAAGGCCTTAAATACTTAATTTGTAAACACTTTTTTATTCTATTGAATGAAAACAAGAGTATTTTGTTCCAATGTGCACTGCCTTCCCCCCGCCCCTCCTGCCCCAGCACTGCCACCTAGTAGGGGATCTTTGAGTGACAGCCTTGGTCCCCAGAGTGGACCTTTCTCTGACACCTTTCTCAGCAGGCCTCTGCCCACCAGTGGGCCCCCAGGACTTGCTCCTGCTGAGGAGGCCACACACACAGTTTCCCTTCCTTATCCCACTGCAGCCATGCTGTGCAGGCATGAAGGAAAATAAGCCAGAATAGCAGAGCTACATCTCACGTGAAGCACCAAGCCACAGTTGAAGTGGTAAAGACGTCATTGTCAATCAATACCATTTTCTCTTTTTTGTAGCAAGCCCAACACAGTTAACTCGGGCAATCATCCTCGCACTGGTCCAAATTAACCAGGTCTAGAGATTCAAATCTATGTAATTTGTTAATAATCCCTAGAATAGGCAGAAGGCTAGCATAGTTAACTGTCCCTTCACATTCAAAAGGATTTTCACCTTCAAAAGTTCCCATTATAGACAAATGATAATGCACATTGGAAAGATTATGACAGCTATATTTTTTTTTAAAAAAAGAGTATTGTTACTATAACATTAACCACTAATTATATCTTAAAAGAAAATATGAAACTGGAATTAAAAATAAATGCAAACTTCTGCCGAAAGTATTGCCAACAGTATGTTTTATTAGGAAGCATTCTAGCCTTTTCTCATGCTGTAAGTCTCTCCACAAAAATAAAACATTTGCCGGATAATGTGGCCATGATGTAGCTCTTCTAGTCAGAAGGTCAAACATACTGAACCTGCTGGCAGAGCCAAGTTCAGAGGAAATCTGAAAAACGCAGAGAGCAAAGCCTTACGGTGAGCTATAAATACTCGTAAATACACTAAAATTTATAGTTCATTATGCACCTGTTTTGTCCTTTCTGCCAAAGTCAAAAAGCACACACACCTTCATTTTAAAAGAAATTTACTGTACATTAGGAAATAAGCCACATGGTGGTCCAAAACCCAACCAGTTCTCAGCAGGTCAAATAGGTGCTGATTGCAGATTTGAACTAGGTTCATCCTACTCAGTTTTACATAGAATATTGAATGTTAAATGCAGGGTGTGTGTGTGTGTGTGTGTGTGTGTGTGTGTGTGTGTTTGTGTGCGCGCGCAATTTTAAATCACTCTCCAAAGTCACTATTGCCAGAAGCTATCTCACCATTCAAATAAATGATAAAGAATTTGCCAGTAAGATATTCTGGCTTTCTCATCTCATAAACTATCTAAAATATCCACTGAAAAGGAACTGGAGCATTCGTGACAATTATGCTATGAGCATAGACACTTTACACAGCTCTGCAATCATCTGATAAAATAAATGTTTAAAAATTTCTAACATAAAACACTCTTTTAGTAAAATTTCTAACCTATAACATTTTTAATTTAAAAAAATATATATTTTTATTGATTTCAGAGAGGAAAGGAGAGGGAGAGAGAGAGAGAAACATTAATGGTGAGAGAGAATCATTGATCAGCTGCCTCCTGCATGCACCACACTGGAGATTGAGCCCTCAACCTGGGCAAGTGCCCTGAATGGGAATCAAGCCTTGACCTTCTGGTTGACGCTCAACCACTAGGCAACACCGGCCAGGCAAACATTTTTACTTTTAATGTTACTTCAGATGGAAACTGCTATATATCTCTGTATAGAGCTGTTTCATGAATTTATTTTATTTTGATTCTGTTTGATGAATGTACTCTTTATATACAATGTACCTTTTATATAAAATTGTAAATGTTTTAATTGCATAGTACATTTAAAGAATCATAACAGGCATATTATGCAGATCTTGGCTATTCAATGTGTGATCCAGAGACCAGCAACACGGGCCTCTCCTGAGAGCTTATTAAAAATGCAGAATTTCAGGACCCCCTCCAGAACTACTAAATCCTAATGGGGATTTTGACATGGTTCTTCTGGAATTATTGTTCACAATAAAGTATGAGAGACGTGGATATAAAACAATAGTTTTAAATCAAGGATATAGGATATAAAAAATATTTTTTAGCAAAAAAAAAAAAAAACACACACAAAAAAACAAACTCCTCCAACTGCTGACATTATTACACTTTAACTTATGACCACAAAGTAATAAGTTCATATTATTCCAAATTATTTTTCAAGGCACTGATAAAAATATGTTTATATAATATCCCACACAATTTATCCTTTCCCCAAAAATATAATCTTAAATATTTTCATGAGAGAGGACTTGTCTTAACAACTGTGTAAATTAAAATCAGACACAAATAATAAGATCCTTGATAATTCTAAATGACTAGAAAATTTGCAAATTTTCTCTCCAGTGATATTTACTCTCACTAATTTATCTAACACTTTTGTTTTGCTTTAATCTTTTTTTCTTTATAAATGCAATATAACCACATAAAAAATAAAGCACTATTCTACAATAAAACATGCTATTTCATTTCTTAAAGAACTGTGGCCCATGGATACTAAGGATCTATCTTCTATCAACTGAAGTTGCCTCTCTAGGTCAGGCTGAAATCCATTGCCATGGCAATGTAGAGAACTGCCTAGGAGGCTACCTGAGCTTATACCTGGCCTTGTACAACAAAGACCATTAATCTCCAGGTCTCCTGATCTGGTTCTTTTGAAGAGTTATAAACACACCTACTGTGTTAGCCTTTCCAGACACATTTTGAAGGAACTAATTCCTACAGTGTTCTAGCCAGATCAAACAGAGCACAATCTGAAATGTACCTGACATCTAGAGTTTCTCTCCTGCCACTCATGAATATCCCACTTGAAAGCTCCAATATCTCCTTCAAACCCCAAATTGTAAAAGCAAGGACTATCTATCAGTTTGTGAATATATCGTACATCGTATTTATCTATCAAAGCTACTTAATCTTTCAGGAAGTCTATTTTGGGGAGCACTTTGAAAATCTGACAAATCTACAAAATTTTTTTCATGTAACTTTGTTCCAAAAACTATACAATTTCAGGGATTTCACTGACCTCTAATGGTCTACCAATGACACCAGTTAAAGAACCCTAGCTGCATTTGGTTCACTGAATTGTGTGTAAAGTTATCAAGTCCTAATATGCACTGAACTTGATACTTGCAAAATATCTCTAAAAGGCGTAAATATCTTGTCTCTCCTTTGATAAGTATGTTTATCTTAAAAAATGGCTTGGCGTTTGTTTTTAAAGAATGTAAACTCTTAATGTTAGGAATAGTTTAGGCTTGAAAATTCTGGGGGCATTATAAATTATCTCATTAAAATTCTATTCTGAAATATTAATTAGAAACACATGAGTTACTTTCCTTTGGTTTCACAACTTTTAGGATGTGGCATTAGGTGCAAAAAATGTTGATATCTTTATTTAAAGAGTAAGTGAATAAAAATGGACTAAATGCTCCAATCAAAAGACATAGAGTAGCTGAATGGATAAGGAAACATGACCCATATATATGCTGTCTGTAAGAGACCCACCTCAGAACAAGGGAATCACACAGACTGAAAGTGAAGGGATGGAAAAACATTTTTCAGGCAAATAGAAATGAAAAAAAAAAGCTGGGATAGCAATACTTATATCTGACAAAATAGACCTCAAAGTGAAGGCCATAACAAGAGATAAGGAAGGCCTCTTCATTAATGCTAAAGGGAGGAATTCAACAAGAGGATATAATGCTGGTAAACATATATGCACCAAGGCAGGAACATTCAAATACATAAAAATTCTTCTGGAAGATATTAAGGGAGAGTTTGACAGCAATACAATCATAATAGGGGGTTTTAATATGCCATTAACATAACTGCATAAATCCTCTAGACAAAACATCAGCAAAGAAATAGCAATCCTAAATGACTCACTAGATCAGATGGACTTAACATCTTCAGAACATTTCACCTCAAAGCTACAGAATATACATTCTTCTCAAGTGTACAAGAATATTTTTAAAGAGAGAACACATATTGGGACACAGGCAAAGTCTCTTCAAATTCAAGAAGATTGAAATCATATCAAGCATCTTCTCAGATCACAATGGCATAAAACTAGAAATCAACTACAATAAAAACAATAAAAAAAAACAAACACCTGGAGACTTAATATCATGTTATTAAACAATGATTGGCTTACCAAAGAGATCAAAGAAGAAATTTTTAAAAACCCTAGAAACAAATGACAATGGAAACACAACAATCCAAAACCTATGGGACACAGTGAGAGCAGTCCTGAGAGGAAAGTTCATAGCATTACAGGCCTACTTCAAAAGACATGAAAAACTGGTAATAAATTATCTAAGTATGCAACTTAAAGAATTAGAAAGAGAGCAACAAGAAAAGCCCAGAGTGAGCAGAAGAAAGGAAATAATAAAGAACAGAGTGAAAATAAATGACATTGAGACGAAAAAAAAAAAAAAAAAAAAAACATACAATACAAAAGCTCAATAAAACTAAGAGCTGGTTCTTTGAAAGGATAAACAAGATTGATGAACCTCTAGCCAGGATCAAAAGAAGCAAAGAGAGAGGACCCAAATAAACAAAATCAGAAATGAAAGAGGCAAAATAACAACAGACCCCACTAAAATACAAAGGATTGTAAAAAAAATACTATGAACAACTCTATTCCAACAAACTGGTCAAACTAGATGAAATGGACATATTCCTAGAAAATTAGGACCTTCTAAAACTAAATCAGGAAGAATTAAAAAATCTGAATAGGCCAAAAACTACAGAGGAAATTGCAGCAGTAATCAAAAAACGTCCATGAAACAAAAGCCTGGGGCCAGGCGGCTTCACGGTGGAGTTTCACCAAACATTCAAAGAAGAACTAAAACCTGTCCTCCTCAGACTATTCAAAAAAATTCAAGAGGAAGGAACACTTCCAAACTCTCTCAATGAAGCAAGCATTACCCTAATTCCAAAACCAGATAAAGATACTACAAAAAAAAAGAGAGAGAATTACAAGCCAATATCTCTAATGAACATAGATGCTAAAATCCTCAATAATATCCTAGAAAATTGGATCCAGCATTACATGAGAAAGATCATACACCATGACCAAGTGGGATTTATTCTGGGGATGCAAGGAGGTATAATATTCACAAATCAATAAACATGATACATCACATAAACAAATTAAGAGATAAAAATCACATAATCGTATCAATTGATGCAGAAAAAAGCATTTGGCAAAATCCAACACGCTTTCTTGATAAAAACTCTCACCAAAGTGGGAATAGAGGGATCATCCCTTAACATAAAAAAGCCTTATATAGCAAACCTACAGCCAACATCATACTCAATGAGCAATAACTAAATCCATTTCCCCTAAGAACAGCAACATGACAGGGATGCCCACTTTCACCACTCCTATTCGACATAGTACTGGAAGTACTAGCCATTGCGATCAGACAAAAAGAAGAAATAAAAGGCATCCAAATTGGAAAAGAAGAAGTAAGACTGTCATTATTACCAGATGACATGAAAACCCTAAAGACTCCATCAAAAAACTACTAAATTTAATAAATGAATTCGTCAATGTAGCAGGATACAAAATTAACACGTAGAAATCTATGGCTTTTTTATATACCAACAATGAACTCACAGAAAGAGAGAGAGAGAAAAAACAATCCCATTTACCATTGCACCAAAAATATTAAGATACCTAGGAATAAAATTAAGTAAGGAGGTAAAAGACCTATACTCAGAAAACTACAGAACATTGAAAAAAGAGATAGAGGAAGACATAAAAAAAGAAGAATATACCCTGTTCATGGATTGGTAGAATCAACATAACTAAAATGTCCATACTACCCAAAGCAATCTATAGATTCAATGTACTCCCCATTAAAATACCAACAGCATATTTCACAGACCTAAAACAAACTCTCCAAAAATTCATATGGAATAAAAAAAGACTCCGAATAGCTTCAGCAATCCTGAGAAAGAAGAACAAAGTAGGTGGGATCACAATACTAGATATCAAGCTACACTACAAAGCTACTGTTGGCAAAACTTCCTGGTACTGGCATAAGAACAGACATATAGACCAATGGAACAGAACAGAGAACCCAGAGATCAACTCAAGCCATTATGCTCAATTAATATTTGACAAAGGAGGCAAGAGCATACAGTGGAGTCAAGACAGTCTTTTCAATAAATGGTGTTGGGAAAATTGGACAGATACATGCAAAAAAAAAAAAATGAAACTAGACCACCAACTTACACCATACACAAAAATAAACTCAAAATGGATAAAGGACTTAAATGTAAGACTGGAAACCATAAAAATCTTAGAAGAATCTGCAGGCAGCAAAATAGCAGACATATGTCATAGCAATATCTTTACCAATACAGCTCCTAAGGCAATGGAAACTAAAGAGAAAATAAACAAATGGTACTACATCAAAATAAAAAGCTTCTGCACAGCAAAAGAAACCATCAACAAAACAATAAGAAAGCCCACTGCATGGGAGAACATATTCGTCAATGTTATATCTCCAAAATTTATAGGGAATACAAACATCTTAACAAAAGGAAGATAAACAATCCAATCAAAAATGGGGAAAGAATTTAAATAGACACTTTTCAAAAGTGTACATACAGAAGGCCAAGAGACCTATGAAAACATACTCAAAGTCACTAATCATCCGAGATGCAAATAAAAACGACAATGAGGTACCATCACACACCTGTCAGAATGGCAATCATCAACAAATCAACAAAGGACAAGTGCTGGCTAGGATGTGAAGAAAAAGGAACCCAGGTGCATTGCTGGTGGGAATGAAGATTGGTGCAGCCACTGTGGAGAACAGGATGGAGTTTCCTCAAAAAATTAAAAATGGAACTCCCATTTGACCCAGTAATCCCACTTCTAGAAATATATCCCAAGAAATCAGGAACACCTATCAGAAAGGATATATGCACCCTTATGTTCATAGCAGCATAATTTACCATATCTAAGGTTTGGAAACAGCCTAAATGCCCATCAGCAGATGAGTGGATTAAAAAACAGTGGTACATCTACACAATGGAATACCATGCTGCTGTAAAAAAGAAAGAACTCTTACCATTCACAACAGCATGGATGGACCCGGAGAGCATTATGCTAAGTGAAATAAGCCAGTTGGAGAAAGATAAATATCACATGATCTCACTCATTTGTGGAATATAATGAACAACATAAACTGATGAACAAAAATAGATCCAGAGACAGAAGCATGGAAAAGACCATCAAACGTCATAGGGAAGACTGGGAAGGGGTGGGGGTAAGAGAGCAACCAAAGGACTTGTATGCATGCATATAGGCATAACCAATGGACGCAGACACTAGGGGGGGTGAAAGCATGTGCTGGGGGTTGGGGGTAACTGGGGAGAGGTCAATGGGAGGGTGTGGGGGGAAGGAGACATATGTAATAATATATGTAATACTTTGAACAATAAAGAATTATTTTAAAAATTCTAACAGCAGCATAAAAGGGAAAAAATAATCATTAACCTGGGAATATACTAGATTGGTAGCTCCTAGGAGGTGTAATTAAATCCTACTGTTCATGGGTTCATTACTGTCAAGGTGGTGGGGGAATTGACAATGACTGGAATTATGGCACCTCTCATGAGCATTTAGATCATTTTCAAATCAATATTGCTTTATTTTCGGCTTATCCATATTAGTGTTCTTTGAAAATGCAGAATTTTGAGTATCATGAAAACTGAGCATGGTGGGTAAAATATATTACTTATAGTATGAAATCTACTCTGGTCTAAATTCTCACCATGTTTCCTCTGGCTGTACCACAACTTGAAATGAATCACAAATATATGGCAATGTTATAATGAAGCTATCAAATCCAAGACAAAATGCCTGAAGACTACTTCAAGAAGTAATTTCTGATGTGCTTTAACTTGTGGATGGATAATATGGCTTGAGGAGGATACACTGTACATAATTTGTCATAAACATGCATTGTTAAACAACTGTTTATTCCACCTTTCCACAATGTTTAAGATTATATTCTATTAAATTCAACCTTGCAGAAAAGTTGGAAATGGAGCTATTTTTATTTTAGGCAACATTATTAGAAGCGCTATACCCAGAAGCATGGCGGTAATACCTCTGACCAACTGTGGGCTTCAACTCAAACAGCTGAAGCATGCAAGACACTGCCATTAACAAACTGGAATGCAACCATGTGACAACCAGAACAGTAGGGAACTTAAAACTTTGAGGATGGAGAGAAACACACAATTGTCTTCAATTATTAGGAGAATTACCCATGAGAATAGTGGTTAGATTTCTTCTGTGAGGTTCTAGAGAGAAGAGCAGGAACCAGTTGGTAGAAATTATTACTATAAATAAAAATGGATGGACTACTTCATAATTAATTTTCCATCAGTTAATTAATGCAAAACGAAGTTGGGACAGGGAACTGGAGAAGAGGCTGTGAATTCCCACATTTCAATTCATGTCAGTTTTTTGTTTGCCAGACACACAATTTTTCTCTTTATATTTGTCAAGCAATAACTTAATGGACTATTTATTTTGCCCCTAATGACACTGTTAATTAGACAGTTTCATAGATCCCTTCTTACTATTTTATCTCTGTGGTTTATATGAATGGTTGAGAGCTATGATATGTCCTCTTCCGTTCGGTGACCCTATTATTTCCACAGACACCACAGAACTCTATTCTGTTGTGGACCCTTTCCTGTTATCCCCTGCCTACAGAGGACAGCCACCACTTTTCTTTGTAAGAGTGCTAGGAGAATCTCTTGGCCTCATCTGAGAAGTGCTTAAGTGGATACATACTTTATAGAACCACACCAGCATTCCTTTCTTCCTGAACCTCCAGCATGCCAAGAATGTGCCAGAATTGCAACATCATGGATTTTAGACCATTGTTAAATCCAGGCTTCAATTAAGCAACATAAAAGACTGTTAAGGCCAATTCCAGGTGCTCAAGTCTAATCAACATAATAAATTCCAAACCACAGGAGAGTGTACCTATATCAATGACTTTTCCCACTCTAACCTAATACGTATCTCTCTTATCTTTCACATGCTTAAAATTAACTCCCTTACAAATACCCCAGACTCATGCTGATTATTGTTTCAAGGTCTTACAACCTTTTCAACATGGAAGTTACCTCATTCCAGGTCAGGTTTATTTCTCTTTATCTGGGTTGTGTTTGGATCTAATTTGATTATGATCATGGTAGTGCAATGTTGGGTGGTTTTATAAAGAATACCCATCAATCACTTATGAAGTATCTTTCCCACATGAAAATGTTACAGATTTATATACAGATAAATGCTGATTTCCCAAGATTCAAGGGAGAAGTCTTCTTTCATCAATAAAGAGAATTTGGAAATTCAAAATCTCTTTTTAAAAAATTGTAGTGAAGTGGTATCTAATACAACAGAACAAGAAAGGAAATAAAAGATATACATATCGGGAAGGAAAAAAATATAAAAACATATTTTTTCACAGATAATATAATTTTTTATATATAGAAAATTGAAAGAGCTGACAAAATCTCCTGGAACTAATAAGTGATTATAGCAAGACTGAAGAATACATATATACAAAATTCAATCACTTTCCTATGTTTCAGAAATGAGTTAAGTGGAATTTTAAATTGAAAACACAATACTATATAAATTAGTGCCCCCAAAATTTAAATGCTTAGGTATAAATCTAACAAAATATGTACAAGGTCTATGTGAAGAAAGCTATAAAACTCTGATGAAAGAAATGAAATACTAAATAAATAGATAGTCCATGTTCATGGATAGGAAGACAATATTGTCAATATTGTCAGTTCTTCTCAAATTGGTTTATAGATTCAATGCAGTCCTGATCAAGGTCTAGGGATGTATGGGAACTCCATACTTTTTGCTTAATTTTGCTGTGAACATAAATAAACTCTAAAAAAAAAATCCATTTTCAAAAGAAATCGCCACTAGTAAACTAACATCAATGTTACAAAGAAATATCAATTGGTTGCCTCCTTTGCCCACCCCAACTGAGTATTAAACCTAGATATATGCCCTGACCAGGATTTGAACTCCCAACCTTTTGGTGTATGGGATGATGCTTCAACCAACTGAGCCACCCGGCCAGGACTGACCAAGCATATTTTTAATAAACAGTTGACCCATGACTACATGGGATTGAATTGTGTGGGTCTTAACCATACTATAAGTTGATAAGCATTTTTTTCCTTGTCTATTACATGGAGCTACATTTATTATTCTATGTTACATAATATAGAAGATAAAGTCCATATTTGTATCAGTCAGACAAAATATTGTTAGACAAACCTTTAAAAACCTGAACATGTTTCAAACAAATATTCATAAATTTAAATATCAATTTTAACAGACATGTTTTCTTTTTCCACAAATAATTGTGGAAGATTCATATTAACAGAGCTTTTATTTAAATGTGAGTAGTTAATCATAAATTCAATTGAGAAATGGAAAGAGAAGTTTTATAATATACTAGTGACCCGGTGCATGAAATTCGTGCACATTGAAAGGGGATTAATTAGAGGAAATAATTTAATATGGCTATTTGCCCTTTCTCTATAATAGAAGTGTCAGAGATGAAAGAAAATTAGTAAAATGTATATGAAAATCTCCTTCCTGTCAGAGTCTGGGGTGCACCGTGGGACCTAGAGTCAAGTCCCTGCCCACCACCCACAGGTGCTTTGAAAACGCAGGAGACCTAGACCCAGCCGGCCCCACCTCCATTGGGTGAGACTCAGACACTGCTGGCCCCACCCCTGTCAAGCCCCTCAGGGTGGTGGGCACAGCCTGAAGTCCCCCAGCCTGGCACTGGGGTGGGGGGTGTAGCCTGAGGTCCCCTGTCAAGCCCCGCTGGGTGGGGTCTGAGGTCCCCCGGCCCAGCACTAGGGTGGTGGTGTGTAGCCTGGGGTCCCCGTCAAGCCCTGCCAGGTGGGGGGCATGGCCTCAGGTCCCCTGGCCTGGTGCTGGGGCAGGGAGCATGGCCTAAGGTCCCCCATCAAGTCCTGCTGGGTGGGGGCTGTGGCCTGAGGTCCCCCGTGAAGCTCTGCTGGGTGGGGGGCACAGCCTGAGGTCCCCTGTCAAGCCCTGCCAGGCGGAGGGTACAGCCTGAGGTCTCTTGGCCCGGCACCGGGGTGGGGTCGCAGCCTGAGGTCCTCCGTCAAACCCTGTTGGTGGGGGGGGCACAGCCTGAGGTCCCCCAACCTGGAGCTGGGGCTGGGGGTGCGGCCTGAGATCCCTCGCCCCGACCAGGTGCCATGCAGCCTCAGGTCCCTGCTGTTCAGTTGTGACGTTATGGCGTCCTAGCTAATTTGCATATTCTTCTATTAGATAGATAATTTATTTCAAAACAATACATAACGTCAAATTGATGTATTTTTCCATTTTATCCCTTTACCTTGAGAGTAAGAGCGTATAGATATGTCAAACATTAAAAAATATATATGAGATCATAACTTATTTTTGTCTCAACTGTGTGGAGTTCAAATTGCAGTCCAGCATAAATAATGTACTCCAGACACTGACTTAGACAGCTAGATGCACAAATGCTACTGCTAATAACACCTTTCTACTCTTCAAACTGTGTTCATATGTAAGTAGTCAGGCATACGGTCATTAGTAAAAATTACCATTTTCTAAAATAAACTATAGTATATGTTTAAGTTTTTGAAAATATTTTTTCTTTCATTTGCATACTCAGATATAAGAGGTCAACCACATTTGGCAGGGTCTCTTAAGGTAACCCCTTGATAATATAAATGATATAAAGATAATGATTCAGATTCTTTTATAACTATGAACTTTGAGATATAGAATTATTCTTATTCCACACTTTATTTGACATTGTAAATATTATTTCTGTTATAAATCAGTGTCTCAGCTGCTCATTGCAACTGGAGAAGACCATTGAGCAATCCTCTTAAATATTATGACATGGAAAAAAATCACATTGTGCTTTAACCTATCAACAAAGGAGCAAAGCAATTACAGAGCTAAACAGAGTCCAGGAAGACCCAATAAAGAAAAATCCAAGAAAATTTGGTGAAAATTCTTAAGGGGCCTTCCAATGTTTAATTTAGGCCTGAGACATGATTAATATTCTGATTCTAATTCAAAAGACTGAACCACAAAGGTACATCTTTTGGGTATTTTTAATAAGCATAGTACAACACTCTGTGAATTAACAGCTGGTCTGACTGGTATTTTACTTTTTCTTTGCTTACTCAAGTGAAGCAGTTAATATTAGTATAATCATCAAACTAACACTAGTCTAGTGGAGGGACAGATTTATTTTTTTTTTAGTGTTGTGATGTAGAATACAAATTTTAAAATACACACCAAAAAAACCATGACTGTATTAACATTGATCAAACTATTGGTTTAGATCCTATACACAATAGAAGTTCTTTTTTAAAAATAATAAAAAATTTAAAGCCCTATTCCACTGGGAAAAATAAAATGGTATATTTGTATACTTTACACTTGGAAAAGACAAGCAAAATATCAAATGCTAAAAAAAATCCAATAAAATTGAATAGATATTTATGAGAAATATTGAGAAGCATATTATGATGAAAAAGTGATAACCATCATTTATTGTCAAATTATTGTTTAAAACATCTAATACCTTTAAAATGGAAAAGTCTTTATTTATAACACCATATGAACAATTATTATATATTGTTATATATACCCAAAACAAAGTTCACATTTTCTTAGTCAATGAAGAAAATATTTATATCATGCCATATTAATTTTCATAATTTTGATTGTTTGCAAACAAGATTTCAATCCTTTTTATTATCTGGCATTTTTACATGCTTATTCAGATTCAGATTAATTATTAGTTGTTAATATTTGTTGAAAAGAACAATTTTAATTTCTTTGTTATTAATTTTTAATACATTTGCAGTGGAAACTTAGTGAAAGAAAAATTCTCAGCCTATTTCTTATTGTTTTATGCAGGCCATATTTCACTCTCATGACATTTCTTATAGAAAAACTCATTTTAAATATTATTTATAAGCCAAGGTATTTTAATCATTGTGATTAGGTATGATCATCCTCCAATTTACTGAATGAAACTATAATTTATACATATTTTAAAGCTCTTACCAATGACATTTATTAGCTTTACCATTTGCTGATTGCCATTGCATTTATAGCAAAAGACAATGCAATATTTTTCTTGATATTGTGAAATATCAACTAAAATATTACTACTGTATTTCTCTTTAAATTCCATACATTTGAAATATTAATTCCATAATACACTAAAATATATACTAAAATACTAATGAACTCTCTTAATGTTTTTTAAGTTTTCTCTTTATTTGAAATTTTATAGTTAACTTCTTAAAAATTTCAAATCATATGAACAAAATAAACTAACAAACAAAATAGAAACAGGCTCATAGATACAGGGAACAGACTGACACCATCAGTGGGGAGGGAGTTTGGGGGGCTTTGTGAAAAAGGTAAGCAGATTAAGGAAAAAACAAATAAAAACAACAATAACAATAAAACAACTCAGACACAGACAGCCATATGGTGATTACCAGAGGGAGTGGGGGCGGTAGAAGAGGCTAAAGGAGGCATAAATTGTGTTGGAAGGAGACTTGGCTTGATGAACCCAAATATAATATAGAGATGATATATTATATAATTGTACACCTAAAACCTATTTAACTTTATTAATGAATGTCACTCTAATAAATTCAACTTAAAAATACATTTAAATGATAGCAGCTTTAAGTAGAATTACCCTTTTTAAATGACCCATTTAATCACACTAGTGGATGTTATGCAACTTTCTACTTAATGAATTAGGAATTTTAAATGTGTCAGAATATTATGTATAGTTAGAAACATTTTAAAGTTTTTTTTTAACTATTAAGTAAAAAGATTTTGTGTTTTTTATATAATTTTTTCTTTATTCATTAAGGTATTACATATGTGTCTTTATCCCCCCCAGTGCCCCCACACCCTCCACTCATGTCCTCACCCCCCTGGTGTCTGTGTCCATTGGTTAGGCTTATATACATGCATACAAGTCCTTTGGTTGATCTCTCCCCTTTACTCCCACCCTCCCCTACCTTCCTTCTGAGGTTTGACTGTCTGATCTATGCTTCTCTGTCTTTGAAGTCAATGGCACTATCAATCCGATTCTTCATCCTCTCCAGATGTTCTCTATGAGAAGAAAATATCCATGTTTTCTCATATCCAATAATTGAAACAAACAGAAAGCAATATTTATGTTGGTCTTAGTTCCATATTTGTAATGTAAACTGAACATCAGATGTCACAAACAAAAGTAATAGGGCATATGAAAACTGTGACACACTGGTGATTCTGTCCTCCATAAAGGCATTCAAATTCAATTTTAAAAACTCTATGAAACCAAGAAAAATACACCCACAGTATGATTCAGTTCTAAAGTCACTGATTTGGGATTCTGGCTACTAAATGATCTATGTCAAAAGCTATTCTGGATGGTAACTCTTGCTTGTCATATATTAGCTGCTGGACTTGACTGATAAGGGGGGGAATTAAATTATCAGCTACTACAAAGGACATTTGTGACTGGCTGTTGAGGAAGTCCTGACATCAAATGTGGCTTTACTGAAAATAGATAATTTGTTTAGGGGAGACATGTAGAAGAAAGACTGATTATGAAGTTTAGAGAAAGAGAAGAATAGAGAGAATAATGAAAGCTAAATCAAATTTTATTTTCCCTCAAAAATGCTCCAGCCAGAATGATAGCACAGTATTTTGAACTTCCTGCAACTTTTAGAAGACTTCAGTATGGAAAGGAAATCCAGATTCTAGTGCTACTTTAGTGAGTACCTTAGAAATTCCTCATGATTTTCAGAACTCAGTTTTCCTAGCTATAAAACGCCAAGATTATATTAGTGCTATACAATTTCTACTATCTTTTGAAGTTCTGAATACTATGAATGCTATTTTTCAGACATAATACTAATTGTTGAAATAGAAGATAAAATCTTCTATTTAAGATTTTATATTTAAGAAAAAAAGTCAGTATTTAAAGGAAAGAGATGTGGGTGTGCAAGAGACAAAAGGGATGTATCTTCTTATGTGATCATGGCCTCTAAGAACAAAAATATTTTTAAAGGATTTTCAGACTTGGAAATTATTTATAGTCTATGACTTCTAAGCACATTTATATGTTATCAGTTATTTCAACATTAAATATTCAGACATAGTAGTTTATTGCACACTTACTAGTAAATACAAATATACTAAATCTTTAGAGTGAATTTGTAATCCAAAAGTATAATCTCCTATTTTAAAACTAAGAACAGAGAATTCTATTAAAGAAATTTACAGAGACCTTCACAAAGGCAGATCTCTTTTAGATCATAGATTATATTTCTACTGGAAGTTACATAGCTGAAAAAGACTGATAGATGTTTAGATAAAGAAGAGTGTTGAAAGACCATATTCAGGATTTAGTGTATTCTTTTTATAAAACTGCATTCTTGGAGGGTGGGTAGTAAAGGGTAAAGGGAGTCAAATATATGGTGATAAAAGAAAATTTGACTTTGGGTGGCAGGTACACAATGCAATATACCACCAGTTTTCAACCATTTTTATCTCAGGGCATCCATAAACTAATTACTACATTTCTGGGGCACATCAAAAATAAATTTTTTACTGATCTGATGTAAAAAGATATAACTTGGATTGATTTTAAATAATAGTAGTAATAGTAGTAGTAGTAGTAGTAATTACCGACCCTTTCTGCTCCAAAGTGACTTTTTAAAAATCAGGTGCCTATACTTATGTATAAAAATTTCTGTTACCAAGAATTAACCAATCAAATGTAATCTAATTATGCACCATGACCAATTCTCTTATATGACCCATATATTTATGGTTCAAGACAGGTCATTCCCACTGGACAGCTATTGTTGTGTTGGCTGTTGTCTTTTTTATTTACTTATTTGACAATTTAAGGTAAAAGAAGTTAGTGCCCCTGACTAAATAGTCAGGTATTGCATGTTTTAAAAATTCTTGTGGCACACCTGTTGAAAATTGCTGCAGTATACAGATGCTTTATCATAGAATTGTACACTTGAAACCTACATAATCTCATTAACCAATGTTACCCAATAAATTTAATTTTCAAAAAACTGCTATCTTTTTTTAATATAGTACCCTCTATAGTCAACAACTATATATGCTTACTAAAACTAAACTAATAGTACCTTTGTAATATACTAAGATAATCAGTGAACAAATATGAATTATCATCAGTTAATTGTATTACATTGTCTTTTTCTTTACTTAAACAGCTAAAATATCAGCTTTGCTTCTCTTCTGGCTGATTTTTTTAGCTGTTTAAATTTTGTAAGCAGATTTATATATTAAATAAATTTAAAATCTGCACACTTCTATGTGCTAGAATAATTGTAAACTCTCATGTAATGCCTCTAAAAAGGTGCTACATTAAAATGAAATCTAAGCCTTCCACAATTTGTTAACAAAAAGCATATTTGTAAAAAAAACACAACACCTTAAATTAATTCATTCTTATTCATCAAAGAGCTTGGCATTACATACATGAGATGTTTCTCAAGTTAAAGTCAAAGGCTGTTAGCTAACTGTGTTATTATGGGAAAAACTGGTCCAACAATTGTGAGATATAACTAAGTTGGACATTAAGAATGCCAGGCTATAGTCCCATTCATTTAATTTTGCCTTTACCTCCCTTGCCTTTGAGGTCAAGTCCATAAAATGTTTTCTACCACCCAGCTCCATAAGTTTTGTACCTATATTTTTTTCTATGTGGACTTATAGTTTTGGGTCTTATGTTTAAGTCTTTGATCCATTTTGAATTGAAGAGCTTCTGCACAGCAAAAGAAACGGGCAAGACAACAGACAGGCAGCCAACCAAATAGGAAATGATATTTGCAAAGAGTAGCTCTGACAAAGGTTTAATTTCCAAAATATATAAAGAACTCTTAAACTCAACACCAAACAAATAAACAATCCAATAAAAAAGTGGGCAGAGGACCTGAAAGTACACCTCTCCCAAGAAATCATACAAACAGCCAATAGATATATGAAAAGATGTTCAACGTCACTGGCAATCAGGGAAATGCAAATTAAAACTACAATGAGATAACACTTTACACCAGTTAGAGTGGCCATTATCAACAAGACAAGCAATAATAAGTGTTGGGGAGGTTGTGGGTAAAAAGGAACCCTCTTTCACTGCTGGTCGGAATGTAGACTGGTACAACCACTATGGAAAGTAGTTTGGTGATTCCTCAAAAAAATTAAACATAGAGCTACACCATATGACCCAACAACCCCACTCCAGGGTATGCACCCAAAAAACTCGAAATCATTTATATGCAAAGATATATGCACCCCTATGTCCATTGTAGCATTATTCATGGTGGCCAAGACTTGGAAACAGCCAAAGTGCTCTGCGATAGAGGACTAGATAAAGATGTGGTATATACACACAATGGAGTACTACACGGCCATAAGAAAGAATGAAATAGTGTTATTTACAACAACATGGATGGGACTTGAGAACATTATGTGAAGTGAAATAAGTCAGACAGAAAAAGCTAAGAACTATATAATTTCACTCATATATGCAATATAAAACTGAAACTTACGAACACAAACAGCAGTGTGGTGGTTGCCAGAGGGAGAGGGGTGCGGGGAGAAAAGGGTCCTAATATGAGGTGACAGGAGAAGATTTGACTTTGGGTAGTAGGCACATGGTCCTATATACTGATTTTGTAAATTAGTAATCCACACATGAAACCTATATGTCCATGTTGACTAATGTCACCCCAATAAAATTTAATTAAAAAAAAAAAAGAATGCCAGGCTGAGGAACTGGTAATTCTAATCATGGGAATCACTATCAGGATATCATACATGCTGAGGAAGTGACAGTCTCTTAATTTTTAGACTATTTTTAAATTTTATTTTAGTATGTGAAAAGGAAGAATTGATAAGAAATTTGAAAAACTTTGGGGCAATGTCTGGAGCCACATAAAAATGTGTGCACAAATATGATAGTAGTGGCAGGTGCTGGGGGAAAGGTGATAGGTAAGACCACCAAGGGAGCAAATGGAGGTTAGCCCTGTGGATCCACAGACTTTTTTTTAAACAGCAGAATCATTTCTTTTATTACCTACAACAAGTGCTATGCACAATCAGTGCCTCCAGCCCCATGAGGATAACATGGAAGTCTTTGGGGTGTAGGAGGAAACCTTTAGAGAGAAATGGCTACCTGGTTCACAATGCCTTGGCTGGTTATGATGAAAGGGCCACTACAGGGACTAGTTACAAGTCATGCCTGAGCCTGAGAATCCCTAAAGATGGGAACAGATGCAAGTTGACTATGGATTTAATCACTCTTCCAGCATGTCTAGGGATTATAGTTAAACCTCATACTGGCTCCCTCTACAAGAACACACACAACCAGGGTGTTCTCCTCAAAGAATCCAAACTCCTCAGAGTGGAGCCATATACTTTTAATCTATAGGAGCAGGGAAAGCATTTGAAAATGCAAAAATCTAAATACATAGCATGCATTAAGGTCTTGATATTTGTTATTTAGTTCATTGAGAAATAAAATTTTATTGAATAAGTGAATGATCAAAAATCATTCATTAGGCAGCCAAATAGATGTAAAAATGAATAAAATATAATCCCTGCCCTTGAAGAATAAAAAAGACATCATCCTTGTCTTTTAGGATCTCACAGCTTAATTGGGAAGATAGAAATAGGAGTCTTATGTTGGAGAAAATGGCACAATGCTATAGTAGCCCAGGGATGAGAGTAATTAATTGTCTAAGGATGTTGTCATTTGAGCAGAGTCTTACAAGAAGAAGAAAGAACTTTCCAGAAAATGGAGACAGGGGAATGAAATACTGATAGGCATGACAGTGCATGGCATATTTGAAAAATACAATAAACTAGTGTGTTATGTTGAAAGAAGAACATGTAGAGAGTAGAGCAATTATAAAGGCTGATGTTGGAATGGCAAGCTGATGGTAGGCCCACAAATTACATGATTGTTAGCTCACAGAGCAGTGATCTCAACACTACCTGACCCAAAGACCCATTTTCATTGCATATATAACATATGTGTATATTGACATATATAGACATACATATGAAATATTATAAAGATATAATCACTACTTTGTTATTTAGAAATAAAATTCATAGGTAAGGTAATTTTTGATACACTTAACTACATTCACATTAAAAACACAATGAGATTCCACTAAAAATGCATGAGAGATCTAAAATTAGGAAGACTGAAAATATCAAGTGTTGATGAGGTTGTAAAATAATTGAAAATCTCATATGTTACATTTCTGTTGAAAATATAAAATGATGCAAATACTGTGGAATAGAGTCTAGCAGTCTCTTGTAAAATTAGACATACACTTATAGAGTCAGTTTATTTATAAATTAAAATGATGATTAAATAGAATAAAAACAGTCCAGATGATTATAAACCTAATTTTAAAATATTTGATAGATTCATATTAAAATAATTTGAAATAGTCATTCATATTTGGCATAAATAAATTTGAAATACAATATTATAACTGGGTTTAGTACTGCTAAGTGGCCAAAATAAGTGTAGAGGAAACACTATAAACTTTTGGAAATGATTTTAAAAATTAGTGTTTGCTATTACTGTTTAATCTAGGTTTTTGCACCCATGCCTGTCACTGTTCCTATTGTAATTTAGAAACTATATTCAATTACATCTTTTGCCTGATAAAGTGTTCCTTTTAGACTTCTTTTTCTTTCAAAATATTTCAAATATCTTGAAATATTTCAAAATTTTCTTCAGTATAAAGCATACATATTAATGCTATAGTTATAATTTATTGTAACAACAAACAGAACATTTTATCACTAACAAACACTTCTTGAGGATCCAAAATTTACATCATTATGGGAAGAAAATATTTGGACAGGGACTGCCAGTACCATATCTGAAATCATTTAACTTCATTTGAAATTCTGGGTCAGGGAGTATAATCTTGGGTAAAGTTTTAACATACCAAAGCCTCAGTCCTCTCATCTTGAGAATGTGAATAAATAAACCGATCTCTTCAGTAGGTGTAAGAACTAGATGAGATCAAAGTTGCTGACTACAACGACTAGCACATAGAAAAGACAACACATATTAGCTACTATTAACGTCTCACTGGTAACATGAACATATAATTTGAAGATCTCTCAAAGATGCCTAGTTTTCATAATTTGAATTGCTCTTTTTAAGTTGCTGCTTTTTACTATACTATTACTTTTACATTTATGTAACAAAGAAATACTATTTTTATTCTGGACCATAGTGTTTGATATTGCCCATATTCTTTCCCTTACGTTATATAGAACAAGAGGACTCTGATGATGCACTGTCCACACAAAGCTTCCTTGTGCAATATTAAGATAGATCATTTGCCAAAAGAATAACCTCACTAAGAGGCCAAGAGCAGGAAGCAACAATAAGGTCTTTATGTAATGATTGGTTCACAGGCATCCTGCGCCTTGAGGCATGATTCGAATGTTCTCATTGGCTTAATTCTGTACCTCTCTCACGCATATCCACATCCCTCACAAAGCAACTTTCCTAGCTTCTAGAATTCATTAGGGATCTTAGTTTCTCTTAAGTAACTACAACTCTCACTTGCCCCTACTTTGTTTTCAACCCAGAGTAAGGAGAAGTTGAATATTTAACTCCCTAGTTAACAGTAAACATTTGGGTGCTAAAAGAGAAAAGAAAAATAGTACAGACATTTGGATACTTGATAAACCATACTATTTTCTTTGAACCAAAGTTGCTCAAGTGGTAAATTTAAGTGATTAAAATTCTAAATAAAAGGATAATTAAGTTTAAAAACACATGCAAAACTAGAACAGGGAAACCTTAATCATAAGGTTTCCATTAAGGCTTAATCATAAGCCTGAATTATGTTTATTATGCTTATGATTTTAGGTTAGAATAATAAAGAATGCCTTTGTGAAATTTAGTTTAAAGGTTTAAATCAATCTCAGCAATTTTAGCAAAATCCCAATAGATCCTAATGTCACTTATAGCATTTTTGCCTTCTTGCTATTTCTTTATGTCCTTGCTTTGCCTTCATTGATTCTCTTATTTCCATAGATAATGTGTAAGGTTGAAGTAGTGGTAATTATTGAAAAGCTATGGGTGCTCAGAACCAATACCTACAACTTAGTATATAGCTTCCCAACTTAAAAAAAATACAGTCATATAAAAGATAAATTCTTTCTAGTTGTTATGCACCCCTATGTTCATAGCAGTACAATTTACAATAGATTAGACCTGGAAACAGTCCAAGAGCCCATCAGTATTTGAGTGGATAAAAAGCTGTGGTACATTTACACTGTGGAATACTAGGCAACTGTAAAAAAGAAAGATTTCTTACCCTTTGAGACAGCATGGAGGGACCTGGAGAGGATTATGCTAAGCAAAATAAGTCAGTCAGAGAAAGACAAGTATCACATGATCTCACTATATGTGGAATTTAATGAAAAAAAAACCAAAAAACTGATGAACAAAATAGATCCAGAGACATAGGAACATGGAACAAACTGATGAATCTCAGAGGGAAGGTGGGGGTAAGGGGTGGGAAGAGATTAACTGGAGAACTTATATGCATACTAGGGGCCCAGTGCATGAATTTGTGCACCTTGATAGGAACTGTGGGCTGCGAGGCTGCAGTGGGCACAAGAATGAGTCTCGGCCCATCCTCTGCGCCCCCGCCTGGCAGCAGGTGTGAGCGGGGCCAGTGCTGGCAGCAGGTGCGAGTGCCAGGTGGGACCATGGTGTGTGGGAGCAAAGAATTTTCAGTAACCACCAGAGGTTCGCCCCAATGACAGCAACCAGCATCCCACCTTGGTCTGGAGCCCTTGCTCACCTGCTCTACCATCCCTGCCATGTTATGCTCTCTGCTGCCTGCTGCCAATGCCCGCCATGTTCCATACACACACACCCTGGTGGTCAGCACATGTCATAGCGACCGGTTGTTCTGTTGTTTGGTTGATCTGCCTTTCTGTCTATTTGCATATTAGAGTTTTATATAGAGAGCTATGCATAGCCCACAGACACAGACAATAGTGTGGTAAAGACCTTGGAGAGGTGGGTGCAGTGCAGAGGGGGTTCAATGGGGGGGAAAAGGGAGACATCTGTAATACTTTCAACATTAAAGATAAATTTTTAAAAAAGAATAAAGTTACTGGCAAAAAAAACAAAAAACCCATACACAAAGTAAAGAAATAAAGAACTTTTATATTGTATAACTCCTTCTGCCTCAAATCAAAAAAAAGTGTGTTCTTTATATTGAAAGTTCTGAAAACTGAATGATATATCTCCATTTTTAGGTTTTGGTGTTGATTTGTAAGAGCATGATTGAGATACTTGATTACATCCTAGACATTTTAAATGGATCTTATCCACCCACATATACACTAAATAAGAATATATAAATATTGATTGTTCTTGATCCTTTATTTAGGTAATTAACCTAAAATAGTTTTGTTTACACCATTGCAAAGAACTTGATTTTCTTTTATTTTTATACTTCCTCCAGTCTTGTCTGAATTTTTTCATTTGTTTAACTTTCTTGTTCAAACACTTTCCAAATCTTACCAATCCTACCTCTTAAATAGCTCCAATTATGTGAACTATGTTTCATTCTGTCAGGTGCTTTATATATCTTGCATGGATTGTAGCAATATCTTCCAAAGCCTGTTCCTTTCTGTATGATTTGTTTTCATTCTGTCTTCTAGATCAGAAAAACTTTCTAAATACAGAACTGATCAAGTCATCCCTGTTATCATACTTGAACTGCGGTAATGTTAATTTTGACTTCATAAATAATTTTTATTTTTTGTATATCTGCATCCCAACCTAAAAAAGCCCACATTAAAAGGCTTCCACTGCTTGAATGACAAAGTTCAATTATTTCACAATGACAATCAGTGCCTTTATCATTCAGCATCTGCTTTTCTTGTCAGTATTGACACACACCAGTCCTGACTGTCCAGCCAAATTTGTTTTTTACAGTTTTCATAATGTAGTGTAATTTTGTTTGCATCTGTACCTTTGGAACACAACTTCTTCTTTAAAAACCTTTCTTCCTTTCTCTTCTTGAATAACACCTCATTTTCTTTCAAGATTGTGCTCAGGTGCCACCTCCTGAACTATTTAAAAATAGATGTGTAGCTTCAAATGGCAATTTAAATGTCTCTCATGGGAGATTAAAAACAACTCAACGGTAAAGACTGTGCCTCACCAGTCATTGTGGACACAGCACCTAGTATCTACTAAGCGCTTACTAAATATGTGCTAACGAATGAAAGAATGAACTCATGCACGCTTGACTCTCTTCCTACATTTCCATGTCACTCGTGTTCACCTCTCCCCACCCACTATGTTGTATCGACCCACTGGTCCCATCAACACTTTCTATCAAGCAAATTTCAGAGACTGTTAAAGCTGGGAGAAGCACACTATTTAATACAGAAGTAAAAGGTGAGTTTTGATTTATAAGTTAGAAATTAGTATAAAGAACTGAAAAATTTTAAATGGTGTACAGTCAGATGATGCATATCAGCATCATCACTTTGACAACAGTCTGAAAAGATGATTGGATAAAGAAAAGAGAGAATGGTGTCAGGGTGATCAAAGTAGAGGCTAGTTCAATACTCAGGAGAGAAATACTGAATAACATGGTGACAGTGAGGCAGAAAGAAAGGAAAGAGATACATTCAAGGTACTTAGGAGGTGAAATCAACAGCTTTTCATTAGAGATGTAGTTAGAGTGAAGGAAAGTTCCTACATATCAGGCTTTCCCACTCTGCCAAATAAGAAAAAGAGAAAGAAACTTAAGGGTTGGCATATGTGGAAGTGAGTATGCAGAGGAGATAATCGATTCATTTTAAGGGGTATAAATGGAACACTGAGCAAGAGGGTTAGAGAAGTTTTTTAAATGTATGAATCTAGAAATCTGGGAATGGCCAGACCTATAGATAAATATTTGATAATATGAAGCTTATAAATACTATTTTAAATCATTAGACTAGATGAAATCTTCAAAGGACACAGATTTTTCTTCAAGAAATTCAGCCCATTTTTTTCTGGAGTACATAACTAATAAAATTAAAAACTAATAAACACAGTAGCTTAAATAAAAACATGGTTATCATTTTAAAAATAATAATAAAATTAAGGTGATTCATTTCATTGTGTATCCACAGTTTCATTTTCTGACTTAACTCTATCACTTCTGTTCCCTGCACCCTAATGTGGTACATTACTTTGCTTTGCATGTCATAAAGCACATTTATATAACAATCAAAATAATCCCTTCACCTTTGTTTTTAATCCAGCTTAAATTTTTTATGGTTGGCACTTCTTTATTTTATCCAAATTTCATCATTTGGGATTGTGTGTAAAAGCTGACAAGGGTCAAATGATGTGTGGGTTGAAAGTAGTTTCATGATTCATGGGAACTGTTAAACTATGCTAAATTATCACTCTGGCACAATGAGTTTTTTATGAAAGCCTTCTTAATGCAAAAAGGAAAATGGAGCATTCCATGGATTTTCCATCTCAAAAAAATGCTAAGAAGTATGGAAAATAGTCACATAACAGTTTCCAAATAATGGCAATCAAGCTCTGTTAACATGCGAACATTTTTTCCACTGTTGCCTAGATGCAAATGCTATATATTAACTAGCTCTCTTGCAATTGGATCATCTACTGCATGACTCTACCTTTATCTAAATATGATTTTTTAAACAATTTTGAATAATTTTGAAATATACCTTAGGCACTTGTTTAAGGCTTTGCTATTTATTACATTCTTTCATTATAGATTATCTCATTAAACATACATATTATAGGTCACCAAGTAACAATAATTGTTTTAAATTATATTTCCATTAGACATTCATTATATTACCTCTTTGAACCACATAG
The DNA here is from genome assembly GCF_963455305.1 of Plecotus auritus. NCBI lineage: Eukaryota > Metazoa > Chordata > Mammalia > Chiroptera > Vespertilionidae > Plecotus > Plecotus auritus. Next base: position 62,425,187 of record NC_137776.1, on the reverse strand, counting down.
TCATTTTAAAATTATTTATTTCCTTCAAATACTTAGAAATAAGTTTTATAAATTAAATAAATTAATATTGATAAGTGCTCAGAACCATGTCTAAGAAAAAATAACCCCTTATTGAGTCTGTTAAATTAAAAAAATAATAGTTTACCATTTTCAGGAACATTTTATAACTTTTTTTATTTTATTTTACCCTATCCTCACTTTTACTTCTATATACCAGACTATCAGCTTAATGATTAGGCATATTTTAGCCTCTCCTTCAAATATGCCTCACTATAAACCACCTAAAATAGTCACTCAATTTAACATTAAAATTAATTTTTTTTTAAATGAGTATATCCCTTAACTTCCAAAATGCCTATCTTACAATGCATTACTTCTCTTGAGCAATGCATTCTGCTCTTTTGACACGGGAGTACTCCAGGCATGGAGAAAAAGCATGCTATTCTGCCCATCTTTGTGATGAGTCTGTCGGGTCTAACTCATCTGCCATCTTTTCCCTTGAAGAGACCTGCCTTTCACAGTCAGCGAGCAGGTTTCCTTCCTTCCTACTCTGAGGCAATGAGTGTCAAAAGACATTCATTTCCCAATGCAAGGTAAAATAAATGTGTTGGTGCAATCTCTCCTGCTTCACAGAGCAGAAGCCAACTAAGGACTGACTGAAACTTGGCAATTTATGTATTCTCACTGAATATCCTTGCATTGAAGTTATTGGGATGACCATTGATTAATAAATTTATATAGGTTTCAAGTGTACTATTTTGATATATCATCTGTACATTGCATTCTTTGCCCACCACCCAGAGTTAAATCTTCTTCTGTTACTATATATTTGACCCCCTTTACCCCTCACCCTCCTTCCCAGTTCACTTTCTCTCTGGTAACCACCATACTGTTGTATGTTTCTATGAGTTTTTGTTTTTTCTTGTTTGTTCATTTGTTGCCTTCAGTATTATATCCCACATATAAGTAAAATCATATGGTTCTTGACTTTTTCTGTCTGACTTATTTCACTTAGTATGATATTATCAAGATCTTTCTATGTTGCTGCAAATGATAGTATTTCATCTTTTCTTATGGCTGAGAAGTATTGCATTGCATGCACCACATCTTCTTTATCTAATCGTCTATTGAAGGACACTTTGGTTGTTTCCATTTCTTGGCCACTGTAAATAATGCTGCAATAAATAGGAGTCATATATCTTTGTGAACAAATTTTTTCAAATTATTTGGGTAGATACCTGAATATATTGAATGAATTCCGAAGTAGCTTATGGTAAACTGATAGTTTTGCTCTCTTTTCTATGGAATTCTAAACAACCTGGGCTTTTTCTCACTTTAGATTCTTTCCCAAGCCCTGGATCTGGATAGTGAGTCTATCTTCCCCTTTCTCTGTCTTCTCTCTTCTCCTTTACCATTCCCATATCCTTCTCTCTCTCTCTCTCTCTCTCTCTCTCTCTCTCTCTCTCTCTCTCTCTCTCTCTCTCCTTCCTCTTTCTCATAAATAAATATCAAATTAGTATCATTATTTTTCACGAATATATTATGATATCGGTATTATTATAATGTAACAACCACTAAATACTGTTGAAATAGGATTATAATATAAAGGTGATATGCAGTTAATCAGTTTTAATGTCCATTTATCAAAAAAAAATTTATTAAATGCAAATACCTCAGTAGGATTCCAATTTGAAAACATTATGTTGCTCTAACTTTAACACTATCTAATTATGTAATTGTGATGACCTTGTAGCTCTTACAGAGGCCAAAAATAAGTAATCCTAATATATAAAAACCCTGGGTCTGTCACATCCACAACGACTGGAGACTCGACCTAACGTCCAGGCTGCATGCGCAGCAGGCTCTGGTGGGTGGGGACTTGTGGCAGCAGAGATGGGGATGGGGGAGGCGGGGCCAACATTCACACTCACTCACAACTGCACACATGCACAGACACACACAGAGCCTACCAGCTCACAGCCTTTTCTCCCTTTCTTGCCCTCCCTCCCAGCTCACTCTCAGAGCCTCTTTCAGAATGAGGAAACAAAACAGACTGGGTCTGAAGAGGCCTGGATGGAAGGGATGGTGGGCAGAGGGTGAAGCGGCCCCCACTGGCCCTGCCCCCTCCCAGCCGGGAAAGAGGAAGAGGGACACAGGGAGGCTGGGAGGCCTGGAGGACTGCTGAGAAAAACAAAGAGAGACAGAGACTGGGTAAGATCAGGCCAGCAGGGGAGAGCAGTTAGGGGAGATCAGGCAGGCAGGCAGAGAGGTTAGAGGCGATCAGGCAGGCAGGCAGAGGGGTTAGGGGCAATCAGGCAGGCAGGTAGAGGCAATTAGGGGCGATCAGGCAGGCAGGCAGGTGAGCGGTTAAGAGTCAGCGGTCTCAAATTGCGAGAAGGATATCGGATTAGAGAGGGTGCAGGCTGGGCTGAGGGAACCCTACTCCCCCCACCCCATGCACGAATTTTGTGCACCGGGCCACTACTAAACAAATAAAAAGGAAAGGAAACAAATGAGAAATTAAAAAACAAAACTGGAGTTTTTTTGATAATTTGAATTTGAAACTCTCATAAATTTAATTCCAGGCAACCAGGCCAGAAAATATTTATAAATCAGTAAGTATATGTCAAATGAATGACTGGATGATTTAAAATAAATGTACAAATGAGGGTGCTGTTTCAAAACACTAATATTGTTCTAATTGATAAAAAATAATGTTACTATGAAATAAAACTTACAAAACTGACACTCCAATTATTGATCCCTTTTGCAACTTATTCTTAACTGAAAGTCCTTTGTCATTCAAATGCATACAAAAGTATTCTTTAGTTTTACAAGGTTGGAATTAAATATCACATTTCTTCAGATTTGAGGCTCTGCCAACCTATCTCTATAACCATTTAGCAAACTTAAACAGGGATAACAAACACAGGGTTACCGAACATCACAATGCTGTGCAATGGGCAGCACCAGCATAATGCTGATTTTTTAGCTCTATCCACACTCCAAATAATATACAGTTTAGCTTATTGCTTTCCTGCTTTATTATGTATTTAAATAAATATATAGAAAATATATGTATGCATATATTTAGTTTAATGTTAATGAAATTTTCAATTCCCAAAAATGTTAACATTCTTAAGAGTTTCAGAAACATAAAAGACTTTAATCATACCGGTTATCTAAAATTTTAGGCAAAGAAACACAGATACATTTTTAAAATCATCTCTAATTTTAAAAATAAGACTAAAATATAGCGAAAGTTAGTAAAACTATTACTGATCATAGAGACTATTTTTATCATTCAAGCTACTAAAAGAAAACTATTGGCCTGGTAAGCAGTTGTTCTTTCCAACTGTGTTTATCAGCATTTGTTCAGTAAATATTATTGAACATTCATGATATATCAAACATGATCTCAAGAAGATCACAGATTTTCAGGATAAACAGCTATATTAATGGATAATTAAGAAACAGTTTGCTAAGAAATTATACAAAATTTTTGGTCTATTTATACTCTAAATTCAAGAGGAGAGTGATCAACACTTCTGTCAGAATTGGAAAAACCTTCAAAGAGGAAGTGATATTTGGGTTAAAACTAACAAGATGGGGAAAATATTCCAAACAAAGAACAATGCAAGGATAATTGCATGCAGTAGTACAATTAATAAGTACCATAGGGTATGCTTAAGTATATGTGAATTTGTGAGATGGTAAATAAGGATCCAGAGTGAAAAAAGGAACTGCATCATTAAAAGCCTTTAACACACACTGACATTGATAAGCAGTAAAAAATTATAGTAAATGTATAGAAATCTAGAATTAATAGTATTTCATTATTTCAACAATTTCTCTAAATAGTAGACACTTGCTTAGGTCTGAGGATACAAGAAGTAATTAGACATAGTCTTGTTCTTCAAGAGTGGGAAACAAAGATTATTTTAAATTACCTATTGTTTATGTTTTCCCTGTCATAAATTTTTAGATAATATTTAAGATGACTTATTAATATTATATGACAATGGCATATTTAAAAATTTGAACAAATATACAAAAGAAACTCATGAGAAGGAAAAAACCTGAAAGCGAGGCAAAAAGTTTATGGTATAAACCGACATCCCCTGAGGGGTTCCAGATTGGAGGGTGTGCAGGCTGGGCTGAGGCAACCCCCCTCCCGTGCACAAATTTCATGCACGGGGCCTCTAGTCCATGTTTATAATACGTCATCTATATATTACATTGTGTACTCACCACCCAGTCTAGTCTCCTTCCATTACCATCTATTTGTCCTCTTTACCCTCTTAAACCTCCCTCATCCCTTATACTCCTCTGTTAACCACCATACTGATATCAGTATCTATGAGTGTATTTATTTTTTGTTGCTATATATATATGAGTGAAATCATATGGTTCCTGTCCTTTCCTGTTGGACTTACTAGTATTTCACTTAGCCTGATACTCTCAAGACCCATTCATGTTGTCACAAATGGCAATATTTCATTTTTTATGGCTGAGTAGTATTCCACTGTATACATATGCCACAGACTTATCTAATCATTGGTAGAAGGACACTGGTTGTTTCTGCATGTTGGATACTGCAAATAATTCACCAAGGCCAGTTTTTAAGCCTGAAAAAGGGAACACTGTAGTAAAGTCTAGAGAGCAAGTAGTATGGTTTCTGACATGTAGTTTATTATCTCTTAATCATGCATCCCTAATTAGGAGAGATAGAAAATTATCTGATTCCTTGCATGGTTGTATTCAATAAATGACTATTCATTTTAAAATTTTTGTTTTAAAGGCAAAGTGTTTTTATTTTATATTCCTGTAGAATTATTCAGAGGTTAACCCATATTAGATATTTAAAGACAATAGCAGATTTATTAAGTAGTAAAAATCAAGAGTTAAAATGGAAGACTTTGATTTATGGCATCAAAATTTATAACTAGTTTTTAAATTGACCTCAGGAGAGTCAACTTATATTTAAAAATTAACAATAAAAAGGCAAAACACAAAAACAAAATAAATAGTGCTGTACAATTTATGGCACCAAAACTCAGAATGCAATGGATGAAAGAATATTCAACAATTCTTAATAGCATAGGTATTGTTATATGTAAAGATAATTATATCCATGCAAACAATGTTCAGTAAAAGCAATATTCCTATATTTTTAGGGCACAGCACTTAATGGAATAAAGCACATTCACCTTTTTAGCAAGGAGAGCTAGTTATATTTTTATAGCACCAAGTTGCCTACCCTGAGTAAAAATCATTGCTTTCATAGCCTTTCTTTCTGAGAAATTATTTTTAAAATGATCAAACTGTCATATTATTTGTAATGCTATTAAGAATAATATCTAGGGTACTTAAACTAATTATGCCTATTTTGTAAGATTAATTATCATTAATAATTTAACATATTTTATCATTTAAGTCAGTATCCGTTCTGATCTTTAACTTTAGAGAGCGCACTGTATATGTACCACATAATTAGGGCTTATGTATCACGTAATTAAGGCTAAATACTAGGAAATCAGACTAATGAGACCAAATCAAACTGAATTATTTAAGCTTTTTTTTCTTTAATTTTAGAGGTAGAATGTTTAGTAATTAAACACTGATTTCATTTTCTTGAACTTGCATATGTCGGCTTTGTTTGTGCTACAGAAGCTTTCAAAGATGTGTCCCTGAGAAGTGAAGAAAAAGGATCTCTCACTTACCATTATAAGGAGCAAAATAATAAATAGAGGCAAGTGATTGATTTTAGTCTTCTGCTCCCTCCCTCCTTCCTCTTCCACTCTTCATTTTCTTATGTTCTTCATTGTTTGTTGTATTTTTAAATAATATGTTTTTATTAATTTCAGAGAGAATGAGAGAGAAAGAGAGAGATAGAAACATTAATGGTGAGAGATAATCATTGATCAACTGCCTTCTGTACATCCCCCACTGGGGAAACAGCCCACAACCCAGGCATCTGCCCTGACTGGGAATTGAATTGTGACCGCCTGGTTCATAGGTCAACACTCAATCACTGAGCCACGTGAGTTGGGCTGTTGTATTTTCTTGTTTCAGGGTTCCAAGGACCTCAAAGTGGAACCTGCTCAGTTTGCTGTCATTTTATAATCCATTATCCTAGGATCTGGCTGCTGTGAGGGGAAATTAATAACTATTAAATGAAAAACATTATTCAGGATTTAAAGTTTTATGATGAAACATTTTAGACAGAGACTTTGTTTTCTTCTTACCACTTCACTCACTCACTCATTCATATATTCATTCATTTGTTTAATCATTCTTTGAAGAAATGTTTGTGAATGGCTATTTGTGTGAGACCCTGTTGTCATACAGCACAACTAGTGAGATTTTTAATATGTGATTCTGATAAATAACAAATCACATTTGAGGGTATTATTTCACAAATATTTACTGAGGGTTTCCTGGTTAGGTGCTAAGGATAGACTGTTGAACGGGAGCGACAAGAGCTTTGTTCTTAGAGCTGGTGGTCTCATTGGGTAGACATAAATGCATCATTTAAGAGGTATATGAAGGAAGAAGTATAGTGTCACATGGGAGTCAGTGGATGGAGGATTTATTTAAAATAGGGTCAAAGAAGACTTCCTATTAAAAGTATTATTTAAGCTGAACCCCGAAGGATGGTGAGAAATTAGGTATGCATATTCATATATGTAGGTTGGGGGTTGGAAACCACTGGTTAAAGTTGGATTATGGACAAATATTCCAGAGAGAGGAAACAACACCTGTGAAGGCTGGAGGAAAGAGTACCATGTGCAGAAATAGCAGTAAATGCATTGTAACTGGGGTATAACTTTAAAGTGAGGCTGAAGAGGTCAGTAAAACACAGATCAGAAACCGAGACCTTATATCTAGTTAAGTGCTTCCAATGGACAAGCTTTAAACTCAATTTCTGATTCAAACACTCCATTATACATGCTGATCATCTGTATCAAGAAAATATAAAGAAGTTACTTAATTAAGTTTTTTCATTTTATTAAAAATTATTTCATGAAAAAAAATTTACTCTAAGTGAACTGTACATTTTCAGAAAAGCAACTGATGTATCTGAATATTCTCTTAGCTATAATTACAAGAGTTGATGTGGTTCAAGATTTATCTCCTTACTATATCTCTAACTTGACTTCTCCTGATAATCTGTGTGTTTCTGAGCTTTACTTCCCTCTTCCTCCCCCAGATCTGAACCCAAGAGAGCTATGTCCAGGCAGCAAGGTTCTTTAGAGAAGAAACCAGAAGCAAAGTGAAGGATGCACTTCAGACAGAAATCAAAGCACTGAAACACCTTAAGAGGTTATTCCTAGAGAAAGTTGCTAAGATTCTGAACTGAAACAGGAGTGGGAATAGAAAAAAGCAGCCAAATTTGGGAGATACTTGTGAAGTAGAGATGACAGCAACAGTGGACATTTTGGAGAATGGCTGGGACCAAAGGGAGGGTGGGAGGAGTTAATGAAGGTTCATATTTTATAATCTGAAATATATGAATAAGGAATGGAGTACTGGTTTTATAGAAATAGTGATTTAAACATGTTCAATGAGTTTATTTGTTAAGTTTTTCTTAAGTTCAGAAACAGTCATATTTATAGTACTTAAAAGTGTGTTTAAATATCAACTGGATTTGAATAATCATTTGCATTTTCACACAATTAAATAGTGAATAATAATAAGTCACTTCTCATGTAGACAAGCTACCTGTGAACAAGTTGCTTTTTCTAGTCAATCTTGAAACCTCAACAGGTAGAAATATTAGCTCACTCCTGAAATATACCCCAAGGTCATCTGGCATTATTCCTTGCTAAAAGAGGAGAGTGACTGGCAAAGCACCCTTACTTATCTCTGATCCACTCAAGTAGTTCCTTATCAGCAGCTCAGTCCCTCTGAGATGCTTCTGCCTGCTACTGCAGTTCTCCACACTCAGTGCTAGCAAGGCTTTGAGAAAATTGAAAATAATTCTTCTTCTCAGAATAGCCAGTAACCCTTACCTGGGACAAGACACACTATTTCATCGACAATTTCTGAACCAGAACAAGTTACTAAATATTGAAAATATTGCAAAGATTAAAGAAGTATCCCTTCTCCTTTATGGCAAGAATTACCTGAATCCAAATTGGCACTGAAGAAATTTCTCACTGAAGACATTTTTAAGTAATTTTTGCAAGCATATTTCGACATGTACTATTTCTGATGGTCTCAGAACTGACCATTACCTGAAATTGTTTTTCTTTCCCTACTGGAGAAAGAAGACAACCATTACCACAATATTCATCTTGGATAGCTCAAAATGACATACACAGTTTGGATCAGGAGGCAAATATAATAATACCTTACAAATGAATCTCTTTTTTTCCAAAGTAGATTTGGAAGAAATTATGAATTGAAAAAAATCTTAGACTTCAGCCAAGGAAATAGAGTTTTTCATTTATCACAGAAACAAATAGCATAGTAATGACATAATTTCTCATAATGTTCCTTGATCGAGTCAACCTATTCCACTCATTTTATTATATAAGTCCTTCAAATTTTTTAGATCTATTCCATAACCTGTCAATTCATGCTTCATTATCTTGCTCTTCTGTGTCAATCAAGGTTAATTTCTTCCCCAATAGTCATTCCTGTCCTAACAGGAGTCATGCATGCCTTTTCCATCCCCAAAGTCAGTCCAAAACAAGGTTTCCCAACTTATGTATTTCAGAAATCATAGTGAGCTCAATTCTTTCTGCCAACAAAAGGAAAGAACTCAAACTATCTAGAAAAAGTGGACTTTAGGAGGCTACAAAAGGGGCCCTTAATAATCAGCAATTGGCAACCTTGTGTAGTCTTTTTTGAGAGCACGGCTGTGAATAAAACAGCAAAAGTATCTATGACTTTCCCAGAGTATAACTATTGTTTTAGCCTCTTTCAGCTAATGATGACCTCACAAGTCTGTCTGACACATGGGACATGCTTTCAAATTAAGCATTTTGGTTTCAGACTGGTTCAAACAATTCCCTTTGCTACATGTGGGCCAGAGGCTGCTGTGACAGTATTCGATACAGAAATTTTTGTTTGTCTGTTTAAAGATCATCAGGTTTTACCTCTACATCTTATTTTATTTTAATTTATTTATTTTATTTTATTTTTTACCCCTACAATTTATAGAAGCAGAAACTGTGGCATGAATTGGGTAAATGACTTACTCAAGGTCATACACCTATGTGTGTTAGAGCTAAGACCAATACCTAAACTGGGGCTCAACACTCTTCTGTATCATATTCAACAAAATGATAATAGATATTACAATAACAGTCATCAGTATTATTATCACCATTGCTAATTAAAATCATACTTCTAGTTAACATTGGAACTTCTGCGGGACTGCCACATTATTCCCTGTGGCTGCATTATCGAACGCATCCTTGAATAACAACATTTTCATCATGGACTATACACAGAGTCAGTGAAAAATTGTATTTTAAGTCAACATTTTCAAATGTAATTGTGTATCTGAGCTTTGCTAGGACCAGGTCCATTTCTAAACAAAAGAAAATAGAAGAGTTAAATTTGACTATCATGATAAAATGCTGATATCGACTTCATGCAATTTTTTTTCTTTTGGGGGAAAGGAGGAGAGGATCTATATCATTCATCAGATTTTAAAAAGGTTACACTTTGCATTGCTTGGGCAATGAATTAGTTTAAGTTACATTATGTCATCAGGTCAACTATATGGAACATATAGGAACTATATGGGAATAGGTACATTGTTCACATGTTTGCTCACTTCCTCATATAGTGGTATGCAACGAGTTCACGGATTGATTTTTTTTTTTTTAAGCAGGCACTATTCCAACATTGAAGCTCCACAGGAAAATGAAAATGCCAGTGCAAATTCCTATTTTTAATTTAACTATCCACTGATCTAAGTTTGAACTCAAAAATAAAAAGCAAAATAGAATATTACCACATAATGACAATTCTCACAATGATTGCTGCCTTATAACAGCATTTGCAGATCAGGCACAAAGATTAATTTAGGGCCTATTAATAAAAGAATTTTCAGAGGAGCTTGAGCTCAAATTATACCAATCTGTTACTGTTCCAAAATAAACGCATCAGGTGGCATTAAAATGCAGGTGGTTAACCATTTTATCAGAGCAGATATTTAAGCTATTAGAAATATAATTAGAAAAATTAAATTAAACACACTTAATATAGATTCTATTTCCAGCAGCACTGTCTCTAGCATTATGCTATTCTATTGTAAATTATAAAATGTGTGCAAATTGCACCGGTTTGTTTCTGAGTGATAGCTGAACTTAGATAATTAAGTTGTTAACCGTGAACTTCAGTGGTCAACATGGTTATATATCTTTGTCTTATGCCTGCTCCTCCTTCTTGTTTCCACAAATCTCAGGGGAGGCAGATGAATGGCACTTGACTCTACCCAGCTACACAGTCGACTGATTAGACATAGCCCTGTACCACAGGTACACTCAATTATATGCCTTTCAGAGAGTCAAGCATTTCCTGAAGCTAAAAGTGTTGAATCTGTTGATTTCACACATTTTATACTAGGAGAAAACTGTGATCAAACGTATTTAAACCTTCCATTTTATTTCATAATATACTTCCTCCTGCTTAAGGAGGAAGTAAGGAGCTTATTGAGATAAAAAAGATCAATCAATTTGCTTCCAAATAATTAAGTCATTAAGAACTAGACAATGACTTCATTTTAGTAATTAAATCATCTGTGTGTGGAAAAATGTGACATTAGATTTAAGGCACAACTTGGTGTCCAAAATGATACAACCTATATTTAACTTTTAAGATGTCAAATAGAGCAAATTTAGTAAAAGAGTAATGCCAAAACAATCATATTTGCTGTCATTATTCTCATAATAGAGAACATTGTTCTTAATGTTGTTTATATGGCATGAAAACCGCTTGGTGTTGATGATAAACTTGAAAGCATTAATTGCTAATGGTATATACACACTACACATAAATAGCTCTATGTATGGATTGAAAGCCAACATATGTTTAATTCTAAAATCTTCTTTTATATTATGTATGATGAGCTGGACATTCCTTACATTCCTTTATTCAACAAGCTTCTAAATGATCTTGGACAAAAGAATATTTAACTACTTAAATTTATGGCTAAGGTATGGCAGCCATACATAGTTATTTATTTATTTATTTATTTTTTACTTTTATTTATTTATTTTTTTAAAATTGTTTGAAGTATTACAAATAGTAGTACATATGTCTCCTTTTTTTCCCCCATTGACCTTCCCCCAGCCTCCCCTTCCCCCCAGTACATGCCTTTACCTGCCCCCCCCCCCCAGTGTCTTGTATCCATTGGTTATGCTTATATGCATGTGTACAAGTCCTTTGGTTGATCTCCTACAGCCCACCCCCCCCCAACCGCAACCGACTTTGCCTTCCCGCTGTAGTTTGACAGTCTGTTCAATGCTTCTTTGCCTCTGTATCTATTTTTTTCCCCATTTCATTTTTTTAAAAAATCTTGCCTCTGCAGACTAGAAATAAACATATAATAACAAAAAATGTTTGAGTCCCAATATCCATGTCCAACAGTTCTAAGTCACCATTTCAATGTCAAACAGTTCCTTAAGTGTACATGTCAGCAATGATATCTGGATGGTGGGTACATGGTGGCAATGCAGGTCCGACCCTCTCTGGTTTGGTCCTAGGCAACTTGCTAGAGTGGCAAGGCATCGTCAGCGTCTTCCAACTCTGGACTGTTTCTCCTCTTGCCTTCGTGGTTGGAGCAGACCTGTCAATTCCTCTCTGTTGCAGGAATCCACATGGTCTTGGAGTTGTTTTCTGAAAATATACAAACATATTCTCGACCAAAAGTTAATAAAGGAATCTGTTCTATATAATTGATTTGGGATCCTTTTTATTTTTGCCCAAACGATTTTCCTTTGTCTTATTTAGACACCATGTGTGTTTTTCATGGGTGTCTTGCTGTTAGCATTACAAATGAAAACTAATTTTGTAAAGTAAAAGTTTTCTAGATGTAATTTACTTATAGGATATTTTTCCTTACATGATATTACCCTTCTATCCCCCCTTTTTTGATTAATGGAGGCTTTTGTAACTTTTATAATGCAGTCTTGACAACTTTAAATTTTAATTTTTTGCACAAAAATATGACTGCTTTAGTTTCATTGCATGTTTAGGAATTTTACCATGAGATGAACTACCAATAGAAATTTTAGTTACCACATTAGGAACAGCTTTTTGTCCAGTACAATTAAATTTTCTTGAATATTCACTTATTTCAATTAGCCTATTTAAATTAATCTGAAAACTTGATTATTATTTTACTGTCAAATTTAATACTTTACCAACAATCTTAATTTACCCTGTAAATATTAGTGGAAAGGATTATTTGCATTCTTGAATAGGCCCTGAGCATTCCTGGTGCTAGGCTGGATTTAGATATAGGGCAGCTGCTGTCGGCCAAGTCTCTGTCTGTTACCTGGGTCCCAATCCGAGCTGGGCCAAGTCACTGTCTGTCACCTGTGTCCCCATCTGAGCTGGGCGTGGGAAGCAAAGCAGCCATGGGGGCAGGAGACCTCCCTCAGACGGGGTGAGGTTTCAGGCCCCTGCAAGGTTGCGGGGGTGAGGGTCTGTGCCCCACCTCTGTTGATCCCCAAGTTCTCTCCTGATGGCCCCTCTGCGACTGTGCCTGTCTTAGGTTGTTCCTTCCCTGAGGAATCTTACCCGTCTCTGGCTAACCAGTCATCCTTCGGGGCCCATACATAGTTATTTAAATGCATATTTAATGCAAGAAGACTACGTTATTTCCTTTTTAAAACTTAAAAAAAGTAATTACATATTCTACATTTAGAAATCTGGTAGATTTCTCCCTCCACTAATGTTAATATCCTTGATTTAAGCCACAGCTTCAAGAAGCTCTTGAACATACTAAAATCTCCAATTTGGTATAGCTCTAGAAATAGGAAAATAATATTTTTGAACAAGACATAAAGAAAGGCCTAACAAGAATCAATAAATCTTAGAAATCAAGGGATCCTTTCCAGAAGCTATTTCCTCAACAACAAGACTGCCAAGTCCTTTGATTCCTGAACTTAGCATAAACTAACCACTAAACATTTTATGTCTATTTGGCTTTAATGAAGGTAGATCTGATTTCTGAACAAGTTAAGGAAAGTACTTCTTTCAAGCAGGGAAACTGCTTAAATTAATTAAGCTAATTAGGTTAATGAATAATTAAGGTAATTCTTTCACTCATCCCCACAATTCAATCTCTTCACCTTTTAGTCATAGTGTCAAGTTGTGGTATTAGAAATCCAAAATACAATCACACATTATACTTCTGTTTAATATTCTACATCACAATTGAGAGTATTGTTTTTGTTTTTCTCTTAGTGAATAGCTTAAATAAAAATGAGCCATCTCTCACATAGAGTACTTCTTTAATTAGAAAATGCAAATATCATAAATTAAAAATTTGTCTAAACTAGAGAAGATATTTTGATATAAAAATAATTTTAATAATTACTCATTTCAAAAAAAATAGGTTCATAAGCATTTAGCTTTCATATCCCGGGCTCTGAAAAATAATTTTTTATGTAGTCCTTTAGCCAGCCAAGAAGGTGTGTTCTGTTATCATATTTTTATAGTTAAGTAAATAGAGATTCAGAGATGTTAAGGGACTTGTCCAAGGTCATACGGACTGAACATAATAGAGCTTGGATTTGCCTGTTACAAAGGAATTATTAAATCCTTTAACTCTTGGCTTATTTTTGGAATATAAATGTGGAATTTCTCCTCTGAATGTGTAAAGTACATTTTTATAATGTAAACATTTCTTATGAGTTAGTTAACTAGTATAAAATAAAAATATTGTGAAAATTCTATAGAGAAGCAAGATTAAATTAACTCAGTCAAGGGGTAATTTGTGTCTTCTGTCTCCTAGTTTCCTGTTCTCCTCAACACATTGTCAGTAGCTTTCCAATATTGCATTTTTGTTAGATGTAAAGTCATAAAAGTTGGATTTTTGAGAAAAAAATATTTTGCTATTTACTTCTATGATTACAGAAATAATCTGTCAGTCAGTCATCTAACTTCAACTAACCTCTGTCATCCCCCTCACCACTAAGGGGCAATACAACAGCACACATGTCACTATAATTAGTGTGCAGCAGCAATTTTCATTAGACCAATGATCGCCAATAAGATTTTCCCAAGGGCTGCATTCAGTTATATGCAATAGTTAGGTGGGCCACACATGCATTAGCATATAATTTGCACATGGTTTGCATATGCATTTAAAGATTGCATCATATTTCTCTGAATATTTCAAGTAAAATGTGATTACTACAATGTTGAAGGTTATTATTTCTATTTTCTGCTATTCCACCACATCTGGCCAGATGGCTTATGATAGAATAGCTCAGCAGAAAACTAGCATAAACCAAGGGGGAGGAAATATTCAGTAGAGATGGTTAGGGTCAATAGAAATCTTTTGGGGGGCCCTAATGATGACTACTGAGAGCACATTTCATTAGACAACTTGTCTGTTTTATAAGGATGAAGGAGTAAATGCACACTGGGTGGACCTTCTAAGAAATGCCTTTCTAGTTACTGCTGATATCTTGTTGAGCATCTTTTTTTCAAACCTCATTACAGGCTAAATGGCAAATTATCTGTTATCACTTGGGAAATCTCAGTTACCTCTTAATTCTAATAGTGTAGTCACATAACAAGTTTAACTGAGTTTCTTCTAAACCTAATTACTCTCTGTTTTGAACACTAATTTTAAGTGGAGAGTTCTCTATTTCTCTAGGTTTTTATACATATGGACCAATTCTACACAACTGAAAGTATACCCTCTCCCACTTTTAAGAGCTTTCTGGCACATTAGTATTTGGTTAGGCAGAGAAAAAGTTACAAGAAAGTTAAGAAGACTTGTACAGAAAAATATCAGGAATGATTGGGAATAGGTTAACATATGAACGTATAAAGACATATATTTACACATCTTTTAATATATATTTACTCTTACATTTATGAAAAGAAATTATCTTTCCCTCTCTGTCTCTTTCCCTTTACAATGTATTCAAAATCTCCATTTTTTTTTATCTACTACAAGAATTTTAATGATAACTAGATAGATGATAGATAGATGACAGATGATTGATAGATAGCAAATAGATAGTTGCATGGATAGATGAATGATGGATGGATGACAGAGAGATTACTATAAACACAACTATTGGAAAAATAGCACTAGTAAGAAGCAGTGTAGAGTTCTGTAAGTTTCACCAGCATTTCATTTATGCTTTCCTGTTTCAGTTCATTAGCATCTTGTGGAGACAGAAAGACAATATTCTTTACCTAACCGTGAGGTTCTTTGAACTTCTAAGGCTAGGCCAGTAATCAGTAGAACATGTTTAATCAATTCTCAGAAACTGACTTGCCCAAGGTAGCACAGTTTAGGTAATAGAGCTAGGACTTGAACTTATATCTGTATAATTACCTATTCTACCTTTAAAGCTTGTATTGCAGTTATTGTATAATCTCATCTATGGATATAATAAATAGACATTCCCTTCTATTTTGTAAGCAGAGCAAACTTAAGTAACTCTCAATATCTTAGTTTTGCAGTTCACTGAACATATCTGTTATCCAAATACTTAGTTAACATTTACAGCAATGACTAAATACAGAGGAAATTAAAATGATTTATTTTTCACTTGTCTTCTTCAAGGACATCAAATTGTATCATGATTGGGTACCAAGAGCAATACATATCTTTGATATACACATCTCGTCTTTAGAAAAACTGTACCTACAATATAGTGAATTCTCTGTATTAGATGAATAAAAAAATGATGAATGTGCAAGTATTAAAAAGATAATTTATTACCATAGAAAGCAGTCCATGATACAGAAAGATAAAATGTAGGTTATAAAATAGTTTGTTTTTTTAGTGTGATCCCATTTTGAGGGGGAAAAATATATATGGAAGGAAAAATATTAATTAATTTACAGTATTATTTGTCCTAATTTTCTTTTATATTTGGAAAAAGAATAAGTATTTTTATAAAAATGTGTTTTTATGTTTGTTTTTGTTTATTTTAAAAGTGGTCCCTTCTATTACATTTCCATAGTATTTTCTGATTATATAATACTACATTATAATCAGTTTGAAATGTGGCCTTATTGCTCAAGACCCTCATCTACTTATTTCATTTACTCTACACTGTTACTTGTTTATACAAAATGTCTCCTCACTCAAAGTTAAGGTGTTTTAAAAACCAGAAGCCATATTTTATTTATCTCTGAGTCATCCCACCCCTACATCAATTAGCTTATAAACAATTACCTTGTACATAGTCAGTGCCCAAAAGATATATAACAAATATTTATTAAGTTACTTAATTAAAAAATAAATTTCACAAAATTATATAGCTGTACTAGTGTATATAAGAAAAGCATCCTTTTGGAAAATGAATTTAAAATTAAAAGGAAATGAGTAGCCTAATTTTTTAATGAACTCTATTTCTATTGATCATAATATTTCATAAATATGTCATTGACCACAAGGAAAACCAGACTACAGCACATCAAACATGTTTGCTAGGAGTAAAATAAAATACCTAAAAAAAAAATGTGTGATTTATTCCTTTCCTAATCACAAAGAAATCATTAATTCAAGACTCATAAAAGAAGCTATTTTCCTCAATATAAAAACTTTCAAAGTTAGGCAAAATATTATGGTGCAAATATATATATAATTAAACTTGAAATCATGAAGGTTTTATAAGCATGCAAAAATCTCACCAATTCTAAAAACTTATGTATTTTTTTCATTTTAGGTTAAAAATATCTCCATTGATTTTTTTCATAAAGACTGAATAATTGGGCTCAATGGCAAGCAAATTAAAATCATAATAACTTTATATATAAAAACTAAACCCTACATTAATAATGTCACCCAAAATTACCCTTTTCAGAATAATCCATGAACTGGGGTTTTCCCATTCCACTTTACTATTTTTTTTTTCTCTCTCACAGTACTGTTTAAGCTACATATTTGATAAGATCGTATGTGTTCCTAGGCCGATGAGCAGTAACAGTTTAACCTTCCAGATAACAATTGTGATAATGTCTGAACCCAAAGGAATATCTCTAATTATAGACATTTCAAGCCCCATAGAAGAGAGTGGAAAAATATTCGAAGCCAGTTGGATCTATAAGTACACTTGGCTATAAGTACTGAATAGGTGCTTTTTGGTAGCAAAAGCTCAATTAATAGTCTTTGTAATTCATTCTATGTCTGTGTTAGCTCTTGGGCTTTAGCAACCTTGATGCTAAACAAATGTATAATTATGGCAGTCAGCCCACATTTTTCCTTTAATGGCAGAGCCAGTTTAATATTCTAAATTCTTGAAAGTATATAAAGTAGTATAGAAATGAGTAGAAGGCTGCATAAACTGAAACTGCAGAATAACTCTAAACAAGGTCAAAGCATAACACCATTATTTTCTCATCATTCATGTAGTATTTATTATTGTACTTTAACCAGGAATATATAATATACTTCAAATTTCAGTATAGTAAAAAACAAACATTAGTTGCTTGTGAAAATTTTTTGATAGATTATTTTCTTTCAGTAAATTCAGTTAGAAAAAAAGTAAATTTTAAATACAAACTTTAAAGTTCCATGTGTACTTTAGACAGGCTTAGTTCCAATGACCTCTAAGCCTAAGTAATTCATATAATTTTTTTCTCCTTCATTAATAGTGAGCACCTGAGAAAAATCATATAAGACTTTCAGAATCTAGATTTTAGTCTAGATTTTCACTAGATAAGTAACAACATAAAATGATTACTATTCATGATACCAGTTGGCCTATTTAGATACATACCTAAGACTGCAAGTATGTAAATCCACTGTGTTAAAGTGAGTACATCAGCACTGGAGATTGAATTACCCACAACCCAGGGGTAGAAATAATTATATCAGAGTTCATTTCAGACCATGTAGTTCTCTATTACTAATTGTATTGGGCTATTGAGACACAATCATTAGAGACATAAAATGGTCATTCTGTATATTAGTAGGAAAAGAAAAAAATCATAAACCTTTAAGGAGAATTCATAAAATATGTACTTTTGACTCACAGTTAAAACATTGATTAAATTGCACACTACAAAAGAGGGCACTAAAAAATAGGAAGCATCGAAAAGGAGGCCAACCAGCAACTACCACCTTCACTCTTCACTAGCACCCAGTCACTAAACATGTAACATGGACAGGACTTTGAAAGACACACTTCATTATACTCCACTTGAAGAACACCCTGAAAGCCAAGGAGCAACCCTGAACTTGAAGAGATGGACAGTATTGCCCCTAATCTGTAACTCAATTTTTTCTTGAGAAACTTCAGAGATTGCTAATTAACATTACCATGTTATGAATTTTGCATAATAAATATCCTTATTATAATTATTCTAAGAATAACATATCTAATTGGATAGCCATTTTTAAAGCCTACATATTGTTTTATTACAACTGTCTCTAAACCTTGGATTTAGATTTCATTTTATTGGTTCCCTGTAAACCTATAAATACAGGTAGATGCTTGGTATGTATTTACTTGTTGACTCCTCACAACAAAGTGATGTGAGAACTGTAATTAATTCTATTTAAAGTAGAGAAAACTGGAGCATAGAAACACATAGGTATTTTCCTAGGGTCACACAGCTAAGAAGTAGCAAATTCAGGATTCAAACCCAGATAGGTATTCTAGCCCCAGGGACCATATGTTTATTTCATCAGTTTCAAAGTTCACTTTGAACAGGGTTCAGAAAAATGATCACTTCTTACTTCTACTTATGAAAGTTTAAATATTTAGATGTTTAATATTTTCTCTTGTTCACAAAAGAAAACTGAGACATTGTAAGAAGGTCAGTGAATAGCTGCTTTATTAATCACCACCCCTCGAGGCCCCAGTTTTTCTTCATCCAACCTTTTAAGTAAAAGTGAGTTAATAGGATTTACCACATTTTTAAGCTAAAAGAAAGTAAAAGGATACATGGTTCATTAGAATCATTGTTTTGCAAATATTTCCTAGCACACATTAAATAATTAAATGTGATATCTATAAAAATACCTAGTGGCAGTACCACTAAAAGAAAGAAAAAAAAGTCAAAATCAATTACACCACATATTTTTTTAGGCAGATTTGTTGTTAACATTGGGGACAATGTTAACAACAGGTACCATGCAACTTTTTTCTAAATTTCTGAAATTACATGACAAATTACATATATCATGTAATTTCAGAAATTTAGAAAAAAGTTGCATGGTGCCTGTTGGCCCCTCTTCAATAAGACATTGATGTTACCTACAAGTTGGCTCATCTAAGTTCTGACAGATTTAGAATAAATTAACTTTATTAACTATCTACCACTTTTAATAATAGACATTAGATCAGGAGTTTTCAAAAATATTTCACAATTATTCCAAATTTTACAAATGAGGAAACAGGCTCAGAGAAATTGAGGAACCTGACTATGGTATGGCCACCCAGCCAGTAAATGACAAAGCTGGTAGTCAAACTCACATCTTTTGACTTTGTAATATAAAAGAGAACTTTAAATAGTAATAATTTCTGATGATGTCTGAAAATAGCTATGCTTCCAAAGAACCACTGTCCCCTGGTCTTATCCTAACATCAGCAAAGATGGCTTTATTCTTCTAATAGGGGCTTGGATCTCAGGTTTTCTGCCAAGAATCCCTTGACCTGAGCCTCGGCCCATTTAGCTCAGGCCCTAAACCCTGTCCAGCTTCTGCCAAGCCTCTTTTCAAGAGGACACATTTCTATTGTTTCTCTCTCTGGATACTTCCCAGGTCCTGGTAAGTTCCTACTGAGTTCAACAACTGCCTGTCATTTGGACTAATCCTCTCTAATTCTATTCCCAGAAGAAGAGGCAGTGGGATCAATGTGTTGGTGTAAATGAGAAGGAAGGAATAAACATTAACTATTTCATAGTTAAATC
Source organism: Plecotus auritus (assembly GCF_963455305.1). Taxonomy (NCBI): domain Eukaryota; kingdom Metazoa; phylum Chordata; class Mammalia; order Chiroptera; family Vespertilionidae; genus Plecotus; species Plecotus auritus. The sequence continues at coordinate 62,405,108 of NC_137776.1, read as the reverse complement.
AGACTACATTTAGATAAGTAAGCAAAAATGCTTCCTATGGGGTAGACTTATAGTTTATGAATCACATTTGTTATAAGAATTTACCTTTGTAATAATTATCCTCATTTGATACATAAGAAAATTATGGAGAATTAATGGCTTACTTTGAGATTATTTAACGTATATAGGCCAAAATTCTGAATCATTCTTAACCATCGCCATCCATTTGATTGATATAAAATTTTAAATCAGCCGTCTGGTATAGCTCAGTGGTTGAGCTTGGACCTATGAACCAGGAGATCACAATTCAATTCCTGGTTGGGGTACATGCCCGGGTTGCAGGCTACATCCCCAGTGTGGTTGTGCAGGAGACAGCCAATTAATGATTCTCTCTCATCACTGATGTTTCTCTCTCTCTCTCTTTCTCTCCCTCTCTGAAATCAATAAAAATATCCTATATAATAAAGATGTAACATGCAAATGGTCATTACGTCATGAAGCATAATGACCGACCACATAACGACCGGATCACGGATCAGCAGGAGGGTGGGACAGCGAGCTACAAGCAGGCGGTGGAGAGCTACAGGAGGGGGCAGGGCAGCAAGCTATGAGGAGGTGGTGGGGGGGACGGGGGTGGGGAGAGCTACAGGAGGGCAGGGCAGTGGGTGAAGAGGTACTGAAGGGCGGCAGTGAGCTACTGGCGCACGTCAGTGTCTACTATTTGCAGAAAAATATTTTGAATACAAAAATACTTCAATTGGCTTTTAATTTTCAGAGAAAATCTAAATCTAAAATGTTTTGCATTCTTAAAAAAATATTGAGAGTCAAGTTCTATTGCATTTAACAAAGCTGATCTTGTGCTCTCTTCTTCATTACTACAGAGGGCAGCAACAGATAGCAGAGCTCCTAACATCACAGAGAAAATGTTAAAAGTTCTTAATAAACAAGAGGATTAAACACAAAGTCATGCTTTAATCACTCCAAATTAGTTTTGACGTTATGTTGTTTAACATTAACAACATTACAAACTTTTACATGTTATCAAGCAAACAGATTTGGAAAGTACCAGGAAAGACAAGATTTTTTTCAAAAATTGAATCTAAGATATTTTGTAATCATGCCAAAACCAACATTAAGCAATAAATAATGTGTCTCATAATACTGTGACAAGTAAAACTTAGTCTTCTTTTTGTTTGGTTTTATTTCCTACTTTTAGTTACTATTTTCTTAAATATCTGTCTTAGCAAATGGAAGCACTTTATATAAAACACATGATTACTATAAATATTATTTTTAAATGTACCCAAATTCGTTTTCAGTAGATAACAACTTTAGAAGCCATGGTTTTACAATGGGATGATTTATCTGAAAAGTGTCTTCAGGGCAGAAATGGTTGTGAATAGCCGTTTGCAAGAATGAGGACTGCACTTGCTTCGCAGGTTGGTTGCATAGGCCTAAGGACTGATTGTACATGCAAAGGAGGGCAGCAAAGGTATTATGATCAAAAGAGAAGAAATGACTGACAACACAGAGCTACATCAAAGGAACTAATGGAATAATTAGTCCCAAAAAGACCAAAAAGACTGAAGAATTCATGATGTCATAAAAAGCAGAGCTACTTAAATTGGATTAGAAAATAAAAATGACATGAACATTGTAAATATTCACAGATCACATCATTGACGTGTAATGTGCCGTTAAATGATGTCAAATTAAAGGGGAAATTACATGTGTTAGAACTAGGATGAATAAAAAGAAGACATTTAAAGATACATGGTCCTTCAAGTGAAAATTCCTAACATATATTACATAGATGATCATCACCCAGACAGTGAAACTGGGTGAATGAAATGTAAAATAAAATATGGGGGAGAAGATACTGGCAAAAAAACAACTCATTTTCACATATCATAAATGGTAGTGCACTTTAAATTTCAGAGGAGCTATTCTGGGAATTTGTTTTATACAAAGCAAACCCAAACATGGTTATAGTAAACAACTGATAACGACATTAAATTCTTAAAAGCTGTTTTGGATCAGCCCTAAATATTAAATTGGTATGTAAATTTGACAGAAAAGGAAAGAATCTCTAGGTCTATTTTGATTTGCATATGCTCAGTTTTCTCTTGCTAATTATATATGTTGTTTGAATCATTTCAATCATTTTGGTCTTGTTTTGAGACTTATGTAAGCGATAAAAAGAAAAACAAGAACATTGTATAACAAAAGGTAAGTATAACATCTGTCCTCTTCCTGTGCCTCCCTAATATCCCATGCTGACAATCATGTACATTATTAACATATAACTAACCTGAATCTAACATACAATTTAAATACTTCTGAAATGCATACAGATACTTGAATGACTTGGGACATTATACAAATGTTGAGCAAAGCAACATTTCCATTCCAGATACATCTCATTTTTCACAAATACTTTAGAAAGTATTGAATAAAGATCATTTCACCTTCTGACTTTTTCTGTTTACCTATTCTTGTCAGTAAGTTCAGCTTTAACTGAATCTTCTGTCCTATTAACAAGATAGCAAGTACCTTCCTTATATTAAGGTTTATTGTTAATAAATTCAGCATATTGTACTATACAGCCTTAGTACCTCAAACTGACACAAGAACCAAAATCCAGGTAAACAGCAGATATTATTTTCTTTCAAACTGATCACATATATAAATACTCAAAATATATTCCCAGTGCTCAGTAAGATCTTCTTCATTATGAAAAGTTCCATATGTTTCTTTATAGTATACCTGAAAAAAACAAATAAATTAAGAAAAAATAATTTGTGTTTTAGTGAAATATTCACAAGAGTGCTTTATCAGTAGACATAATACCCAGTTTTAAATAAGTGTATTTAACCATTTCACAAAGTACATGGAACTGGATCTGGCTATATACAGTCCCCACAAAGGAAGAACAAACTTTCTCAAAGTATGATTTGGCAAGCAGTGGTTATAAAATGGTGGAAAGTGTTTCTCCCCCTCTCATGTGTGTGGCTTTAGAGTAACCTGTAACATAAAGTGCTCACGCTATAGATCAGAGGAGTAGATTGCTTCTATTGTGGCACAGATAATTAATTCATAGAAAATAACATGCTTAACTATTGCAAATCAGTATATATGAATGCACATTTCTTTTTCAGCCTAGACCAAAGGGTATTATTATTTACCTCTTCAGGCTTCACTTGCATGGAATAGCAAAGAAAATAGATTATTTTCTTCTTTTTGTAGGAAACAAAAGAGGAAATTTACTATGAAGCAGGTTTTATGCTAGCCTCTTTATATATGTAATTATTTTAATCCTCATAATAGTGATAAAATGGGATCTGAGAAATAAGAAAAATATTCAAGTTTAGCCATACAAACTATAAAAACAAGACTTTAACCCATTTTACCTGATTTCAAAGTTGATCTTTGGCTAACAGACTTATAAAAAACTAGAGGCCCAGTGCATGAAATTCTTGCACAGTAGGGTCCCTAGGCCTGGCAGTGATCAGGGCCAATTGGGGATTTCCGGCTGCCGGCCAGGGCTTTTCTTCATTCCAAGGTGCCCCCTGGTGGTCAGCACATGTCATAGCGAGCGATCGAACTCCCAATCTGGTCGAACTCCCGAAGCACACTTTGCATATTAGCCATATATATATAAAATATTCTAGAATTATTTTGTGTAAGAATGAATTTTACAAAAAGACAGAATATTGGCCTGATTTTGGAATAAAGTTTTGACCCTGGTCCTAGAAACTCCTACTTTATGGAAATCCAGTAATGTTCATGGCTAAGAGTAAGGACACTGGGAGCCACATGACTTAAAATTTGTATCTTTATCATCAGTCAACTTTTTGATCTTGAACAAATCACTTATGCTCTATGTGCCACAATTTCCCAACTGTAAAACTACAACAATATGATAACACTACTGCCTAGGATTGTTCTGAGAATTAACTAAAAGCAACTAAAGTTGCATCAGCTGCATAAAATTTTTAAATATTAATTTTGGGTGGGATATATTAAAAAATGCTGTTGATAAGAAAGGTGAAGAAGAAATACGATAAAAAAAGATGAAAATATGAGAGAATGTAAAGTAAGTGAATAATTATAATTTCTATTACACATTATTTAGAATTAACCATAGACATTTAAATATGCATGAAATTCCCAGTACTCTACAGAAGAAAAATATTCATATTAGTTTTGTACTTCTGAAATAAAAAACAAATTATAACCCTAATGTTATTTTCAGAAGCAGTTAAAGGTTTCTGAGTATATTAATTTGATCTTTATTTGAAGAGGAAAGCATAAAAGATTGGGTTCCCCATTTACTTGGGAAGGGGAAAACAAGGAGGGAAAATTCACTCTAGTAATGGTTAATTTTTTTCAAAGTGTTCTGAACATTTTTGATAAGGTAATCTATACTAGTGTGGAAGCTTTTGAAGGATTAATAAATCTGTTCTGAAGATTCCTACAGCAAATGTGGGAGGTGGGAAGGGTACATGTGGCCTAAGGTAAAACCATTGACAAGACAGAGGGTATCTGGATTCTGAATTGGCCTAGGCTATGACAAGTGATTGTAAATTTCCCTTTGCAGTCTATAATCTTGTCAGAAACTAATGCAATTCTCTCTGTTGCAATTTTCATTAATATTTAGACTAACTTGAATGTAGAAAATAGGCTGAATACTGATATCAACTATATTTTATCGACTCAACTAGTACATGGCTTTGTAGTTTTACCAACATTTTAAAGCCATCTGCAATGATTTCAAAGCTAATATTATAAAAATAATTTGTATTCAAATATACTTATTTATATTCTCTGATGGTTATTTTCTGAGTAACATTAAATCTCAAAGAAAAACAGTCCTATAACATATTAGAATGTTCCTGCATTTTATCACATATAGTAATAACTAATGGATCTAAATGGTGGTCAATAAAAAAGCAATCTATGAAGAATAACATTATCATATTCTTTAAGTAAATAAACCTTTCTGGACATGGTGTGAGGAGTGTAACTTAATGAAGAATATTTTTCTTTTTAATTAATATAGACATTCATAGTACAGAAAATGATCATAAACAATGTAGACTTACTCTACAACATTGTGGAAAAGCTGATAAAGCCAGGATATCAACCATAAAAAGCAATTTTCCAATCATTTGCTTATCTTCTAGAAATATGCACTGAGGACAAGAAATACCACTTGTGTTCAAAACCATTCAAACCCCACCCACTGAGAAATTTACTCATAGGAGATTAATATGTAATCTAGCTTAGCACAATATCAGAATAAAAAAAATCCCAAATAATAAAAATATTTAAATATTTTTCTTGAGATCTTTTGCAAATCTTATTGCTAATTCTTTGGCTCCATGTTATCTCTGTGACATTATGTCTTCAGAAATACTAATATGGGTTCATCTAAATTGATTGAATAGAGTTCCATTAGAACAAAATAATCTATATAATAAAAGCTTAATCATCAGAGAGATGCAAATCAAAACAACAATGAGATACCATCTCACACCTGTCAGAATGGCTATCATCAACAAATCAACAAATTATGCTAAGTGAAATAAGCCAGTTGGAGAAAGATAAATATCACATGATCTCACTCATATGTGGGATATAATGATCAACATAATTTGATGAGCAAGAATAGATCCAGAGACAAATGGTAGGGGAGGGAGGGGGTTAGAGAGAAACTAAAGGATTTGTATGCATGCATATTAGCATAACCAATGGACACAGACACTGGGGCAGTGGGGGTTTGCCCAGGGTGGGAATGACTTGAGGGGGGGGGGGTCAATTTGGGGAAAAGGAGACATATGTAAAACTTTAGACAATAAATTTTAAAAAAAGCTTAAGTGACTGTTACAACGGAACAACCAGAATGACCAGTAGCTATGATGCGCACTGATCACAAGGGGGCAGACGCTCAATGCAGGAGCTGCCCCCTGGTGGTCAGTGCACTCCCACAGAGAGAACACCGCTCAGCCAGAAGCCAGGCTCAAGCCTGGTGAGCACAGTGGCGGTGGTGGGAGCAGCTCCGCCTCCACAGCAGCGCTAAGGAGCAGCCAGCCGAGTGGTAAGGAGCAGTGAGCAGGTGGGCAGTGAGGTGAGAGGGGTCCCAGACTGCAAGAGGGCACAGGCTGGGCTGAGGGCCACCTCCTTCCAGTTCACAAATTTCATACACTGGGCCTCTAGTTTTCATATAAATATGTACAAAACAGAAAAGAAATCAAGAAATAGGTTTTTATTTGTAATACTTTGTATTATTATTTGAGCTAAGAGTTATTACTAAAAATATGTGCAGTTTTCTGAGTTGAAACGTGTATTTTTCCCTCATTGATAATGAAAGAAATTCAATGATATTAGAAATAATTTAACAAAGAATGTATTTCACTCTTGAAAGCAAAGAAGGATGTGGTAGCTTTTGATAAGGAGTCCTTATGAGATAGATTTTTTTTCTGATATATTAGCACCAGAGTTACAGAGGGAAACATTTCAGTTTAACATAAAGATAAATTTTACAAAGGTGGCACAAGATTGCTTCAGAAATATTATTTCTGATGCAGTGTTTAAAATTTTATTGTAAGAACAAACATCCATAAATGGAGGAAGCAATTAGAATTAGTAACCTTATTCTAATAGGGTATTTTGAACGTATAAATGTAAAATAATTCTATGAAATGGATCTAGGCTCTCTCACTGCTTCTTGGGATTCTTTTTACAGTCTGTGTGTGTGTGATTGTGTGTGTGAGTGTGTGTGTGTGTGTGTGTGTGTGTGAGAGAGAGAGTGAGAGAGAGAGAGGGAGGTTTCATTATTTTTCCCAATTATGGCTCTGTAAAACAATCTACACCTTGAACAAGAGAACAGACCACCTACTATTTACTGTTTCAGCACCTCAATTTTCTCCTTTGCTGTCAGTTTTTCTTTACTCAAGAAAGTGATGCTTCTTTCATTGAAACTTGCACAAGTTTGAAATTTCCCTTCACTTACCCAGAGCCTTTAAACCCTGACATATTTCTCTGCCCTAGAAAACGTCTTCCCTTTCCTTCTCAAGACATAACTTTATCTTTGGTTTTCCCCTTATCACCAAACATTTACAATTTTATTGTTACAAATCTCTGTTACAAATCTCACCCTTTACCCAGTGTTACTCTCCTGAAATGTGGATTTCTTTCTACCACTGCCTCCAAAATACTTTCTCATGAAGGTTATAAAACCATCCAGCCACAAGTTTCAAAGTAAAATAGAATATTGCTTTATTATTTACTACTTTCTTTATATATGTTCTCTTACTTATATCCAAATGTTTTTAATAGCATTGCCATCCTCCCAATCAGAATACTTGGATTCTTCATTCTTCCTATTCCTCTTCCTTGACCAGTTTCCAACCAACTTACAACCAAGACCAATACATATCACTTCTTCTCATTGTGTAATGAGGTTATTGTTCTTAGGAAAGCACAGAAAATCTGAAGAATGAAAAAACAATTTCAAGAATAATGATGAAGTTGCTAAGAATGAAGTATAAAACTACTGAGAGACACCGAGACTTAACTGACATGAGAAAAACTATAGACTAAGAATGTGGTCCTTGATGTTACAATGTACGTACACCACTGGATATACTGATAACTAAAAGCCCAACATTATATTTTTCTCTGCACAATAAAGACTTTCTAGAAAAAATGAGGAGTAGACTCTAAAGTAATGAGCTTATATGTTTGCTTATGTGACACCTTTCTTAGGACAAATTCAGTTTCAGAATGTGGCCTTTACCTTTGGTTGTTGCTTCCATTCCCAAAACTCTCTATACAGAAGAGTTACATTCTATATTATATACCTTTTATCACAAAGGGAAATATGTAAAACTGAATTCAAACTTCCAACTATAGCTAGAGGGATTTGGGTTAGATGCTGTGAAGACTATACTGATTAACTAGGTTGTATGATAGGTATGAGATAGTAAAAAAAAAAAAGATTGCTTAAGGCAAAGGAACTATGGAACTGTTTTTAAATTCCATATTTTTATTTTTAGAAAAATAGTCAATTTAATTTCTAAGAGATAGTCAAAATTCAGGTTTTGGTTAAAACAACTTATTAAAATGTTGTTCCAACCTCTTCCTACTTGTATACAATAAAGATATTATTCTGAGCATTTAAATAGTTTTAATCTGAGAATTAAATATTTTTAATTAGCATTAGAGAATTTGGTTGATCCCATCATTAATCAATTCACCTACTATATTGCTGAAAAGTATTTCTATAATTTTAGCCTTCTTTAGAATTTAGTCTTAAATTCAACATTGATTTGGCATATTTAGAAATGGGAAATAAATCAACATTGTTGGAAATGTACATACTTTTTTTATTTCTCTAATTTTTCTTTTACACTAGATCCTGGGGATACATCCTTTAAATATTGTACCCTTGAAGACATGAATAAATAGATATACCTGGTAAACATTTTCTACACAGAATTAAATAATACAAAATAAATAGTAGCTAAAATTTAACGTCTCCCAATCTGATTGTTCTAGAGACAATGCTTTATGTAATTTTATGATTAAGATTGCTTTTAGATTTTCTGAGTATAAAAAATACATTCTTGCCAAAACCGGTTTGGCTCAGTGGATAGAGCGTCGGCCTGCGGACTGAAGGGTCCCGGGTTCGATTCCGGTCAAGGGCATGTACCTTGGTTGCGGGCACATCCCCAGTGGGAGGTGTGCAGGAGGCAGCTGGTCGATGTTTCTCTCTCATCGATGTTTCTAGCTCTCTATCCCTCACCCTTCCTCTCTTTAAAATATCAATAAAATATATTTTAAAAAAAATACATTCTTTAAGTTGGAAATATTTTCTTCTGGTATAAACATGAAGTATATTTAGAGTGGATATCATTCTTCTAAATATTTTAAAACTTTGGCATTTTTAATTGATTTTAGAATCTAAGTAGAGAAAACCTTATGCTAAAGAAAAAAACAAATCAAACCATCCTGGTAGGTGTGGCTCAGGGGTTGAGTGTGGACCTATGAACCAAGATGTCACAGTTCAATTCCTGATCAGGGCATATGCCTGGGTTGCAGCGTTGCAGGTTCCATCCCCAGTGGGGGGTGCAGGAGGTAGCCACTTAATGATTCTATCTCATCATCAATGTTTCTATCTCTCTCTCCCTCTACTTTCCTCTCTGAAATCAATAAAAAATATTTTTAAAAAATCAAACCAAACAATAAATATAGTTTTTTGGGCTTTTTAAGAATATAAACTTGGACAAAATTAACTTCATTTGTTATGGTTTCTCCTATTGGCATATAGAAAATGGATAACTTATAATACTTGTCATCTGGGTTTGTTAAGTCAAAGAATCAAGACAGCTCTTTTAAAAAATCTAGTGGAGTGAAGGTTTGGGGAGGGGATGGGATGGGATTAGGGAGGAGGGGGTTAATTGGGAAAAAAGGGGGCATCTGTAATACTTTCTAAAATAAAGATAAATTTTAAAAAATAATAAAAAGGAATCTACTTACTTTCTACTCAATAAAGTTTGTTTATGAAATAAAAGAGAAGGAGGCTAAACTATAACCTAAGAATTTAATTTACCTTACAAGTAATTTACATAATTTGGGAATGGAAAAGTATTAATTTTCTTAGGCATGAAGATTGCTGTCTAATTTTCTCACTTATGTCTCTACTTTGTATTATAGTTTCATTAAATGGAAACCAAGTAAGGAATGCACTAAAAATTCTTAAACACAAATATTATCAAGGACGTATTATTATTTCTCTCTGAGTTTTGACAGTCATTTCAATGGTTCTCTGTCTCTGGATCTATTTTTGTTCATCAATTTATGTTGTTCACTATATTCCACAAATGAGGAAGAGGGAAAGCAGAGGGGTGGAGGTGGGGAGGGGATAAGAGAGCAACCAAAGGACTTGTATGCATGCATATAAGCATTACCAATGGACACAGTCAATAGGGGGGTGAGGGCATGTGCTGGGGGTGGGAGTGGCCCGAGAGAGATCAATGGAGGAAAAATAACAATAATATTGTAATAGCTATGTACGGGCTGGGCGGGAAGGTACTTGAAATATTAGGTGGACCACTCTGTAAAGTATATGATTGTCTAACCACTATGCTGTGCACCTGAAACTAATACAGAATAATATTGAATGTGAACTATAATTAAAAAATGAAAAATTGTGTTATATGTTTTTCATCATAATAATAATAAAAAATAAAAAGTGTATTATTTCTGAAGTTTAGATTGCTGTTAGCTTATCTCCAACAGTTGACTTGCTTCAATATGAAGTAAAATTTCTCAATTTCTCTTTTCTTCACATTCTAATTGAGCTTTTCTAAAACTGCCTGGGTTTTTTTCCTGAAAGAGAAAAAAAAATGTGAAAAGAAAAAGAAGAAAATAAAGTAGGACAGATGTTGTCACTCTTAACCTTTGTCCCCATACTGTGTCATCAGCTATCATAGTGCTCCACCTTCCCATGATTCGGCCACACTGGAAAGTCTTCTCCTCCCAGAAGATCCATGCCTTTCCTATCTATTACCTTTTCTTTTCTTTTGCTTTTCATTCATCCAAGAATGTCTCTTCTTACCCACACTTTATCTCTTATTTCATTAAGAACTTGGTTAAGTGTGACTTCTTTTATGAGGCTTTTCCTAAAAGCTCAGACAGAATTTGTTGTCCCTTCCAATGTGCCCTTATTTCAATCAGATTATACATTCCTTCAGAACAGAAATCATATCAATGTTGATAATAAATGCTTTATAGGATGAGTTAAATTGAACTTCAGCCTCATCTAAAATAAAACTTTCTCCATGAAGCATTTTCCAGTCCTTTGTTAAGTATGACTTTTTTCTTTGAGTGCTATTGTTTTCATTCTTTTATGCCACTGACTTTATTCTTATATTATAATTAATAGGGAAAACAATCACTCCCAATATATATCATAAAATACTGGGGGGCAAAAAAATCAGTACTCTAGAATGAATTGCATGTCATAGGTATTCAAATACTTATTAAGTATATTTTAGTTTTTCAAAATATTTTCAAAAATTTTTTCAAAAATATCTATATCTATATATATATATATATATAAAAGCCTAAGTGACCAAACAACCGAACGACCGATTGACTGGTTGCTCAACATAGGAGCTGCCCCCTGGTGGTCAGTGTGCTCCCACAGCCAACCTGTCGTGGTCTCTCCCTCCCGCCCCGCCACAGGCCACCCAATCTGCCCCGATCGCCAGCCTGGCCAATGGACCCTACCCATGTACGAATTCGTGCACCAGCCTCTAGTGTGTATATATATATATATGGCTACGCAACCATCTGACCATCTGACTGGTAACTATAATGTGCAATGACCTCCAGGGGGCAGATGCTCAACGCATGAGCTGCCGAGCTGCGGTGACTTGGCAGTGGTGGTTCTCAGGTGACACACCCTGGAACCAGAGAGGAGGGAGCCCAATTCCTTGCGGGGCCACGCAATTCCATCTTTGGCCATGGGTCATGTTGTTGTTGGAGCACTGTCAGCCCCGAATCTGGTTTACTGCACACTTGCATTTGCATTCCACATCCTGTACCACAGCAACTTTGCAGAGTTCCCTCTTGCACTCAGGGATCCTTCAGGGAATATCAGAGAGCCAGTTTTGGCACGATCCCCGCAGGCCAGACCAAGGGACCCCACCTATCGGAGGGACCCCACTCACTCCACAGACGCCCTTCAGCCATGGCACCACCCCAGAGGCGCTGGCCAGGGAGGGACCTCGAGAGGTTGGCTCCAGTGTGTATCTGGCCCATCTCCCCCAGTCCTGCCCTGCCAACCACCTTCTAGTTAATTTCCTTTTAATGTGCATGAATCTGTGCACTGGGGCAAATATATATATTAAGATTAAAAGCCCTACCCTCAAATCCATATGGTCAAATAAAACATCAACTTTGTGACATTATGTGATCTTTATAAGATTTTAAGCATTAAAAATATAACAAAAGTTGGAGACTGGGTATATTTAGATGTCATTATAAAAATTTTAATTTATTTTTTCTGTTATTTTTAATGTATGTTTTTGAGTAATATATTATTTTCTAATTAAAAACATAGGAATTTTTAAAATTGGATGTATAGTCTTTACAATAAGATTGATATCAGGTCATTTGAGTCTCATAAAAGCTATTCCCTAAACTTAACAAATTAAAAATATCATTAGACCCAGAAAAAACTTGACTAATTTATGATCAAGAAAAACATATTTTACTTACCTATGAGCAATCTAAATGATCTCTTCCTTTCAATATAATACTCTTCTTGTTATTAAGGAATTAAATCTTTATTGAATACTTTTGAGTTAAAAGAAAATGAACCATTCTGTTTTACGCAACAGAGAGATAGTACATTGTGTTAATCTGACTTGTATCCTACTTGTAAAGTACTGGGAACTATTACTTTAAATCATGCTGTTAGATTAGATTTTCTGCAGCTTAGTATATTGTAATGTAATATAATTGTTAAATGCAAATGAGATATTGTACAGCTTTTCCATAGAGTTGTTCGTGAAAGCCAAGCATTTTACATATTACAGTGAAGTGCATGTTATTAAGAATCAAATTAAAATGAAACTTAATTTGGTATGAAGACAAGATACTGTAGCTTTCTAATGAGTGACAGCATAGCAGGGTATGTATACAGCAAATCTTCCACCTGCCAAATAATCCCATTACCAAGAGCATTTAATATGCCAGGAGTGATAGCACTGTACTTTTAAAGATTCCCACTTTCTCCCATTACTTCATGCCAGCGTTACACTTGAAAGTTATTTTAGCTGCCAAATACTAACCAATGTTTTTGTTCAAACAAAGCGAGAGATTCATCCAGGAAGATGTGGAGGAGGAAAATTCTGCCTCTCAACTTTCAGGATCAGAAGTCCCTATCTCACTCATCTATAACTAGTATTAATTACAAATTACTTAATTACATGTGAATATATTGTCATTCAAGTATATTTCAACTAGACGAGGACAACAAACAATGATACCTTGAACTCCTTTTTCTTGGCCTAGAATGAATTTGGAATTAACCCCAAGATGAAGAATCATTTTAATCTCCTTATAGATAATTTTCTTTTTCTAAAAAATAGCCTGAACCAGATGATCTCTAAAGTCTCTTCAAAATCAAGGATTCGATGACATATGATCTAATAATTGCACAGAAAAATAATTGTGAACTGAAGGAATGAAGTAACAAAAATATTGGAAAACAAGACTCTATTGGGGGAGAAATATATAAATACACAAACAATCAAATTATGAACAATGGCAGTATTTAAGATCAGAAAAACCTGTGAGTTCTCAAAACCATCTTGACAGTTGGTGAGGAGAAACCATGTAACTACCACCCAATCACACTGAAGCACTTGGCCCTGCCTAACACATCCATTTTTTACGGATTGTGAGGAGATGGTCATTGGGAGAAGAGGAAGGTGAAACCACAGCAATTAGTACTACAAATAGCAAAATGGTCAACAAATTGTAAAACAAATTCCTCAAAGATATATTTCTTACTATTTCTAATCACAGTGTTCATTTAAAAAAAGCACTGTTTTTAAAAGAGAGAAGAAAAGCAGAGACACCAATGGGTTTATTTCATGCAGAAGAAACCAGCTCAGAAGCAATTCATTATTAATGCCTGAATATTCTTGCTAAACAGTTCTGATTATTTCACAAGAAAGAGGTCAAGGTAGTGGAGAAAGGGATTTAATCAAATAAACTCTCAATCTCTCTCCAAATAGCATTTTCATCCAGCTGCATGTAAATTCATCAGATGACTAGCCTCCAAAAGCACAGGCAAGGTTAATCTGCTATGACTGTTAAAACTTCTATGATATGCCTATTGAATAAAGATTTAAAATGGATGAACCATGCAAGTAACCCCAAATTAGATTTTTTTTACTCATAAAATACATGAACTTTCCATTGTTAAAAAGAAACAAACAAATAAGGCAAATTTCTTCCATCTAAATTAGAGTTTATTGTTAATTTCTTAAGAAGAGCTCTTTATAATGTTTTGTAGCTTTAATTTATTGGGATTTTAGGACTTCCCTCTTCTAGAAATCCAAAATGCTTCCACTCTGGTTGGAATTTGCTTAAGACCAACAAGAAATCAAATCAAATAAAAAGGTTGTAATAAGTTTTACAATATTTAAAAAATCATGGTGATTTAATTTTGCTTATATTTGTGATTATAAAATGCATCATATTTTTATCCAAAGGCAATATTGCTGGCAAACTTTATTGAGTGTGTTGGTGATTTAGTACTTAAAAGATAAATGTAATTTCAATTCCTAATTTACAAAATCTAAAAATGGATGGAGAAACCATGGGTAAAAGGATAATACATATAAGGATAAAACAACTGTGCAGATAAAATATACAGATATATTTTTGTCTTCCCCATTCTGCATCAAAGTTTATAATTCTATATGAATATATTATACAAGTTAAAACTATGTTTTATTAAAATATGGCATGATGTCAATACATTTTACTTTGAGGGTGAAAAACCCTGAATTCACTTCTTTGAAAAATAGAAAATTATGCTATATAGATATTTCTAAAATTTAAAAAAAGTAAAAGCATAAATAATTTTGACAAAAATATATAATTTACTTTCAGTAATAAATAATTTAAACAAAATTTTCAAATGAAGCTAATGTCACAATCATGAATCTATATAAAGATTATAGCATCTATGATATCTATACGATTTGAATGCTCATTTCGTGGGTGTTTTGAATTTATAATTTCAAAATCCATATGAAAACATTGTACATCATGGTAATGTTTAATTCAGTCTATTGCTATTTCAATAAGCCTTATAATATCTTTTCTGCTAAATCTACAAAATTTATTTTATGTTGCAATTTTTATTCCATATTTAAGAAATTATGCAGCAGTTAATAAATCTTCTTCAAAAATATTAAAGTGTTTTTCTGCTGGCATTCTTTGCCCTCTTAGCTCTCAGCACCTTTTATAGACACCATTTTACATGAGGACAATTTCTAAAAAGCAAAATATAACTGTCTAATTAAGGGCTGTGTGATTGGCTAGTTCACAGTCTCTGTGACAGTTGTGACAAATACACATATTGTCACAGCCCTAACCTCACTTCACAGTTTGCAACACAAGGATGGTATTTTCAGAAATGTGGAGAACACTCTGATACAAAGCTTCACCATGTCTAGTGCTATTCCATTTAATTTTTTATTAACTGCCTGAACATATGCCATTCTAGAAGAGGGTAATAGTTACAAAATGTCAGCAGAAACATTTAAACTGCTAAAATGTAAATGATTTTATAAATTTGTAATGAAAGGTAATTGTCATGTGGGAAAAGTAACAGAAAAACAGATATGTATAACTGCAAAACTGGTAAAAAATACATCTTATTGATTGAAGGTAGGAAAACCTAAGTATATTTTAATGAGTACTCTAAGTAGTATTTAAATAAAATTAGATTCATAAGCAGAAAATGTGAATTCTATAATATTTTATTTTCTAACATTAGAAAGTTCATAATAACGACAAGAACTCATAGAACTTTAATATGCCAAATTCAGTAAACAGTAGGACATTAAGATGCTTCACCTCATTAAAAGAAATAAAATAAATCAAAGTAGGATAATACAAATAAAAGGTGTCTTTGGAATCAGCACTATAGCTTTAAGAGCACAATATTCAAACATGATTAGTATGTTTCTTTATTTTTCACTACAATGAAAAACAATTTAGTGACGAATCCCCTCAGCCACATAATGCTGGGTCAGTACTTTCAGATATGTCAAGAAGAAGACTCGGGCAAGGAATTGAGTATTTCCTCAGCCACCACACTGAGCAACCACCTTCCAGTTAGGTTTGCGGGCAACCATCTTTAAATGCTTGAGCTGTTCTGCGTGGCCATGACAAGATTTGCAATTCTCTACGTTTATTTACACACCATCACCCCAACTAGACATCACATGGAAGTGGCATGGTCACAGCTGACCCCAGGGTAGTCCCTGTCTCTGCCGATCCAATTTCATTGTGCTCTGCGATTGAACTGCAGTCATCCTGTAGAGGATGTATGCACAGGACTCCGTGCCACAATAAAATTAGCAGAAGCTTGTCAGGGGGCATTTTCCTCTTTTACAGTGACAGACCCTGGACAAATAGGTCTGCTTTCCAGAAATCCATAGAGGTCTGGCTCTCTTGAAATGTCTATGAGCCCGGAATATTTATGTCCCAGTGTTCTATTTGGCAATCTTGTTATGTAATAGTTTGAGAACAATGTGAAGCTTTTGTTATTTTCTGTTTCCTCTTCACAGTTTTCAGGAGCTTCAAATTGCCTCTGAATAGACTACTTATTTGTGATTTGTAGAAAAGCAGCTTCTGTTTAGTAGTAGTCACTGAGAAAATTTTATTCTTCCTGCAGAGGAAAAATGCAGCACAGATTTGGTGTATTTTGTAAGCAAAAGTTCTGAGATATTTTTTTTTACAGTTTGATAAACTAAGCTTCAAAAATCTCTTTCTTGAAAGCTCATTTTACCTGTAAAAATTAGCTACATCACAAGTAAAATCTGTTTAAGAAGACACATTTAAAATATACCTGCAAATACATTTAAAAGATTCTTTGTTTGAGATAAAATGTTAAAAGAATAACAAGGTAAATAGATAAGCTTTACCATTTGAGGGCAGAACATTTTAAAACATAATATGTTTTGTAATCTAGCCTAAAGTAATTTTATTAGATATTCTGTGTAGTTCTTACATCAAACATTCTCAGAAGCCCTGGGATCATTTTATATTCACTGGAAGACAGAAAGAAATTCAAAACCTAGTTAAATAAATTGTTCATTTATTCCTTCCCTTTTATGCACCAAGATCTACATGTGGTCATTAATTATAAAGAGACTATTATAGCACCATATTTTCATTCAATACGATGTCCTGGTATATATCAAAGAAGTCCCATAATTAAAACAGAAGGGCCACAATGACAATTAAAATTACAATCTATATGGGGAAAGAAAGTACAGTTCTGCAATTTTTCACCCTGTCACTGTCAGCTGCGTGGAATATTCTGGTCACGTCTCTTGTAAAGCAGCCTAAATTCTTCTTCACCAATGCAACCTCAAAAGCATTATCAGCACCTAAGCAAAAGCCTATGCAAGTATAATTTAATATGAAGCCCCAGTTTGCAAGTAATAGCGTATAAAGTGATATTTAAGTGGTGTTTTAAGCACACTTCTGATGGCTACAGCCGCTTTCCCCTGGTAAATGCGTTTTCCTTTGAGTAGTGATTATGAGTCCTAGGTGAAGAGGTCCTGTGTGCAGGTCTGTCTGTAAGCCTTACTTCCAGCTGCCAATCTTTACTTCACAGTGAAGAAAAAGCCACATCGCACCTTGTTCTTACTCTTGTATGCTGTCATCCCCTGAGCCTGATAACACAAAATCATTTCCACAGAACACTCTCCCGCTTCTGCCTCTTAAACCCTGAGACCTGCACATTGTGCAATGCACTTGCACCCTTGGCAACCGGCTCCCGGAAGCCCCTGCCTGTGAACCAGCCGCGTCGGCAGGAGGACTGTTTTTAACACTTATCTTGGTAAATATCTGCATTAATGGAGTACAAAGCTTTTTGGTAGCAATCTGCAGTTGCTACAATTTATTATCTATAAAAGTCACGAACAGTGAATTATTACTCTTAAAAATTGTGTTTTTCTTTATAATAACTTTAAAGTGAGCAATCATATATGAAGCATGCAATGGAGATGGAGAAGGTTTTGTATAATAAAACGGTGACATGGTCATTTTTTCCAGTTTTGCATTACAGAGACACACTCATGCATGGTGCTTTTTAAATTCTTATTATGTGCAAGGTCAGGGGGTCGAATGTCAGAAAGTACTGTTAATTTCACGGGGTTAGGGGAAAGTAAATTCAGAGGGAATACAGATCACTTAGCACAGAAAACCAGCTCCTCTGAAGTTTGGTTTTACATTTGTTAACCATATCCTTCAGCTGACGAACCATTGAGACCACGGTGACATTCTGGTCCCGCATATAATGGCTTGACATGCTGCAGTGAGAGCGTCATGCCGCCGCCTTGCTCCCCGCGCCGGCCTCAGCCTTCCCCTGAATCAATGAAGCACTAAAACTCCACACAACTGGAACTGAACAAAGCATGTTGCCATTTTGGCTGTGATGTTTAAATTATAGAGAAAGCAGTCAGGATGTCTTAAAGTTCAATCTGACAAGAAATGTAAAATATATTTCTGTCTTCATTCTCTGGGAAGTTAGCATCTCACACTGCAGAGTATCCCTACGCAGTCCATTTAAAGGGGTTCCTAACAGAACGTCAAAGACCAAATTCTTGCATTTCAGGGTTTTTGTTGTTGTTTTTTTATTGTTGTTGTTTTGTTTTTTTTCCTAATCAGAAAGACACCTTAGCATTGGGCAAAGTTTCAGGGGGCCGGGAATCATAAACTAGATAATATTGTTTTATTCAGTTGGCAGTGTAGGGCAATACAGTTCCTTTAATTCACTATTTGTTCTGAAAGACAAAATTACTATAACCTGGCACAGATATGCACCGCACAGGTTATACAACTCCATACCACCAACGGCCACATAAAACAATGATCCATTTTACAGTTTTGCCAGATGAGTAATAATCAAAATATGTTCTAATGTGAGGACTACGAGCATGCTGAAGTCTGATAAAGCCTGCAGTTTTGGTCAAACATAGTTCCCTGGGCTGGTACAGGCAGATGCTGATAGGTTTGGATGGGTAGTTCTGATTTCGTTTTTTAAACAAGATTTTTCAGATTCAAAACTCAGATAGGGCTCAGCTGCCCCTTATAATTAAATCTTAACGACAGGCTGAGCGTTTGTGTTTTGGCAGCATGCTTAATAGTGTTAGCATTTAAACAGTTACAACTAGAGGTTGAGGGGAGGGACCCCATTCAAGTCATAGGTGAAGTTTCTCCAAAGAGGCTCTGGTTGACTGGGATGTAGTGCATTTAGGGACAGCCAGCCACAGGTCACCCAGCAGTAGTAACGTGTTAAAAAATAACTTAGAAAAAAACCCAACCTACTATAAATCCAACAGTGGCCTGAGGGCCAAAGCTTTTGAGTTTTAACACTTTTTCACCAGGAGTAACAGTTCTATATGTGTTTGTATGCCAAAGGGTCTATTGGTAAATAAAAGCTGTATGTGGTTTGTCTCATAAAATCACCCTGTCTCACAAAATGGCCAGAACAATCCAGGGTACACATTAAAAAAAAAAAAAAAAAGAAAAGAAAGAAAGAATTACTATTAACTTTGCAGTGGTGTATTTCACTGGCTTTCTTTTATAATTAAAAACTTTCCCCCTCCCATCTTCTTTCCAGCAAGCAGCCTGTTGCCTGAAGTTTTAATCCTTCATTACTAGTTAAAACAAAATCACCAATTAGGCACATGAACACGTCTGTATTAATCTCATTAAGGTGATGGCACCAAATAAATTGGAACTATTTTTGTGCTTTTACTGTGTTCCTATGGCTTTATCAGGCCCTATGGTCATATACAAAGACCTCGAAGCTTAGTCATTTAGAGTCATTCGGTTGTGGACTGAATGTGGCATTACCATCTATGGCTGAAAATTGCTTTCAGCTTTAAAACTGCACTGACTAGTCTGTAGTTAATCTTAGATCATTCACTCGCAAAATTAAATGAGCCAGAACGATGGTCTTTTTTTTCTTTTTATAAAATAATACATCACAAAACACTTATTTGCCCTGCCCAAAAGAGAGATCAAATTCATTTAAAGTCCCATAAACCAGAGTTGTGAATTTTTAATTTTATTTAGTAGCAGAGAAATAGAGGGTAAGCTATCTTCCTACAGCACATCATTGCTATAAATTTACATATGGAACATGGTTTGATGCTTAACCAACCTTTAATCTTACCTTTGATGTATACTTCTACTTCACTGTGGTCATGTGATACCCTTATTAATGCAAATGTAAAAAAGACTGTTTTGGATCTCTGATGTAATTAGCCATAAACCATGTTTTTTAAAAAAAGGAAGAGTGCCTACTTGAGTCACTGGAGTTGCATATAAAGTTCACAGTTATCACAGAAGAATAACCTTAGAAACTTCATTTAAGAATTTTACTTCATTCATTTCTATATTTTCTGCCTAAGTAACTATTAAAGACTGTTTTATTATACCAGTTACATTCAACTAAGATTTGATTGCTAACTAATTTGTTTCATAAGAGTAAAGCATTTTAATTTTCATAAGATTTTTAATCCAGTTTCTTATAAATGTAAAAACACACTGAGAAAAAATGGCTAACTGAAGCAATAGGAAATATAATACTTCTTATCCTGGTTAGCATCATCTTTTAAATAAAAACATTGGGTGTGTTTACTTATTGGTTCCCTCCCTTCCCACTGCTCTACCCCACAATGTGGACCAAATGTCTATGTTTTTATTTTGGCAGTCACTAATTTTAGGCTCCAAAAAACATGAGCCACCACAAATGAGGTGAGGTCACCTCATAATGCCAGTTGGAGGCAAAAAGTTTGGGTATTTGAGGTTCTGACCCAGTGAGTCCCCTGGCGGATGACAGGAAGATAAGGTTAGATATTGGAAAATAAGGTTCATGCTACTCTGTCACTGGGGCTGGTGCAAGCTGCCTGTTTGACAGAAAAGTTGGTGTGTGGTCTGAACCTCAAGAAAAAGGAAGTCAGCCACCCAAATCAAAATTACCCTGTCGGCTACCCAAAAATGATTTTCACATCAACTTAAGGAGACAGGAAGAAAATGGCAAAAAAAAAAATTAAGATTGCACTTTATTTTGAGATTGTCTAGGGAAAGTCATGGATCTAACTCGATGTTATAAAAGTTCCTAAGTTAAGGATATAATTGCCAAAGCCACATTGGTGACATCTCTTTATTTTTACTATATCTTGCAAGTATACATGACTCAAGTTGAACCGCTCCAGAAATTAATCAGTCATTTTTTAAAATATAGTTTTATAAGCATAAATGAATAAAATAAAATGCATTTCTATTTTGAACGTTCCTTTAAATTTAAACAAAAGCAAAATTGGCTGAAATTAATAGACACATTAATAGTCACTCATAGTTTATATAATTATTTTGCCAACTATGGACATGTCTATTTCATTTGTAATAACCTAGATAAAAAGGATTTTGTGACCAAAACATCATACTCATTTTTATTGAGACTGTTCTCCTTGTCTTAACAACTTTCTTGAGACCCCTTGACCTGATTCTAAATAATGTTATGATATTGCTCATTTAAAATAGGCATTACATTTATATTTTTCAATAAATTTTAATGATATCAAAAGAAGTAAATCTAGTCAAGATTTGTCCTTTTCCCAATAATATGGAAACAAAGATACATATATATTTTTAAATCTCATCTGAATATCAGGTGACCATTCTAAATACCGCACAGTATTAGCTTTGCCATCTCAAGAAAAATATCTGCATATTGTTGTTTATCCTGTAAAATATTCCTTTTTTTAATAGCCTGAACCAAATAATTTCTCATTTTTACAGGCTTCACTTCACTTTTCTCACAGTGAATAAATTGCAACTTATTTCCATGAAATTCACAGATGACACAGATCTTTATTTTGCATAAAGGCATAAAGAAGTGTCTAATATCTTCAATATTCATCTGCTAAGTGGACATTTGCATTGGGTTAGAACAGAAAAAGAGCCCCAACCCTCCCGCAGTGACAGCTGTACAAAGGGATGACATCTGACAGCTGTGACAGTGGTGAAGGGAAACTCAGATGACTCGCAGCATCCATGATCCAATTACAGCACACATCCCTCTGACAGACCCAGCAGCTTGACTCCAGCGTTTGGAAGGACAGTATTGATCTCTTGTCAGAAACCAGTTGCCTGCCTGCAATTGTGTGCTGCTGAACTTTGAAAAGCTATAGTACCCTCTTAAATGATAGGGGCAGTCAGGTTATAGTATTCAGGTACAAAGAGAGGTGCAAAGGGTATCTGCTAAATGCTCTAAACTTGAACAAATCATAACAATATGACAGTCCAATCATACTCAAGGAGCCCAGCTGATGTAGCTGGCTACTGTCTGTGCTAATGGAAAGACAGCTCTTTGTGTTTAGTGGGATGATCTTACTTGATGAAAAGGCCACTGCAATTAGCGCATGCTGGTTTGCTGTGTTGGGTGACAGCAGCATGGATGGTATAACGGCAGCTGCCAATAACCCTAACTTCAAGAAAACAGACAATTAGGCCTTTGATCCTAACACTGTTAGTCCCTCTACTCCAGACCTCTGCTCTGCTTTTACTGTAAACCTCACAAGGGCAATGTGGTACAACTTCACCAAACAGAACAACTTGGTCAAGAGGTCAATTACCTTTTTCCTTTTGCTTCTGTTACTGCCTTCCTGAAGGAGAGAGAGAGAGAGAGAGAGAGAGAGAGAGAGAGAGAGAGAGAGAGACTGACTCATGCAAAATATAACAAATATTTCCTTTAACTATAGTTTAAAGCTAATATATGAGCACAATGTTTAACATGCATAATTTTAAAATACATTTTAAAAAATAAGGTGGTGAAAACATAAGATGCTAAATTTTATAGTAGAGCTATCAAATGGCAAGTGCTCTAATGTTTGAAGATACATGTAGCATTGAATGTTAAAAAGTATGTCAAAATTCTATGATAATTAAAGGTTATTTTCAGTTTTTATTACTTTTGGTTGAGATGAAGATAGATGAAACATTCTAAATACTTGGAGCATACGTAAAACTTATAATGCAAATTATTTCAGTATTTTATCAAGTGCAGCTCCAGAACAGGTAAGTCACTAAGGTAGCAGTAAAACTAGATAAATATTGGATCTCACATACATGTACTCACATACAAAAACAATCATACCAGTACAGAGAAGTTCATATCAGAGAAATTCATGTTTGTTTCAGCAGCACATTTATTTTAAAAAATCAGAATGATATGGAGAATATTAGCCCGACCCCTGTGCTAAGATGACAAGGAAATTCAGGAAGCATTCCATAGTTTTAAATGAATATACTTTATGTCTCTCAAAGTTAGAACTTGTCTTAACTTTAAAAGGTTTTTTTTCCTGAAATAGTTGAACAGATAATAAGTATTATTCACTCTGAGTAGGCAGGTACATCAACTGAAACATATAGGATATGTTTACTCTTGGCATTTTATTAAATTGTAACTATTGAAAAAAAATGAGTTCATATCAGTCTTAGATACTTTCTAATAGAATGGGCATAATAGCAAAACTGGAAAACTGACATTATATAAAACATAAATGTATCTTTCAAATAGTCAAATGTTGAGGAAAAGTTTGGTATTATTAAAAGATAAAATAGGGGAAAAAAGAAAAGATAAAATAGGGGAAAAAAAGAATAGATAAAATGGAAACTAGTGTTTTAGGAAGAAAGAGAGAACTAGAGATCAAATCATGAAAAAACAGACTTTGGGAGACCTTTAGAGCAGAAGAAAATTGAGACATAAGAGTTTCTAAGATTAAAGACACAACCAATGTGCTTCAGAAATACAAACCCTTAAATACTGGTAAAGATACTCCTGTTCACCAAAATGTAAATAAATGTTAATTAAACCTCATGATGTCACCCAAATATAAATTGGATAATAAAAAAGTAGTGAGGGTGTGGAGAAACAAACAATCTCTTATTCTTGATAAGAATATGGACTCTCTTAAGGTTAATTCAGAAATATCTATCCACAATCTATATTACTTTAATCAAAATAATTCTTTACTTCGCAAAGATTTATATGCAAGGCCATTTGTTACAGTACTATTTATAACGAAAAAATAAGCTGAATATTTAGTAAGAGGGGATTAATTAATTGTATCATGATACATACATAAAATAGAATAATACAGAGCCAATAAAAAGGAGGTGGATTTATATAAGCTGATATGAAATTTTCTCTAAGATATAAATATAGTATCAATTTATTTGTATAAAACTTATTTATCTATATATGTTAAGAGCCAGGGTTCGTAATGTCCAAAACAACGGAAGGCTCAACTGAACACCGGAAATCAGTCCTGCAGTCAGTACTGGGTTGATCCATCACTGACTGCCACACTGAAGGCACCTCAGCGACCTTGCACTGACTTCTGGGGGGGCTGCAATCAGGCCTGGGCAGAGGCCGGGAGAGGAGAAGCAGGGTCTGATCGCAGTCCCCATGGCAGTCAGTGCTGGGTCAGCGTGGCTGAAGTCAGCCCTGCAGTCAGTGCTGGGTCGGCATGGCTTCAGTCAGTCCTGTAGTCAGTGAACATAGGGTCAATTAATATTAAGTGAACATAGGGTCAATTAATATCTCTTTGAGAGGAGTTGAGAATATAAAGCACAATGTAGAACAATTACTTATATTATTTCACATAAAACTCTTTTCAACTAAGATACTTTCCTTTATTTAAAATGTATCTTTATTGTTGAAAGTATTACAGATGTCCCTTTGTTTTAGGTGTGTTTTTTTGTTGTTGTTGTTTGTTTTTTGTTTTTTTCCCCCATTGATCTCCTCCACCCTGCACCTGCCCCTTCCAGGCCTTTGCCAGACTATTGTCTGTGTCCATGGGCTATTCCTATCTAATACATAAAAATCTAGAAAGATTTAGAGAAAAGGAAATAAAAGATATGCCAGGTAAATATTGAACAGAAGAGCTGAAGTTACTGCATGAATACTGGATACAGGCTTGAAGCCAAAACACAACTCATGAGATAAAGTTAGTCATCATAACATAACAAAAGGTTCCTTTCACTAAAGAGATAAAATGGTTCCCAATACTTATACACATAATAGAACAGTGTGGGGGTTCAGAATGAGCCTCACCAAGATTGTCTCAGTGGTATGCAGATTTTTGAGCTAAAGGCAATTTTAGCTTCAGGCTCAAGTTAAAATTCTGTCCCTCCCTTTAACTATCTAAAAAAAAATTGAATTAGAGGCCTTGCCCATAATAAGACATTATCCTATACTAGAGGCCTGGTGCACGAAATGCACTTGGGGGCAGGGAGGCCAAGGTCTCTCAGGCCGGCCTGCACCCTCTCACAGAGGGGAATCCTTGGGGGATGTCCGACCGACAGTCGGACATCCTTAGCACTGCTGTGGAGGAAGGAGAGGCTCCCGCCACCGCTATTGCGCTCACCAGCCATGAGCCTCGTTCAAGACTTCTGACTGAGCAGCGCGCCCCCTATGGGAGCACACTGACCACCAGGGAGCAGCTCCTGCATTGAGCATATTCCCCCTGGTGGTCAGTGTGCATCATAGCTACCGGTTGTTTCGTTGTTCAGTTGATTTACATATTAACCTTTTATTATATAGGATAATAAAAGGCTAATATGCAAATTGACCGAACAGCAGAACGACCTATTGCTATGACATGCAGAACGACCAGTTGCTATGACATGCACTGACCACCAGGGGGCAGATGCTCAATGAAGGAGCTGTCCCCTGGTGGTCAAAGTGCTCCCACAGGGGGAGTGCCACTCAGCCAGAAGCTGGGCTCATGGCTGGCTAGCGTAACAGCAGTTGTGGGAGCCTCTACCGCCTCCACAGCAGAGCTAAGGATGTCCGACTGATGCCATCAGTCAGGCATCCCTTGAGGGCTCCCGGACTGCGAGAGGATTCAGTCCAGGCTGAGGGACCGCCCCCTCCTCTGAGTACACAAATTTCATGCACTGGGCCTCTAGTTTAAAATAAAAACTTATTTGTATAAAATACAACTTATTTGTATAAAAGTATACACAAAATAAACATATATGCATATATGTCTGTGTATTTGTACATATGTGAATATGTATAATATACTTATATCTATATATATGCTTTATGTATATTAACATTTTTAGAAATACAAACAGGAAACTAATTGTGGTTAATTATTATGAGTGGGATATGGTAAGGAAGGCTTATTTTTTATTTATATTACCTTATATATTTGCATATATATGTGTTACTTTGATGACTTTTATACTAGTTAATTAAATGATTTGTATCCATGACCTTTTGCTACCAATATTAAACTTGCTATGATAATTCTTTTAGATGGAAGACACTGAGAAGAAAAAAAGTACATTCTCTAAAAGCACGATATGTTAGAGATTTAAAAATGTAAAGACAGAAACAAAAACATTGGTACTCTTCATTCCTTTCGTAAACATTTATTAGATATCTATTGTAGGTCATTTTATGCTAGTCTGGAAGCATTAGAAGTAAATAGTAGTGTGCCTGTCCACAAGAATCCCATGGTCTAGTTGGGAAGGTTGAAAAGAAAAAAATGAGTACAATGATGAAAGCTGAGTACCATGGTAGATAAAAGTGGTTTAGAGCCCTAGCGGGTTTGGCTCAGTGGATAGAGCGTCGGTCTGCAGATTGAAGGGTCCCAGGTTTGATTCCAGTCAAGGGCACATGCCTGGGTTGCAGGCTCCGTCCCCAATGGGGAGCGTGCATGAGGCAGCCAATCAATGATTCTCTCTCAATATTGATGTTTCTATCTCTCTCTCCCTCTCCCTTGCTCTCTGAAATCAATAAAAAAAAATATTTTTTTAAGAAAAGGTGGTTTCCTAAAGGACACCATAGATTTACGTCTCAGTTAGTATATGTGGTCAGACAAGGGCACCGGAGGTCACAGGATTTGAAGAGCAGGAAACAACATGAGGAAAGAAAAAGGTCTGTTTTACGGGATTAATCCTTAGAAAACAAAAAGACTAATGGTGAGAGATAAATCTGGAGAGGAAAGTAAATAATTCAAAAGAAAAGGGGTGATTAATGACCAAAAGACCTACAAATCTTTCAAATTTTCTCATCCATCCAGGTAGTATAGAGATGCAGTCGTCTAGGTATATTAAAAAAGAGCATCAGCTAGAACCCATGTCAAAGGAAACAAATTCTTGGGCCCCCACAAATTCATCAAATGGAACTGGTACTCTGCGTGTATAACATGTGTCCTGGGTGATTTTAATTTTCTGACATGTTTAGAAAACATTGGTAGGAGGTTACAGTATCCATGATGCTATTATCTTTAGCCAAAACTTGATCTACCTGAGAAAAAACTAGCAGCCCAAATAAAATATTGCATCTTTAAATTTATTTCTACAGTGACAATGTTAAGTTAAATATATGACACAAAATCTGAATTCCATCAAAAGCCTATTATGAGATAATTATGAATTTTCTTTACAAGCAAATAAAAATATTATATTCCTTTGAAAGTATCTAGTGGAACAAAGAAAGACCATAACCTCTTATTCATTGGACTTTTCAGTACAATTTATTACTAATTCAAATTATAAGATAATATGAACTTACAGTTTAAACTAAATGATTCTATTATGAAACTTTAAAAAGACAGACTACAAAATCCCTTTGAAATTGTTTACATTTTTTATTATTTTCAATCTTACTCTATTTCCATACATTTTTAAGTTATTTTATGACTCTAAAATACATTACATTTTTAATATTATTTTATCTCCTCCACTGAATAAGTGAATAACTTCACCATTGACAACTGACTATATTTTAATAGTACCCATTTCCTACAAGTTTGGAAATGGAGATCTTTTCAGTCTAAACCACAGCAAAGAAAGAGAAAATAAATTTCTAGCTTTATTACAGCCCTCAAGATGGCAAGCTTGTTGTTTGAGTATTATGCTTCTACTAGAGGCCTGGTGCACAAAATTCATGCATAGGGGGTGGGGAGTCCCTCAGCCCAGCCTGCACCCTCTCGCAATCCAGGACCTCTGGCTCCTAACTGCTCACCTGCCTGCCTGCCTCACTGCCCCTGACCACTCTGCCTGCCTGCCTGCCTGATCACCCCTAACCATCTCTGACTCGGCCCCTGCTGTCGGTCGTTCCGGTCGTTCAGTCGTAATGGTTGCTTAGGCTTTTATATACGTATATAGATAGTATTTATAAGAGTTTTTTATTTAAGTAATGCTTATGTATGCAGACAAAAGTTTTTCTTATAGTTGTTCTTAGTAAAATATTATCTAAATTATTATGTTTTCCAGGATATTAAGAATTTTCTTAATTAAGTGTAAAACAAAATTTACTATTAAAAATACAATAAATTCAATGTAGAATTTCTGTTTATCCATCAAGCATAATAAAATATTTGGCTCCCAAAAGTCTTGACAGAATTCACCAAAAGAGATAATTGATAAATAGTAAGAGGTGAATACTTACTTACCAATGACCATTCTAGAAACTTATAGATGATATATTTCACATGGAACATTTTATTATGCATATAAAAGAGATAAAGTGTTTAAATTCTTGAACAGTAAGAAATAGCAGTGAGGAATTGTGCATTACATGAAAAGAGTTAACCTTTAATATTTTGTGTTGACTTGTAATTCTTCATCAATATGAATTTTATAAAAACTCATACCTGAAAATTCAAAAAGGAACATACACAGTATATTTTGTTATTGTCTATCTCTGCTTTATAGTGAACGCATAAAGTCATACTAATTTACATGAATATAACAAATATCTTAGTTATATGCTTTGAAAATTGACAGAATTCATTTTACATATTTTTATTCATTTGTTTCAATTTATGAGCTGCAACCCATGGCCTCTGAGTACATGTGCATGATAAAATTATCAGAAAACAAATTATAAATAGTAATCAGTGACCCCTTGCTTAGCCACTGAACTTTATCAATGGCATGACCCAAGATCCCAAGCCTGAAGGCCAATCAACTTGTACTCTGTCAGTTCATAAGGCAAGGAAATCTCTAAGTACAATCCCCTTCATAAAGAACTACCAACCTCTAGTTTGATGGAGCTGAGATTTACTGACTGCTATCTGTAGAGGCCATATAACATATATAATGTGAAGATATAAAATTTACTACAGTGATCTTATGAACACTAGTTTATGCACTTTATTTTTTTAAATTAATTTATACAAATAAATACAATTTGATAATTCCTATTTCTATTCTGAAAATAAGTTTATTTCAGAAAACATCATTTAAGTTTAATAAATTTTTTATACTGAAAAAAATTAATCTAGGGGCAACTGGCCTGAAGATTGTAATGAATTAGAATCTCAGCTATTACATTTTCCACATTTCAATATTCTGACTAGGATTCTGAGAAAACACAAAACAGCTACTTAAAAATTTTGAAATAAAAGAAAATACTTGCTTTTTATCTATAATGTATAACTATAGATATTTTTCATCCTATTTTACTCCATGTGTTTTTGATATTTACAGCACTTTGATGTTATTTAAGAAGTGGAGGACTGTAAATCTAGGGCCACATTCTCATAAAATATTAAGGGAGCCCAGGCTCAGTGGATAGAGCATTGGCCTGCAGACTAAAGGCTCCCATGTTTGATTCCAGTCAAGGGCATGTACCTTGGTTGCAGGCTCAATCTCAGAACCTAGGGGGTGGGGTGGGGCAGGGGGAGGGTGTGTGCATGGGAGACAAAAAAATCAATGTGTTTCTCTCACATTAATGTTTCTCTCTCTGTGTCTCTACCTCTCCCTTTCACTCTCTCTAAAAATAAATGGAAAAATATCCTCAGGTAAGGATTAACAAAAGAAAAATATTGAGTGAAAATAAGGTAAGAGACAATGAGTTTCAAGGGAAAGAAAGAACAGGGAGACAGAGAAAGTCAGAACAATTGTTCAAGTCCTTTGAAAAAAGTGTATTTAAGTAAAAGTCTAATCTGAATTAGATCAAAACAAAATACAACATTGTGAATAAAATCCAAGTTTAAAAAGAGTTCTATAAATATTCAGAATGTGTACTTTCATGTAAGGAAAACTGTTGACATATTAAAGTTAGAATTATTTTGAATAAGCTATGAAAGAGAATCTATCCTAAGACAAATAGACAATGTTCTTATGGAGAGGCAAAGCACTCAGGATAATCAATACAATATTAAAGGAGAACAAACCTAATTTCACAGTCACTATACAGCTACTAGTATAGTAATGAAGATAGTATGGTACTGCCTAAAGAGTAGACAAATAAATCAATGAAATAGAATAAGGAACCCAGAAATAGACCCAAATAAATATACTTACCTGATATTTGAAAAAGTGGAAAAGGAAATACAATAGAGTAAAGATAGTTTTTTCAAAAAAAGATGCCAGAATAACTGGACACCCACTAGCGAAAAAAAAGAAAAAAAAAGAATCTAAACACAGACCTATCACTCTTTAAAAAATTAATTAAAAATACATTATACACCTAAATACAAAATATATAATTATAAAACTTTTTCAAAATAACAGAATGGCCTTAGGTATGGTGATGACATTTTAGATACAACACCAAAAATACAATACTTGACAGAAATAACTTATAAGCTGGAATTCATTAAAATTAAAAACTTTTGCCCTGTATAAGGTCCCGTCAAGAGAATGAGAAGACATGGCAAATATTGGGATTAATATTTGCAAAAGACACATACTACAAAGGACTGTTATCTAAAACAGACATAGAACTCTTAAAACCCAACAATAAGAAAACAAACAACCCAATTTAAAAAGAAAAAGAAATACAACGGGCCAACTACCTTAAAAGACAACCCATCAATGAATATGCATAAATGGCAAATAAGCATTTGACAATATGTTCCACATCATATGGTATCAGTAAAATACAAATTAAAATAAGAATGAAATTACATGCTCAAATTCCAGTGTAACTCCTGAGATGAGCATGTTCAAAATAAAATTGAAACATTAAAAAGAAGCTATGAGCCCTAGCCAGTTTGGCTCAGTGGATAGAGTGCCGGCCTGTGGACTCAAGGGTCCCTGGTTCGATTCCGGTCAAGGGCATGTACCTTGGTTGCGGGCACATCCCCAGTAGGAGGTGTGCAGGAGGCAACTGATGGATGTTCCTCTCTCATCGAAGTTTCTAACTCTCTATCCCTTTCCCTTCCTCTCTGTAAAAAATCAATAAAATATATTTTTTTTTAAAAAAAAGAAGCTATGAGCCCTGGCTGGCTTGGCTCAGTGGATAAAACATCTACCTGAGGACCTAAGGATCCTTGGTTCAATTCCAGTCAGGGGCACATGCCCAGGTTGTGGGCTTGATCCCTGGTGGGGGGCGTACAGGAGGCGGCCCATCAATGATTCTCTCTCATCATTGATGTTTCTGTCTCTCTCTCCCTCTCCTTTCCTCTCTGAAATCAATAAAAATATATTTTAAAAGAAGAGGCTATGAAAATTGAAATGACATTAGAACCATTGTCCATAGAAGGTAACATAGACTTGAGGTCTAAACCGAACCAAGTTGATTGTCTGCTAAAACAAACAAGTAAAAATTAACAACCTCCAGAGGATAATAGGAGTGATAAACTCACAATGTAGTTTTGAAATTTTTAAGATAAATCCAAAATTTCTTGGCATGCAAATAACCAGAAATATGTTAGAAATTCCAAAGAGAAAAATAATTGATGTTAACTTCAAAGTGGCCCAAATGTTGGAATTACAAGTCAACTTGAACTGAATTATTGATATCTCTATTCCACAAAGAGAGAACAGTAAACAAATAGGATATTCCTTTTGGTAGTATTATCAATTAGCTATTTTGAAACTACTTTATGTTAGTTTTAGGTTTGAGCAAATGGTTAAACATATTGACAGCTTTTTATTTTGATGTAGTCCCATTTGTTTATTTTCTCTTTAGCTTCCATTGCCCTAGGAGCAGTATCAGTGAAGAAATTCTTTCGGCATATGTCTGAGATTTTGCTGCCTGTGGATTCCTCTAGTATTTTTATGGTTTCCCGACTTATGTTTAAGTCCTGTATCCATTTTGAGTTTATTTTTGTGTATGGTGTAAGTTGGTGATCTAGTTTCATTTTTTGTATGTATCTGTCCAATTTTCCCAACACCATTTATTGAAGAGACTGTCTTGACTCTATTGTATGTTCATGCCTCCCTTGTCAAATATTAATTGTGCATAGTGGTTTGGGTCAATATCTGGATTCTCTATTCTATTCCATTGGTCTATATGTCTGTTCTTGTGCCAGTAACAGGCTGTTTTGAGAACAGTGGCTTTACATCAAAATAAAAAGCTTTTTCACAGCAAAAGAAACCATCAACATAACAATAAGAAAGCCCACTGTATGGGAGAACGTATTTGCAAATGTTATCACTGATAAAGGTTTAATCTCCAACATCTACAGGCAGCTTATCCAACTTAATAAAAGGAAGATAAATGATCCAATAAAAAAATGGACAACAGACCTAAATAGACACTTTTCGAAAGAAGACAGAAGGAAAGCCAAGAGACATATGAAAACATGCTCAAAGTCACTAATTATCCAAGAGATGCAAATCAAAACGACAATGCAATACCATCTCACACCTGTCAGAATGGCTATTATCAACAAATCAACAAACGACAAGTGTTGGCGAGGATGCAAAGAAAAAGGAACCCTCGGGCACTGCTGGTGGGAATGCAGACTGGTGCAGTCACTGTGGAGAACAGTATGGAGTTTCCTCAAAAAACTAAAAATGGAACTCCCATTTGACCTAGTAATCCCACTCCTAGAAATATATCCTAAGAAACTAGAAACACCAATCAGAAAGGATATATGCACCCCTATGTTCATAGCAGCACAATGTACAATAGCTAAGATTTGGAAACAGCCTAGGTGCCCATCAGCAGATGACTGGATCAGAAAACTATGGTACATCTACATAATGGAATACTATGCTGCCATAAAAAAGAAGGAATTCTTACCATTTGCAGCAACCTGGATGGAACTGGAGAACATTATGCTAAGTGAAATAAGCCAGTCAATAAAAGAAAAATTCCACATGATCTCATTCATTTGTGGATAATAAAGAACATTATAAACTGATGAACAAAAAGATAGATACAGAGACAGTAAAGCATCAAACAGACTGTCAAATTACAGCAGGAAGGTTAGGGAGAGGTGGGGAGATAAGAGATCAACTGAAGGACTTATATGCATGCATATAAGCATAACCAATGGACGCAAGACATTGGGGGGTGAGGGCATGTATGGGAGTGGGGTGGGGGGGTAATGGTAAGATATGTACACATATAATACCTTAATAAAAAAATGGAAAAAAATAAAAATAAATAAATTAATAAATAACCATATTGACAGCAATGAGAGCCCAGTTTCTCACTTTTGGGAACTGGAAATATCAGTATGAACTCATGGTTTTAAGAGAAAAAATGAATAGATGTGAAAATTAATTATGACATATTCCCTTTCTCTGCCCACTAAGAAGGCCTAGAAGCAATGACACAGGTAGCAATGAGCACACCAAACACCCTGATCTTGGTTTCTAAATACCATTTTCCACTAAAGGTTGTGGGCATTTTTAGAGAAAGAGCTGATTCCATAACTAAGATATGGAAATTAATAAGTATGCCTGAAATGTCTTATACTCTCTTCAATAAGGAAGCATGCAAAGAGTGAAGGGGACAAACCAAAAAGACACACAGCCAGACACAAGGGCCCTACTAAACAAATTTAACATACATTTTTGCATTAAAAATGAATAATTGTATTAATAGAATATAATCCATTGCATAGACTAAAAATCCATAGGCCATATTATTATAAATAAATAATTCTTTATAGTTTATCAAGCATTCATCATTTTTAATTGGAGGTATCTATTTACTCATATTGGTGAAAATGGAATTTCCTACAATATGTTTTGAGTCTCTAAAACATATGCCACTAAGGTATATAAATATAGTAATAGTATATAAATATGTAGTATGAGTTTTATAAGTACTTGTGAAGTCTAGGAATGAAATATAGTAAGAAAAACAAAAGGTATTACATTTATTCAATGGTATTATTTTCAATACAATATGCTATTTTAAATTTATAATAAATGTTGCAACAATTTAGCCAAACTACATTTTTATCACCTTTTGAGTAACAGATTACATAGTCAACCATATAAAACTCTACTCTAAGCAGTATCCTCTGCTTCCTGATGTTTTACATGATAGAGCTCCCAAATATTTCACAAGGGAATCCCATACAGAGAAAATGAGACACACTCACTGCCAGAAATGGGACACCAGGGAGCTTACGAAGATATTAATACACGTGAGTTACAGTAAATTAAACTAAATGAAGACCTGTCACATCAGGCATTGCGTCTACCGATTGCATGTGAGTGATTCTGGGTGAATTGCAAGCTATCACCTATTCACTTGGCATCAAACCAGGAAACAGCAATGTTTGCTTCTATTTCCTATGACAATAAAGAACAAAATCTGAGTGCTTTTTGTAATTTTGCTGTTGTTATATTTTCAAACAATATACATTATGTGCTGTTGATTACCTTCATTTTAAAGATCAGGTCCCTAAAATTGGATCATACGCTCACCAATTTGTTAACCTAGATGCTTAAAAATAATTAGTGTGTTTTTCTAGTTTCAATTTGTAATGATTATTTATTTCTGATTTCTGTATTTTTCAAATAACCATATTATTTTCTCTTAATTAAAACATATTGGAATTTAATATGCCCTTTCAGAAAAATAAATGACAAAAAAGTCAGTAAGGCAAGTTTACTAATCTGGTTATCCAATACCAACTAAAGCATTGCCGCACTAACTCTAAGCCTCAGCTGCTCTTTTTCTCTCTGGTAACTGACCTTTTACAGTTCCCTGGAAGGAAGTGAATGTTTCAACTGCAAACTTTGAAGTCAACATCACAGCTTTACCTTTTTTACTGAACACCTTAATCTGTTAAAGTTCTGTTATGTCAGATACCATATTTGGGAAACAAAAGTAAATAACTCAATTTATGTGCATTTGAAACCTTATAGCTTTTCATGCCACATCTTGTGTTATTTTTTACTGATATATTCTCATAGAGAGTAAGTGTGTAATAATGGGAAGTTCCTTGGATTTTATGAATTAAGGACCAAATTCCAAGGCTAAGCAAATTAGGTAAAGCAAACTCCTTAGTATCAACAAATGAAGCAAGGAATATCACATCTGTGTGCCTGAGTTTTCTCACTCTTAAAGTGAAAGTATTAAACTAGATAATCCCAAAAATTTATTGTATATTCAAGTGTGAAATATGTATGTTCATTTAAGTAAAATAAAAAAGACAAGAAAAATGAGAATAAAGGTCTATGTACGAAAATCCAGTTAGGATGGTTTGAGTTCAGGTATTAATTTTCCCGCTTATCCTATTATATAGAACACATATCTTAAGGATCGCTTCAAATTTAGACACACACTGCCATATGCAATGCCAAATATTCACTTGCCCTTAAAGTGTCAGTCACCCACTTTTGGCTACTCACATATCTCAGCTAACTAGCTACACACCTGGAGTTTCTAGCTCTAATGACATTTCTAGACTTAAAACTTTGTACCAAAGAGCATGAGATATGACATCCTAAGCTTCTGTCCAAGGAATAGCGCTTTTTAAAAATATATATTTTATTGATTTTTTATAGAGAGGAAGGGAGAGGGATAGAGAGTTAGAAACATCGATGAGAGAGAGACATCCATCAGCTGCCTCCTGCACACCCCTACTGGGGATGTGCCCGCAGCCAAGGTACATGCCCTTGACCAGAATCGAACCTGGGACCCTTCAGTCCGCAGGCCGATGCTCTATCCACTGAGCCAAACCGTTTAGGGTGGAATAGCGCTATCTTTAAGTACAGAGATGTAAATACCTAGAGCAATAAACTTTAACTCATAAAGAGAAAAATGGGAGCCTGGAAGATTCCTCTTTTCATTATGTTAGTCTGCTAGGGCTGCCATAACAGAATAGCAGAATTGGATAACTTAAACAGAAAAAAAATAAAATTATTCTCTCACATCTATGGAGGCTGGAAGTCCAAGATCAAGCTGTCAGCAGGTTTTAGTTGTCCTGAGGCCTCTCTCCTTTGTTTGTAGACAGCTGCCTTCTCTCTGTGTTCTCACATGGTTTTTCTTCTATGTACACACACTACTGGTGCCTCTCCCTTTATTACTTTCTTAAAGCCCTTTCTCCAAATGCAGTCACATTGGGTACCAGAGTTTCAACATATGAATTTGTGGGAACACAATTTAATCCATAAAGTGTACTCACTGATGTGCTACTCTAAAGCATGCCTGCTTAAGAAGAATTATGTACACTGAGCAGACATAACTATTGAGCTGTTTCTCTTTGAGACTTGTCATGAAGTACCCTTGATAATACATCAGTTAGCATCATTTCATATTTCCAGCCCATTCCTTTTTCCTCACCCTTTGCCCATTTCAGTCCTTTCCTGAGACTATGTTTTCTAGAACATCTACTATAGCATTAATAGATAACTTGTATGTATACATCTTTTACAGGAACTTCTAAATCAAGCAGACAAGTTAATTAATAACCTATAGAAAATCCAAATAATCTAGTCAACTCATTCCAGCATTGTACCAAAGAAACAGAAAACATTTCTTTTTTTTTATTTTAATTTATTAATTAAATTAATTGGGGCAACATTAGTTAATAAAAGTATGTAAGTTTCAGGTATACAATTCTATAATATACCACCTATATATTGTATGGTATGTTCACCATAACAAGTCAAGTCTCCTTCCATTGCCATTTTCTCCTCTTTACCCTCTTATATCTCCTCCTACCCCCTTTCCCTCTGTTGTCTGTGTATACAAGCTGTTTTTGGCTTAATCCCTTCAGCTTTTCCACCCAGTCCCACAACATCCCTCCCTTCTGTCAGTCTGTTCTTTTTCTCTATGAGTTTGTTTCTATTTTGTTTGTTAGTTTATTTTGTTCTTTAGATTACACGTATAAGTAACATCATATGGTACTTGTCTTTCTCAGACTGGCTTATTTCACTTAGCATAATGTTCTCCAGGTCCATCCATTCCACAGCAAATGGTAAGATTTCCTTCTTTTTTATGGCTAAGTAGTATTTCATTGAGTAAATGTACTGCAGCTTTTTTATCCACTCATCTACTGATGGACACTGGGCTATTTCCAAATCTTGGCTATTGTAAGTAACACTACAATGAACATAGGAGTGCATATATTCTTTCAACTTAGAGTTTCTGGGTTTTTTGGATATATTCTTATAAGTGGAATCACTGGGTCATTTTTAATTTTTTGAGGTAACTTCATTCTGCTTTCCACAGTGGCTACACCAATTTGCATTCTCCCCAACAATGCACGAGGGTTTTCTTTCTCCACATCCTCACAAATACCTGTTGTTTGTGGATTTATTAATGATAGCCATTCTGACAGGTGTGAGGTGATTTCTCACTATGGTTTTAATTTGCATTTCTCTGATGATTAGTGATGTGATGTTCAGCATCTTCTCATATGTCTACTGGCCATCTGTATGGCCTCTTTGGAGAAGTGTCTATTCAAGTCCTTTGTTCATTTTTTATTTGGATTGTTTGATTTTTTTGTGTTGAGTTTTATATGTTCTTTATAAGTTTTGGATATTAACCCCTTATCAGATGTATCACTGGCCAATATGTTCTCCCATTCAGTAAGCTGTCTTTTGATTTATTGATGGTTTTCTTTGCTATGCATAAATATTTTAGTTTTTTATAGTATTTGTTTTTTATTTATTTTCCTTGTCTGAGGAGATATATATATATATAAAAAATATTGCTACACAAAATGTCCAAGAGTTTACTGCCTATTTTTTTTCTAGGATTTTTATGGTTTTGAATCTTGATTATGGTGTAAGAAAGTGGTCTAGTTACATTTTTTGCATTTTCCCCAACTCCATTTATTGAATAGGCTATCTTTATCCAACTGAATATTCCTGACTTTTTAAAAAAATTTAATAATCATAAAAGCATGGGTTTATATCTATATGTCTGTTTATTGTTAGTTTGTTTTTTCAAGTATCATGCTGTTTTGATTACAATAGCCTTGTAGAGTAGTTTGATATCAGATAGCATGATTCCTTCAAGTTTATTCTTCTTTCTCAAGGTTTCTGTGTCTATTCAAGTTCTTTTTAATTAAAATGGCAATAAAATAAAAATACCAAACACTGAAGCCATAGAACACAATACACATCCAATAAAATTTATAATTAAGATAAAATACTTGTTACTGCTATTTAAAGTACGTATTATTATTTATTTATTTTTTGTAATTTATATTTCAAAAGAAAAAATCTAAAAGAGAAGAGGAATGAAAGGCATTTATCAGTAATGTGAAAAAAATTAAAAGAAGGTAAGGGCGATAGGCAATTTGAATAAAATCTTGTCTTATGTGAACGAAAGTTATCTTTGCTGATTATAGTATGCCCTTAATTTTTTAATGTACTCTCTAAACACTAGAGGAAAAGAAAAACATTTTTTTTATGTTGGAGGAGAAAATAGTAGAGGAAAAATAAAACAATGAAAAATAAAAATAGAAAACTGAGTATAATAGCAGATATAAAACCTACTATTTGAGGAAGCAAGTAATATGTCTACAGAATTTTTTGTAAGTTATTAAATTCAATGCAAGTGTAATCCTATCTAATAAAAGAGTAATATGCAAATTAACCATCACTCCACTATACCCACAAGCCACGCCCATCAGCCAATCAGGAGCGAGTATGCAAATTAACCCAACCAAGATGGCTGTGGTCACAGAGTGAGCAGGAGGCTTGGGTTTCCCTGGTAATGGAGGAAGCCAAGCTTTCCACACACCCTGGCGAGCCCAGGCCTCCACTCAAGGCTACAAACTTTCCATTATAGAAGATAAATAAATCCCAACAAAAATGGCTGCAGCCACGGAGCAAGCAGGAGGCTTGGCTCTGCTCCAGGCTACAAAGTTTCAATTATAGAAGAGAAATAAATCCCAGATACCAGGGCCTCCACTTGGGTTGCCGGGGGGCATGGCCGGCCTGCAAACCACCACAGGCCCCTCACCCAGGCCACCCCACGCCCCAAAGAAACCCCACCCTGATCCGGGACACCCTTCAGGGCAAAGCAGCTGGCCCCCACCCGTGCACCAGGCCTCTAGCCTATCTAATAAAAGAGTAATATGCAAATTGACCATCACTCCAACACACAAGGTGGCTGCCCCCATGTGGTCAAAGATGGCTGCCCCCATATGGACACAAGATGGCCACCACAAGATGGCCACCACAAGATGGCCAGCAGGGGAGGGCAATTGGGAGGGACCAGGCCTGCAAGGGAGGGCAGTTAGGGGTGACCAGGCCTGAAGGGGAGGGCAGTTGGGGGTGACCAGGCTTGAAGGGGAGGGCAGTTGGGGGCAAACAGGCTGGCAGGGGAGCAGTTAGGCATCATCAGGCTGTCAGGGGACCAGTAAGGCATCTATCAGGCTGGCAGGGGAGTGGTTAGGGGGTGATCAGGCTGGCAGGCAGAGCGGTTAGGGGCAATCAGGAAGGCAGGCAGGCGAGCAGTTGGGAGCCAGCAGTCCTGGATTTGTGAGAGGGATGTCCGACTGCCCGTTTAGGCCCGATCCAGTGGGATCGGGCCTAAACGGGCAGTCCGACATCCCTCAAGGGGTCCCAGATTGGAGAGGGTACAGGCTGGGCTGAGGGACACACACCCCCATGCACGAATTCCATGCACTGGGCCTCTAGTTTATGATAAACTAGTGTGAAAGGTGAACTATCATATATTTATGATATTTTTATTTTCATTATAACTCTTGTTGCAAAGAACATTTGTAAAATCACATCTGCCTACTTGTCAATTGCCTTAGGATGAAACTTAACGAACTATGCTGCTTGGCAAAGTTATAAGGACATTTTTAATTATTTAATATGGACTTAAATAAACATTGTCAAAAAAGAACAGTTCAAAACAGGATTTTACCTTGCTCAATATAGTAACATGATATAGAAATTGATCACAGTTTGCCATTTCTTTCAAGAGAAAGATTAAGTTCATTTAACAGGTTGTTTACATGTCCTAAGACACTCAGGTTTTTTTAGCTCACTGTGCTTTTATGTGGGAAGTCCAAATTTGAAATTTTTCACTTGATTTTATGACATTCTGTTACACTCTTTCTAATTTAGTCATTTTGTCTTACAATGCCTTACAATTGGCTATTACATCCCTTGAGGAAATGTAAAATTTAAAGAGATGTTAAACTCAAGTAATTTCACTGCCTTTCAGAGAAATGACAGGGAGATACTGTTACACATCATGTCATTTTATGACACTTGTGATTAAGATCATATATATTTGTTGAATGTTCGAGAACTGGTAATGTACACATATTCTCAAATTTTTAGAGGGTGTAAGAGTAGTTAAAATAAATTATATAGTAAAAATAAACTTGTAGGTGGTACCAACTTTTAAACTTAGTTGTGCTTCAAATGTTGGTAAGAGAACTCTTTAAACTTTATAATATACTTTATATAGAATAATTTTGTAATTGTAGATAAGACCATGAAGTCCAGCAGTATATTATTTCAACCAAAATGAGACTAATTTATAAATCATGTAGAAATGATTTAAAATCGGGATATTACACATAGGAGAAGATAAGAGGGGAATAAAAGAATGAATGCCTACGTACCATTCTAAGAAAAAAAAATGTGTAAAACCTTTTAGTACATATCTTTCTATTCTGTATCACTTTTCACTTCCAAGTATCTTTTTCTTTATGTTCTCAAGTGCCTATTGTGTTCATGATGTTTTATGTCAATTCCCAAATTCTCAGTACTATCTCACATGACTTTAAATTACCTGCCTCACCTTTCCTTCAAATTTTGGAAACTAATTCTCTTAGAATAGGTAGTCTCAACTGTATATTATATGTAAATAATCTTATTAAACTAATTTAATGCTTTTCTAACTTGCAGATGATAATAATATAGGCTTCATATCAAATAATGGAAATAAGAAAAAAACCTTAAGTCTATTTCAGGCCATTTAATCGATCTGCTTGAATTAACTCATGCCAAGCAATATGTGTATGTATGCTGTTTGTATGTGAGTATGGATGAATTAAGTTCATTTAACACGTTGTGACAACCTGTTAAATGAACTTAATTCAACAGGTTGTGGGTAGGTATGAATATGTGTATATGTATATATACCATGTTACATATAATACTAATAGTATCTGTTTATTTACATCACATTAATATATTGTTATATATAATTGTATATAACAATATTTATTGTAATAGTTTATAATGCAATTATGGCAAGTTGTGAAATGCATCTATTAATTAAGTGAAGGACATTTAGATTATTTTATATTTTAAAAATACATTACAAACAATACTATGATAAAAAAAGAACTTTTATGAACATCTTTATAGATAATTATCTCTTTACTATTGTGACCTCTCCTTTAGCATAGTTTTCTATGTGGAAGCAATAAGAAAAAAAAGTCATTAAATGTTTTACCAAAATACCTGACACTGTATCTGCCTCTCATATTTAGAAAGTGTATAATTTATAGAAAAATGTTAAGGGGAAAGTTATTGAATAAGAGAGCAGAAAAATAAAGAGGGCTGAAATATTTTGCACTAAAAATTTAGAGGAATTCAACGTTTTATCTAACAGTTGAAGGGTGATGCTGAGGAGAAAGTAAGTGAATAGATTGAGGGAAAATGGAAAGGGGATTTTTATCTGGAAGAGAAGAAGTACAAAAAGAAGTGTGATAATTGTGGTGAAGGGGAATGGGTAGAGTTGGAAGCCAGTATATGGGGGATAAATGGTGGTGGAAAAAATAATAAAATAAAGTGAAGATTAAAAAATAAAGAATGGAAAAACAAGTAGTAATGGAAATAAAAAAAATAAAATAAATTTTATACTGAAATGATACTTCTATGCAGGACTCTTTTTAGATTACTCCTATAACTTTAGAATTGGCATCGATCATAAAATATATACAATGTTTAAAATGATTAAAGAGATAAAGATATGAATACATGTGAAAATAAGAATACAACATAAAAATTAAAACTGAAAATGTTTTTATAAATAATCAAATAGAATTTTTAGATACAAAAATATAGGGATAGAAATTAAAAACTTAATGAATGAGTTAGACATGGCTGAAGAGAGTTTTTGTAACTGGAAAGTATATCTGAAAAAATTACTCAGCATTAAGTAAAAATCAAGATATGGAAAGGGGAGAGTTAGAAGTCATGGGTAACAGAAAAAGGAAGCCTAATATATATACACCAGAAATCCAATATATGTCCAATAATAGTAAAAAAAAAACAAAAAACAGAGAGTGCTGGGAGGCAATACTTAAGGATAACAGCTAAGAATTTTTAAAAATATTTTAAAGAGTGGAATGCAAAGATTCAAGAAGTATAATGTATTTTAAGTAGGTTGCTCATTTTCTTCACTGGTTTTTATTGTTTTTACAGTTTAATCTGAATCACAGTTTTTAATTTATTTAAAGTCTCCTAGAGTCTTTCCAACTGTTTTGTACTATTCTAGTGGCAAATTAATATTTAATTTAAATGCATCTCCAAAATTTATTTTACTTAGTGAATATTGTGATTTTCATTGTGACATAATTTTATTTTTCTTTTGTACTAATTCTAGTAAAGTGATATTTTTCTTTCACATAAAGGAACATAACTCCTTATCTTTTGGTTAATAAAGTCTCATTCCACAAATCTGCTTTTCACAATAGAAACTAAGCTAATTTTGTATTTACAGTAAAATCTCCATATAATGGACTAATTGGGTGACCGGGGTCCATTAAAGACAAAAGTCTGTTATATAATAAAGTAGGTTTTCCGAATGCATATGTTAAAAAACTGACAAATTTGTTAGTTTACCTGTTTTTATTTATGTAGACACATTGGTGTAATTAAAATTATATATAAAAAGTTTAATTTCACAGAAAATTTTTCTATGTGTATTACTGTGATTTTAAATGTATACTGAATAGGTCTCATAAATGCATGCAGTCACCAGTCACCACCAGTAAACAAATGCACACAGCTCACATCCAAACATTGGCCAGCACATGTTAAAACTGCTGCAGAAAGTCACACCACTTCACAACAGAACCAATTACTGCTGGAGGCAGTGTAATCATGTGCTAATCATTCACCAAACATTGTTTACAAGCTGTGACACTTGCATTTAAATACAGTCAAACTTCATTTCTCCAATGTCTCCCATCTAGAACAATTTGGTTCTCTACCAAGTTGTTCACAGAAAAAATGTCTCTGTTGTTGAACCAAACTTTGGTTTTCGAGGTGACAATTCTTTCATGCTGATACCTCAGCATGACAAAAAAAAAAAAAAAAAAAAAAAAAAAAAAGCCTCTAAAGCAACAAACTAAGGAGAGAATGCTTTTGTTTCTGGTGAAATCTACTAGCACAATTTTAAAATATAAGGAAGCCATCAAGAATGCTAATGTTGCTAAGGGTGTGAAAGAAACAATGATCACAGGGAATTGAACAGGTAGAAAAACTGTTGTTGGTTTGGATAAATGAAAGGCAGTTAGCCAGTGACAGCACTTCAGAGGCAGTGATATATGAACAAGCAAATATGCTACATGCTGACCTGAAAGATACCCCTAGAATGAATGCTGAAAATGATTCCTTTAAGGCTAGGAGGGGGTGGTTCTATAAATTTAAGAAAAGTGTTTATTTACAGATTAAATCGTCTATAAAACAGGGAATCTTTTGGGAGTCTGAAACGGATTAATTCAATTTATATTATTTCTAATGGGAAAAAATGATTCGTTTTTCGAACAAATCACTTCTTGAACAGCCTTCGAGGATGAATTAAGTTCGAGAACTGAGGTTCCACTGTATAGAGATGATAGTTGTAGATATGTAATATTTATTTACCTTGGCAAAATTACTATAGTGTTTTCTCCAACATATGGCCTATTCACTAAAATTTGTTAAAAATAAAAGTGAAATAACAACAAAAAAAATAACCTGTTAATTTAATTATAAGCAAATCTTGGTTAAACGCATTTTAAAATTAACATGTTGTTAATTTTCACATATGACATATGGATTAGAAATTTTGTCTGTTAAATCCAAAGTCTGAAAAAATGAGGGTTTACTATAATAAGAAACCAAAGTGAATTTGAAAGCAATGAATATGGTCTAAGAGGTGCTGAAGTCTAATCAGAGAGAATTCCTGAAGGAAATCTTCCACTCAGGATAGAGTCCAAAATAAGAAAAAATAAAATAAAATCTAGGTTACTAATCAGCATTAACTATCAGAACCTGATTCCAGCAATCTTCAGGCCAAGATTGCACATGTAAATTGGCAATTACATTATGATGATTTAAGGTATGTCACCCCACAAAAGATAGTGAAAACTATTACCTGTAAAACTTCACCTAGTTTATAATGTCATTTTATTTTTATTACATATGATGATGACTTAATTAGACATAGAAATCATATACAACTCACTCTTTCTCTCTGCTGAGCACACCCCTATTTTCTCCATCCCTTAC
This sequence comes from Plecotus auritus, assembly GCF_963455305.1. Classification (NCBI taxonomy): domain Eukaryota; kingdom Metazoa; phylum Chordata; class Mammalia; order Chiroptera; family Vespertilionidae; genus Plecotus; species Plecotus auritus. The sequence goes on along the minus strand of NC_137776.1, from coordinate 62,360,630 downwards.
TTCCCCAGGACCCACTCTCTCTCTCCAGAGCAGGCCTGCATCTTTGCCTCCTCTCTCTCATCCAGGTGCACTTTCTGTACTTTTCTTTTTCCAAAGGTCCAGGGGGCCTTCTTTTGCCTCTGTGACTTGTTTCTGAGACCATGCAGCCCAGAGGGCTCACTTCTTCAGGCTCATGTCTTCTACCTCTGTTACTTTCTGTCTAAATAAATTTAGTTACAAAGAATTTTGCTCAGGTAATTATGATTTTAGTGTTTTATGATAGCTTTATTTTTTTCATTAGGTTTGTATAATTTTTCTATCTTTAAATATAAGTTAAAAGAACATATCTATGTAAAAAGTATGTTTATATTCATTTTACATAGAATAATGTCAGATTTTTCTATCTTCAGATTAGATCTTTATTTACATACAAAGTGAAATTTTATTATTTTAAAAAAAATAATTTTATTATGCATAATTCAAGCATATCAAAGTATATAATGTACATATAAATATAAAGAATAATATTGTGCTAAATCTATAATAATAAAAGGATAACATGCTAATTAGACCGGACAACCTTTTGGACAAAGCCAGAGCTGCTAGGGAAGCCCGGGTCCCAGGTGCCAGAGGGAAGCCGGTGCAGGCAGCTGGGGGAAGGAAGGCCTACTCTTACATGAATTTCGTGCATCAGGCCTCTAGTATTTATATAATAACAACTTGGTTTGGAATAGTTCTTCTATGTTTGGTATTAACTATACTTAGTATTGCTTAATATTTGCTTGAGTCACCCTATAAAACTTCCTGGATTTAGTAATTTTTAATATGATTATTATAATTACTATTTCAATACCTTTAATCCTATCTAATAAAAGAATAATATGCAAATTGACCATCACTCCAAGACACAAGATAGCCACCCCCATGTGGTCAAAAATGGCTGCCCCCATGTGGACACAAGATGGCCACCACAAGATGGCCTGCAGGAGGGAAGTTGTGGGCAGTTAGGGGTGATCAGGCCAGCAGAGGAGGGCAGTTGGGGTGGACCCAGGCCTGCAGGGGAGAGCAGTTGGGGGGGACCAGGCCTGCAGGGGAAAGCAGTTGGGGGGGGGGCAGGCCTGCAGTGGAGGGCAGTTGTGGGGGGACCAGGCCTGCAGGGGAGGGCAGTTGGGGGGACCAGGCCTGCAGGGAGGGCAGTTAGGGGTGACCGGGCCAGTAGAGGAGGGCAGTTGGGGGAGACCTGGCCAGCAGGGGAGGGCAGTTGGGGGGGACCATGTCTGCAGGGGAGGGTAGAGGGGACCAGGCCTACCCGGGAGGACAGTTGGGAGGGACCCAGGCCTGCAGGGGAGGGCAGTTGGGGGGATCAGGCCTGCAGGGGAGGGCAGTTGGGGGGGGCAGGCCTGCAAGGTAGGGCAGTTAGGGGTGACTAGGCCTGCAGGGGAGGGGAGTTGGGGGCGACCAGGCCTGCAGGGAAGGACAGTTAGGGGCAACCAGACTGGCAGGGGAGGGCAGTTAGGGGCAATCGGGCTGGCCGGGGAGCAGTTAGGCATTGATCCAGCTTGCAGAGAGTGGTTAGGGGGTGATCAGGCTGGCAGGCAGAAGCGATTAGGGGCAATCAGGCAGAGGCAGGCGAGTGGTTTGGAGCCAGCAGTCCTGGATTGTGAGAGGGATGTCCAACCACCCACCAGGATCGGGCCTAAAAAGGGTGGTCACACATCCTGCAAGGGGTCCCAGATTGGAGAGGGTCTGAGGGACACCCCCCCACCGTGCACAAATTTCATGCACCAGGCCTCTAGTAGTTATATAACCATTCATATTTTCTATTTCTTCTTGAGTTTGTTTTTGCTAGCTAAATTTTTCTGAGAATACAACATTGCAATGCATTTCAAAATTGCTAATTTATTGGCATAAATGTTAATTTTTTATTTTATTCTTAATCTCTACTATATTTATGGTTGCTTTTTTATATTAAATTTTGTTTATTTGGAACTTCTCTCTTTTTATTTCAATGAACATTGATGGAGATTGGACAATTTTATTAGTCATTCAAGTAACATATATTTGGCTTTTTTGATCATACCATTTTTTGTTTTATTTCTTATATTAATTACATTTTACTATTTTCTGATTCTTATTTCTTTCATTATTAATTTATTAGTAACTTTTTGTTCATTTTTCTTCTGGTGATTCCAAGCTCTCACCTATGCATTCCTCCCCCACGGACACTCTTTATTCCCTAAACCTGCCTATTTTGTCCCTAAAGTTCCTTTCAGCTACATTCCCTAAGTACTGATAAGTAAAATTTTAATTCATTCTAAGTATTGTATAATCTTTTTAGACATTAGATATTTTAAGTTGTATTTTTGTTTTCCCTGAAAAATATATTTTAGCTTGTTTAAATGGATTTGAAAATTATTTGGGTTTTTTTTTTTGTGTGTGTGTGTGTGTGTATTTTTTTGTTGTTGTTGTTGGCTTAGGCAGAAAGAATAGGAAATGCACAATTCTAGTAGAGATTAAGAATCCTGGAGGAACAGCATAATTAGAAGAATATGAGATCAAAATCAGATATGGTGACTTAGACATATCAGAACCATAGACATGTGCAAATGTAAATTAGGCAGGGGAAACTCAGAGGGAAGTCCATGCCAGAGACATAAACTTGAGAATTGTTGGCATGGAGATTGATTTAAAAATCATAGGAATCAACACTATACTCCTGGCAGAAGGTAAACAGTGAGAGCATAAGAAGGCCCAGGACCAAGGACTAAGGAATTCTAGCATCTAGAAGTCAGAAGATTGAGAAGAATCTATTAATAGCATGGAAGCAGACTAGTTAACAAAGTGGAAAAGCTTAGTTATTCAGGAAAGTAGAAAAATAATTGAGTAGCTAGGGGTAGATATTTGGTAAAAATTTTTTGTTTTTATTTGTTTTTCAAGGAGAAAAACACAAGAGCGTGTTTGAGACCTGGTTAAAAGGAAATCTTGAAGAAAAGAAATGGTTGAAGACACAAAAGAGATGAGGGAAAAATTACAAAAGTAAAAATGCAAAGCCGCCTAAAACAAAGGGAGTGGCAATACTAGATGTTGTCAAGAGAATGAAACAACCAGAATTTTGATGTAGTATTGGTGAAAATATAAAATGGCACCATGATTATGTTAAAAATTCTGTCAGTTTTTATAACAACCATATACTCCATGAGCCATCAATTCCACCCACATATTTATTCATATTTATTCAAATGAAATAACATGTCCATGAAAATCATATCCACAGCCACTTTGCTCATAATACCCCAAATTTCAAAATAAAAACAACTGTTCACATATAAAATAAACAAATTGCAGTGTATTCCGAAAATGTAATTTTACTCAGCCATAAAATACACCTGATACATATAACCGTATGGTTGATCTCAAAAAATGATTTGCAGAGAGAGAGAAGCCAAACACAAATTAGTACATACTGTATGACTATGTTTTATATGATTTTCCAAAACAGGCAAAACTAATTTTTGTTGGGAAAGATTATGAAGAGCAGTTTTCCCCATTGGGAAGGAAGGTAGGGTATTGCTTGGGAGGAGAAAGAAGTAAATTTCTGAGGTAATAATAATGCCCTATCTCTTGACAGGGGCTTGGGTTATATCAATATATGTATTTATTGAAATTTAACTGTATGCATTCTATTATATGTAACATTTAATTCAAGAGCAAAAAATAGCTCAGCCAGCGAGGCTCAGTGTTTGAGTGTTGACCTATGAACCAGGATTCCTGGTCAGGGCACATGCCGGGTTGCAGGCTCGATCCCCAGTGTGGATGTGCAGGAGGCAGCCGATCAATGATTCTCTCTCATCACTGATATTTCAATCTCTTTCTCCTCTCCCTTCCTCTCTGAAATCAATACAAATATATTGTTTTAAAAAAGAGCAAAAATAAATATTAAGTTCTAGTTCATTATATATGTATGCCAAAGTATTTAAGAGAAATGTAATAATGTCTGTAATTTACTTGCAAATACATTTAAAAATTACAAGATGGGTTAATGGTGGCTGATTAGATATCTGATTAAATTAGTATAGTAAGATATAAATGCTAGAATATAGGTAGTGCCGATATAGATGTTCAGTTTTATAACTAAAAATTGGAAAAATAGGTGGTAGGGAGAAGACTTCTGGAGCGATGTTGTTGGGTCTCCTTTTGATAGGAGAAATGCCTCTGCAAAGATTTGGAGGGGAAAAGGGAGTCAGAGAAGAACTGCTCCTGAAAGAAACCAATCTTGATAGAAAGAGAAGAAATGAACATAATTGAGTCATTTTGGTATAATAAAACTCAGAAATCTCAAGTTGTAGAATTGCAAGAAATGTCTGAACATTTTCTGTGTCTCAACTGCTCATCCATTTGTAAGATTGTTAAGAGCACAGATAACAATTTTTTTCTCGATGCACTTGGCATAGTGACCATTTCTTGACATATCAATTAATCAAATGTTCCTCCTCTTTCTCTATCATAGTCTTAAATCATGCGAAGGGCCAAAAATTATAGTCTTGTAACTGCATAAAGCTTCTCCTTTGCCATGTCTGTAAAGTTCATTTAAAAGCTATTCTTCACTATTCTACATAGAAATTTTTTCTTTTGCTCTCTCAATGCTTTGGAGTCAAAGACATCTTCATTTCATTTTGCAATGCCCTCTGACAGCTGATGTAAGCTGGCAGAACACGAAAGGTATTTAAAGTGTGGCAGAAGGTACATAAAGCAGTCATTCTTCCTCTGATACACTCCTGATCACTCTGAACTGCGCTAGGCTAAACAAGTCCAATGTCTCTGTAGTACCTTATACAGGATTTGAGTTTTCCTTAGAGAGGCGTGCCTTCCTTCATTTGTTTGCATACTTTTATTTTCTGTGGCAAGCGAGAATAAAGGAAATGTGGGAGGTGAGGGTCATCTCTAATGCAGAAACACTGGAGTGCACTGACCTGAAATGTGCCATTACTCACATCAGGGGAAAGCTTAGCATCCTTCGTGGAAAAGGAAAGCGCGAGGCAGAGGAAGTACCACCAAGATGTTCTCTAAACTCAGCATGCTATTCATGAACCCTGAAAGTAAAAGTAAAGAACTCTATTTGTTTTCTTTTCTTCTTTTTTTTTTATGACTGAAAGATTCAGTGAAATTTTACCACCCAGGGTGAGGGGAAAAAATAAAAGCAAAATGAGTTAAAAAGTAGCCTGTATATTCACAATCTAAATTTCTTGCCGGTTTAGCAATGTAAGATGTCATGGGTAACACGGGGAATACTTATTTAAATTTTTCATATACTCTCAGAATGAATCAAGATTAAAATGAGAAGGTGCACATATAGTGAAAAGGGAGCAAGAGTTCAAGCTTTCTTCCAGGTGAAAAAAATTCGTCATTTAGGGCCTTCCCATCTAAAAAGGCAAAAAAAAGCAACTGCTATCTGCTTGCTTAGGAGCAAGCTTGTCAAAAATAGTTTTCTAGACATTTCTACTCTGTTAGATAACTGGCAAACTGTTTAAAAACAACCTCTGTCTTTAATCCTTATAAAAAAAGAATGTCTCTGCAATAGCAAATACATTTGATCTAAGAGGCTGATCATACATGAATAGATGTATAAATTCTGGTTTAAGTAGCCTAACAATAACAGACATTTGTGATTAGATTTTTAATGCACCTCATATTGGAGAGTTTTGTTTTTAGTTTGGGGATTGTTAGGGCTATATATAAAGCAGGTCAGTGTGTGCTTTATTTTCGAAACATACAAAGAAACTTAAGAAAAACGCCTTTATTTCAAATTCTGACTTTGTCTTTCACACTCCAGTTGTTACTGGTATTAGACACAGTGACATATAAACAGAGAAGGGACATGACATAGATAAAGCAAACAAAAATGGAACAAAACACAGGAGGACAACATTTATAATGTCACTGACAAAGGCAGTCACTTCACTTTAAGTAATGTGGCAGGCTGCAAAACTATAGCAATTACTAGAATTTCATTTTCATTAACTAATAAACCAAGGAAAACAATTTAAGTATCTGAATGTCATTTTTCAAATGAAAATAAACTGTAAACATTTGAATAACATCACAGCAGGGATAATATACCTAAGGAAATCTATTGAAATATGCCGGTGGATTCATCCTCTTCTATCACATTAAAACTGCAATTGACTGTAAACCTCCTACCACTCTCCACTGAGACTTTAATTGTAAAGATTCCTGTTACATATCATATTAGAATTTAGTTAAAATTGTAGAACACATTATTTCCAATCAGACAGCCAACCATCACTCACAAAGATTTTTAAAAAGGTGATTAATAATTCATCTCAGATAAGGAAAAGATCTATATTTATACCATCTTCTCAGCCACCATAAACTACCTGACAATTGTTCAGTAATGATGCCCAGTAAATTCTTTAAAATGGTAATTTGTCATTCTGTCACTTCATTTGTGACCTAAAATTCCTCACTTGAGGCATCATCAAATAAATTAATCACTTTCCAGGATCCATTTCTCTGTTCTGCACGTTATTATGCCCGGGCTCTCTTGTGTTTCTCTTCATTTACATATATTTAATGGCTGAGCCGTGGTTCACGATGGCACATAACGCACACATCTCATTACAGGTGAAATATTCTAACTGCCACTATCACTGGGAAAGAAAATAACTCTCCCAATTTAATTTTCCTGATGTAACAAAACCATGATTCTTCACTATGAAATGTTGATGCCATCCATCAGTCACAATCAATAAAATCATCATAGAAGTACGCCTTCTTCAGCATCTTTCCTTCATACTGGTATTATTTGAGGAAGGTAATTAAACCCATAATATGTAATGAATGTAAATGAAGTAAAAATCCTCATGTTAGCTCTCTAACTATGCTTATTTTATGGCCTTGATTTAAAAGATTTCCCCCACAATTTACAAATGCATAAGGTCTGAATAGAGAGGTATCCACTGCAAAGATACTATTTATCAACAAATAGAATTAATTTTTAAAGTAGTATTTTTAATATGGAAGTACTAAGAATTACTATTTACAGATTTTCTACTTAAATGATATATCCCCTTTGAGTTTACAATTTTTCAGGCTTTCTTCAAACGTAGCTAGGAGTTTCAATGCAGGTGCTATCGTGTGAAAAATTGTGATTATTTTCTTTTGCTGGGGGTGGGGTGGGGTGGGGTGGGGGCAGTAACTTAGTCTACTTGATTCCTGCCATCTAAGGGCTGCAGGTAATGTCTTTTCTCAAGTAAGAAATTGTCTTGTTGAACTTGGCAAGCTTGCTCCTCTCTGCCTAAAGAAACCTATGAAAACCTGGGTCACAGAAGCAGGACATTTTACAAACAGTGGTTTGGGAATTAGCACTTCAGAACTATTTCCACCTACTGTAAATATTCATCTCAAATTGCTCTCGTATTATTTTTGTAAAGGTCAATAGGGAGTGTTTTAAAGTAAACTAGTGTCACATAAACATCACCCATGTCTCTAAGTGTGTTACAACTTAATTTACCATTCATTAACTGGTTCTCCCACGTACTCAGGTACATTAGCTTCAGGGAATGGTGCCTCACAGAAGTCCATTTGGAATGAGGATTCTCTTCGTTATGAATTCATCATTAAAGAATGGCGACTTTCTTTATCTTGGAAGTGGTCCCTGTTTGCCTGTTTAAAATAATGCTTGAGAGAGTGTCTGAAATAAGAAGTGAAATATTAACTCTACGTCTCTGAAAAAGGAGGAAGTAGGTGAATATCACTGCTCCACAGATGAATGACCTAACTATAATATTGACAAACCATCTACCCTGTACTACCTTCCTTCTTCATTAATTATCATACAGTTTTTTTTTAATGGGCAGTTATTTAAGAGAAAAAGACTGCGTGTGCAGATTGCATATGTTTCTATTAACACCGCAGCAGTCTGTTAACCTAAAGCAAATCCTTCAGCACAAAAACCCCCATAGACATAGGGGCTAACCATTTTCTGAATAATAGGGCTAACCATGTTCTGGAGCTCTATAGGCACAGCCTGAGGTGCATCTGAATTTTGGGACTGTCACCAGCTCAGACTGCATCAAGAGCTGGGAGCTTTGATGGGCATTTCTACATGAGACTGGACTGGGGCCCCAGATGGTATGGAGAGAGCAGATTGAATCTTCAAATACACACCAAGACGACTTGGAATGACTCATTGTGGTGATGGTGGCAGGGGATAAAAAATAAACTTCTACCATAAATAAAACAGACACAATTCAAGTCCCATAGAAAATAAGATTTTTGGATGTAATGGTATGGATTAGAAGAGTTTATCAGTAAAGCTACTAGAGAATCTCACAAAAACTAGAACCAAATGATACTAAGCCTGTGTATTAAAAAAGAGACATAAAGTAAAATAGATTAAACTGTTTTGGACAATGGGGAAAAGGTGGAGAGAAAAACTTTTTTATGATGAATGAATGAGCTATATACATTTTAGCAACTTTTATGCTCTTAATATTTATGAACTAAAATATATTTTCAGGACAGATGTTAGCAACCAGGAAAGAAAACAGATATGAAGGTGGGTAAAGTATGTGTTAGAAACAAAGAGGAAAGATCTTTGCAAATACAAATGCATGTATTAATTCAGTTAAATGTACCATGGAAACTAGTGATTGCCCACATTGTGGAAGAGTGCACTTAACAAGACCAAACTTAAATGGGGAAGGAAGACATTTCCTTATTATTTAAACAATTATCTTGTCTTTTGCAGAAGAAGAATGTACTCCCCCAGTTATATTTACAATTTTTTTTAACAAAAGTTGCCAAAACTGGGATCCCTGGCTAGACCACTTAAAGAGACCTAGCTATTAACATATGTAACCTAATAATATTAATGGAGGATATTGGTGCTATGATTAGTCTTAGAAGGTGTTTTCCAAAATTAGAGAAAAAATTTAAAATATAGTTAAATTCCCAGTTGCGGTTGCTAAAATAAATGCTGCAAGAAAATTTCTAATTAAATTGAAGTTCCCATGGGACAAATTTTAATAAAACCTAAGGTACATATAAGAATCAACCAATGAATACATAAATAAGTGGAACAATAAATCAATGTGTTTCTCTCTCTCTTTCCCCTTCCTCTCTCTTTCTAAAATCAATCAATAAATTTAAAAATTTAGTTAATGAATGTAAATTGATTTAAGCCATGGAATTGGCAATAATTTGTAGGCAGCAGTAGAAAACTGTCACAGCCACTGAGACTTCAGGGTTGTTTGTGATCATAGCATAAATCTAGCCTGTACTGACTGATATTGGAACAATTGGTTAAGGTAGAAATTATAAGGGCTGATTGCCAAAGCAATTAGGTTAATAACCAGTTGAACACTTACCACCTACCTGAGTACAGAAGGATGGACTAATATCTTTCAGATTGAGGTGTGCTCCTCACTTACATTTTTGTCCATTGGCTGATGAAGAAGAGATACTTCCTGAATTTTAAGATGTTGCAATGTTTATAGGGTTATCAAAAACACTGGATTTCAGAAATAGGATCTGGGATACCTATAAATAATAAATCTAAATATTAATTAAAATTAAATAGAAGGTATGATCATTGTTGTCAAGTCCAGCTAAGACATTTAGCAACTACAACTACTTTACTTACATACCTTGATCTCAGCTGTTGCTTTTTCTACCCAATCTGAGAGGAGCAAAAACTAAAACAAGCATCTTTTATTCTAAGAATATTTGACCATACTTAACCTGGTGTCATCCTCCTCGACTCCTCAGCATTGTCGCCAGAAAACATGTATTAAAACTGTGCTGGCTTCTCTACAGAATAAATAGCAAGTGCAATCTGTACATATAGGAAGCTTCATATCTAAGATATTCATGTGCATTCATTAAAAAGAAGAGATAGAGTTGAAATCATTAAGTACAAAATTCTGAGACAAGAAAGAACTCAATCCTCTAATGCTTAAAAGAGCTTTGACTAAAGAGTCATAGAATGAAATCATAAAGCCTGGCAAATTCAAAAGAGAATTCTCTAATAAACGTTTTTGTTTGTTTGTTTGTTTGCTTGCTCGTTTGGGGATTTGAACACCTAAATAAAATATCAGAGACAGCCCTAGTTCCTTCAAAATGGCAGTATCCCAACAGAAATGATAAAGTAAAATATTCTCTCTAGAGTTTTTAGAACTGTGTAACATCAATACATACAATAAGTAAATAAACTTCCTCTTGTACATCTCGCTGCTGAAATTCATAAGAGTTTGTGGAATCTCTTTGTGCATAGGTTTAATATTTGAACATATTCTCTACTCTCTGGTAGAATATAAACACAGACCTGACTGAAAGCATGGTACTCCTTTCTAGTCTTTGATTCCAACAGAGACCTATTTTTGAAAGATTTTTTTAACACCTTATTCCAAAATGTTAAGGTGGACTCTTTTTTTTCTCTGCTTTGACATTTGGCTACAACAGGCATATTGAGTTCTATACCAAGAGTTTTGTTATCATTATAGAGAGATGCCACAGGCAGGAGTTGTCCATTGTGAATAATGCTGCTGCAGTGCAGACGGGCGGTGGGCATGTGGACTTCAGCATTTCCAGTAGAAATGTCCAGTAAATATATGAGCCTTGTACCACCTCTGTATATTTCACAAAATCAGATGGAATGGAACTGACAAGACAAACTCATTCCAAAGTTTCTTTCCTTTTAGTAGTTTCAGTTCTGAGGAAGCAAATCTAAACCCTGAAAAATGTTTTCCCTGTTTTTCCTATTGCACAATACAGTGAGATTGTTTTTGTTTTAGTTTTAATTATTAACATTACCATTTGCTATTTTGGTTTCCGTGGTACTTGGTTCAATAACAGCAATTACTAGTAGATGTACCTTTGCTCCTCAATGCTGGGAACTGGATTTCTTTTATAAGCACATCCTGTTTTCAGTAATTGAATGTACCTCCAAGGAGTAAAACAAAAACGAAACATCCTTCAAAGGAAGACCAATGAAATTAATATTCCAATTAGGTAATCATAACCTACCAGCCTTAAAGAGTCTCTAGTTCTTTCCTTTTGAATCACAGATTATTGTGCAACATAGCTCTGTTATTCTTAAGGCCACACACAAGAATGCTTTTCAAGTTGGGGTTAAAATCATTTCTTCTAATGTGTAGAGTGGCTAGTTCTGACTTCTTTGGAAATTTCTGGCATGCTGCAGCAAATGAATTGATTTTCCTGTGTTCTTGCTTCCCACCCACCACCGACCGCCGCCCCACTTAATTTAAGGATCAAACAATATAAATCATTTACATGACACCATGCAACATGTTAGATTTCTTTTACTGAAAAGAAGACTGGAATTAATGTTAAGAGGATGGACTTTATATTCTGTGCCTCAGTTTTCCCCTATGCACAATTGCAATAGTCCCCACCTTATTGTATAGAATAATGGTAGTTAATACTTGTGAACATTTAATATGCACCAAGAACATTTCTAAATACTCTACATATATACTGAGCTGTGTGTTCATAAGCCACCTGGAATAGTTTCTGGCATAAACTGAGCACTCAATGAATGCTGGTAATACTATTGGTGCTTATGAGTATTAGTAGCTGTCACAGTAACAGAAATACATTTGGTAGAATTCTTTTCCACTTTTTGCAGCTCCATTTATTATTTTAGATTTTAAATCCAGCTCTTCACCAAAATAGCATTTCAAAGGTCCTTTTTAGGTCTAGTAAGAAGTTAAGAGAATATGTTTTAAGTATCTATGAAGAATAATGAAAATTTTACATTAAATCTTTCATATTCTATAATTGTCCTAGAAATACAATATGAGTTGGCACAAGATACGTTTCATCCAGTAATTGCAGAATAACAATATGAAGAAAATGTGAATTATTATACCAGTTCCCTAAATTAATAGAGCCTTATTAATGTTACTGCGGAGTATGGGCTTATAGAGCTCCTAATATAGTCATGCCCAAAATGAAACTATCATTTTGCTTATTTTTTAACCCCAAGAATATAAATTGATGCTATTTTATATAGAATCACATGGGTGTACGCTTGTTATGTCTGGTACTTTTATTGCAGGAGGAATTAATAAGCCAGATGTCCCAGACCCAAGTGGGAGTGAGGTTCTTGTGGTACCACGGAAATAAGAATTTTCAGAAACTCCCATGGGCGAATGTGAAGTAGTAAAAAGCTTTATTTGCACGGAGTTATATTCCTCGGTTTCCAAAGTCCCAAGCCCCTGAAGCCAGTCCTGAAAGAGGTGCAGCTGGGGTTCCAATAGAGTCAAAAGCAAGGCCGGTGTCCAGAGCTTTCGTTTCAGGTCACAGCCAGGTGTATTTCAACATCCAGGCTAATTAAAGGTTCATTCGTCCATTGTGTGAAGTTCCACATGGCCATGAGCTACATGGGCGCAGGGGAGTATGCCCCTGCAACAGGTAGTCACAGAAGCCCTGGGCTGGAGAGAGAGAGCAAAAATCTATAGAATGCGCTCCTTTGTTCAGAAGTTTAAATATGCAGATTTTGCATGCTTGCGGTGGCCACACCCATCCTGGCCACTAATTTGTTCCAAGGTGTGCCCAACAGGCAGACCTTACTCGGCACTCGTTTAAATGCCTTTGTCCAGTCCCTTCCCTGATCCATAAGTGGCAAACAGACTTGGAGAGTGTTAAATTAGCAAAGCTATATAAATGGCACACCTGTATTATCTAGTCTTCCCTTTCCTCCTTTCCTGTTAAATAATAAACAGGTAATTACAACGGCATCACTTTCACTCAATGTTATGCCTCTTGGATACATCTGTGTTATTGCATTTATCAGTAATTTCTTCTCCTTTCCTGTGCAATGACCATCATTTGTCATTGTCCTCTTGAACATTATTTAGTCTTGGACTATTAATATAAAGCTCCTAAGACAATTTTCATACATTTTTGATGGACAACAATTATTTGTTCTCAGCATATTTCTAGGAATGGAACTTGTGGGTCATAGAATGCATGCACGTTTAGCTTTAGTAACATTGGTCCATTTGTCAAAATTATTTTTACAATTTGTACTTCCACCAGCAATAAATGAAGGTTTTAATTGCTCCATAGCCTGGCCACCCTGTGGTATTGTTTGGTCCTCTTAATTTTAGCACTTTGTATAGGGCTGTGATGGTATCTCATTGTTTTTATAATTTATATTCCCATGATAACTAATGATGTTAAATATCTTTTCATATATTGACCAAATGAATAGTTTATTTTAGGTGCAAGTTGTAGTTCTTTGTTAATTTGTTTTAATTTTAGTTTTAGGAGTCTTTTATATATTGTGTGAGATACATACATTGAAAATACTTTCTCCTAGTCTATGGTCTGTCTCTTCACTCTGTTAATGATGTCTTCTGATGAATGCATTTATTTATTTGATAAATTCCAGTCTAGCAATTTTTTTGTTTTCTGAATATTTTGCTGAATGTCTAAAGAAACCTTTGCCTCCATCAAGGTCATAAATATATTGTCTTATGTTTTTTTCTGAAAACTTAAATAGTTTTACTTTCCACACTTAGATCTAGAAATTATCTTAAATTACTGTTTGTGTGTGGTATAAAATAGAGAGTTTAAAGCCCATTTTTATCTTTATGGATATACAATTGGTCCATCACCATTTATTTATTTCTAAATACATATTTTTATTGATTTCAGAGAGGAAGGGAGAGGGAGAGAGAGATAGAAACAGCAATGATGAGAGAGAATCATTGATCGGCTGCGTCCTGCACACCCCACACTGGGGATCAAGCCCATAACCTGGGTATGTGCCGTGAATCAAACCAGTGATGCTTTATTGACAATACCACACTGTCTTCATTTAATATCTAGTATTATACATTTCTCAACTTTGTTATTTCAGATTGCCATCACTATTTTTGGTCCTTTGTATTGTCATGTAAATTTTCAATCTTTTTAAAATTTTTTCACATACACACACACACACACACACACACACACACACACAAACAAACACAACTATACCTCAAAGCTCAGTCTGTGGGTCAACAAGATTAAATCAGGCTCTCACTGTTTACCCATAAGCAAAAAGAGACCTAATGAATTTCTTAGGAATGTTTTAGAGGGCAAGAGTTGAGGAAAGGAGGAAAAGAAGACATGTTTTAGTTTGATATTCTTATCTGCAGAATAATGTAAAAGATTTTGGCAAAGCAAATTAAGAAACTCTTGTTTAATAACTATGCATTCAAGTCATATTTTGAAAGAAAACAGCTCCAATTTAACTCTATTATAAAGCATTTCTGACATTGTATTTATTGAATCCATGTTATCAACTACACATTATCAAACCAGCATATAACGGCATATGTATATATTTGTTTTGAGTATGTAAGTATTATTTCTCTAATAAGAATATGAGTTCCCTAAGGGCAAAAAACTTTGAGATTTCTTTCTACCCTTCATAGCTAGACAACCTATAGTGCTTACTGAAATGCTCAACATATTGAAATAGTCAATAAATGCCTCTTAATTGATGGACAATTCATTGAAGGCCTGCCTGCTGTCTGCTCTCTTACGCCTTGGCATTTTCTATATATGTTCCATTTAGCTCTGTTGATAGCACTCAATGGAGACAGATTGCTTTGCAAGTATCTATGTTATCTTTTCAATTTCTACTTGTAGTGACAATGGTCATCTGTGTCAAGCTTTTAACATTAACACAAGAACCATGGGTTAAAAAATACTCCTAATGACAAAATAAAATATTGGAAGACACTGCCTCAAAAAAGAATGGAGAAAGCAATCTACAAGTGAAGTCACTTTGGGTCCCCTCATACCCATTCAATCTTCTAATCACACACTGAAGAAGGTTCACCACAAAACATATTGTGATAATCCAATCCAATAACATTAAAGGTGATAGCATGGAGCTGTATTGCCTCCATCGGGACTCTAAGCTACAAGCTTGTAAGTATATTAGAAGCCAACACTCTTAGCAGACTTTGCTGAATTGCTGGCAGCATCAACACCTGATCGATATGCATGTTCACCAGTCAAGCTGACTAGTACATCTGTTCTGTGAAGAAACATACATTCTGCCTCTAGTACAATCAGTGTAATTAAAAATTAACATGCATTAATTGTTAGAGCTGATGTAAACAGCTGATGTTCCACTTAGCACTGTCTTCTGTACATATCATTAGGCAAAGCCAAATATTGTTAAGTAAACAGGCAACGCTTACAAAAAGGGGAGAAATAGAAAACTAATTCCAACTAAATAAAGTGACACTGTATTATAAGTCCAATTAAACTGATTAACCAGATCCAGATTAGGCTCTGGATCTTCAGAGGAAAATAATGAGAAAAGTCGCATTTAATTATTTGAATCTTCGTTCAGTATATGTATTTAGGCTCAGTACGAAATGGAGTCGGGGCATGCGTGATACACCAGGATTTTAGAAGAGTAGAAAAGAACTCCAGGAAAATGATGATTCAGGATTGATTTACAGCGGAAACATTTGTGAGAAGGCATCATTCACAGCCACTCCAGCAACCAGCATGCTCTGGGGAGACCCAGATCTGATGTTTAATGTTAAGAAGAGTCTATTTTCTCCTGCGTGCATCTGCATAACTGCCTGTGCTGTCAGTAGGAGTTACAGGGATACACTGAGAAGAGAATATACACCTCACGCACGAGTCAAGTCCTGCCTGACTTCTTTTTTTTTTTTTTTTAAATATAATGTCATAGCAAAATGATTTCTCTATCTTGATTCAAAACCACAGAGAGAGAGAGAGAGAGAGAGAGAGAGAGAGAGAGAGAGAGAGAGAGAGAGAGAGAGAAACTCCCAACAAGCAAATCTGTCCAGCAAGGGCACTCCCAGCACCAGTTCAGAGAGCGATTCTGTCTTTACAGATTGCCTGGGGCATTCAGCTGCTAGGGCCCCAGGCGCTTCCTCTTCTGTCCCTGCAAGTGGCTTGCCTGTCACTCTCAAGACCAATTTAAAAGTAGTGTTAATCGGAATTTGGAGAATGCTTTCTTGGGCTATTTACTCATGAACTTTGACTGAGTATCAGATAATACAAAAGATCCAGTGAACGTGGTCATGGAAGGAAATAAAAAAACAGAGGGTGCTAAAAACCAAAGGGGAAACTGACTTAACAAGAAATCACTGGGGCAAACATTGCTATGCAACCTTTTCTGTTTTTGTCATAATGACAAAGTCATTTTCAAAAGAGAATAAATATATCAAAACCCTCTTAGCATGTGGACATGTAATGCTGAGATCTCTGTTTTAACTGCATAGCGATGTGCTTGAGATAGTGCCTGTTATTTATTCATAATTGTATTCAATTTGACTGCAAACTGAATTAGTTCATGTATTATAGGAAGATATAAAATGTTGAATCTACTCATAACAAACAACATTAGATGTGTCAAGGATCACAGGAATCAAAATGAAGCCTATAAAAGTTAAATAAGTTACATAAATTTAAGACATGAATATAAAAGCTAGCATATGAGCTTCTAAGTTTTCTGTTTGCTGCTCAAAACCACCAATAATTCCCATGCTTTAAATGAAAAATGTAAAAGTTAGTAGTAATAGAATAACTGGTTTTGAGAATTTAAATACCTAAAGACATCATCCTAATTGTAAAAATGCCTGACATTTACACAATAATAAGCCTTTAATATTAAATTTTCTCTTTTTCAAAATAAAAAAAATTGATTAAAAATTATTGGCTAAACTGTTTAAGCAAGATAATTTTAAAATTGTGTCTTAATTAAAAATTAACATATATTCAATGTATGAATTATTAAGAAAGAGGTAAAATATGCTTCCCATAGAACCTATATACTTATATTAAACGTTAAGTTTTTATTTTTCAAACAACTCAGAAAATCTTGATGATTTCATGCTACCTCAAAAAAAAAAAAAAAAGAAAAATTCTTATGAATGTCTGCAAGCAGTATCTTGTGAAATAGTGTAGATATTGATACTTTATATAATTAGGATAAACTTGTTTTTTACCTTGAATATTTCTTTTTAAAAAATCTTTCATCATTTTATTTTCTTGACATTATACATACACACAGATAATTCAGTCAATTCTGGGAAATTCTGCTGAATTTCAGTTCTCCATATCTGTAAAGTAATTAGACAAGAATGTGCTAAAATTAAATTGGTGTGCACCACTTTTATTAAAATTTGAAATTTGTAGTTATCCTCATTTTTAAGGAATGTAAGGGTAAAGAAAACATGTTGTTCATGAAAGGAATAAGAATACACTTTTCTGTAACATTTTTATAAGAATCTCATATAATATATAATAATGATTCTCAAATTCTCAGTATATCTACATAAGTACATTTTCCCCAAAGAAGAATTATGAGCATATATCATCTTCAATCCCTTACAGTCTATAGGAGACTTTCATGAATGTAGTAGCAACCAAATACAAGCATATGCTGGAGTAATTGTGATCTCAGTTCCAGACCACCACGATAAAGCAAATCCTATCTAATAAAAGAGAAACATGCAAATTGACCATACCTCCGCTATGCCCACCAGCCAATCAGAGCGAGTATGCAAATTAACCCAACCAAAATGGCTATGGCCATGGAGCTGGAGCGGGCAGGAGGCTTGGGTTGCCCCCGGCTATGGAGGAAGCCAAGCTTCCGGTCCGCCCTGGCGGGCCCTGGCCTCTGCTCAAGGCTACAAAGTTGCAATTATAGAAGATAAATAAATCCCAGATACCTGCTTCCAGCTGGCCCTGGCCTCCACTCAAGGAGGTGCTGAAAAAAAAGAAAAAAAGAAAAAAAGGAGAGGCTGGGACCTTGGGTCACTGAGGGCCGTGGCCAGCCTGCTAACAGCCATCAGCCCCTCACCCAGGCAGGCCAGGCACCCCAGCAGGGACCCCCACCCTGAAGGGGATGTGGCCAGCCTGAAAACAGCCCTCAGCCCCTCAGCCAGGCTGGCCAGGCACCCTAGTGGGACCCCCACCCTGATCCGGGACACCCCTCAGGGCAAACCAGGTGGCCCCCACCTGCGCACCAGGCCTCTATTCTACTAATAAGAGGGTAATATGCTAATTAGACTGGGAGACCTTCCGGACATTCTTCTGGACAAAGCCATGGTCGTGGGGCCGAGGTAGAGGTGGTTAGAGGCCAAGAGGGGAGGGCAGTTGTGGGTGATAAGGCCAGGATGTGATGGCAGTTGTGGGTGATCAGGCTGGTGGGGGGCAGGGCCGTTGGGGGTAAGCAGACCAGCAGGGGGAGCCAGTTGGGGGCGAGCAGGCCATCAGTGGGGGTCAGTTGGAGTGATCAGGACAGCGGGGGAGGCAGTTGGGAGTGAGCAGGCCAGTGGGGAGGGAACGTGGGGGCGAGCAGGCCAGCAGGGGGGGCAGTTGAGAGTGAGCAGGCCAGTGGGGAGGGAAGGTGGGGGCGAGCAGGCCATCGGGGGGGCAGTTGGGGGCGAGCACACTGGCACAGGGGACAGTTGGGGGTGATCAGGCTGGCGAGGGGGGGCATTTGGGGGTGAGCAGGCTGGCAGGCAGAGTGGTTAGGGGCAATCAGGCAGGCAGGCAGGTGAGAGGTTAGGAGCCAGCAGTCCCAGATTGCGACTGCCGGTTTAGGTCCGATCCCTCTAAATCAGCAGTAGGACATCCTTCAAGGGGTCCCAGATTGGAGAGGGTGCAGGCCAGGCTGAGGAACACTCCCACCCCACCCAGGTGCATGAATTTCATGCACCGGGCCACTAGTATTGTAATAAAGCAAGTCACACAAATTTAGGGGTTTCCCGGTGTATATAAAAGTTATGTTTAATTATACTATAGTCTACTAAATACACAGTAGCATTATGCCTAAAACATCAATATACATATCTCAATTAAAAATACTTTATTGCCAAAAAGTGATAACCATTATCTGAGCCATTAGTGAGTTGTAATCTTTTTGCTTGTGGAGGGTCTTGACTTTGCGTTTATGGCTGCTAACTGATCAGTGGGGTGGTTACTGAAAGTTAGGGTGGCTCTAGCCATTTCTTAAAGTTTGACTTTTCCTTTCATGAGCAATTTCTCTGTAACATGCAATGCTGTTTGATAGCATTTTACCCACAGAACTGCTTTCAAAATTGGAGTCAGTCCTTTCAAACTCCGCTGCTGCTTTATCAACCAGGTTTATGTAACATTGTAAATCCTTTGTTGTCATTTCAAAAATCTTCGCATCATCTTTACCAGGACTGGATTCTACCTTAAGAAACTGCTTTCTTTGCTCATTTATAAAAAGCAACTCCTCATCCCTTAAAGTTTGATCATGAGACTGCAGCAATTCAGTCACATCTTCAGACTCCACTTTTAATTCTTGCTAAGCCCACCACTGAGGTGCTTCCTCTACTGAGGTCTCTTACTCCTCAAAATCAACCATAAAGACTAGAATCAACTTTTACACTCTTGTTAATGTTGATATTTGTATCTTTTTCCACGAATTACTAATGTTCTTAATATCATTTAGGATAGTAAATCCTTTCCAAAAGGGTTTCAACTTACATTGCCCAGATCCATCAGAAGAACCACTACCTAGGGCAGCTATAGCTTTACAAAATGTATTCCTTCAATAATAAGACTTGAAAGTAGAAGTTACTCTTTGATTCATGGGATAAAGAATGGATTTTGTGTTTAGCAGGCATGAAAACACGTTAATCTCATGATGCATCTTTATAAGAGCTCTTAGATAACCAGGTGCATTGTCAATGAAGAGTAATATTTTGAAAAGGACCTTTTTTTCTTTTTGAGTAGTAGTCTTTAACAGTGAACTTGACATATGTCATAAACCATGTTCTAAGCAGATGTGCTGTCATCCAGGCTTTGTTATTCTATTTATATTGCACAGGTCCAGTAGATTTAGCATAACTTTTAAGGGCCCTAGGATTTTCTGAATGGTAAAAGAGCATTAGCTTTCATGTAAAATCACCAGCTGCATTAGCCCCTCATAAGAGAGTCAGCCTATCCTTTAAAGGCTTGAAGCAAGGCATTAACTTCTTTCCAGCTATAAAAGTCCTACATGGCTTATTCTTCCAATATAAGGCTGTTTCATTTACATTAAAAAAATTTTTGTGTGTGTGATGTAGCCACCTTCATTAATTATTTTAGCTAGATTTTCTTGATAACTTGATGCAGCTTCTACATCAGCACTTGAAACTTTACCTTACACCTTGATATTATGGATGTGGTTGATATTTTATCCACTAAAACTTTCTCCATATCAGCAGTAAAGCTTATTGTGTGTTTACTGGAGTAGTATTTTTATTTCCCAAAAAAGTTTTCCTTTGCATTCACAACTTGGCTGTTTGGCACAAGAGGTCTATCTTTTGGCTTATCTTGACCTTTGACATGCTTTCCTCACTAAGCAATCATTTCTAGCATCTGATTTAAAGTGGGAGATATGGGACTCTTCTTTCACATGAATACTTAGAGGCAATCCTGGGGCTATTAATTGCATAATTTAAATATTATTGTGTCTGGGAGTACAGAGGCCCAGCGAGAGAGAGAAAAATGAAGAAATGACCAGTAAGTGGAGCAAAGAGAGCACACACAGCATTTATTAAGTTTCCCTCTTATATGGACATGGTTCTTGGTGCTTCAAAACAATTACAATAGCAATATCAAAGATCACTGACCACAGATCACTATAACAAATAGTAAAATAATAATAATGAAAAATGTTAAAATATCACCAGAATTACCAAAATATGACACAATACACACATGAGCAAATGCTGTTGAAAAAAATGGCACCAACAGACTTGTTCGATACAGCGTTGCTACAAACCTCCAATTTATGAAAAACATAATATCTGCAAAATACAATAAAAAGAAGCACAATAAAATGAGGTATGTCTGTATAAATATCTTTTCAAACATGCTTTGAGATATAGTTCAAATTCCTTAATATTGTATAGAAAACTCTTCTAGTCTCTCTTACCCTTCAGCCTCACCTTTGCCACTTCTCATTAAACTCTGCATTCAAGTCAAACATTTCCTTAAGTTGCCCACTACACAATACTTTCTCTTCTTCAGTTCTAGCTGGATCAATTTCTTCATTTGAACACCACTTTCCCATTTTTCAGAGATTATCTAGCAAACCTTTCCAAGTTGAGTCCAGATGTGACACCTATCCTCAATGATCTGAGAATGTTCTATTCTATTACAACTATATGGTAACTGCCCAGTTTCTCTTCTTTGCTACTTATGGGAAACATGAAGATTGGAATTATATCTGTTCTGTGCATCAGAACAGCACTTGAGACATAATAGATAGTCAAAAAATAAGTCCAGTATCTATGTTAGTTAGTAGCATGGTCTTGGAGACATTGTCTTCCACTTCTCTCCCATCCCTCAAAATTTTCAATCATTGGAGTTGGGAATTAGAGGAGCTGAGTGAGTCCTCACTCTACTCTTAATTACCTGGAAGCCTGAGATAATCTCTTTAGCCCAGTTTCTTTCTTTTTTTTTTCTTTATTGATTAAGGTATTACATTTGTGTCCTTATCCCCCCTTGCCACCCCCATCCCCCCACTCATGCCCTCACTGCCCCCCTGGTTTCTGTGTCCATTGGTTAGGCTTATATGCATGCATAAAAGTCCTTTGGTTGACCTCTTCCCCTTAACCCCATCCTCCCCTACCCTCTCTCTGAGGTTTGAGGTCTGATCAATGCTTCTCTGTCTCTGGATCTGTTTTTGTTCATCAGTTTATATTGTTCATTATATTCCACAAATGAGTGAGATCAGGTGATATTTATCTTTCTCTGACTGGCTTGTTTTGCTTAACATAATGCTCTCCAGTTCCACCCTTGCTGTTGCAAATGGTAAGAATTCCTTCTTTTTTACCACAGCATAGTATTCCATTGTGTAGATGTACCACAGTTTTTTAATTCACTCATCTGCTGATGGGCACTTAGGCTGTTTCCAAATTTTAGCTATGGTACATTGTGCTGCTATGAACATAGGGGTGCATATATCCTTTCTGATTGGTGTTTCTAGTTTCTTGGGATATATTCCTAGAAGTGGAATCACTGGGTCAAATGGGAGTTCCATTTTTTGTTTTTTGAGGAAACTCCATATTGTTCTCCACAGTTAGCTCAGTTTCTTCATCTCAGGATGTACCTTACATGTGAATGTTGTCCTTCAGGTGAGTTTTTTTTCAGAAAAAGATTGAATTCCACTGGACTGGATGACATTTAAGGTCTTCTCCAGCTTGAAATATGTTGTGTCAGGGCTGGAAAATACTGAGTTGAGTTAAACAACAAGCAGACAGAGTAAAATAACTCAATTATATTAGTTTTTATTATAATTTCCCTTTTTTGTAGTGTTCTTTAAATGAATTCAATGCTTAGTAATCTTTTCCCCCCACTAGTTCAAGTTTTATGGTGACTTCATATCCAAAGGTGCCTCCTTGCACCTTCAGCCTTAGTTCCCAACTATTCTTACAATGTCAATGTAGGAAATATCCAAACTTGTAGATAATTCTGACAATTATCAGGAAGCAAGTTTTGTTCAGGAGAATAACAGTTTTGTAGTTTTGTGTGTTTTTTTATGCTTTGATATTAAGTTGGGAATATAGGAAAGGTTACTGAAAAGTGGGAGAAGCAAATTGGATATTGAATTATAGGATAGGTAAGATTTTGTGCTGTATTTGTGGCTACACCTTCAAGGAGTGTTACTTCCAGCATTTGTAAAGTGTATTAACCTAGATATGCAAGACAAATGAACAGGGTTTGCTTAAAAACATTTCACTATAAAGAAGTTACAGGCTGGACACATGACTACCCACCATGATTGCCCAGGTAGGAATTTATGATCAGTTCACCCTATGAGGTTATGTTTCGTATAACCCCCTTTTCATACACCTAGAGGTCTGCCTATGATATCATAACTTTTCTCCCTCCTAAGTTTCCTTATATGTAAAATGGGTGTAATAAGAATACAAATAAAGTGTTTGGGGTGCTTTTTTTTTTTTTTTTTTTTAGAAAATTGACTTAATTTTCCAAGTACCTGGCACACAGTAAGCTTTACAAAAGGCTGTCGATTATTATTACAGGAAGGTGTCAGACCCTTTCCATTTATCCTAGTCTCATTTTTTTTTATAAATTACCCATCCTCATGAGTATCATGGCCTTTCAGCTCTTTTGTGTCCAGCCTTTAAATATGCTTCTAGTTTCATCAATACCACAAACCCACTTTTGTTTAATAACTTCAAGGTTTGCTTTTTCTCTTTGGCTAAGCAACTTCTTGTTATCAAAACAAAATGCAACAACTAAACATACCTTAATTCATTTTACTGTTTGCTTCCAATTCTTTCCCCTGTTGATTCCTCCTTGCTCTTCATTCACTATCCTTCTTCCCTTACAGTCTGAGTCTGAAGCATCTCATAATTTAAATAAAAGATGAGTATTTTAGTGGAATTGTCATTATGTTCTTGTATCTACATTACAATGGCCATGGCCTCAGACCAATTGAACCCTCTTAAATCCATTATAACTTTAAGGGAGGAAGAGTTTTACTTCCACGCATATTTATTAAAGAGTACATAGGAACTCTTTAAAAACACTGTAAAACACTTGGGGGCAGATTATAAACCTTTCTTCTGAAAAATTGTCCCCTACCATCAGGCAGAGGCCCTACAAATTTCAGTTCTTATGAGATGAAGACTATAGCACCTAACATCTCAGAGGAAAAAGAAAAAAAAAGAGGCTTGCTTTATACCTAGATTGCAAAATTATAGGAATTTAGCACAAAAGAGCAGATATACTCAATACGCTCTCTTCCTCTCACCTCAGCCTGTCCTTACTCCCTTTGCTATCCCAGGCAATATGGCATGAAAAGGCTCAGCAAGAAATATTCATTTGTAAAAGAAAAACAAATCATTATAGCAACACTCACTGGTCATTCTGTAGCAAATGTGCAATGCTCAGATTTTGTATTTTCCTGAAATAACATGCACATTTTAGGCATGAAATTATGATTGTTTGACTGTGAAACGCTGCACCCAAACACCATGTGGCTTTTAGCAGCATATCATCATATCAAGAACTATTTTTACCCTTTGGCGATTTTTCCTGCTTTGGCTCTGAGAGCTAGTCCATACGGTATTTGTATGTGGCATCAATGGCAAAGATTTTTTAGAAGAGTAGATTTCTTATGTAGTATCATGTACCAATGATAGCTCAGAATCTAAAGTAGAAATTAAAATAACCTGCTTTCAGGTTTAGCTGGCATGACATAAAGTCATAGTAAATCTGAAAGAGGAAGAAACAAAGAAGAGAAAGGACTGCAAGTATAATTATCTGTTCTTTCTTATTGTCCTTGAAAAATAATTTAAGTACCTACTAAGTTTTAAAATATCAGAAAAACAACAATATATTTACAATGCATATTTTACATTTCTTTCCCAAAGATTTCAAGTCCTAATAATGGCAATGAACTTTGTCCAGCATCTCATTTGATAAAAGAAGACAGAAATCCTTAGAACGCCCATGTATTTGCTGCTTTTCAAAAGCCTGGGCAAAAGAAAAGAGCAACTTTTTACAAGATTTAAGCACATATTGGTCCCCTTCCAGGACGCAGACATGAAGCCATATAAGAAATATTTTGAAAAGGCAACCAAAATTAGCCAAACTCTTTAAACTTCCAAAATGCTTGGAGCAAAAGTCTGTTTTAGTTTAATCCAAATTAGTTTGCAGACTTAACTAGAAAGAGAAGCTATAGGAAAATATGAGCTGGCTTAACGTTTGTGTCTTGTCTATAACTACAAAGTTGGCTTTTGTCTCTTGGAGAGACAGATCTGATTATGGGGTTTTCCAAACATGTGATGCCATAAAGGTGTAGTGACAGTGAGCATGGATTCTATGAAAACACAATCTGCAGGGAAAATTAAAAAAAAAAAAAAACACAACTATGCTAATGCACATAAAAATTTAACCATTCTATCCTCTCTAAGAAGCTAACAGTGTTAGAAATATTAATTAAATAAGCATTATTTTATATTTACCCCATATACATTGTTGTTTGACTTGGTCAGCAGATATTTCCAAAACTGCAGAAATCACTTTTTAAGGTTCACTATTGTTAATCATATTATCGTCTTCTCATAGTTACTCTTGAAGTAATTTCTTTCAGTAGCTTCCCAGCACTATTCCTTTACAATAAAATGTTCCAGAGTTGCTGTTTCTAAACTGCAGCTCAGTTTGTCTGTGCAACTTAACTTGTTGCATATGTATTGCAAAGAAATTCCATTTTGTCACTTGATTTATTGTTGGACCAGAAGGAATAAACTCTTGAACCCCACGGGAGAAAAATGATGCTGTTTTATTCTACTCATGAAATTTCAGCATAGGCAAAAAACAAACAAAAACTGGGATTATTTTCTCAAATGAGCAAATGGAAAAAAAAACTTTTACATAAGGTACAGTTTTTGTGAAAAATAATATTTTTATAAGATTTTAATTGTAAGAATTCTTTCTGACATGTTCAAGCTTCATTTTATAAGTTTATCTTCTCTAAAAAAAGGATTCCTAAACCATTTGTTCCTTAAAATTTGTCATTAAAATTAAAACGAAGGCTACTAGTTAAGGAAACAAATGGTAAAATAATGGATTTCCTTCTAACTATTTTATGTGTGTGTGAAATATCTGCTTGATAATTGGATTTGGTTGAAGCAAGGTAATTGCCTTGTCATATTTGACCATGTTTAAGGCTCCAGACAACACCAATAGCAGCAGTCCCATATAATAATAATAATAATAATTATCAATTGTTCATCAGCTTCTGCAAATGCTAAAATAAAATAGCATTTAAAAGTTCTCAGTCTTGAGAAGTAAGAAGTATCATGATCTTATTTCAAAGATGAATCAGAGGTTTAGAGAAGTGGAGTGGCCAGATCAAGATCACAAGGCTAGTAGTTGGCAGCCAGCACATTGAAGCTTTCATCTGACTTTAAAGCCCATATATGAATTATCGCCATTCCTGTGACATCTTCCTCCTGTACTAGAAACTAGCCCACTGGGTACCCAATAAACAGGATTACCAAGATTGCCTTTATTATGATTTTCTTTCACATTGGCATTCTTCTCCACCCCTCTCCTCCACCCTCCCACTACCATGTTGGGGAGAAATTGCCATCAAAAACATAAGATGGCCTTCATTATTATCAAGGCTAATAGTGAGTGAGAAGTCTGAGTGAGTTACTGTAGCTGATCAGCTCAATTTTGATCATCAAACAAAAGAAAGGGACAAGAAATAGCAAATGAAAAATGCCTTTATTAAGATTCTCAGTGTCCCAAAATGTGACATCAGGGAGGTGTTTCTAATGAAGAAAAGCACACTAGTTCTCTAAAAGAGAACTGTGGTTCTTGAAGTTCGTTCAATGAGTTATTCAGCTTTATGCTGTGAAGCAACTTACAGTACCCCAATTGTTTACTCAGTGGGCTACATGTAAAATGTGTACTTGGGAATGCTTTATAAGATATTCAACAAAGTCTGTCTTATTTAACTGCACTGATTAGGAGCAAGTATTTCATTTTGGCACAGTGTGTCCCACTACCTCATTTCCTACTGTTTGAATTATTACTCAGAGTTCAGAATGCCAAGCTTTGAGTAGAAAAGAACAATGTGTGGTTTTAAAAAAAAATAAAATAACAATAGTGATGATGAGAAGTCAGTGAAATAATGCAATTTTTTATTGCATCAGAGGATAAATACTTTATGGGAGAAAAAAAAAGTGAGTCTCATGATGTTACCAAAACAAAATATAAAACAAACAAACCCCCAAAGAACCCCAAGACTACAAAAGAAGCAAAGTTTAAATCTACCCTGTAGGAGTGAGGGTCACCAAAGCACTGGTTGACTAAATGGGAAAAACTCGAAGAAAATGTCTGTATAAAGAGCTACTGGTAGGAATGGGTACAGGGGGAGGGGAGAGAAAAATTGACAGGCAGCCTGAAAACAAACCTGACATTAATGGTGACCATATTAAACATATAATAGAAAATCTCATGGAGAAAAACCAGGGCAGTTGAGAAAATCATCAAGAGCTAAGTGGAATGACTTAAATGTTTTTCATTAATTAATAGAAATAAAATAGTTGATTGGTGGCCCCTGAGCATTATTTTTGTTATCCTTCAAGGAGTTCCTGATTTTGCCCCACAAAGAAAAAGAAAAAAACAAAAAACAAAAAACAAACAAAAAAAAAAACTATCTCCTCCTTCATGAATATAAGATGAGACAATTTATCTGAAGCTGCAAGTCATGCCAGAAAATTGAGGTCTATCTCTTTTCTTCCAATCACCTTTGGGTGAAGAAAATATAAGTTGAAATAATTTAAATGACTGGTCAATGCCACTAGCATAGTTACTGTCGGAGCTTGTACTTGCAGGGAGTGAGTGTGTGTGTGCCATAGCCAGGGAAATAATGTTTAATTCCTTCATGCCAAATCATATATTTATTTTTTCACATTTTTACAATTCTGAAATATGAATTAATTTATAATTAATATGTGTATTTTAAAAGGCCATGTTTTATTTTTTTCTCTATTCTTTTCTTCTTTCTTTCCTTGTCCCCTTCCTTCCTTCCTTTTTCTCCCCTTTCTTTCCTATTATCTTTTTTTCTTCCTCACTTTCCCTCTTTATTACTCCCACTAAAGAGCTGTTGTTAAGTCTATGACCCATATTACATTCTTGCTTCTGTTGAACAAATAACTTTCAGATTGAGATCTAAGACAATAGCAGAAAATTCCCAATGAGCAAATGTGAATATGGTAGAATTTTTGGGGGAATATCACAACAACTATAGCTAAAAACATTTTTTGTTTAATTATTCCAAATCCCCTGAAATATTAGCTATATGAGGTCTAGAAAACATCTTTTTAAAGTATCAAGCTGGTGTTTTCTTCACTCAATCACATTTATCATTTTAATTATTGTTTTTACTCATTGACAAATATTTAAGTTACAGAAAAAAAAATGGTTTGCTCACCTTTAAGCTTCTGGTCAGCACAAAGTAAAATTGAGACTGAGTCAATATTTTGTTAATTTCATCAGTAAAGACCATTCATATTTTCTGAAGACTAGGTTTGTACAGAAAGGTGCTCTAAAATTATCATGTTGAATTAGCTGATCAAACTTTATTTAATTGATATATCACCAAATAAGCCTCAAAGTGTTTTCACATATATTGGGTAGATATTATTGTAGACTAAATTCAAAACACAATGATATAAGTTCAAGTTAACTAAGAAATTCTATGTATATCCTTAGCTATATGATTTTTAAATTATTTTATTAGTGTGTTCAGCTGATAGAAGTTCTTTCTAGGAATCATCCCAAAACAACTTACTATACGATACTTCATTGTATTGAAGGAAGGGAGGGCAGGTAAGTACCAGCCCAAATCATTTATTTTCATCTCTTTTTCTTCTACATTGGCATTCGTGTTTAATGAGTGTACATTCCCTTTGAAAATTGCTACTGGTTTGGGTTGCAACCTTTTTAAAGAGTAGGATCATAGCCCATTTATTGATTTTTACAACTATTAGTTAAGACTGGTGTTTGAGCAGTTTTAGAGAAAAATAATCATCCTCTTTTCCTGATTTTTTTAAATATATTTTATTGATTTTTTACAGAGAGGAAGGGAGAGGGACAGAGAGTTAGAAACATCGATGAGGGAGAAACATGGATCAGCTGCCTCCTGCACACCCCCCACTGGGGATGTGCCCTCAACCAAGGTACATGCCCTTGACCGGAATCGAACCCGGGACCCTTCAGTCCACAGGCCGACGCTCTATCCACTGAGCCAAACCGGTCAGGACCTCTTTTCCTGATTTAAACAGTCCAGAAGATTGTTGATTTATTAAAATACCAGTTATAAATCCAAGTACTCTTTGTCTAAGTAAAAGTACAATATTGGAGATATCGGCAGAGAGGTTATATTCACTTTAAAGGGAAATCTCTGCCTAAGGATTTCATTAGATTGAGTATATGATATAACTTTTATGATCAAAAGTTATTTTTTACTAGCTTTATGTTTGGGATTTAAAGAAAGAATATAATTGTAACCACTCTTCGTACATGTCAGACACCTCATTTCTCCAAACAGTCTTCTCCAAATGAAACAATACAGATCTATTAGTGTAATTATCGCATAAGGTCATTTACCACTTTGTAATTGCTGCAGGTTGTGAATGATGTATGAAATGAAAGCATCTGCAGTGCAAATAGAACATAGGCAAGAATGTGCTGTGTGCTAATTAGGTAACCATCTAATGATAAGACCCTAGGGAAACACAGTACAGCAAAATCCCACAGTGCTCTGCAGTCACAAGGCAACAAAACATTCCTAAGGAGTTCAAAAATATATCCATTATTAAGTATAATCCTTTCCTCTCCTCAGACTCTCTGAACTCTGTTCCCGGCATGCACATGCCCTGTCTATCAACCTCATCCTTTGCAATGCTAATCAGGCCCCTACAGTCAAGAACCATCTGATTGCAGAGAGAACTGTTCTATTTATTCATATTAAAGATTGAGGATTTATTTGAAGAGTGTTGATGAGTTTTATTTTTTCATTGCTTTCCTGGTCCTTTCTATTGGAATTTGTTTAAGAGTGGGCCACATTGCTAAGTAAGGGTAGCAAGGCTCAGTCATCACAACCTCATCTGATTGGCATGGAAAGAATGATGTTCATGTCAATTAAAGCAAAATCCTATTTTCTTTATGCAACACTCCAACAGGTTTAGAGCAAAGAGTACATAGACAAAAACCAACAAGTGTAATAAGCTGCGTTCTGAAGTTCAGTTCATAAGAAGTGAGCACCTGACACCAAATATGTTAAAGGATTTGGCCAAATTAATCAATGAGATGTTTCTTTTGGCTACTTCCATAATGCACTACTGAACATACTTGTTTAACATTGGGTAGAGGATTTAATTCTGTAAAGTTGCCTACCAAAATACATAATCTAATCATCCTGAATACCAACAGTGGCAACTATTTTCTTCTATTGTGATCTGTTTGCTATTTATATAATAAGTTCTACTCACCTTGCTTTCTTCTTGAGCTCAACATAATGCACTTCTTATGACGTCACACTATCACTTCCCATTCCCCCTCCAGTACAACAGTATTATTATGAACTTGTCTTCAGTGACAACATTTGACATTGTGGTTAGCTTTTTGCTTTGTTGTTGTTGTTGTTTTTTTTTTCCCTTTCCATTCACTGTTTTTTGTGAATCAGAAGTGTTGCTAATAAAATTTGTCTATGTGCTTCACACAACAGGTTCTGATCTTTGGTAATCTTCAGTTTGAAACTTTAGGCCTCATTGATTTATTTTTTCTGTCAAATTTTTAATTAATGGGCTCCTTATCTTGATGCTTTTCTTTTTCTAGTTTCTTGCTACTTCACAGCTACTTAAATAAACAGAATTTTGCCAGGCTGGTGTTGCTCAGTGGTTGAGCATCAACCTCTGAACCAGGAGGTCATGGTTTGATTCTCAGTCAGGGCACATTCCCATGCTCAATGCCCAGTGTGGAGTGTGCAGGAGGCAGCCAATCAATGATTTTCTCATCATTGATGTTTCTATCTCTCTTGCTCCCTCTCTGAAATCGATAAAAATGAATTTAAAAAACAAAAACCAGAATTTTAATTTACAGCATGAGTTTTTAGATTATGAATGTGACTCTCCAGATGTGGGTTATTAATGCAGGTAGAATAAATGTATTCCTAAATAATTTTAAAATTTTTGTATGTGTATACTTATAAGGCCTAGTCATTTTTTATTAAAATATGTGCATTTATTGCCTACTATGTGACAGAATTAGAGATATATTCTCAGACACAGGGAAAAAGAAACAGAGAATGTCATTGTTATCATGGAGCTTGCACTACAAGTGGCAGAAAATCAACAAAACAAAACAAAAATCAAGACCATTTTCAGGTAGTTATAAGTATTTGGCAGAAAATCAGGAGCACTGTCTGATAGTAAATGCAAATTTAGACTGAGGACTTCAGAAGATCTCTCTGAGGATGTGATATTTATGCAAAGATCTGAATGACACAAAGGAGATAGCCTGATAAAATCTATGGGAAGAACATTTCAAGTGAAAGGAAGAGTTAGTGAAAAGGTTAAAAGGCAAAAATAAGCTTAGTTCCATTAGAAGTTTCTGGAAGTTCTTAAGCCAGGAAATATGTGTACAGTGTAAGATTTTAAAAGCTCTCTCAGGCTTCAGTGGGGAAAATTGAAGTATCGGGGTTTAAAACAAGAATCTTGTTAGCTGATTGTTGCAGTAGTCCAAACAAGAAAAGATGATGACTTGAACCAGGGAAGAGGTGGTGAAATGGAAAGAAGTGAAAGGATTTGAAATATATATGGAAGTAGAGTTTATAGAACATTCTTATAGTGAGGAGGCTAAAAGGCTAATTCCAATGTAACCCTGATATTTGGGGGGCTAGCAATCTGAATCCATGCCAGCAAGTTCAGTGTACATTCTTGATAATCTATAATTAAGTCACTACCTCCTTCCCAGAAACTGGTCTTGCAGAACCTGTTACAGAGGCCATAAAACTGTGAACAGTGCACTGCCCTGGAGGGAGGGTTATTAACGCTGGCACCAGGCCAAACCATCAGATATGGCCTGGAGACCCCCAACACCTGAGGGCCTTCTTGCAAGGCCCACAAAAAGGACTGGAAGCGTAATTCATATTTGTGGGACAAGACCCCAGAAAGATATAAAAGAGAAGCCCCCTGCATGTTACTTTAGATTTGGAAAGTTATTCCCTGAGTCTGCGGTGTAAATAAAAAGAAAAGTGTCACTCCTTTTTTTTAAAGTGTCGCTTGGTTTTTCTTTGGTATTCTGCAACAATAGAAGAGGTGGCAATAGAACCAATAAAGAGGAATAAAGGAAAATAACAAGATTTTTGGTGATGAACGAGTAGATGTGGGCAAACTTACTCAAATAGGCAAGAATAAAGGCGACACATACTTCCTTGGGGAGAGGAGAATAAAAGTTTTGCTTTGGCCATGTTTTGACTTTTAGAGTCTTAGAGTCATGCCTCTGGGAATGCCAAGTTAGCACTGGTGATCAATTTGAGATTCACCACAGCCCTGAGACTACAGAATTCACCTCTGGTGTGTATACAGGCAGACAAGAGGGAGAGCCATGCCCCTGATTCCTCCAATGTTAGAGGTGGGACAGAGGATACAAACAAAGGAGTCTGGGAAGGAAAGACCAGTGAAGTAGAAAATACTATGGTATTATGGTATTGCTCAAAGCCAAATAATGAAAAGCATTTCAAGAAAGAAGCAAAGGGGCCAAATGGTGGAGTGGGAGACCTCAGCCTCCAGAGCCACAAAGATAAACAATTAGACAGTTATCCATGAAGAAAAATTGCTCAGAGAGAGCGAGAGCAGCATAATGAAACAAAAAAATCTGAAAATAACTGAGCAAAAAGGGAAGGTAGAACAACTTCACTTTTTCTGCATCATCCCACCCTGCAGGCCAATACTGCTCAGTGCCAAGAGGAAATGCCTCCGCTAGAAAGGAAAAGGGAGGTGAGCAACTAGCTTCTCAAGCCTTTTGGGGCACCAGATGAAGGAACCACTCTGGTTTCCAGAGACCAGCCAAGTTGAGCCTTATAGAGCTGGCCAAGAACAAGGCAGAGGAGCAGGGGCTCTCAGTATCAACCACATGGCAGGAGTGACAATGGTTCATAGTCATCTGCTCTGCAGAGGAACCTAGCAGTTTTCACCACTGAAGAAAATGGTGTCACACAGCTACCATGGCCCCTACTGATATCATCACGCTGTGTCCACAGTATT
This sequence comes from Plecotus auritus, assembly GCF_963455305.1. Taxonomy (NCBI): domain Eukaryota; kingdom Metazoa; phylum Chordata; class Mammalia; order Chiroptera; family Vespertilionidae; genus Plecotus; species Plecotus auritus. The sequence goes on along the minus strand of NC_137776.1, from coordinate 62,327,784 downwards.
TGTCTTTACAGATGCCAGATCCCTGAATCCCTTCCAGCTCTTTCCCTCCACCCTCACCTGAGCCAGGGATCAGCAGCCAATCCACATCTCTGTGGCTGCACAGGAAGCCAATCTAGATCCCTGAGGTAGAACCCACTCCTCCAGACACACCACTCTGTGAGTGTGCTTGGGACTAGCCACTCCAGTTGTATACCTCACACAGCCAACCTGATGCCTGGAACCAGCCTCCACCACACTGTGTGCACCCAGATATGACTGTTCCTTCTGTAGCTGCCACACACCTATGCTCCTGACTCTGACATCTCTCACTGCCATGCACCCATGGTAAGACCTTGCAGTCACAGTAGTGCACTCTGACAGCCAGGAGCCCCACAGTTGCAGGTGGGCCCAGCTCTGGTCTGTTTCTTGTCACTGACCTGCACTGCGGGGTTTGCTTGCTACTAGCCCCTCAGCTGTGCACCTGCATTCCACCAGCCCAAATTCCCATCACCAGCTTCTACTGCTGTGCATGTGCCCTTGGTGAGACTCCGCAACCACAGGAGTGCACACCAACAGCCAGGGCCCACACAGCTGTAGCCTCAGTTGGCCCTGGCCCTCACTGCTGACTCTGGCCCCAACTACTACATGTATGTCTGCAATTGTTTCTTACCACCACCCAGGCACCACCACTTGTCCCCACAGCTGAGTGTGTGCAGCCCTGCCCATCATCATTGTCCTATCCTGGTCCCTAGCTGCTGGAATGTGAGGCACTGCTGAGGATCCCAACAACCCTTAAAGTCACTGTGGACCACAGAGAGTCTACTTTAAATATTATTTAGGATCAGCTGTGAATTTACTTGAAAATGAATACACCTTGCCTTCTTTAATTGAAACTGACTCTTCAAAAAAATTTGCAAGGTTCTATTACAGAAAAACTACAACAATATGCATTCACAACTGTCAGGCATCATCTGGATAGAAACTTACCAGATTACCTGAAGCACTTTACTTATTTTTTCTGAATTTTATTTTGGTCAAGTTTAAGATTATAGCTCCTAATGCTTACTTCATGGGATTCATTTCAGGCTTAGTGAAATAATGTAAAACATCTAGTATAATGTCTGGCAATATAATAAATGATGAATATTTTTATTAAGACCAGCTCTATTTCATAGAGCCTTTAAAATTATATAGTCTCTTATATATGATTTTATATATAACCATATATACAATCCTGTTAAACTATAAGTTACTGGATGGCAGGAATCATGTCTTATTTACTTTTTAATCTCTATAACCTTCTACAATGCCTGGAACAAAGTAGAAAATTTAAAAATACCTGCTGAAGTAAACTGGACTAAATTCCATGATGTTCTTATCAGTTGCTGTCTAACAAACCACCTCAAAACTTTGTGGCTTAAAACAACAAAATATGTATTTTGGGTTGGGACTACTTACATTACTTCACTTAGTGTCTGTTAGGGGAGCTCAAAGCCTGGGGTCTAGAATCATTTGAAGGCTCACAAATTTACAAGGTGGTGTTTGGCTAAAAAGACTGAAACAGCTGAGAAATGGAACAACTGGGACAATTTGGACATATCTCTCTATCTCCACGTGGTCTTTCCAGCTTTATGATTTTTAGAGGAGACAGATTTATGTGCCAGCTCAGAGCCCTTAAGGTATGATTCTTGAAAGAGATAGAGAGAGATCAATCACTTTACTGCATTCTCTTCATTGAGTTGTAGAACAGAATATATTGTGGCCTTTTCTGAAAATACAGTTTACCCCAATCTGTTGGTAATGTTGTTTAGTAACTGATCCAAAGTAATCTGACCAGGAATTTGAGAATGAGAGCAATAAAATAAAATTGGCCATACTTTAATAATTGTTGAATATGAATAATAGATATATAATGGGTTCATTGTGATTCTATTTATGAATATATTTGAAATTATATATAATATAAAGATTTTTAAATATTTATTTATATTTTTAACACATTTAAGTTGAATTTACTGTGATGATATTGGTTAATAAAATTATATAGGTTTCAGGAGTACATTTTTTTTTTTAAAGTTTTGATTCAAAGTTGAAATATATCTTCAGTTTTTGGACTTAATCTTGTAAATATTTAGCTGGTGCCTTTTTTTTCTTTTTCAGTCCTACTCTCATGGGCTTCCTATTTTCTGATGTCAGAGTGGGATTGAGATCAGGCTCTCAAACAGATGCCTCTATTATATTCTTCATTGTTTTCAACCATCCAATTATCTAAAATCATCGCTGACACTGACCATGTGCTTTTGGTAATGCCAAAGTCTTACCTTTCTGATCCTATCCCTAGCCTTACAAACTTCTGCTTAACCATGGGCTATATTGCATTACTGTTCAAAATACTCATTGCCCTTTCTTGTGGGAGAATTATCTACCCTACTTCAATGAATCATATTTGACCATATAACTTGCTTTATCTGGTGGAATGTGAGGAAGGATATGTGTGACACTTCTAAAAGAGGTGATCATGTGATTCTAATAATCTCTTTCCCTGCTTCCACAAGACCAGCAATAGCAACTGCTCCTTCAGCCTGGATTCCATAATGAAAATGATTCAGAACATAGCCATGCTCGGCTTAGAGTGAATATATACAAATGAGTAGTAAGTTTGTTGTTAGTCACTTGTTTTGAGACTGTTCCTGCAGCAAACTTAGTTTAGGCTACCTAACACAAACTCTGTCCAATCAATATTTATTGTGGTTTGTTCAATTCTAAACAAAAGAGTTTTCTACCCATAATAATTTACCATGCACAAATTAATCCTGTTGAGTTTGGTGTTTGATACCAAATAAGGTCCTATTTTCATAAATCATAGCAATATCATCATCATCATCTAGTTACTTCATTTGTGATGTTAAAAGAATTAGAGATTAATATGTTTGTTTATGTATATGTATTTAAATATCTAGAAATGGCTATTAGAATACTGAATAAAAGCAAGTAAATGCCAACAGCAATAAATATTTATCTCCTATGTTTTCATCCTTTTAGTACAAGCACGGTGATAGTCCTTTAAAATGAGTAATGTGCTCTTTTTCTTCAAGACAAGAATGCCAGCCTTAGTTGTGCATGAAAAATAAAGTAGTACTTTGTATTAGTCAAGGCAGACTAGGTAACAAACAACCTCATAATCTCAGTGGCTTAATACATAATTTATTTCTAGTTCACGTAAAATGTGCTATAGGTCAGGTTACCCTCCTGGGCAGCTGTCCTCATTGTGGCAACATAACAACCTAAGGTGTTCAATCTTGCTGATCCACCCTCTCAATATACAATTTCTATGATTACTACTGAAAAAATAAAGATTGGAGAATCATGCAGAGGCTTTTCATTGCCTCCACCAAAACTGACACATTTCAAGGCCAGAATCAGTTATGTGATGCTACCTAGAGGCATGCTAGGCCTGACTCAGTGGGCTCAGAAAGAATGGAGATATTGATGAGCAGTAGTAATGTCTACCACTGCTGCTTTCAGGACTTAAAGACTATGAAAAGGATGCTCTAATAGGGATAATTACATTGATTGAAATGGAAAGAGAGAAAGGTTGTACAAAAATTTAAGTCTAGGGTCACTGAAATCCTACCAATAGGCAAAATATCAAAATACTGTAAGGTTTTATACATTAATGTAACAAGGTTTCCCAACATTACACACTGATATCTCCCATCACTGCATTTTTTTTCAATAGAATAGTAGGATATCACTAAAGGAGTAGAGGTGGCAATAATAATAACAGCAACAACAACAACAACACTGTGAGCCAACATTTGTTGAGTACTTTGTGCTGGGCACTATTTAACGGAACTGCTTTATATAAAATGTCCTACTCAAAGAGACCTGGAAAATAGTTGCTATTGACATAGAAAGTGTATTTGGAACCCTGGAGCAGTATTTCATACAGTCAAAATTTATTTCAAAAAATATAGAAATGACTGACACCAAAAATGTATAATCTTAATGACAATATCTCACTCTGCATAATAGTTTTCATATCTTTTTACATTCTTTTATGATTTGGCAGCAGTTCAAAGATAACATATGTGCAATCCAGTGCTCCAAGTTTTTTTTTTTTGAGTCTGTTCTAACATAAAATGTGCTTTCACCTCACCAACTCTGTGCTCTATAATACCAACTGGGGAATATTCTCATGTATGTCAATCAGACATAGGGAAGACACTACAACACTTAATCTTGTCTTAGGTTGGCATGGGGCAGAGGGAAAAAATTACAAAGAAATGAAAAAAACTACAAAGTTCTTATGAAAAATGAAGGAAGAAGTGTGCAAAATCCCAGATAATGAGATAACGGGTCTGGGGGAAGAGTGTGACAGGGAAGGCACACAAGTGGCTTTAAAAAGTATTGGTAAACTTTATTTCTTAAAGTAGGTTTTGTGTACTTGGATATTTGTTTTATTATTTTAAAATGCTTATATACTATGCACATTTGCATTATATAATTACACAAATAGCAAAATAATTTTGCAGAAGAAAAAACTTAAACATAAAATTACAGTTATATGTTTGACTCTTCATATCACCATATAGGTTTATTTTTGCTACATAAAACAAAAGAATTTAGGGGAGGGTGACATAAAAATTGTTTGAAGCAACGTGACCATTTTCATTATTTCAGGCAGTTATATAGTGTTATATGCAAAAGTTAATTGGATTGGATTAACAGTCATTGCAATACTAAATTATCCAGAATAGATTTTTGTGACTTCAGATTGGTCTCTCTACATCTACTTCCCAACCATCAAATACATGCTCATAACTGACACCAATGGATCTTTGTATAATGCAAGTCTGGTATTTGATTCTTGCTTAATATCTTCCAGGATCACCTCTGTTTCCATGGAATAGTATAAGGATCTCTACCTACTTTTAAAAATTCATTTTCTTCTACTCCCACCATGTGATAGCAATTATGCTCAGCCATGTGTGCTCCCCTTCCCATGCTAGGATCTTCCTCAACTTCCTCCTTGGGTATATTCTGGACTGTTTTCCAGGAATATTCTTCACCTTATCTGCCTGGCAAACAGCTTCTTATCTCTAAAAATTCAACTCAGATTTCACCTCCGCTTAGCAATTTCACTGACTTTTCTAAGAGGATTTCAATGCTTGCCCCTTAGTTTCTCATAGTACTTTAGGACTCCACAAAAGCACTTAATATATCCTTGTTTATGAATCTGTCTCTCCCGTTGGAATGAATGGAAGGGATCACATGGAGAGTTGGACTAAACTCTCTTCTAGTCAGTCATCTTTGAATACTTAGGATTTAAAGTACTACTTGAACCACAGTGGGCACTTAACAGGGGCTTGTTGAATGAATGACTACAAGTGAATGAAGATGAGAGTATTTGGAGTCAAGAGTTTAGAAGATCTCAATATAGCTGAATCTAGTATTTCTCAGGTTTGAACAAGCAACCAATAAATGAATTACATTCATCCCTTCCAAACATGATGATGATCTTCTAATTTTCTCTCCCCCAATTATAAATATGCTAGTTTTCCTTTGTTTTGTGTCAATTTTTATGTCAACCTGACACTACATTAGATGCTTTACATGCATTCTCTGTAATCTTTACATCAATCCTCCTAAAGTGGTAGCATTAACCCATGAAAACCTGAAGCTCAGAATGGTTAAGAAACTTGTCCAAAGTAACATAGCTGAAAAGTGGTAGATTTAATCTCCAAATCTGCCCCAAGTGGGCATATTACAACTCTAATGCACAAGAAAAAGCACCATAGATCACACAGACCTGAATATTCCTGAGCCTACATTAATAAGAAAAATCACTAGCAAGCTTGGATGACCAATACCCAGATAATCTATTCCCAGACAACAAAGATCACAAAGAAACCTCCCCGTCCCCTACATTCAAGATTTAAGTACATGAAGGTCTTGCATCTTGAGAAAGATCCTACTTATCCTTTAAAGCCTATGTTTCTAAGCTATACAAAAGAAGAAATATTTCAGTAAACTTGTTTTCATAATGCACATTTACCCCAACAGTCTGGGCAAGCACTTGTGTTCCACTGGGAAATATTTGTTGTCAGTTTCCTCAAAAAAAAAAAAAAAAAAAAAATGGAACCTTTCTATTTACTTTGTTTTTTATCTCCATAAGGAAGATAAAATAGCCTAGATTTATTCTAGGTTGACTAGGTTGGAGATTCACAATAACTTTCAGTTACATTTTTATTTTTTGAGTAATACTCTTTCAATTTGATAATTTTTTAAAACCATATTTAGGTCCTTATCCTATATAATAAAAACCTAATATGCTAAGTGTCTGGTCGTCCGGTCGTTCATTCAACCAATCAAAGCGTAATATGCTAATGAGATACTAAGGCCTCTCAACCGCTTGCTATGACATGCACTGACCACGAGGGGGCAGACAATCGACTGGTCACCCACTCACTATGACATGCATTGACCACCAGAGTGCAGACGCTCTGACCTGTAGGTTAGCTTGCTGCTGAGGTCTGGCCCATCAGGACTGAGCGAAATGGGCCCAACACACCCTTGAGCCCTCCTGCGGTCCCTCTCTGGCTGGTCAACCTCCCACGTCCCTCCCCAGCCCCGATTGTGCACCACTGGGGTCCCTAGGCCTGGCCTGTGCTCTCTTGCAAGCCGGGACCCCTCTGGGGATGTCGGAGAGTTGGTTTCGACCCAATCCCGCTCAACACAGGAGCTGCCCCCTGGTGGTCAGTGTGCTTCCACAGGGGGAGCGCCACTCAGCCAGAAGCCGGGCTCATGGCTGGCAAGCGCAGTGGCGGTGGTAGGAGCCTCTCCTGCCTCCGCAGCAGTCGGACATCCCCAGAGGGCTCCCAGACTGCGAGAGGGCACAGGCCAGGCTGAGGGACACCCCTCCCTGCCCCCAAGTGCATGAATTTTGTGCACTGGGCCTCTAATTTTTAATAAAATATTTCATTACTTTGTCAATTCTGAAAGATCTACTAAACTTTGCTTCTTATCTGTGTTTAATTGTAAGAAAAGAATTTGTTTAACCTTTATCTTTATTTTCCTTGGCTAAAGTAATGAGAAATAACGTATCTGTATTTTTAGTTTTGTTTTTTTTAAATTCTTTATTGCTTGAAGTATTACATATGGTAGTATTTGTGTGTTTTTTTAATGGGTAGTTTCTTTGTGAGTTGATGGGGAAGATGATTACATTGACTATTTAGTCTATTGAATGTTGGTGGTTTAAAATATTGTGTTTTAAATGTATAATTAAAAGATAAACATAATATACCAAAGGGCAAATCTCCTAGCTAAAATAGAAGGCCTCTCTATACATCTGAGGGTATAAATCCAGGAAAAGGCAAGGTGCACCAATGTGGCTATATTCATGAATAAAATGCTTAATTATATATGCTATTTCTAGTACAAATAATTGCCTTTGTTTTCATCATCTTGCCTAGTGCATCATAGCAGGCTATAGAAAAATGTATGTTTTATCCTGATCTACAATCAGACAGTTCATAAAATTCTAATGGAAATGAAGATTTTGCTATTTGAAGTGGTCAAATTTCCATTTTCAAACACATCACAGTTTATAGCCAATGATGGCATTTGGGTTTGCTTTTGAGTTTTAGGATAATAGCAAATTATAGAGAAAAATCTACCTCTTCTTTGTCAGTTGAACGATGAGGGGAAAAGGCCCATTATCTGCCTGAAAGAAAAGCAAACCTACATGATGTTTTTAAATGAAAAATATACATTTGTTTGTAGCTGTATGCTATTTATACATTTAAGATCATTAGTCCTGCTTAAGAGACCAGGGAGTTTGTGCAAGTAGATAAAAATCTTTTTCCTTTTACATTTAAATGTATTTTATGGATAAAGAGAATAAGAAAAACAATGTAAGAGGACACTTCCCCCCCCCCCTTTCTATTTCAATGGTCTGTGATCCATAAAATCCAAGTGGTTATTTAGAACAATCTAACCTGGTTTGAAATGTGTTGTTGCCTACCTTTGCATTTCTAATACTTTTTCTTCTGAATATTACTTCCATCTACCTTTCTTTGTACCTAATTGAAATCTCCAAGGCTTCCCTGCGTTAACTCAAATCCTGCTTCTTCCTTGAGTATTCTACTGCCTGCCCTTCCCAACCTTCAGTAATCTCATTCATTCAACAAATTTTACAAGAGCCAGTTTAGAAATCATGTTCTCTAATCTCCATCCAAGTTAGAAAAATTTTCTATGAATTTCCTGACACATTTAACTCCTGGTTAGGTACTCACAACTATGGGAAGCTTATTACTTTGTAATGCATTAATTTCTAAAACATCTGAACCATGGTTAAGAGCTAAAATTTACCTATCTCTAATCTTCATATATTAGTATTAATCCTTGTTTTACTCCTATGTACATTAAAAATTCATTTAATTCCTTTTTTTCAAATGATGGTCCTTCAAAACATTGTCATGTTTCATTTTTGCATTTTCTCCAAGTGAAAACATGCCCCATTACTTCCATCAGTTCCATCATGCATAAGAATTAATCACTCCATAATCTTGATCTTTTTCCATATATATTTCAAGTAATTGATGCTACTTTTTAAAATATCACCCTAATAACTGTTCTGTATCTTGAAAGTCATGATGTTGTACAATTACCAAGGCAGATCAAACTACACTTCAAATGGGTGAATTTTATTGAATACAAATGATACCGTAGTGAAAAACAACAACAACAATAATGTTGAGGCAAGAGAGACAGAGAGAGATGCACCCAAATGGAACACAGTGCCTGAGGCATTGTCCAAAGAGAGCATAATGCACTAAAGCTATCACCTCCCTGGTTCTGGCCATAACTTTCCTACTTCAATTTTTCAGCCATGTCAGTGCTGGTTCATAGTAAATATGCAGTCAAGAAAAATTGCAAGACCCTCTACTATTTGTGGGAAAGTATACACAATTGTTTTTTTAAGTCAAATACACATTTAAATATAATTCCCAGTTTTATTCCTTCTTAATTTCTATATATCTTCAATATTCATTCATTCATCAGCACAGATCTGTTTAGTCCATTTTATGACATGCAGAAATGAACAAGAGAGTTAAGGACCCCACCCTCATATAGCTTACAGTCACTTAGGGGAAATAGATGTAAAACAAAAACAAGAGAATGGGCAAACAAAATAATTATCACTTGTAAAGAGGGGACAGAGTGCTGTGGTAGAAGAAAATAGGAAATAGGAGATGGAAGGTAGACAAACTCTATTATGAACTAAGAATTTAAGGAAGACAAAATAAAGGAATTCACATTGAATCTGGGACCTTTATGTTAAATTGCAAGAGGCAACAAAGGAACGATCTGAGGAAATCTTAGTGCAGGCCAAGGAAAGAGAGCTCAGCATGTTTGAGAAAAAGGCTGATGGCTGAACTGTAAAGATGACACGGGAGATGCCAGCAAGAAGTAAAGGAGGAGAGTGAGACTGAACCAGACCATGCAGGCTGTCATAAAGGATTTGAGTTTGCATTCTATGTGCTATAGAAAGCCATTGTAAACATTTCAATAGGAGAACTTATAAAGATCACTGTGCTCATGTGTGCATAGTACATTGGATATTTATAAGAGGAGACATGAAAACATATCAATAAAAATATTAAACAGGATTAAGCTAGGAACACAATACTTGAGACATCCCTTATAGCATGATAGGCCCCTTAGCTAACCACCTTTTGAATATGGTTATTAAACTTGTGACCTCAAAAGTGATCTCAAAACTTGAGTATGCAAGTAATTCTTTGAAATAAGAGAATAATGTGGGATTTCTATTTGTTTATCTTGTTCATTAAAAAATGCTGAGATATTTTGTTCTTATTTCATAATATATTGCAATATAATTTACCACATGTATATTAGATATGCATGCACATATAATAATGGGGATGCTTAAAAACTTATACTGCTATAAATACATCATTTCAAACTATAGAGGCCACAGTTTCAAACAGCTGATATTACACTTGAGCTATTATTTGGCATGTAAGTCTCTATTTTGTCTGTTAGTCTATGTCATCCAAATTTGCTTGAACCTCACTCTCACAAACAATATGGCTATATAAAGACTTAGAAAATGTCATGCATTTCTGCTTTCCATTTTACATTATAAACTCTTTAGAATAAAGAAGAAATGGTCATAGAAGGCTAAGCATTGCCTAAAAGTGAATGGTCTTATGGTCCTCCTTAAAATTAAGAGAGCAAGAGAGAAGAGAACCATTGGACAACTGGAGAAATTTAAACACTGTTAGCCAAAGTTAAAACAAAATACCATTTACAATTACTCCAAAAAGTCAACTACTTAGGTATAAACCTAACAAAATAGGTGCAGGATCTCTATGTTTCAAATTACATAGCACTGATGAAAGAAGACTCTAAGTTCAGAATAATTAACTGTGAAGATGTCAGTTCTTCCTAAATTGATCTATATGTTTTATGCAGATTTTAACATAATCCCAGAAAGTATGCATAAGGGAGATTATTCTAAAATTTCTATGAAAAGGCACCAGCTCTAGAGTACCTAAAATATTCTTGACACCAAGCACACTATCCATAAGAGAAACAATAATACATTGTGTATTATGTAAATTAAACAGTGCTCTGTGAACACCCATGTGAAGAGGATGAAAAGACAGTTTCCAGAATGGAAGAAAATATTTCCAAACCATATCTGACAAAAGACTAATAGCTAGAATATACTAAAAAAATCTCAAAATTCAAGAATTAAAAAAAATGAATTAGATAATAGGAAAAATACATGATGAAATATTTTGCCACAAGGGTAGACGAGTAATAAGCGCATAAAAAGTTCAACATCATTAGCCATCAGGATAATGTAATTTAAAACCATGAGCTAACACTACTTACCTAGCAAAATGTCTAATGCAAAAAAAAAAAAAAAATGACAATACCATTTGCTGGTGAGAATTCGGAGAAGCTGGAAACTAATACATTTATGGTGAGAATGCTACAGCCATTTTCAAAAGTAGTTTGGGCCCTGATTAGTTTTCTCAGTGCGTAGAGTGTCAGCCTATTGACCGAAGGGTTGGGGGTTCACTTCCCATCTCCAGTCAGGGAGCATGCATGAGGCAATCAGTTGATGTGTCTCTCTCACATGAATGTTTTTTTCTCTCTCTCTCTTCCATCCATGTCTCTTCCACCCTCTCTGAAAAACAATGGGAAAAATATCCTCAGGTAAGGATTAACAAACAACAAAAATAGTAGTTTGGCAGTTACTTATAAAAGTTAACATGCAACTAACTGCCCTATGACTCAGCAATTGAACTCTGGTATATTTATCTCAAAGAAATAAAAACTTAGATTTACACAAAAATCTGTACAAAAATATTCATCACAGTTTATTCATGAGTCAAAAATGGAAAATGGAAAAACTCAAACATCCTTTAATGGGTGAAGAGTTAAACACACTTCAGTACATCTATACAAGAAAATGATACTTAGTAACAAAAAAGAAAAAAAAAATTGAGGCACACAACTTAAATAAATCTCCAGGACTTATGCTGAGTAAAAAAAAACAGTCACCAAAAGGTTACATACTGCATGATTTCATTTACATAAAATCGTTGAAATGGCAAAGTTATAGAAATGGGCATAGTGTGGGAGAGGAAGTGTGTGTGTGGATATAAAAGGCAATGGGAGAGATACCTTTGATGATGGAACTGCTCTGTATCTTGTCTGTATTAATATCAATATTCTGATTTTATGATAATGCAGTTTTATGATATGATTCTAGAGTTTTATATGAGGTTACTATTGGGGGAAACTAGTAAAAGGACTCATTGCTTACAAACATGCAAATCTACATTTTTCTTAAAGTAAAAAGTTTAATAAAACAAATGACTTATGAATGTAGGGTATAATTAATGTGTAATTAATATTATCTTTAGAATATATAGTCTTCACCCTAATCTTCAGGACACATTACGTAGTCATTTCCAAAGAGAGAGTTGTCAATCAAGATGTATAGTCCATGAAGACTTGGGAAGGGAGAGATGGGAGAGGGCAAAGGGGGGTGTGAGGGGAAGAGATATATGTAATGCTTTCAACAATAAAGATTTATTTTATTTTTAAAACAAGATGTAATGCCTAAGTTTATATGTATATGTGTCTATGTGTCTATCATCTACCTATAAAAATGCTTATCTATCTATCTATATGCCGAGTATCAATAAATCCCATTGTCTTGCCATCCATAAGATGCATTCATTGTAAGCTTACTAGCCCATGTGGGAAATATGACAGGTTGAAAATATTCTCTCCAGAAATTTATCAAAATTTATTTCAATAATTTTAATCTCAAGAAAGAATGTGAAACTAATTATTTTAATACAGAATTATAGATTAAATATATAAAATTAGTGAAGTATTTGTACTCAACATAATAAAGATACTTCATGACAGATTAAAATAAATAGCACTGTTGCCTATATGTATTTCTTCTACATGGAATTTAAAAATTGATAAAAAATTCCTTCTTATCTTGTATACTAATAAGTAATTCATAAAAATTTGGTAATTTCAATAAATTCAAAAGCAGAAATTAGGCTGGAAAGAGGAGGGCTTAAAAATTGGTAATGCTTAAGCCACATATATAAATGATTTCAGAATTGTTATTTGGCACCATAACTACAACATAAATAACATACACAGGTGAAAATGACTAGAAAGAAATCCTTACCTTATGATTAGTGGCTGTATTAGGAAGAGGATGGCATATATATAGTACTCCTTTCTGCATCATGGCAAACATTATAAATCAATTACAGGTACTGTGGCCAAAGAATCTTTCTCAATTAGTTACCTTGGAGGTATATTAAATCTGACAAATTTAGCAGTCAGGTTAAAATATTTTCCCATTCATTCCTTTGTGAAAAATTGGATTATGAGTTATTTTTCAAATTTTTCTGTATTATACTTTTATAAATAATGTGATTGCATATTAAACGAATATTGAGTTAGCATCAGAACTATCCAAAGGAAATAAATTTCTTATACCAAGGAGACTTGCCTAATGAGAAATTTGTACTATTAAGATTAGGAGAATTAAGCACTTAAGTTTTCCCAGAAAGAATAATTTCAAATGTGGGGAAAGTGCCAGAATTGTTGCATAAACTAAAAACATTGCACACAAAGATTTATATACTGAGAGTTAGAAAGATGGAACTCAGGTGGTTTTTAGGTATAAATTTTTACTTCACTAACAGTAAATATGGATCCAGTCTGTCAAAATCAGATTAAAAATTCAATTAGCTACAATGTTATACGTTCCAAAGCTATGCTATGGTCTAGAGACCCACAAAAGGAGTAATCTGTACACACAGTCTTTCCTTCATGTGGTTGACAGTTGATCAAGGGAAAAGACTCTTAATTACTTGTGGCATCAAGTAGTAAATATCCTAAAGAAATATACAGAGTGCCACAAGCACACAAAAATAGTTACTTCTGACTGGAGAAATCAGGGAAAGCTGTAATGGAGAAAGGTAGCATTAAGTTAGCTAGTTCTTAAAAAACAATATTAAGTTTCTCAAATATACAGATGAATATATTCTAGAAAGAAATAGTGCATAAGTAAAAGCAACCTGTGTTGAATTGTCTCCTGTCTTGACCTCTCCTCCCTGCCCCTACCTTTGACCTTGACAGAATCTGATAACTGGGTCAGCAACCTTGGAAGCTGGACCACTACTTGGTGGAGAAAGAGCAAAGGCCATGCCTTCCACTGCACCTGCAGCTCTTGTCAGTGTGATGACATAGAGACTGGGAAGAGATTTAAGATTAAATTAAGCTACATTTTTAAATTATTTTTTGGGCCCAGCCAGTGTCTCAGTGGTTGAGCATTAACCTATGAACCAGGAGGTCATGATTCCATTCCTGGTGAGGGCACATGCCTAGGTTGCAGGCTCAATCCCAAGTGTGGGACATGCAGGAGGCAAGGCAGCCAATCAATGATTCTCTCTCATCATTGATGTATCAATCTCTCTCTCCCTCTCCCTTCCTCTCTGAAATCAATAAAAAAATATATATTTTTTTAAAAAGTTATTTTTGGAACTGAAATTTTTTAATTAGTGAATTGAAACTGAATACTGAACTTAAGGAAACAATAATAGGTCACTTTTTTAGCACTTAAAGATGAGCGGAAATTCGTGGGCCTGTTGGAACTTTCATCAAGGAGCCAGATAAGAATCATCCCACAAAGGATGGAACAACTAAACAAAGTTGATTTTATTATTAGTCTCATTGCATTTTGTTTGTTACATAGTCTAATGACCTGATCATTTATATAGAACAATGTACAAAGCTGGTTTCTCCAAAAATTGACCTTCAAATTAGCCTATAACTATAGAAAGTCACTAGGCCTCATCATGTGTCTAAATGCTTTCATTGCATGATCTCATTTCTTAATCAATGTGTCTAAGAACATGCAGCTGGTAAATAAGCTGCAGGTCCTGGAGTAACCCCAATTTTCTAAATCAAGCACCCATGCTTGAAATATGTAAACTACATTTCTTCTAAAACTCTAAAATTTCAAATTCGAAATAAATAATACATTTCAAATCTGAGACACTTTATTAGAATGGTGTAATATTACTAGGCTTTCTACCTGACCAAGCATTTATTATTATTTTAAAAATATATATTTTCAGTATGCATGCATGTAGAAAAGTAGTTCATTTCAATGAGGCCACAGAGCAGACACAAGCAAACAACAACAAATACTGTTATGGCTGGGGCTTTCGGGAAAATAGTGTTAAGATCCCACATGGATCAACTTTTAGACTTCTGGACATAAAGATAACTTTCCTTGATTAATATGAGAGAAGGCTTCAGGAATAAATAACAGATTTCTAGGCATTCAAGTGTGATTCACTAACACCAGCTCCTCTAAGCCTTTAATGACATGTAGGCTGCAATCACTTTATGATTCTTAAGACAGTGTCATTAGAATCCTAGGGACACACATGTCCCAGTCGCAAAGTTGGATGACTAATAACTATCTCCTTACTTATTTAGTCTTCTGAAAAATGATACTTGAATAAAACATTTAAAAGCTAATTTCTTTTTTACTATTAAAGACTTTTAATGTGAAATTACAAACAGAAAAAAGCAAAAAAAAAATGCTCAAAAGGTTACAGAAAGTGATGCATATAAAAATGTCCATCTAAAAATGACACAACCTCAAAAAGTTTCAATTTTTTTTAACAAGTGTGTTCCAAAAGAATATGGCCACATTTCAGAGAGACATTTCTTCTCCCAACACCATGACAAGTGTTGATATCACTAAAAGGATTCTGAAAATGAATTCAAAGCAACATCATTTTTTTTTAAATGTTGGAGAAAATAAAGTGACTTTGGTATATATGTCTTGTAAAGACCTTAGTTTTTATAGATTTTTCACTTCGTTCCCTTAATACTCGAAAGAACTATTTGGACTGTTACAGGGATCTTTCTCAAAAACTTTTTTAAGCACTCACATTTACACACAGATGCACGTGGACAGACACACACAAATTTTCAGATTTTTGAAAGTGAACACATTGTTTTATTCACGACCTCATATATCTTCTTCGCTTCACAGTAAATTTTGATCCCTGCTAAGTAATGCAAAAATAATTGTTTGTAGCTAATGTTCATAGAGGAGAGTTAGAATTTTCTGCAGGTACTCTCTGAGCTCAGGCTGATTTTTCCAAATGGTCTGTAAATTAAGCACTGGCATTTCACTTCCCTTCTGCTAATCACATCAAGCTACCTAATTCCTAAGTGTAAAATCAAATGTCTTACTGACTTCCTCCTAGCTGAGTCTTTTCGAATAGCCTCTAATATTAAGAATTCAATGGTTGTGCTTTCACTGGCAGGTGCCTGCTGGTTTTTAGGTTTTAAACGGTACCATTACTATCATTTATAAGGATAACATCACAATTAAGAATGTATGAATAATTTAAAATTGAGTAGCATTCCGTTTCACAGTCTGGCTGGCACGAAGGTTTGAAAGTGCAAGGTCTTTATTTTATTACACAACACTGGCTGTCTGGGTAAAAGGAGATGAAAAGTTACTAATTTCAGGCTTTACTTCAGATCCTTTAATCTTGCAAATGAGTGCCTTCAGTGAGGACCTGGTTATCTCCTAAAGCCTCGCCAAAGCTGTTCCTGTTCTTTTTGTCTTGTGTTGGGGTCCTTACCTTATCCCAGGTGAGCCACACGAGACAAAAGGGAATCCACCAGAGAAAGTGATGATTTAATAGAGCTTTTCTTTTTAAATCCTAACTTGTGCTGTTGGCAAATATTATGAAACGCGATCATTTCATTGCCATAAATAAGGTTGCATAATTAAAATGGCATTCTGTGGTCGGGAACAGTGTGATAAACTGTTTGCAAACTGGTAATTCTATTTATTAATTTGACACATTGAATTAGAACACAGACAAACAGATCGTGTGTTTTAATTAAATGCTCTAGTTGATGAGCTTTTTTAGTCTAAGATTTCATACCAGATCCTACAATTCGTATGGTATATAGAACAGGAGACAATCTTAGCAGGGAATGGAGAGACTCCAGCAGAAAAGCTCTGTTCTGTTCGGATTCAAAAGGCACTGAGCAGAACTCCCGAGCCTCTCCCCGCAACACCCCCTCTTTGTGTCAGGCCTGGGACCATTAGCAGGTTTGCTAAGGCCTCTCCAAGCTCCCTTTTGCTTCCCAAGGTTCCAGCGAGGCTTGCGGTCCTGTAATGCATTACTTATTTTCTAATGATGAAGCAGGGCTGAATATTTTTAAAATAAATAAATAAATAACCACCGAACTGCTCTGAGCTTTCTTCCACATTAAGCTACATTTAATATTCATTTCACATTTTTTTCTATTAATTAAAAGTAAACCGTGTATTGTATGGTACATTATCCCTCTAACAGCCCCATGTGGAGATCATGAAGTGGAAGACTAATGGTGTAGACTTTAGCATTTAGTTTTAACCAGAATAATTTACATATCTGGGAGAAGAGTCCAAGGCATGTGTAAATAAGCAGAACTCTGAGATATCAAGACCCTTTCTCAGTTTACTATGGACTGCCGAGCTATGGACTGTGTATTTATTCCATCAGTCAGGTAATTTAATGAGACTTACACAGCATCTATTTCTGCAGAAGAGACAAAAGTTATTATTAAGGAGAGGCATGTGGCAGTAAGAAAAATGTGTTTGCTTGTTTTATTTTATTCTATTACCCCAAGTAGCAAAGGTGACCCTATTCAATGTTCATTAAAGTTTACCTTTATAATTTATCAAAGGGGACCCACATCAACAGTTTTATGCTGAGATTTCAAAATTGGAAACATTAAAATTTGATCCAAAATGCCAGATATTTGGGGAGCCTTTTTTATTAGAAAAATAACTACATAGCCTTAATCTACAGATTTTTATTAATGCACAACTCTATTAAGTGAACAGGAGAAAGCACATTAAAGAACAATCATCAACTCTGAAAGGGCATTTTAACTTTAAATTATCAAACTTTGAACAAGTTATAAAACAGGAAAGATTTTTTTAAAAAAGAACTGGTAAGTTTAAACAAATGATCACAAAAGCATAATTTTTAGTGAGTTTGTCTAGGAAGAATCACACTATGTTATGAATAGTTTTAGGTAGTTACTAGAAGACTAAGATTATTTTAAGAAAACATACTTTATTTCTTTGATAATATGTAAATCAAATGACATCAGGATTTAATATTCAGACTGATTTAAGTAATACTCTCTTAAGATATGCCTTGTATGAAATTGTTTTCTCTGCTATGAAATCATTGTAAAGGTTGCAAAATTCAATGAGGACTATGACTATGCAATAACAAACATCATGAAGAAAGTGAAAAACTCAATTACTGAGGATGTTTCCAAATATTCATAATTTTTGGCATCAATGTGGCCAAATAGGAAACAAAGAACAGAAGCCAGTCTCACCCTAATGATAGTTCTTTTTTTGTAATATATTCAGATCATTTGATGCCACAGCTGCTTAGATAATTTGAATGACCTAGATTTTTTACCCTAAAACTTCTTCATGTCAAAATTAATATTAAAGTATTAAAATTGATGGCATTGATGCTGTTTCTTTAAAGAACATCATAGTCTTTTGTAACCCTACTAACAGTATGAGAGCCCAAATGCTCAGACATAAGCACTGCATTGTTACATGAACTCTTGTGTTCACACCCCTACAAAGGCTGTCAGCCCTGCTTAAAGGCAAAAGTCCTTTAAATACACAACTCAATCCATAGGACAAATTTAAGACAGATCTATAAAAATATCAGTAACTTTACCTACCCTTTTCATATTATAACCTAATGTTAAACTTACAGCAAAAACTCATAAAATTATGCATAAAAACCTGCAGCAAAGCCCTGGACAGTGTTGGTACATTGTCCTGTTCACTGAAGGAACAAAAAGGTCTAGGGTTTGAGTCCTGGTCAGTACACACCCAGTTTTGGGGTAGATCCCCTGTTGGGGCACATATGGGAGGCAACCAGTGGATGTTTCTCTTTCTCCCCCTCTCCCTTTCTCTCTCTCTAAAAAAAAAATCAATAAAAACATATCCTCAGGTGAGGATTAAGAAGAAGAAAAAAAAAAAACTTTCAGCAAAACTACATAAAATACTCTACCTTGGTTTAAAATATATCCACCCCATTTAAATCTTAAACTAACCCGGATTAAATGAAAGTATGTGCACAGAATGCATCTAAATAATAAAGAGCTAATATGCAAATGGTTGTGATGCCCTCATGCGTAATGACCGATCAGCAGGAGGCTGTGTGCACAGCAGGCACAGGTGGGCAGGGACTTGCAGCATCAGGGACTTGTGTGAGGCACGCATCCCCACCCCCGGCACCGGCCTGGGGATGTGAGGCTCACAGAGGCTCACGTGCCTGCCCCTGGCGCTGGGCCCAAGGACGTGAGGCTCATGGAGGCCTACCTCTTTGGGGTGATGGATCGTGGGGCTCCCACACTGTGACAAGGCACAGGCCAATCTAGGGGGACCACCCCCAGCCCCGAGTGCACAAATTTCATGCTCCGGGCCACTAGTATTCTTATAAAAGCTAATAACAAATATTCTGTGTTTTCATTCAAAATAATCACTTCAATGAATATGGGAGATAATTTATTTGTGAAACACATGTAATGAAAAATGAATCTAACAATAGACTGAGAGACTCAGAAAAATAAAGTTCTTTTTATAAAGTTCTTGTACCACATTTTAATTTTTCTGTTATTGTCTCCAATAGATTCTGAGTTCCTAAGGCACAGATCATAGCTTAGCTATCTCTCACCTCAGCACCATATATATTGCCTTGTACATGGAACATGCTTTTTAAAAACTACCTATATCAAATGTAGAATAAGTAGAACTTTCTCCCAACATCTTGCAAGAATTTCAAATAGATTAGCTGCAACTTGGATTTCTCAACTATAAATAAAGGAAAAACTGCTTTAAATAGAAAAATATACATAAATAATTGAAAACATTTTTTTTCAAATGGGGATAGTTATTCTTTCTGAGAGATGATTATTTTTGTCTTCAAATATTGATGGTCATGACAGATATGCTACATATCAAACTTAAAACAAGTATTGATATTTTTCTTTAATTCCACTTAAGCTTTATAAAGCATTTCAGTTTCTGAGTCTGTTCATTTAATGTTTGTAGGACATAATTTAGCATTTAAAAATATTGCACTTACCCTATTCCTCAAATAAAGTGTGATAGTATAGTGACATGTGTCAATTAGATGATTGCTTGCTGCATCATTAGTTGACAATGATTCAATGGAGCTTTCCATCAAAGTGAATCTTGAAAACATTTGCCATTCTTTTATTGTTAAGTGTTTTTTATATTCCTGTCATTAGACTTCTTTGTACAGAGATTAAAGTTGAGCTATTTTCTATTAAATTGCTCAAATAACCATCAATGGTTCTGAATTCCCAGAGCCTTTTTTTAGACTACACATGCACATGTGTATGTCCCTTTATTGGCTTTTATTTTATTTTATAAGTATGCTTTTATTGATTTTAGAGAGGAAAGGAAAGGGAGAGATAGAAACATGAGAATCATTGATTGGCTGCCTCTTGCACGCCCCCTACTGGAGATCAAGCCCACAACCTGGGCATGTGCCCTGACTGGGAACTGAACCGGAGACCCTTCAGTCCACAGGCCGATACTCTATCCACTGAGCAAAACCAGCTAGGGCTATTGGTTTTTATTTTAAAATTCTGAGATGGGTCCTAGGTATTTATATGCAACATTCACTCAAATAATTCTGATTCTCCCTCACACTTATGAACCAGGGTTGACTTCCATGACATCAGGCACTAGTGTCATAGCAGATGTACATTTCCATTTTTGTTTCCAACTTAACAATATATAGTATATTAATAGTATATGGCTACGCCCCTATGATGTGAAACAAAGACTATATTAATTTTCTGATCCTTTAGGAACAAACCTTTATAGTAAAGCAATATATAACCCTCACTGGTTTGGTTCAGTGGATAGAGCGTTGGCCTGCAGACTGAAGGGTCCTGGGTTCGATTCAGGTCAAGGGCAATGCTCAGGTTGCAAGCTCGATCCCCAATAGGGAGCATGCAGGAGGCAGCAGATGATTCCTCTTGAAATAATTTTTAAATGGTTCAAAATATATAAACATGCTGCTGATGATAAAATTATTGAAACTTAAAGAGGGAATAAGCCCGTTCCTGTAACATGAAGAATTTTATAAAGGAATCATATGATTGTTCGGATAATGCTAGCTTGAGACAATAGAAACTGGAAACGCTGTGACAGAGTCTCATTCCTTCTGTATTAATAACAGTCTTCTGAACACACATATTCACTTTCAGATTTTTAAGCAATTAGTTTGCAGATGTCACTAAATAAATGGCATTCATTCCTTAAGCAGGAACCATACCTGTTAACCATCTCAGCCTATTCTAGCTTTAAAGCTGGACTTGATGTGCACAGCATGCTCAAAAACTGTACTCACAGTTCAAATGAGCTGGATTACAGACCATGACCACTGAGACCCTCACATGACAAAGCCTTTGTGTAATTAATATGCAGGGTAAAATGCTCCCTGGACTGCTGCTAAAGCGATTTAAATCATGCACATAAAAAATGTAATCACAAATTTAGCATGGTGGACAGAGTAGTCACACTGGGCTTGATTGCATAGAAGGTTCCAAGTGTGTTTTAAATGTCCTTTAAGATTGAGATTATGACTTGTACTTACAAGATGCATATTAATCTAAAACTCAACATTTTTCAGTGTGGGATCACAGTAGGAGAACATTATGGGCAATAGAGGTTCATTCTAATCCCAGTAGGTAATTACACTTTGAAATAATATTCTTTAATTAAATCTTGTTTGCAGTTGATTGATTTAAACACTAAATCTAAAAACCTAAATTTGAGTTTTTATCAATTTTTGATGCTTATTGCACACAACTTGGGCTTTAATTGATGCTTCTGAAGTTTTAAAGCCCTTGTCCACCGTATCCTGGTTGAATTTAGTGTCATAATCAACATCATTTCTTAATACTCTTGATGACTTTCTCTGGAAGCTCAATAAGTTGGAGCACTTTTACAATTTTAAAGTACACCTGAAAGGTATTTAATATGTCACAGTGCCAATATTTACATAGGAGATTCTTCTCTCACACCTTAGTACACACATAGTCGAATGCCTTCCCTGAAATACTGAGAGGTATTCTCCAAAAAAAAAATATTTACTATGTGCAATATTACAGCATAAGAACTGGGTCTTAGCTCTAATAATTAGCAAGGTACAAAGAAAAAAAGATTAAATATGAGAGCTATTTGCATCTTTTACATTTGAAATAATATGGCATTTAACAACAGCAACAAAAATACTCCTTCTATGTATCCACTAAGGCAGCTGTGGGCAAACTACGGCCCGCGGGCCGGATCCGGCCCCTTCGGCTGTTCTATCTGGCCCACGGAGTCTAAAGAGCGGAGGGTTCTCTTTCTCTCCCCTCCGCTCCTTTACTTTGAATTTATATTAGTTCACACAAACACTCCATCCATGCTTTTGTTCCGGCCTTCCGGTCCAGTTTAAGAACCCATTGTGGCCCTCGAGTCAAAAAGTTTGCCCACCCCTGCACTAAGGGAAGCTAACACTATACACATTACCTTTTAAGTTTATAACTTCTTTATCATCATTTGGCAAAGCTCTCCAAAACACGACTAAAAGACTCATCATGGACATTTTATGATATATTCCTCTTATATTCAATAGTCCATATGCCACCAAATCTGTGTGACAAATGCTGAAAGCAGTATGTTTTACAATACTATTTTGAAGGAAGACCATTCTGACTAGAAACATTAATATTTCATTGAATTTTAGTCTTGCTGATTTTGGAACTCTTACAATATCTCACTCTTCTGATATAAGTGACTTCTCTGAGAGAAAGTTGTGAAAAAAGTCATGGCTTATAACCCACAGAAAGGAACTTTGAAATATGTCCTAATTTGGCACATGATATTATCTGTCAGGGATGATCAAGGATCTTCATAATTTGTTGCAAATTTCAATGAGACCATTTTATTAGGCATCCATATAACCATCTCGTTGTATAGTTTACTGATTTATTTGCGGAAACACAAAATTAGGTCTGGTGGCCTAAGCATTGTGTTTTAAAGGTGCTGTTCAGCAATGTTTATATTTAAATTCATACAAACAAGGATTGGCTTGGTCTCAGCTTCAACAGTACCACATAGCAGCATCTTGTAGAGGTGGCCCAGCAAATTACATTCATGATGCCATATTTAATAACTGAAAATTCACATTTTACAACAATTGCATTTGTCACTGCTGAAAAACAAACTAGTATGTGGAATGTTTTATTACAATGACTACATTCTTGTGAGAAATGATTAAGTCACTACAAGAGAAAAGTAAGGCCAAAAGACCTCATTCACCACAACGCAAATATTAATCACACATAAATAATACAGGTGTCTTGCAGTAAGCCACATTCCCCTAAAATATAGATTACACATCCTAGGGGCAAATAGTAGCACAACAGACTTGAAATAAATCCCTCAAGCCATGGTGGCCAAAAGGAAATCATTTATGTTTTGACAGTTTAATATACTTTTTGGTTATGCATAACAGATGAAAATATTTATACCAATATAAGAGAGTGAAAGAAAAATTAAATCTGACTAATCGACCTGCTCAAAGTATGATTTTTAATTTCAAGGAATTATTTTATAACGACTCCAAATAATAAATATGCTTCCTACAATTCAACCGTATCCATTCATTTTTAATTATTTCATGGCAACTAAAAAACAAACCAGTCTTCCAACTCAAAGAGAACTTTCCTTAGTATGCAGACATACCCCATCTGCAATAAAAGAGGGCTCATTGACTACCCAGAACACAGCTGAGCAAGATGAAGGTCACTGGGAAGGATGCACAGGAAGTGGAACTGGGAGTGCCTCTGGGGAGAGGGTGAATCAGGGCTAAAGGATACCGGGCAGAAAGACCTATTTAACATGAATTTCACTTTTGTACTGATTGAATTTTTTTTAACATAGGTATTTTACTTCTTCCAAAAAAATCTTTAAAAAGTGTGTCACCATATAGGAATAGGTTGCCTTAGAAAGATGTCTATTCCTACTTTTGAGCAAGCATTTGTTAGACTCACAATACTCTAAACAGTAGGTAAGGCACTGAAAAGGGAGTGGGAAATTATCAATCAGCCAGCTCCTTGATCATAGTGTTTAAAATTCACTGAGAAATTAATCCGATAAATCAAGTATCAGGACGGACATTCTTATCTAATTTAAACTGTATACAATCAAACATGACATTATATTGTTTATACTAAAGCATTTAAGGAAAAAAAAAACAACAACACACAGACTGCTCAAGAAGACAGGGACACTGGGAGGAGGTGGGTAGGAATAGATAGCCTTTGATAGGAACACAGACTCTCCAATAATGAGTCCCCAAGTTGAATGATAGAATTCTGAGATTGACAATTGCATCTGTAAGATGTATTTAGAGAAATCATTTGTGACAGCTATTTTAAGAAATTAAAAAAATCTATGTTAAGATTCCAATGGTTTTAAATAAAATGCCTTTACATGTGACATTTGTACATTAAACAAAGCTGATTTACCCATAATCAATAAATAAAATCCGTGAATAATTACCACTATTCAAATGAATGGAATCTTTGGAAATTTACATACTAAGAGATTTCAAACTTCCTTGTAAGAGATGCTTTATTAAAAAAAAAAAAAAAAAAAAAGCAGGCTCTAGTCTTTCCTACTTGATTTGCTTTTAAGTCCTTGTTTCTGTGGTTCTCTGTCAACTGGTTAAAAATTCTCTTCTTTAAATAATGTCATTTTATTTTGCCCAAATATGTATCACAAGGAGTCATTTTTAGCTCCACCACCAAATCAACCAACCAGTCAACATGATAGGCTCCACCGTCCCACCTACTACCTGGCAATGCCAACCCCTCCACTTATGCCCTGGATCCTTTCTTCTTCCCACCAATTACTTTGCTCCTTAATTTTCTCCTGAAGCTCTTATGTTATCAATATCTACCTCCCTACTATATCATTTCTATCAGCATAAAAAGATGACCTAAAATATCCTATTAAAGAGAGAGAGAGAGAGAGAGAGAGAGAGAGAGAGAGAGAGAGAGAAAGAAGAAGAAGAAGAAGAAGGAGGAGGAGGAGGAGGAGGAGGAGGAGGAGGAGGAGGAGGAGGAAGAGGAGGAGGAGGAGGAGGAGGAGGAGGGAGGGAAAGATAGAGGAAGACAATTCTCCCTCTAGCCCACTTCCCTTTAAACTTTCTCCTTCACACCAACATTTCTTGAATTGAAGGTGTATATTGACATCCTCTGATATCATTCTAACCTCAGCCTAATGCAATCACACTACCATTCTCATAGCGTCACTAAGACTGCTCTTAAGATCACCACATTTTCAATACAATGATTCAGTCTCTATTCTTATCTAATTTAAACCCTCACCATTTTTTGACACAACTAGCCACTCCATCTTTCCAAAAGTTTTTTGTTTTTTTTTTCTTGGTCTCAATACTTTCACATTGTTTTGTCTGTTTGTTTTGTTTTTCTGCTCCACTGATGGCCATTTCATGTTACAGAAGTCCCCTGTTTATCTCTGGGGGATACATTCCTAGACCTCCAGTGAATACCTGAAACCATAAATAGTAGTAATTTATCTATGTATTATTTTTATACATTCATACCTATGATAAAATTTAACTTATAAATTAGGCACAGTAGGAGATTAACAACAACAATAATAAAATAGAACAATTATAACAACATTACAGTAATAAAAGTTATATGAATGTGGTCTCTCTCCAGTGAAAATCATGTTTTTTCAGTCCAAACCTGTTCCTGAATCTGTGTAACTATCCCTTACTTGCAGTAAATGGCTTGGTGTTGCTCTTTTTAGCAAATCTCTTGCTGAAGTCTTCACATAGGCTCAGTGTTTGCTGGCACAACATATTGCCTTTAATAGGAACAACTGTTCGTGTCTTCCACCCTCAAATGTAATGCCTTTTCCATTTTAACTAAGCACTTATCATGCACTGTGGCCATAACTTCTGAAGTTTAAGGTGCGATGGCAAAACTGCTAAAATTATTTTTTCCTTCTTCACAGTTTCACAGACAGAAGATTTGTTCTTAACATAGTTCTTAGCAACCTCAGCATATGATTTCTTTTTCTTTATTAAGCTGAAAAATTTTACCTTTTTACTTAAAAGAATTGATTTATAGCTTCTCTCTGGTATATCCAAATTATCAGCATCACTATACTTGTGTGTTAGGGTTATTATTAAGTAAAATAAGGGCTACTTATCACAAGCATCTCGATACCCGACAGTAAATCTTATTCCCAAGCAGACCACTAAGTGACTAACCAGTGAGGAGTATATACAGCTTGGGTATGTGAAACAAAGGGATGATTCACATTCGGGGTGGGACAGAGAAAGAATGTGTAAGACTTCATCATGCTACTTAAAATGGCATGCGATTTAAAACTTATGAATTGTTTATTTCCCACTTAGTATTTTCAGACAGTGCTTGACTGTGGGTAACTGAAACTGCAGCAAGTGAGAGCACAGATAAGGGAGACTGCTCTGCCATTTTCTAGATTTCCCTACTCAGCTCAACCTCTACATTTTGAAGACCTGCAGAACTCTTTCTTAGGGATTCTTCTATTCTTCTCTTTCTTACCTACACCTCTCCCCTAGGTGACCTCATCCAGTCCCCCAACTCTAAATTCTAATTTTAAGGCTCAATCTTTATCTTTCTGAAAGTCAAAACTCACACTCAACTGCTTAATTCACTCTGCTCCTTAAACAGTGGAACAAAATTAACAGTAAAACACATTTTTTTTAATTTTTCTTGTGAAAATTGCTTCTTTAATTCACTCAATCATGAAGATGACCATCCACACAGCTTGTCAAGCCAAAAATGGAGGGTCATGTCCTTCTCTTGTTCAAATGCCTCCAATAAATTCTCATCATGATAAAAATGAAAATCATGCTTCTTACCTGTATTTGTTTCTAATTTTCACATAATCTGACCCTCTTCCCTGTTCCCATCCTCCTCCAGCCACATTGGCCATTGTCAATTTTTTAACATTATATCTTATATCTGATGTTGGATTAACCAACTTAATGTAGCCATGATGTTCTCTATCTCATCATCCTTTTTTTTTAATTCCTGCACTAAAATTATTACCATCTGAAATTTATCTTGTTGGCTTGTTTTCTATCTCACTAGAATGTTAACTCTCAGAGAGTAGAAACCTCACTTACCTGTTTGCTATTGCATTTCTATAGTCTAGAACAGATTGATATGTTAGAGATATTCCAACAACTTTCATACAATTGTGGTGAAAAGTCAACAATAACATGTTTGAATAATGTGTGACCCAATGTATGTTAACTTTTGTTATTTTAAATTATTTTTTTCACTGATATCATTATTTGTATTAATCTATATATATAAAAGCCTAAGTGACTGAATGACCGGTCAACTGGTTGCTATGATGCGCACTGAACACCAGGGGGCAGATGCTCAATGGAGGATCTTCCCCCTGGTGGTTAGTGCGCTCCCTCAGCCAACCTCCCGTGGCCAGCCAACCTTCTGCAGTCCCTTCCCCTGGCCAGCCAGTCTCAGTCAGCCCCAATCGGGACTGGGCGAGATCCCTGATCGGCACCAATTGCTGGCCAGGCCAAGGGACCCCACCCATGTACAACTTTGTGCACCAGGCCTCTAATAGTGTTATAAGTAGCTATACATAAAAATAGTATATGCCAAGTGTATATCTGTTAGGAAGCCATAGCTCCCTACCCTACTAAAGTGTTGACATAACAGGGGCATTTGTTTAGCCTTATACCTCATGTGTGATGCTAGCCTTCATTAACTGCCAGGAAAGACTTGAATGTAGAAGAGTATTCATTTACTTCACTCAGCAATGAGCAAAGTAGGATTGTGTAATAGCCACCTAGGACTGGTCCTAAATGACCTAGAGGCCAGCCATGTAAAGCGGAGCTCTCATCTAGTATATTTTCAGACCTGCACTGCAATCAAATGTCCCTCTCTACTCCTGTGCCTCCATCAGGTAGGCTTGCCTGATGCCTTTAACTCCAGGCATTTCCTCAACTTTTCCCTAAGAAATGTCTTTAACAGTCCCCATGAGGACCTTTACCACTACTGATGAAAAGACATTAGGAAATAAGAGCAGTTCCTCCCCACAAAACACAAAAGGATTCTTGAAGAAAGAGGATAACTACCATTACATAATTTTCAACTGCCAAAGAAAATATGTTGCCTTGTTCCAGATACACAAATTAAAATTAAATCTTAGGTAAAATTAAAAAGTTTTTTTTCCGGCATTATACCGCCAGGTTTTTAAATATTATTTCTTTAAAAAAAAATTTATATTTTTCAGTTTACTTGGATTCAATGACTTTTGTAGTCCTTAGGCACATTTTTATGACCTGAAAACTTATTGTTTTTTATTCATATTTTTATTGGCTAAGTATGGTAGGCCAGGCTGCTGTGCCTACTGAGCCTAATGAACAGGTCGGCCTTGCTCAGATAAAGGCAAATAAATATTTTGAACAAAACTCAAGGCCTATCATGTGCCCTAGTTATTAGAGGAGTTACAATATGTTTCTCTAACCAAATGAAAGCAAAATTTTTAAATAATAAAAAATATTTCTATTTAATATCCCTGAATATATGGATTCAAAAGAACACACTCTCATTTTTTTTTGGTGGGGGAGGGGGGTAACATCTTTAAAAATTAGAAAGATCTACACCAGAAAAAAAAAAGTTGTATTTCAGTCCATTAAAAAACTTAAATATGGAATTGGTAAACCAAAAATTTTATTATAACGACTCATTGTTCTTCCTATTTCCCTTCTCTTTCGGAAAATATTCAGATAAGTTTTTATTTACTACTAGTATATCCTACCTCCTTTCTCCATCTTTACTCTAAGTAGGATGACTATAATTTCAACATGCTTGAGAGATTGCATGTTTTTGCCTTTGGCCCCCAAACCCCTCTTTTACTCTTACAAGTGATCTGGCTGGACAATAAATTATAGCCATTTTATCTATAGTGACTCTAGAGTTTATTGTTCATTTAATTCTGTCATATTCTTGTTCATAATTTAAACTATTTAAAAACATATAAAGATAAGGAAGACATTTCTACCATTAACTATCTTCCAGCATAGGTCTATGAATTTCAAGTGTAAAAATTGTCATTAACATCCTATTGCCTATATAATAAGGTTCAATATAAGACACTCCAGAAATTTATCTCAACCCATGGATACTATATGGTTTTTCTATGTCATCTATTCACATTTCCTCACTTGGCTTTTCCTCATACTCTTTTTCTCCTTATTCCTAGCTGCTTTGGATAAAATATTTTGCAAGCTCACCTCTGAGAGGCAAGTCTTAAGAGCTGGCCCATCATCCCAGCATCCCAAGTATGTCTTTCTCTCCTTTCTTCTCTTCCTATAAGATGGCATAGTAGCTAGTGATGTCATACGGCTTCACTTTTTTTCCCTCAACAACAGTAACTTGCTTTTTAAGTAGACAACATAGATGCCCATGTATATAGCTATTTCAGGAATTTACCTGTGTCCAAAATATGTCTCCTTTTACTCCTCAGGGATTGCTGAGCTTCATCAAAGATCTTGCTTAAATGTACATTCAAATGCCCCAGGGAATGGCAATTTTTAAACTATTGCCAATAACTTATACTCTAGTGTAAGTCAAAACTTTCAACACAGACTTTAAATGGGGAGAATAGTTGTCCTGGGGTAAAGGCAGGGCAAAATGATGCTTTGCCAAGAAAAATCCTAATTCCATGGCATCTTTTCCTGCTAGCAAACAATGAAACAATTAAAGATAGGGTACAGGCACTTCAGACAGAGGCTCAAACAACTTACCTGCCAACCCTTTCTCAGAAAGCTATTAGAAGTTTACTCCTTCAAACTAAGGAAGTTAATTCAAGCAAGAGGGAAAAGAGAATTGCAGAAGACAAGGAAGATGAAATTTCGATTAGCAAGTCTAGCTTGAAAACAATTGAGCCAGAATTGAGACAAGGATGGAGCCTTCTGAGAGGGAGGACACCAGGAAATAAAACTGACAGATTCAAAATCTAAATGCATAGAACATTGAACTAAGAATTTAGTGGTTATGGGGAGAGTGAGTGAGGTACAAATTAAGCAAATCAAACACAATAATTTATTATCCCAAGAAAACCATAAAAAATATGCACACAAAAAACAAAACAAAAAAACACACCGACCTCAGCTATGTGGGTCTGCCTCCACCACATCTTGGAAGTGGTGCTCTTACCGCTCTGAGTTGGAAGATAATGAAGACTGTGGCTCCCTGCCCAGCAGGAAGTTCTAAACACAGGTCAGCCCTCTTGCAGCTGAGACATTTTCTGTTCACCAGGCCTTCTCCAGCCTTTGACTTCTGAGTATGAGTAGGGGACTGCTTGAGAACACATATCAATCTAATAAATCCACTCAGGTCTTTGTTTTCAACTGACAGGTTATCCCCTCACTGACATGCTGCTCCTTCTTTATTATAGCTGATTAAATTTGGTTGACTGTATGTCTTTTAGTAATGGGAGAGCAAGTCCTTTTTTTTCTTTTTTTAGTGTTTTCATTTAGCCCTATTTATTTTCCAATACATGTTCAAAGAGTTAAAAATCTGTGAGCAGTTGGATCATTAACCTTAGAATAAACAAGGCTTCAAGAATGGATGTCTGGGTAGTGAGAGCTGGAGAAGTGGAGTTCACTTCCAGGTTGTTGTTCTTTATTTTATTTAATATGTCCTTCCTTTATTTTATGTTTGGTGCCATGGAAAAAATGTCAGATAGTAAAGTACTGATTTCCTCTAATGTTAAGCCATCAAGTGAAAACAGTGGGGAATGAATAGCCCAGTATTTCTAGTTTCAACTAGGATAAAATGAGAGGCAGAGATGTACAATGTGAAGGAAATGATGGAAAACTGAGAGCCTTATTCTTTACTTCTAGCAACCTAAGGGTGAATGAAACCCATAAGAATTCACAGCCATTGTTGTAGACAATGGAACATACACTGAGTGGCCAGATTATTATGACCTCTGAATGCATTATAATCTGGCCACTCAGTGTATATCCTATATAATAAAAGACTAATATGCAAATTGTCCCCTCGACCAGGAGTTCAACCAGCAGGCAGACTGGCCAACCGCCCATGTCCCCTCCCGCTGGCCTGGCTGGCTGTACCCCACCCATGCACGAATTCATGCACTGGGCCTTTAATATATATATATATATATATATATATGTATATATATATATATATATATATATATATGTATACTGAGTGGCCAGATTATTATGCATTCAGAGATCATAATAATCTGGCCACTCAGTGTATATCGAGTCCTATATCTAAGAGGATATCTTGTGATGGATTGCCCTGATGTTATAATGAGCTGGACAAATGAGTCCTGCTCCTTTTCATTTTGCTAGGCTCCTCCTTTGCCTTTACCATTGAGACCTCCTCACTCACTGAACTCTTCTCCATCTTAGTTAACTTGCCATTGCCTTGAGAACTAGTGTTCAGCTTAGTGAACTGATTAAATTTCATGGACTGTCTCCTTGGAAGTATTTGGAAAGATATTATGATAGACTGCGCTAGATCTTCCAGTCACAAGTCTGTGGTGAATAGAAAGGAATTCATTGAAGTGCACAAAGACTCCCAGCATCCCACTCAGAAGGCTATGCTATAGGTGAATGTGCCATATGAATCCACGGGTGCCCCTATAGTGGGTGACTTGCCCAGTGGGCACTGTCATCTGCATCATCCAGGTAGATACTTGACACATATTGCCCACAAATTCTTGTGAAGCTGACAGCAGCCCAGCAGGTGGCATAGAGTAGCTTGTGCTCCTTAAATTCATAGTGTGTTCGATATCCAAGGAGTTAATTAAAAAATACTCTCCAGATTTACACATTTTTTTCTGAGTAGATCAAAAGAGGGTTTGGAAATACAAGCCTAAAGTAAATAAGACCAACTGCTGATTTTTCAATTAGGTTATGTTTCAGGGATACAAAATTGCATATTCCTTTCCCATGCAAGTCCCCTGCATTTCTTAAACACAGAGGAACCCATTATTAAGCTATTAATCACCTCTTCCAATTAATTGCTAGAAAATGACCCAGGTTTTAGTAGTAGAGTTGCAATTGAAAAGCTCTTTGATATTTGGCAAGGTAAAGTTACAGGCAGTCATAATTTGAGACAGTGAGGCTATTAGCTGCTGTTTAGAATCTCAATTACTCTACAGATAGATAATTACAAATAAAACAAACTTGTTCTCCTACATTAGTAAGTGCTTCTTTTTGGCTTTACAAAATTTATGAGTGGTTTTTTTCAGCCACTAAATATAATTTCTACATGAAAAATTTACCCTAACAGTATGAAATATAGTTACAAGTAAAAGCTGTGTTTTCATCGAAGAAAATAAATGCATTTCCTGAACTCTGGCTGTTAAAGCTAATTGATTTATTGGCTCTTTATATAGTGTACTATTGTCTTTATGCTCGTGGGACATGGACGTTCTTCAGAAAGAAGCTAAATTCTGCCACATCAATATAATAGTTGAAGCACGTCTTCTCTTTCTTTAAGTGTAGGGTTTCTCAGAGCTTAAAAATAAGAGAAAAAAAATCTCTTTCCAGGATTGGTTGGCGTTAACTGAATGCTGCTGCATCTCTTGGTTTATGGAATGTGTACTTTTACTGTTTTTATGTTCCTGAGAAGTTAATAGTTCTTTTCTTTTTAATCATATTCCTTTCATAGTAAAATATTTATTCAAGCAAATGTAAAGTACTTGTCAAAATATGAGAATATGAAATTCCCATTTTTAGGTTTCTTAAACACAGCAGTGATACAAAATAAAAAGTGATGCATTTTCCCCCAGGGCTAGTTTTTAAATTCATGAAATTACCAAATATGTTTTTGTTTTATTTCCTCTTTACCTTTTGGTTGCTATATAAATTAGTAAATATAATGAGAGAAGTTTCTCGGCTGCAGTTGATCTCAACATTGCACAATCAATTCCATAAAAAGCTATAAAGAAAAACAAAATGGAAAACCTACATACTGAAATGGGTCTATCTACATTTTTCCGTTAACATGAGGTGTAGTAAGCAGACTTGATGATTCTTTCTAGGAGAATTTCAGTTCAGAAAGCAAAACAAGGATTTAGATCAGCAATAGATAGTGTGAGTGTACATATCACACCAGAGAATACAGAGGAAGTCATTCCAGTTTTGAGGTATCTTATGCAAACTTCAGACCTTTGGGCCTTCGACAAGAAATTCTAATCTTTCCTTGCTGCATCCCACCCTACATATAGCTGTTGATTTGGGTGGGTTGGAAAGACATTATGGTAGATTTTAATTTTTCTTTTCTCAATAGTTTTTGTGTTTTTTTTACCTTCAAGATATGCAATATGCACATAGTATTCTGCATAAACATGTAATGTATAAAAACAATATTTTTTCCTCAGGTAAGAGCATCTATAATATATATAAAAGCGACTGTCCTACCATCTGACTGGTAGCTATGATGCACACTGACCACCAGAGGACAGGTGCTCAACGCAGGAGCTGCTGGTGACTTGGCAGATGCAGTTCTTGGGTAACACAACTGGAACCAGAGAGGAGGGAGCCCGATTCCAGGGTACATCACCCGAGAACCACCCTCTCGCAATCCAGGACCCCTCGGGGGGTGTTTAGGAGCCAGATTCGACCTGATCCCCACAGGCCAGGCCAAGGGACCCCACCCGTGCATGAATCCATGCACCAGGCCTCTAATTAGTACATAATTTGCCAATGTCACCTTCATTTGGTCCAAGCATATATTAACTTTATGGGCTGAGTCCAGTCAAAACAAAAATAGAAAGAGAAGCTTAAGATCAGAAAGAATACATGCATTCCTTTGTTCATAACAGCTTTATTTACAACTAGAGGCCTGATGCACGAAGATTTGTGCAAGAACAGGCCTTCCTTCCCCTGGCCGCCGGCACTGCCTTCGCTCCAGCCAGAGCCACCTTTTCGCTCCAGTCCAGAGCCACCTTTCGGCCTTCCCATGCTGCCCAGAGGCCACTCAGCGCCTGCATATGCAAATTAACCTCCCATCTTTGTTTGGGTTAATTTGCATACTCACTCCTGATTGGCTGGTGGGCGTCACAAAGGTATGGTCAATTTGCATGTTTCTCTTTTATTAGTGTAGATTGCCAAGATCTGGAAACCTCCCAAGTGCCCATCAACAGATGAATGGATAAAAAAGCAGTGGTACATTTACACAATGGAGTTCTATGTGGCTGTAATAAAAGAAGGAACTCTTAACCTTTGCAACAACATGGATGGGTCTGGAAAGTGTTATACTAAGAGAAATAAGCCAGTCAGAGAAAGACAAATACTGTATGATATTACTAATGTGTGGAATCTAATGAACAAAAGAAACTGATGAACAAAATGGAACTGGAAGTATTGGATACATGGAACAGACTGGCAGGTGCCTGAGGGGGTGGGAGTGGGGGTGACTGGATAAAGAAAGTAAAGGGATTAGCTGAAGAGCATATATGCCTATCTCATGGACACAGACAATAGCTTGGTGAAGGCCAAGGGAACGAGAGGCAGAGGTAGGTGGAGGTGGGCAAAGGTGGAAGGGGAGAAGGCGACACCTAAAATAATGTCAACATTAAACATTTTTAATCAAAATACATTTGAAAAGAAAGTGAAGCTTAGATGTTTTAAAAGGAAATTAATAAAACAAATTTATCTTGCATGTCAAAAAGGTCTGAATATATCTGGAAAAAAAAATGTTAAACTGGTATAAGAGAACAGGATATCTCCTTTCTCAGACGCTCCTATCTTTCAAGTTATTTCCCTATTCTCTCTCATCAGCATGTATTACACCACCAATTTTCCCAGATAAACTCTTCCACATGTGTATTGTTGCTCTTTTATAGCAGCAAACCTCTAAAGCAAACCAGTGGAGTACTGCTTCCAAGTTTAAAAAGAGAACTATTGAGGAGATAGAAAAAGAGGACTAGGTAGGCCATCAGGGACAGGAACTATGTGGAGGTAAGGGGAAGGGAAGTCAGACATGGAGGCAAACAAAGGACCTAGAACTAGCTAGGCAGGAACCCGGCTGGGTGGGGGAAACTAGACCCTTGACCTGGCTGGGCAGGAACAGTGATGTCGCCTGGACCTGAAGTGGCAGTTCTCAATCAGGTTCTCCCACAGGTGGGAACTTGAACTTTGATATAATTGGATATTGCCAGAATTCCTTGAAGGGACCAATCAGAAGCTAGCAGAGTGTATGAATATCCCCTAGACAAAGAGCTTAAGTGGGTAACCCATTTTGGGAGAGCTTACAGTCAGATATTCTATATTCACATATATTCTGTATTCTGTGTATGCTGGATCACATTAACAGGTAATCTCCTTTCCTAATAGCCATCACAATCCTGGCTCAAAAAGTCAGATATTGAGTGAGAAATCTGCCAGAAATGAGCAATATTCAAATTTGCTTTTTTCCAGTAATTTCAAATTCATTGACCTTACTATTTTATTGTATCCTACATATTTTGAATCTGTAGTAACGTCCAGTGTCAAGCATATTGCAGTAGCTAAATAAACAGTCAGTGGCTGAATGAATAAGTAAAATCGCATTTCTTGTAATGAGATGAAGCACTGATCACAAACTGGGATAGATATAGACATTTCTGAGACTATGCCTATTACTTGTAAGGAATGTTTATGCTCCAGCCACCTTCAGAGAAAAGACAACTACAGAGACTGAAGATTCTCTGACTCTATGTGTATGTGTGAATACACTACAAAAAGCATCAAACTTTGTAGAGAAAAGGCAGCCTTTATTTTGGGATCAGAATTCTCCTCTGGATTGTCCTGGGCCTATAAAGTTTATCATAATTTCTGGCATTAGCTATCTATGTACCTTGTACCTGCCATGTCCTGCCGGCTTAATGCTGGACTCCAGCTCTGGAATAAAACTTTGTATTTCAGTGTCTGTCAGATCATGCTTGCCTGCTTGGACCTCTATTTCTGATCTCTCCTAGTCAGCGATACACTGTCCCTGCATCCCTTGCAGGCTAATATTCATTTTGTCAATGGAACAAGGGGAGTTGATCATAATTCATTACTACTTTGAGGTCTGTATCAATTAGACCGTTCAACACACAAAAATATACTATTCACTATCTAAATAAGCATTAAACTAAACTTGCTTCAAGGTTGGCTGCCTTCATACCTCCACAGTAATAAGAGAAATAAGCAACATTTTTACTTATGAAACAGTCAAGTATCTAAACCTTCACCCTCCACTGACAAATAAAGTGAGAAGGCATAGTAGAAGGGTTTCACAGTATATCTATGGCCACCCAAACTAAAATGATTCCACTTCCAATGTTACTTTCATTTTTTAGTAACTGTCCATTGTTGATAAGACAAACACTTCAGGGAAAATGCAAGTTCAAAGTGGTAACAGGTATTAAGTCGCATACAGAAGCCTGAATATTAATATATATATATATATATATATATATATATATATATATATATATATATATATATATGGTATGGCCAAACAGAACACTTTCAATCTCTCAAAACAGTATTAAAGTTCTTACCTGATCATACACAGCCAAGAATTGTATTAGCCTAGTAACATATAATAATATGCAAGTTCTTACTTAAACATTGGTACATAGAGAATTAACTACTCTGTGAAGTGAACTTGAGTAAGATGTTCCATGAGTCTGAGAGCTTTAGAACACGGGCTCAAAGAAATGGTTATTTCTAGTTATTTAACTGAATTTCATCTTTTTGTTTTGTTAGGGACACTGGAACTGTTGTTAGTATCCACATCTTGTAGAAGAGGCAGAGGCAGACTAAGATGCAAAGTATTAGGATCTTTCATAGTGAAGGACCACAGACTCACCCTTACTGTTCACCCTGCCTGAACAGTAAGTCTGTACCCACAGTCCATTGTGCTCAGGCCACATGGTTTAAAAACCAGCCCTGTTAAAACAGGTTAAAAAATGCAAAATTAGAAAATATAGAAATGTCAGAAAAAATGATGTTTTTTATTTCACCAAATTTTTACTTATTTTCTTAGAATGTTAAGGGTGGTAAAAGGGGTTTTGAAAATTCTACTTCATTTACCTGTTCCTTCAGTGCAAAGGGAAATAGCAATCTTGTGCTTAAATAGCTGCTCCTGCCTTCCTAGCATTCTTATGTGTTTTAAAGCCTTTTATAATATCTGATACCCAACTGAGTACTTCCTTTTACCATTAACTCCTTAAACCATGAATATTTAACCCAAACAAAGTTTAAACCCCTGATTCTTTCACAGTTAGTATCTATAATCCCTTTTTCCAGACTAGGTATTTCTAAATCGTGTTAAATCTTTCATCTTCCTTCTGGTCAATTTCAAGGTTTTTATTGAATCAAATACATTTTTTATACCAGCTTTCTCCCTTTTCCTTTTAGACACTTCCACTGGCTTAACAAGAGCTGTTCAAATGAGGTGATTATGCTATATGCAGTACATTGATTTAAGCATTTCTTATTTCTAGTCCTCTACCTCTAAGTGAATCATTTATTTACTTACTTATTTATTTTCAATGCTTGGGATATTTAAAATTGTTCCTGAAAAATTGAGGTCATTTTTCTTTTTTGTGGACTTTGAAAATAGTTTGATTTTTTTCCCATTTTAACAAATAACCCAAACTCTACTTTTAATAATCCTAAAACATAATGTCAATAAACAAATCTGAAATTAGATATTAATTTTTTTCTGATAAATTGTTAGGGTAATACACTAAAAGCAATGTAATTGAGCTAGAAATGCAATGATTTTGTAATGGGATATTTTCCAACTTAAATGACTTCATTTTATATAAAGTTATGAAAGCTGGTGTAGCTGATTCTGTTATTTATTTCCCTTAAATTGTAACACCAAAGAACAGGTAAAGAGGAAGAACAGTTAACCTCTGGTGACCAAAGGTGCACTTGATCTGTTATTTTGTATTCTATACTCTTCAAAAGAGCAATATAAACAGAATTATTTATGCCCAGCAAAATGTTGCTTAATTACTTATGCACCACTGTTTGCTTGTATTTTAAGCTATCTCTACCACCCACAGGCAGACGTTAAACAGCTGCTAAAAGCTAGCTTTAGTCTTGCCAGTTTGAAATTAGCATACTTGAGCTTTGAAAAAACTTTGTTACCAATTTACATATGCATAGAGACTGATATTTAGACTCACCATATGATATGTCCCTCAAGAGCTTTTCTTATTGCCTCCATCCTCAGGTCTCAACCTAGAGACTGTAAATCTAGCAGGTGATTAATTCTATACCCTTGAGAAACTAGCAATTAGCACTTGCAACCAGTAAAAAATTGTCATTTCAAAACCCTGTTTACTATGCCCATGTATTTTCTATGAACTCACAGTTAACTCTAAATAGATGTGTATGGCAATAGATCTGCAGACATTTCTGTCTCTTTATGTAAAAATATAATATTGCTACCAGCTAATCAACCTATTAAATATATATAATTGGCATTCCTTTTTAAATATAAAATAGCAAGATGGGGCAAGCATGGAAACACTATACATGATGTTTTATGTTAGTAAACCTTAATCAGTTCATTTCAACATGATGACTTTGTAGGGTTTACCTGTTCTGTGTCAATTCTTATCTCTGATAGCTGAAATTACCGTACTTCCAGATGTTCTTATGCATTATTGAGGTCTTCTGCAGTAGATGCTGGAAAAGGTAAGATAAGGTTTTATTTCTTTGTAGTAGTCACAACACTGAGATCAAAGACAGTAAAGTGCAGTGCTTAGTATTGAAAACTATGATGAACCTAACATTTATTTTCAAGTCACAAACCTAACATGAAAACTGCTCATCAATCTTTAGTTAACCATTTCCTGTATAATCTGTGAGTTAAGCAAAAAAAAATGTATATATTTTGAAAGGTCTTAATATACATATTTGGCCACACAATAAACTAGTGCTAATTGTGTTTGTGCATAAAACAAGTTTTAAACTGAAAATAAATGTTGGACGCTTTATCCTGTGAGACAAGAATGAAAATAAAAAGAAAAGAAAGATATTAAAATGATGTTATACAATAACTTGCATCCAACAGTTCACTTCGGTTAGGTTTAAGAATCTGTTACAGAATAATTTACACATACACACACATACACATTTTTAAAAATGGTTTCTGATCAAATCTGCCAGTGCTCTGGAGGGTGCTAACTGAAGTGAAAACAGAGTAATTCCATTTTCTGAAATGTTTTCAGTTTAATTCAAGGGGGAAAAAAAGGTAGGTGAAAATAGCGAACATGCATGCTACCAGCAGTGTGTTAACTAACTATACACAAAACATTTCATTTTGAATTATATGTTACACATTTCTGTCACTACAAGAGTAAGAAGAAAAAATGACATGTGGACTATCTTAATTTCTAACTTCAGTTAACAGACAGCTTTCCTTTTAAAAACAGACATTAAATATCCAGAAAACACATGCAGTAGTTCCCAGCATTCGCAGCTCTCCTTTCTTCAGAAGTGCAAAGCTAGGAGCAAATGCAGAGTGATCTTGGAGAAAAGTGGGCCTTGTTCTCTCCACTTGCGCAGTCATTACATGGCCTGCTGAAATATCCTGCTAGACTTTCGACTAATTATATCACCGGACCATCACTCTGCTAAAATCAGTTGCGGGGCACTTGTACACAACTAAATCCCTG
The DNA here is from genome assembly GCF_963455305.1 of Plecotus auritus. Classification (NCBI taxonomy): domain Eukaryota; kingdom Metazoa; phylum Chordata; class Mammalia; order Chiroptera; family Vespertilionidae; genus Plecotus; species Plecotus auritus. The sequence continues at coordinate 62,288,288 of NC_137776.1, read as the reverse complement.
CTTCTAATTACTATTTTAGTCTCTTTTTCCTTGTGACATGTTGGTGATAGATCATTATTTTTTCAGCAATTTGTTCGCATTTATATGCAATATAATTGGATCTGATTAATTATTATGATTAATGACTGCAGAATTTCCTTGAGAAGCTATTAATACTGGTGGTATCAAATGAGAGACATGGACAAATTAAAGCCAATGGATTCCTGTTGCTCATACTCGCAGCGGCTGGGCTGAAGTAACCCTTTGCTGGTCCCCAGCAAACAGAAACTGCAAACACAGCTCTGGGAATGGCTAACCAGAGGCTCACAACGTATGCTGTGCTTTAGAATGCTTCCTGGCTTACTTGGATGCATTGTAAATGAGAAATCTAGCAGGTCTATGTTCCAAGAGCCCACCTAGTGTTACTGATGTAAAGTAGTAAGGAAGTGTGCAGCGTTTCAAATATGTAGAAAGCTATTAAGAAATAATTGTCTTAAAGGATATTTATAATTTCTCCATATTCCTCAACAAACATGGTATAAGGCCCTTCGTTAACGTCTATTAAATGTCAGATTATAAAATTTCTAAAGGACATACTCATGTAGAGTGTGTTTTGTGTTTTAAATTATATTCTGCCCTAGAAGGGGGATATTACATGGTAAAAAAAAGCAAACAACGACTGAGTAGCTTAGGGGATCGACTTTCCTGTTACCTCTGGGACCTGACTTTAAATCTGGCTTTGAGCAAACTAAAGAAAAATCATTTCAATCTAATGGCAGCAGCAAATAAAAAAAAATCAGATAGTTTGAGTTCCTTGAAGGTGGCAGTGAGCTTTTCGCTTTATGAAGTGTCTGGAATTCCGGGCTTTAAAGGAAAGAATTGGATTTGGGGGATGCATGCCTGATTATAAATTGTAAACTGCAAAAGATGTTGAATATAATTTGCATCTGTCATAAACAGTACCAGCCTGGCGCATAGCATGAGTCTTAACAGGGGGCATGGAGTCTTGAATCTTGCTGAGAAAATGGATTCATTCTGTCTCATCCAGTAGTGGTGCCTCCATTAACATCAAGATTCTAAAATAAAAATAGTTAAACATGGCTTTTTTGGTTAGAACTGGATGAAGGTATCTGAAAATGTTCAACATGAAAATGTGGACAATTATTTTTTTAAATAAAATGATGCTTCTTAGCCAACTCTATACACAAATAAAGAGATGCATTTGCTTTATAAGCAGCTGCAATTTTTTGATCACTCATAATAAAATAAGTTCCACAAAAGGAGAAAGAAGGTAAACTAAAGAAATAGTGTTCGGGTGAATAACAAAGCATTTAAAACACATGACTCTTAGTCCTTTTAGTTTTCACAGACAGTACATTTCTGTGAAGCTTTCATGTGATTATAGACATTGAAATGTAAAATTTTGGGTTCAACTTTATACATTTTAGAAGATATTTGGCTCTGGTCTGTATTTCTAATGGAAATGATTAAAGCAAATTCAGGAATATCATTCAACATCTTCTAGCCAGAATAAGTAATTTGGCCTATCAGAGTTCTTAGATAAGCCACCAGCACAACCCACTTCCCTGCTGAATGGCTTTGTATAAATTATTTATATAAAGATAATGCTAGGTTTTTTTTTCCTGAGAGTAGGAAAATGAGATTAATGTGAGGATCAACTCTGAAGCTGTTTTCATGGGCTTCTTGTATATATAAACTGTGATCATGGCAATTATTTTAGAAATTAGAGCTGGCCTTCACCCCAGGTAACAGAGGAAGTTGTAGTGAAAGTCAGAAATCCTGCTAAAGAATTTTATTATCTTCCTATGTGAACATTACCACCCAAGAGAGAGAGGCATTTATACACCTGATAAATAATGTTGGGTATTCACACTTGCTACCATGAGAAAGGCAATGAAACAATTAGTAACAGAGCAATTAATGACATTATTAAATACACCGTGCATGAATTGCCATTAAGAAAATTGGTTTTGAAGTACCTTGTCCTAGGAAATGCTGCATAAAGCAAAGAAAATCTCGAACCATTCAGGGCATAAATAAGAATAGCATTGGGTCCAGGTGTTTACAATTGGAATAGATGACCTATCTGTCACTGCCAGAGAATTTCCTTTCGTCCACATCTTAGCTTGATTGCAGATAAGATTTGGACTTCATGAAATATATGTTAATAATTGTATTGCCTTGTAGCATCATGCATCCAAGTGTTTTACAAAACCTCTAGAAGCTGCCCCTTGATACACGTAACTCTAAACACCCTGTCCTAATTCAGTTCTAACACCAAGAATCTACCCAAACAAGGAAAGCTCTAGGAAACCTCATTAATCCAAGACTGACCAAAGATTAAAAATGCTTCCACCCAAAATGGAATTAAACTGCTGTGTCAGAGTATTGGACATCCCTCTTAGGAATATAAAGTCTGGATGATATACTCATATCTGTAGTATAGAGTAGAGGACAAGGAATGGCTGAAATGAAAGCATGCAAAGGTGTTTTCTCAATCTATGTGCCATGACTTCCATCATCCTTGCCTACAACAGAATAAACAACCTAAAATGATGGGAGTCTACTTGCCTTTCTCTAGAATCCTCACATCATCTAGCTAGTGAAGGGTGTGTAATTTTTAACCACAGCAACATAGAAAATTCTATTTACAGTTTTTTAGACTCTTTAAAGACCATGTAGTTAACACTAACCATTTTGTAGATGGAGAAACAAGGTTTAGAGAAGTGAGATAGTTTGCCCAATGTCATAGAATTAACAAGTGACAGGGTTTGAAAGAGACCATTGTTCCCTGGCTCTAAATCTACAGACCTTTCCAATATACTACACAGTTGTTAACTGATGTAAAAAGATAACATTTCTCTCTCTTTTTTTAAAATCCTCGCTTTGGTCACTGAGAATTCCCTAGGAGATTAGCATTTTTCATCTAAATGACCAATACTCTGGCTCATACTTAAAACACATTTTTTGCAACTATTCCTTTAGAAATTGCATTAAAATTGAAACAAGCTAAACGTCTACTTCTAGGTAATTAATTCATTAAATGATGACATATTCTAACAATAAAATGCTGATAGGTCATTTGCAAAAATTAGGTAACTTTATATGCACTGTCTTGAAAAGATATGCATTATATATGGTTAAATGTTTAAAGAGAAAACAGCAGAAAAATATGTATGGAATAATTCCATTTTTAAATTCTATATTTTGTTATATAGGAAAGAATTTTTGACATGATATACACTAAATGTTTAATAGTGGGTATCTTTGGGAACAGAAATAGAGGGGTTTGAAGTGAGAATTTCACAATGTACTAAAATATTTTAGCTATCTGATTTTATTTTAACAACAAGAATATATTTGCTTTGTAGTTAAAATTAAAAAGTAAAGTAAAATAAAATCCCAAATTTATAGGTATATGTGACATTTATGAAGATCAATTCTATGAGGTTGTTTTTAAAATAATTCTTGTTACATTTCTGAGGTATGGACATTTTGAGGGAAGCAAAATGTTTAGTGATTTTTTTAAATACTTGCTATTTTTCTTCAATAAGAATAAAAGTAATAATGTGAGGTTATAGAATGTTATGAAGTATTATATTTTTATCAAATGTGAAGAAATTATTCTATTTTATTAAAATTAATACAGTCTATTTTATATAGGAAATAATAAGAACCAATTAAGATTTGTTTTTTGTTGTGGTTTTTTTGTTTTTGTTTTTTTTGCTGTGGGTTTTGTGTTCTTTTTTGCTATTCTTTAATATCATAATAATATTTCCAAAGATGTTGGGACACATTTATTGGTAGAAAATTTCAAAAGATAAAGCAATTTAGTTGTTTGGTAACTTGATGACACTGTCATGCATTTCAACATATAATTGTTCAACTCCTCAGATTTTCACCTATGCAGCATATTCTTGGGATAATAAGATGCAACCTCATCTAGATTTAGTAAAATCCTATTTGTTAGAAATTTGGAACTCTTTAAAAGAAGTCATTCTATAAATACCATATTAGAAAAGCCTCAGAATTGCCTATTTAGTGTGCACAAAAGTTTATCAGAACATCAACCTATGAACTCCATTCTCATCCAAACATCTGTTTTAGCTAAGATTTTTTGAAATTATTAATATATGTCATATTACAATCTTAAGTTTCTATTTAACAACAAAACACTATTCTTAATGATACAACTCAGAGTACACATTACACTTTAAAAATAATTTCTGAAATAAAATTTGTACCCGTAAATAAAAAGTAAAAATATAAACTACTGAGAGATGAGATGTTATTTTCTAAATGATGACTGCATCAGTACTTCTTTGATGCTGAGAAGTAAAAGAAGGTGTTTTATGCATTTATTCAAGGAAAAATGCAATAACTTTACATTTAGCAATCCCATCTTAGCAACACCTGTCTGCTTGAGTATTCAAGTCTTGTCTCATAATTATTTAATGGAAAGGACTGTTCTGTTTAATTTCTGGTGAAACAATGTACAGAGAATTTCAGTGGCTTTCCAAAGACACAAAGCAAGAAATAGAAAACTAAGTCAAGATCCAAAAAATAGCTAATGGGTTGCTATTCTCTGATATTCTTTTACTTAGATATATCATTTACATAATTTGATGTTTTAAATTTCAGCATCTTATTTAAATACCCAGCAGAAAGGGCACATTGTACTGGAGTCTACACGTCCTAAATATAGTTGTTCTTTTTAAATATTGATTATGGTACATTATAAATATATGAGTCAGATCAGCAATAATAATAACAGCCAGAAATGTGTTGCTAGATAACTCATTTTTGTCTCAATGTTTTAATCCCAGAAGTAAGCATATATAGAGTGACAAACATGCAATAGAAACTGAAGTTTGTAAATCAAATGTTTAGAATTCAAGAATCTGAGCTATAAAGGTCAAATAGCACACTTGTAAAGGAGTCCTACAACCACTACCTTGTGGGGAATCACACATTAAATATGATAAATGCAATTCACTAATGATCATCTATCTCTAGTGATATTACGGCTTGCAAGTACACTGCTTGTATTCATAGTCAGGAAAATAACAGAGGTTTGCTATTTTACTGCCAATAGTTGCCCTGGATTCCAGTTCTATTGCTGTGGAAATATATAAGCTCTTTTACAATAAGAGTAAGGCTGTTCATCTTCTTCTGTTGAGCTGAGACACTCCTGTATGTTCTGTTAGATCAAAAACAGCAGAGGTCAGCTTATTTATTACTGCCAGGAAGCATCATTGCAAAGAAATCTGAGAACAAGGAAGGAGGTTAAGTAAAGGATGTTGTAAAATGCGGTGGTTAGGGAGGTAGAGAGTAAAAAGAGCAGCTGAGTAATATCCATGTGAATAAGAAGGAAAATATTTTAATAATAAAACACCCATGAATTAGAATGTTGTGATATCACAATAAGAAACAATACAATTTTCTCCTACAACAGGCAATACTTGTCAAATGAACTCATATGGTTTGTGTTCAGGAAACACATTAACACACCTCACTTCTTTAAAATAATTTAAGATGCACATGAAATTCATATAATCCGAGGATAAGAATTTCTCAAACATACCCATGCTTTTTTGGTGAGTAATTTGTCTGTTTACTAAAGCTAGAACCTGGTCACTCTGTCTGGAATTACAGCAAATATATGTCCCCCAAATTAATGCAAGATTAGCTAGGTGCAGATAAATGCCTGCTATTTTTTAAGGAAGAATAAAAGAATTAAGAATAAAAGCTGATTTCTAGAAAGGCAGGAATTAAGATTAGCATACTCATCTGTTTGGACATGCATGTATGTAAGAAAATCAAGGTTTCTACAACTAAGAGTCATTGTGAAACAATGATCAGAAACACACTTGATAAAGCCACGCTATGAATTTCCATGATTGTTGTGCCTGTCCACTTATGTGCCAAACTGTTCTAGGCAAAGACCCTAAGCACCTGTATTCGTTTGTTAGGGCTGCCATAACAAAGTGCCACAGACTAGTGGCTTAAACAACAGAAATGCATTTCTAACAATTCTGGAGGTTGGAATTCTGAGGTTAAGGTGTTGGCATGTTTACTTTCTCTGGAGGCTTCTCTCTTTGGCTTGCAGATAAGTGGTCACCTTCTTCTTGTGTCCTCACACGGCCTTTGTGTATGCATCCCTGATGAATTGTTGTGTGTCCAAATTTTCTCTTATTTTAAAAACACCTGTCAGATTAAATTAGGACACACCTTAATGGCCTCATGTAACTTAACCACCTCTTTAAAGGTCCTGGCTCTAAATACAGTCACATTCTGAAGTATGGGTGGTAGGTCTTCAATATATGAACTACAGAGGGACACAATTCCTCCCATAACAGTGTCACTTGTAGCCTATCCTAATATCCAGTGTAACCTATCTCAGTATGTTCACCTGCAGAAAATGCTATTTCTCTGAGTCCCTTAGTGTAGCACAAGGATATTGCACTAGATTGACATATTTTTAATTGTGTTCCTCAGAGTCTCACACTCCATAGTCAATATTCAGTGTCAGGCTGATAGATTTTTAAAAATGGCTTTCTGGAAAATAAAAATAAACCCTGATTTGCTGCCTTAACCATTTTCCATGGTGTAAATACTCCCACCATGACCAAGGACAATCTACCACTGTAATGTCACTGGATGTGAAGTTTGGAAAAGATGCTTACAAATGGGTCTCATGAGCCAGAATGAGCTGGCTGTAGCACACCACTGTCAGGTATTTTGGTGGCTTTGGGGATGTCAAACTCACTTTACTAGCACAGTGGTCATTTTTATTTGTTTTATATCCTTGACTAGAGGCCCGATGCACGAAATTCATGCAAAGGGCTTGGCCCTCACAGCCCTGGCTGCCTCAGCCGGCCCTCACAGCCCCGGCTTCATCTGGAAGGTTGTCCAGATGGTCATTCTGCTGTTCGGTCTAATTAGCATATTAGGTGTTTATTATATAGGATTATATAGGATACCCATTTTTTTAAATGGGTGGACTGTCCCCACAAAAAAGTTAACAGTGCTTAATCTTCAATATTTCTAACACTATAAAATTTTACTCTTGATTCTAATATATCGAGTTTCCATTTTATTTTTGATAGATTCTAAAAATCTTTTAAAAAATAGAATATTATATCCCTAATGCCTCTTTTACTTACGTAGAGAAGTGTGGCTCTTAAAACTCTCCTTGAAATTTTTTGCAAGATATATGATGCAGCCTTCACCTACATGATGTCAAAATAATTGATCAATGTACCAAAATTAGTCCATATATTTATTTGTCTTTAATTCCTATAAAACTGCAATTGTTACTTCTCAGCAGCTGGTCAGGTTTTTTACATTTTGTAAATATAGCACCTAATATAAAAGAGCTTTGAGAAGAGTGATGTAAGTATCTACAAAATTATAAGAAATAAATTTCTCCTTTCTAACTTAATAGCCCTCCTCCTATGCTCTTACTAATCACTGAAATGCCTTTATTAAAGCAACAATTACTTTGATCAGTAACTGTGTTGCATTTCTGTATTTCCACTAACATTCAAAGAATATATCATATTTTTGTCTTTATATATATAATACTTAGAACTAATTGAACATATAATAAATATTGGTGAGTTGAATAATTATTAACCAGTAAAATAGTTAATAATTAGTACTCAGAAGAATGAAATATTATTAATAATACAAACTACAAGATGTGCTGCTTTTAGGGAAAATAAAGGGTTAAAAATAATTGTTTTAATTAAGAGAATTTTACTATGTTTTTATTAACCTATGTTATTTTTAACTTTTGAAAAAATTGTTACCTAATCTTCAGTAAGAAAATTCTTAAAAACAAGTTGACAGCTTATGACTTTAGTTAGCTTTATGAAAATGTTTTAACAAACAAAGACTGCTGTGTAACTTTGAGAAAGCATGGAATAACTAATGGACAAAATCTATTAGAGAATTTGGATTGTTAAATATAATAAATGCTGAAGCACTAAAAAAGCTACTTCAATACTTGCAAAAAAATTTAATTCTAACTTTATTAACATTAAAATACTATGATTACTGATGATTATATTTTTGCTTCAAAAATATGCTTATTTTGAGTTCCCAAATTTTATTCAAAATGTAACTCAGAAGTCCTAGACAATAAATTAGTGTCAAAAATCAGCCCCACTTCAACAGCTCTGAATAAACCACATATATGAACACTGCCCTATTAATTAAATACAGAAAAAGGATCATAAAGAAACACACACACTCACATTAAAACAAAGAGGTCACTTAAAGACAGTTTGAAAAATAAATAAATAAATAAATAAATAAATAAATAAATAAATAAATAAAGACAGTTTGGATAGCACCTCTATCCTATGACTTAAATGGTCAAATTTATTTCACTCTAAAATTAATTGCTAATCATTACTATTCTATTTTCTACTTTAATTTTTTTTCTTTTTAAAATCTTGGTCAAAAGAGCATCTTCTAAAGAAGATACTACCTAAACAAATTGTAGCTGTGTGAGCCTATTGTAATCCTCAGAATGTGAAAAACAGAGGTTTGAAATCTCTATAATCACATAATATATCCCCTTCAAGGGATTCCAGATAAAGCAAACAAACCAAGTAACATTAACAAACTATACAAAAGAATCTTCATTTTTCTAGTAAGAAGTAGCAAGTTTCCATACTTTTAAATTTGTTACCCTCCTTCAGATAAATTACGTGTCAGTTAACCTTTGTGTGTTTTTGTGTGGGTGTAATTTTTTTCATCATCCCATCAAATGTATACAATAGGTCTGTAGAAATCTTGATCTGAAATGGCCAAATAATGTTAAAAAATGAAATTAAAAATCAAGCTGACATCTTATGTATTGCATCAAATGGTAGCCACCACCCCACAAATGTAAAGCAATATTTATTTCTTTCCTTTTTGAATATGCACACTGTGACACTATCTTTAATGGTATGACATATTTTTTTTAGGGGGAAAAGACACAGAAATGTCTATTTAAATGTTTGAAATTAAGTGGGATTTCATTATTAGCTTAGAGAAAACTACAGTCTATAGAACCTAAAGTTGAAGTAACCCAAAGGAGATGGCCATTAAACACCATGGCACTAGCATAATAAAGGAATTAGGATGTATGATTTAATAGGAATTTGCTTACCAGGTCTAATTGTATTCCGTATAAATGTTCAGTCTGCTTAAAGGTCACCCAACACTTAGAAATAAGAAAATGCCTGGCAACCTGTGGGAAATCTAAGGAAACCCACAGCAACACTCTTTTTAAAACAACAGTATGTAAGAATTGTAACTTAAAAGTTGCTAAATGAGTAGTACTCTCCTAAAATATTCTACCTTCCTTTGGTGTGACTTTCTAAAGGACTCTAGTGCATTGTCTTGGTTCCCATAAACCAGTTCTTCTTCCTCATATGACTATAAATTTAAGAAAAAACCTTGGTTTGACACTTAAGCATATGTATCTCAAATCTAATATATGAGAGTTGGTGTGATGTGCTGGGGAAAGATCTTTTAACTGAAGAAGTTTTAAATTTAATATTAAAAATATTTTGTTAATCTTTTATAAGATAATATTTTTATAATGAAGGCAGATCCTATAAATGAGAGATCAGTGAAGTTATCAGTTTGAAAATGCAATTTAGAAGGTACCAGTAGGAAAGGCAAGAATGAGGTTCATAATCTGTTAGTGCCTTGCACTGTATTAGCAAAATACCATATCATCAATCTACTTCTTTTTTCTATGTCTGACTCTGCCACCTTCTTGGCTTGTACACCCGGAGGAGTATAATTATAGGCATGTAACATATGCATTGTGACTTTGAAGGTATGGAATTTAAATGACTTCAGTACATAAATCACCCTTAGCCTGTAAGGCCATATTACTGTGCAAATGAGGAAAGCCTAGTGCTTGTTTACCAGACTTTGGAAAACTTTAAAAAAACACACAGTACATTGTATAATTATTGGATTTAGTAAAAACATGCTTTGATCAAATGAAATGGGCATTTAGTTTGTTCAAAGCTACTTTCCATAATCCATTACACAACATAAATTTCACATTAACTGCTCACATAGCAATTTATAAATATACCCGAATATTTTTCTTCACTTTAGTATTAAAGCGAAAAAGTGATTAAAGATGTAGTGTGCAAATCTCTTTCACTTATAGCTTTTCATTGAGTTAAAAATATCAAACTATGAGAATTAACCCAATAAGCCTGCAGTAAATGTATATGTATATGTATATGTATATGTATATGTATATGTATATGTGTATGTGTATGTGTATGTGTATGTGTATGTGTATGTGTATGTATATATCTGACACTATTTCCCTCCCTTTTCTTAAACTTTAATAGTAACAGACAAAAGGTTGGGAGGTTGGTAATTACTACAAATTCAACAAGACATAAATATATGCTAGCATCCTCCCAAAACATGAATTAGACATTCATTATATTCCAAAAACCTAACACAAACAGAGGTCTAAACCTTAATCTTACCTTAAATTAAGACAAGGGAAGCTTGCAGAACATCACTTTGGCTTTAATTATTGTCTTCTGCAATGCAGTGCAGTGTTCTCTGGGGCATGAACAACTAAGGAAGATTAGAGTTCAGTGAGAGGTTCCATTTATTTTCTTCTACCAATTTAAGAGAGGAAATGTATATGAGTTCTGAGAAAGGGAAAATAACCCAAACCAATTAATCTATGCCCTTGTTTTTCATACAGTTCTGATGGAGCTAGTCTCCCTCAGTCACTAGGTAGTAGTTCTCAAAAGCATTTTTTTATTTTAAATCTCAAGGTGATTGTGGAAAAACTAAGTAGTTCATGCTAAAGTGAATTCCTCCACTGAAATTCATATCACACTGGAGAAAAACAACCCTTTTCCCCACCTAAACAGCATCAGTTGTGCGGGTTGAAATGTGAATTTTGTAAAATTCTCTCAAAGATCTATAATTTTTACATATATTTTTTAAAATGGCTACAAATTTCCCAAGAAAAAAATAAGATAAAAATGGGATAAGATAAAAATAGAAGATCAAGACCAAATTAGTGTAACACTGCTCACTGGAAATACAGTATAATAAAAGTCACATGTGTAATTTTAAATTTTCTAGCAGCCACTTTCACAAAGTTATAAAAATTACAGGTGAAATTAATTTAAAATATTTTTAGTTAGCTTAGCTTAGTATATCCAAAATATTATCAGTTGATCATGTAATGCATATGAAACACTCTTAATGATATATTTCACATTTTTATACTATATCTTGGAAATACAGTGTGTATTTTACACTTAATCACATACTGATTTGGATACTCAATTTTCATTGAAAATACTTTATCTGTAGATTACATACAGTGCGCAGTTGGAAAAGGAGACTTGCCCGGTGGGCGTGGCTCAGTGGTTGAATGTCTCCTATGAACCAAAAGGGCACCATTCGATTCCCAGTCAGGGCACATGCCCGAGTTGCAGGCTCAATCCCCAGTGGGTGGCATGCAAGAGGCAGCTGATCAATGATTCTCTCTCATCATTGATGTTTCTATTTCTCTCTCCCTCTCCTTTTTGAAATCAATAAAAATATATTTTAAAAAGAAAAGAAAAAGTAAACTCACCTACCTCAATTTCCTAATCATACTTAAAAGTTTTCCAATATGGAATTAAATATCAGTTTTCAAATTAAATTAATTTAATAAAAGGAAAAATAAGAACATATTAGCACATTCAGATTAGTACATTTCAATTATTCCATATCCACATATGGCTAGTGGCTGCCATAATGGACAGATCATAACAGAGATATAATAAGGATAATTACAACCTTAACAAGAAACATTAATGGCTTTCTTATCTAATTAAAGATCTAATACTTTTAATTTCTATCATATTTGAAAGAATATGTTATTTTTATTGTTTATCTAAATTGCTATATTCAACATTACATGAACTTATTCACATTTTAAGTCTCTAATTGGTTGACACAGTATTTTCTACCCTATATTTAGCTTAATACATTTTAAATTGTGTGGAAGTATTTTATGTGATTTCCATTGAAAATATCTGAGTAAAAGATTTTGGCTCTCAACCTAACCTAAACCAAGCTAACATTGAGATAGTATATTCATCATAGACATTAAAATGCTTAAAGACTTGATGAACTATTTGATTCATTTATTAATACTTATACTGTTGGATAATATAGGCATGAAAGCATTTTTTTTCTTCTTTTTAGGTTATCAAAGTCAAGGACAGAAACTATTTAATACGTCTTAGTAATGTCCCACAAGATTTGATAAAGCAGTCCATGATGACTGGCAAAAATAAAACTAGAGGAATTATTAATGTCACATGTTGAAAATTTTACTTGCTAGGCATTATAAAAAGCTGCTTTACATTCACTAACCTTAAAATCAAGCAAACAAGCAAATCACACGTATTAGGCATTATTGTCCCCATTTTACAGATGAGAGTATCAAGGCTAAAGTCACACAGTACTTAAGTGCTAAAACTGAGCTTCACATAGAGATCTGCTTGATTCCACATGTGGATTTATGGCCACCACACAATATTTTCTCCCATAACTGCCCCTTTACTTCTGTTCATACAATATATTGGTTTCTAATGCTTATTTCATTCTGCATTTTCCCCCTAATTGATTGTATATATAATTTGCCCATTAGATTATGAGCTCTTACAGCCATGCTGATGTTATGTTTGTGTCCTGCTTTTCAGATAGAGAGCATTCAATAAATTTTTGTGTGTATTTTATTTTATTTTTTAATTTTATTGAATTTATTGGGGTGACATTGGTTAATAAAATTATTAACCAATTATTAACAAAAGGTTATCATTGGCTAGAATTAAGAATATTGATTCATTCTAACAACATGGAAGGCAGAATATTTGGGTACAAACAGACACATGCTGACACAAGATTTAATAATAGAAAAATGAGGGAATTCATTATCTATTGCTTTACTGTAGGTAAAAGTTTGAACTGATGGAAATAACATATTGAGGGTAATTAGGAAATATTAAATAGTCTAATCCACATCCATCTTTGACCAACATGTCATTCTAAAATAACCTCTAATATTTTTATGAAGTGATTCCAAACTTTGCTTACTTCAACTCAAAATTTCAGAATAATGCACACCAAACAAATACAGTGGGAGGCAGGGTAGGGCATACTGATTAAAGTTAATCTGGAACTTGTTGGTCTACAAATGTGTGATCTTGGAATAAGTTACTTATTCTTTCTGTGTTTCACTTTCCTTTCTATGGATATAATAATAATACCCACGTTGTAGGGTGCTGTAATTATTACCAAGATCATCACTTAAAATGCTTAGAAAAATATCTGGCATTTTGAAACAATATATAAAGTTAGATATCTATTAGAGAAGTGGTCTGAGTTTGCCTACAAAGAAAAACAAATATATATATATGTGTGTGTGTGTGTGTGTGTGTGTGCGCGCGCGCGCGCGCGCGCGTGTGTGTGTGCATTTTTAGTATAGTATTATTAATTCTCACTCTTTCCAAGTTCTTATTACATATAAATCATTAAAACTGTTTCAAAATATTTTATGTTAGTCTTGTCAATGAAAAATTTTAGTTGGGTTGCACACTTAATTCCAGGAATAAGAGTCATGAGAAATCATTCTTAACTGTTATTTACTTACCCTTTATTTTCTAGAATTAAGTACCATTACAATTATATAATAGTTCATATATAGCTACCTAATAGAAAAGACAGCCCAGTGAAATAATTCATCTATCCTTGTCTTAGAATGGGTTGCCTTTCCTCTAGTTCATAAGTTGAGTGTTTTCCACTACTGTAGTATATGAAATATTATAGTAATTCACATTTCTGTTCAGCTCCAGTCTCTATCTCAGATTATTCAATGCCTTATAGCATCTTCCAACTATTTAAGTTCATGGCTTACATTTAATTTTAAGATTTTTTTCAGTCTATTTTTAATTCATAAACATGGCCAAGTCTTATGTTTACTACTGAATTATTATGCCAAATAATAAAGAACTTTAATTGATTGTGAATATCTCATTCTTCATACTCGTGCAATCATTCTCCAGCTCTCAGAAATTTCTGCTACAACTGTAGAAACATAACATTCATTATATCTTAGAATCCTCCAATACTAAGATTAAGCAAAATATAAAAATGTGTGTAAAATGTATTACATAAAAATGTTTGTAACTTTATATATTGCTGTCTGAAAGACTTTTGGAAGAATGGAATATTTTATTCATATATTTACCTCTCATTACTTTCTAAACCTTGTTAAAGTGACACTAAATATTATAAGAAAAAGTATGTAGCTCTATTATAAATGTTCAAGTTGAAACTAAAGTCAACTGCTAATAGAATGAAAATGTAATGAAAAACTTCTAAGAAACTAAGTAGAAAAGAAGGAGCCAAAAGCATTTGACTCAGAAAAAATAAAAGACAGAGGAAATAATTGGAAAGTGTAAAATAGAGAACATAAATTATGGCAATACAATATTACCAAATAAATAACAATAGTAAATATTAGTAAGATAAATTATCATATCTAATATAAGGGGCTCTAAAGAATATCAGCTAATACAGTAAATGAGAAATCCAATATAATTTTAATAGACTTAATTTTTAGGTTTACAAAAACATTGATCAGTAGTGTACGTTTTATTTGTGCCCCAATCCCACACATGCACAGCCTCCCCCACTATAAACACCTCGTACCAGAGTGGTACATTTGATACAATTTATAAACCTATATTGACATATCATATTACCCAAAGTCCATAGTTAACATTAAGGATCATTCTTGGTGCTGTGATTTCTATGAGTTTTCACAAATGTAAAATGATGTATTCACCATTAAAATATCATACAGAGTAATTTCGCTGCCCTAAAAATCCCCTGTGCTTCATCTATTCATCCTTCTCTCTCCATTAAGCCCTGGCAACCACTGATATTTTTACTGTCTCTTTGTTTTGCATTTTCCAGAATGTCTTATAGTTGGAATCATACATTATGCCCCCAGAATCGAACCAGTGACCTCTCAGTGCATGGGACATCGCTCAACCAACTGAGTCACACAGGCCAGGGCAGAGCATTTGAATCTTTAATTAGTATTTTCTACCAAATTTTTCATTTTCTTTCAAAACTTTTGTCACCTTTTCTTGTTTTTCTTCTTCTAAGATTTCAATTACATGTACGTTGGACTCCTTTATCTATTGCCAGGTCTCCAAGGCTCTGCTCATTTTTCTTCAGTTTTTCTCTTTCTGGGTTTTGGATTGGCAATGTATACTGATCTATATTTAAATAACTTCTTTTTTTTTCCATCTCCAACATGTTGTGTTCACCTTGTTTTTTCAGGAATTATAGTTTTAAACTCCAGATCTGTTATTTTTTAAATAATTTGCATTTCTCCTTTGAGATTGTTCATCTGTTCAATTATTGATGCCATATTTGCCTTTAAATATTTAAATATATTTTCATTTAATTATTTGAACATATTTAGAATGGCTACTTTGAAATCTTTCTCTGCTCACTTTAACATCTAGGCCTACAAGTAAGATTCTGTTGACTGCTTCTTTTTATTTTATTGTATCATTATTATTATTATTATTATTATTATTATTATTTTGCCTACATATGGATCACATTTTTGTGTTTCTTAGCATGTTTGGTGATTTGGTTGTTATTTGCACATTTCAGATCATTTATTGTAGTGACAGTGGACAATGTTCTAAAGATTATTGAGTATTTGTTCTAATCAGTAGTTCAGCTGCCCAGAATCAAATCACAAACGATTTCTGCTTTAAATTATGAAGCTACTTACATCTTTGTCCCATTCTTAACGTTTTCTCATTGCTGCATTGTCACTTAACCTATTCCCTGTGGGATTCTCTTTTGCCTACAAAATTTGGCAGGTTTTCTTATTTTTCAAGATATCCCTAATCCCAGCTACTCTGCAGGCTTTGGACTCTGTAATATTACCCTTTGGGCTTTCTGCACCCCAAGATATTTACAATTGGAGAATATAGGTGTTTAAGAAACGCATCAAATGCACATTTCTGGCTCTCTATTACTCTGAGTTTCAAGAGTATTCTTTGTGGTCTCTGTTTCTTTTCAGTGTTTTGTGCACATGCATAATTTAACTGCCAACCAGGGACTTGGGCATTTTATGTCCTAAACTGGTTGAATCCTTTGTTTCTTCCCAGTTATGGGTTTCTCTTTTAAATTTCTAGATGTTTTCCATACCCGAATACTAGTTTCTGGTAACTTTACTTGATAAATCTGTTGTTTTTTCACTATAATTTCTGTTTCTCAAATGCCATTTCCTTAAACTATATTTTGGGGGTTGGACAGGGCACTTGACCCAGGAAGCTGCACACTCTCTTTCAGTTTTTTCAGAAAAAATAACAGATCTGGAGTTTAAAATTACAATTCCTGAAAAACAAGGTGAACACAACATGTTGGAGATGGAAAATAAAAAGAAGTTATTTAAATATAGATCAATATATTTGGACTTTATAGTTCTCAGCGATTATAAGGTTTCATCTAAAAAACAATGCTGGCCCGAACAATGTGGCTCAATGTTTGAGCATTGACCTATGAACCAGGAGGTCACTATCCAATTCCTGATCAGGGCACATGCCCAGGTTGTGGGTTCAATCCCCAGTAGGATCATAGATGAGGCAGCAGATCAATGATTCTCTCTCATCACTGATGTTTCTATCTCTCTCTCCTCCCTTCCTCTCTGAAATAAATAAAAAAAATTTTTCTTAAATATCCCCATAATGTTAAAGAGTCTATTTGCTTATTATTCTATGAGAGTGGTAAGGTAGATGAACCCTACAGAAAAAAGTTATAAAATTAAATCAACTTTAGATTTATTCAGTAATCTATTTGCTTATACATCAACATATTAAAAACATTTATTTCTTTTTTAAATATATTTTTATTAATTTTGTATTATAACATACAACTGCATGGGAAAATTTGTCAAAACAGAAAAATATAACAAAATAAAAACTATGCTGTTTTTCTTGACAGGGATATGGGACT
This sequence comes from Plecotus auritus, assembly GCF_963455305.1. NCBI lineage: Eukaryota > Metazoa > Chordata > Mammalia > Chiroptera > Vespertilionidae > Plecotus > Plecotus auritus. Next base: position 62,271,188 of record NC_137776.1, on the reverse strand, counting down.
TCCACACCCCTGAGCATGAGTAAATGGATTGATCTTTATTCTCCCTTAATCCACTTTCTGTACAGTGAAACATGAGTTCCACTAACAACATAGGAAAATCTCATTTAAGGAGCATTTGTGGTACTGCGTTATGGAGTTCAGGGTAAAAATTCAAAATATATGAGTTTGTTCTATGTTTTAAGTTCAGAAGAAAACAATATAAACTGATTATTCAATGCATAAAAATAAAAAGGATTTATTTTTCTATTCATAAGAATGAAAAAATGTTTAAAAATTCTTAAAGTATTCTTTTTTTTACTATTTGTCACACTCAGCCAAATTTCTTAAATCTTGGTTACTTACTTCTGTAGTCTTGAGCTTTAAGTGACCTATTTTTTTTTTTTTACTGTAACTATAGTCTCCAAAAGTTTGTTTTACATTCAACACTTTTGATATTTTCACACCATTTTAGCTCCAAGTTGGCATAAGTAGTGATACTCACACACTATTCTATCTTAGAACTAGAATTTTACAAAAAAAATGTACAAACTTCCTATTTCTCTAAAGAAGTAAAAAAAAAAAAAAAAAAAAGAATTGGTGGTGCGGTAAGCCAATGTTAAGACTACGAGTAGGAAGGAAACTATTTATATATTAGTAATCTATTTATATATTAATTAAATAAATGTAATAACTTTTCCCTGGGCATGATAATCTCAATTTATTTCTATATTGAATTCCAATGTATCAAGTGGGCAGAGGACGTTAGGTAGAGCATATTCACACAATACTAAAACATCATCTATGGTGGCAAACTCAACAGCACGTGATGACATCAGGTATGACAGCAGGTCTTGGAAGAGTCTCAGAGTCCAACAAGTAAAATCACTGTGATTATAAGGATGGTAGCCACACAATTTATTGTCGAAACAAGGACACTTTTAACAAAGACTGTTAATTATACTAGACAACAAGTGATTCCTAGATTCTACCATGCAGAGGAAACAGTATGGATGGTCTTTTTAGCAATAGGCAATCAGAGAAAAGAAGGGTAAACATTATTATGAGTCAGAATTGCAATTCACCAAGTTAGAGTACTCAAAAAGAGATGGTCATAGCAACAAAGAGTGTTTCCTGAAAGACATTGGTATACTTTGATGTCTGACTGAAATCTCTAATGTACTGTAACTAATTCTTTCCCCTCAACTAGTAAGGCATTTGCTGGAGCTTAAAGAGCCTGGAACAACAGTGGCATTGTCCTGGCATTGTCCTACGTATAAGTTTTCAAGCCTAAATTTTGTGTCCTTTAGGCTAAAATTAAAATTTATATATCCTAAGCCAGTTTTTTTTCCTCAAGAGAAACACTAGAAATGAAATATGTGACATGTTACTATAGAGAAAGAATAATTCCATTGTTAAATAAATTTGGGAAGTTATGGGTTAAACAAAATTAAAATATTGGTGACTGCAGAATTTTACAATCTCTAATATGCTATGTTCACTGACTCTCCAAGAGTAGGCAGTAATAAGCAGTTTTCCCCAAACATATTTGTCTTAAATCAGATTTCCCACTAGCTGAGCTTGAGACAGACTTTCTAGTGCAGGTGATTCACTGAGAAAATGTTTGCAAGCAAACTACAGTTTCAGCGGGAGATTTGCTTCAGTGTGAGCCCCCAGGAGAGCACATATTGCACCACAAAGTAGTCTGTGGCACAGTAGCTAGCTTTTCTGTACCCCTTTGCCAGTCCATCATTGGCTTGTGTTGCCTGGATTGTGTGTATAGGGGAGATGCTACCTTCTATGTCAGACAGCAAGTGTTTAATAAAAGGGTATTTCTCTCTGGAGAGAAAAAAAAAGGGGCAGTGGTGGGCTATTAGCGCCAGCTTTCACAGCAGCTGGGAGATGACTACCTCTGACAGTAAAGGGGATCTAGGCAGATCAGCCATCCTCTGACCAGTTAATTATGGCTTTCACACAGTACATAATGAGAAAAGTGTTCTATTAACACACTGGAAAGAACACTTCTCTGAGAAGGCCATTCATCTCTCAGTTTCTGTATCTACGTTGCACCCTTTTATGCTAAACTCTGGGAAATCAGTTCACATTCTGGCAGGGAGACCTCAAACTCGTCATCATCAGATAGCCTTCCAATAAATAAAACCACAAGCACCTGGAGCAGAAATCTTGATATCTGGGATACTGGCAGCAAATATATAAGAAACGAACCTCAATTTGTAAAAGTCAGATTTCCGGATAATACAGAATCATCAGCATTTGGATTTTTTTCAGTTGAAGGAAGCTATGGAAATCTCAACAATTCTAGGGTAACTTTAGATTAAAGAATTTAAGAAGACATCATGTCACATATTTAAATATATGAGTAATTAAACTTCCTGTTTTCAACACCACCAAAAATAAAAAACCCAACTTATCCTCAAATAGGATAACATGGTTATAATATACTAAGAAATATTTTCAATTTTAACCTAGCTCGAAACTATTGCATTTTTATCAAATTAAATTTTTTAAATAGTATTTCAATTTTTTATTGCATTTGCAACACCTATAATTCAAAGTCTAATGTTAAGTCACATAAAATTTCTAGAAGACAGAAGTGATAAATTGAATCAGATGATATTAAATTTTCAAATAAAATTGAGAATTATATTAAGTCAGTTGTATAAATAATAATAAAACAATGTTTAATATATGTAAATATAATTTTGTAATTCTTAAAAGTACTGCATTCTTCCACTCTACACAAATAAGTTCACTTGAGTATATCAAAATTTAGGATTATCAAAGATACTAAATATTTTCTTTGTGCATACAATAAAGAACAATATTTATAATATCCTTTGCATTTTATAAACTATTTAGTTAAAAGTCATTTGTTTCCAATCCATAAAAACAGTTTATGGATGGGCTTCTTTAGAATTAAGTATTGAGGAGTTTCACATCAGTGTTAAGATAATAAAACTGGGAGAAAATATTTGCATATCATATATCTGTTAAAATAGCTTAACCAGTATATATTTTCAAAATTTATAAAACTCAGTAATAAGAAAATAAACAACTCAATTAAAAAGTGGGGAAATGATTTGAACACATATTTTACCAAAGAAGACATACATAAAGCAGATAAGCATATTGAAAAGATGCTCAATATCATTAGTCATTAGAGAAATGTCATTTAAAACCACAATCAAATCCTATTGTCATTTAAAACTACAACCTATTATATGGGCTAATATTTTAATAATTATTATTATAATAATAACAATATTAAACAAGACCAAGAGTGGTGAAAATGTGTACCTGTTGAGAATATGAAGCAACTGGAACTCTCATTCACAGTTGGTGGAAATACAAAATGTTATAGCACCTTCAGAAAACAGTGGTCGTTTCTTATAAAGTTAAATATATACTTACCACATAATCCAAATATCCCACTCCTAAGAATTAACCCAGTGTAATAAAAATTTATGTTCACACAAAAACTAGAATGCACATTTTGTAATGGCTTTCTTCATAATCATCAAAATATAGAGAAAAAATTTCCAAAGGACATTGGTTGAATAATAGACAATGGAATATTATTCACCAACAAAAACATAAAAAACAGCTGGTACATATGATAATATGAATGAAACTTAAATACACAATGCTAAGTGGAAATGCCATAATCAAAAAGCTGCATACTGTATGATCCCATCTAAATAAAATTCTGGAAAATGCAAAACTCTAAGATTAGGAAACAGACCAATGGTTGACAGAGGCTGGGTTGGAGAGAAGAGCTGACTAAAACAGACATAGGGAAAGTCTGCAGGTTGATGAACTCTTCTATATCTTGATGTGTTTGTGTTTTAAAACTGTGTTTGTCAAAACTCACAGAATAGAACCAAAGGGGGATGAATTTTTATGTATGCAAAGTATGCCTGAAAAATGGGAAAAAAGGCAATGTGTATCTATTTAATAAAATGATTTTTAGCTGAATATTATGGTGGTCTAATTAATGTCATTTTGATACATTATCTTGAAAGGAAACTACATACTACCTGCTATACACTCCCATTCATAAGAAAACACACCTTCTTGAGCCTGGGAGGACTCTTTCAAATCATATTGGTTTGATTAGCCAGTTTTTACACTTAAGAAGTTTAGCCCAATTTTAGGAATGTACCTCAATCTACATTTTCTTACTTATATACAAGTTAGTTTTAAACCATGATACAATTGAATACAGTCTAGAGATTTTATTATATTTCAATGCCTTATCTTACTGAAATGTTTTCTTTTAATTTTTAAAAAAAATGCTTGTTGAGCTTTGCTTATTAAGAAACAAATCTGTCTTTACTGAAATACTTTAAAGACAGTAAATTATTATTTCAAATATCCTGTACCAATTAATATTAAATCTTGATAAATGGAAATTATACTTAAAGTGCGATGTTAGAAAATACTTTTCGCTGTTTTCATAAACCCCATCAAAATCTATTTACAAAAAGAAAAAAAAGATAAGAACCCAATATGGCTACTTGTGTAAAATTCTACTTGAACAACCTCAAATTTCTTTGTCAGTCAGACTTCGTGTAAAAGAGAAACACTGGAAATGTTCCCAGAGCATGGTCATGGCCCTCTAGTATTCTGTCCTGATTTTAGAAATGAGAAGTCTTATCATCTTATCATAGAGTCCCATAAAATTGTAGCAAACTTTATTTGTTAAGTGAACCTTAATAACCCAACTTTAACTTCAAGAAAATTACCCTTGGAAACATTTTACAGTCCTGCAGGTTGCTGAGGATATAAAAATGTTTCCCTCTCCAAGAGTTATTAACCCTCACAACAGATTCCCTGAGACCTTAACAGTAGCAGTTCAAAACATTCAATTATAATAATCACATTTTTTTATTTCTTTTATAAAACTAGTTCCTCCAGATTTTACATAGCGAAATACACTCAGGTCAAAAAGCATTAAAAATTTATTCACTTTGCAGCTGCCTAGTTCTCAATGTGAAATTGCTACTCTATTGACACTGTGGAGTACACGTCAACCCTCAGGAAATGTTTCACAGGGAACACTTCAGATTTTTTTTTTAAATGTGATTCTGAAAATGTTCTCAGAGTAGCATAAATTCATACAGAAAAAAAATTGTCTACCCAGAAGGCTAGAGTTCTTTTTTAAAAATGAGTTTCCTTAAAATTGTTTTTATGTTTTTAAATTTTAAGTTTGAACTTTTAGAAATCTACACTAAGAAGAAGCAACAGTCAGTCTCTACAGATACTTTATCTAACTTGTAAGAGACTAAAGCATATTATTTAATTTTAGGAAATGCAGGGTATCCTCATCCAATACCCACCCACATAACGAAATCCAGACTAGTAACACATATCAATTGCACTATTCCAACCTTTCCTTTAATGAATTCTCTGCACCCTGAACCCCAGGCAACTGAGAAACTTCGCTTTTACACACTTTGCTTTTCCATCTCTATGCCTTTGCTCAAATAGCTCATCTACACGGAATGTCCTTCCTGCCTGTCTCGCTGTGCCCACATCCTACTCATTCTGCGGAGGTCATTTTTAATGCACTTGCCTCCCTGAAAGTTTCCTTGACCGCCCCAAACCCGAGTGATGAATGAGATCCCTCCTTCACTGGAACTCCTAAAGCACTTTATTTAGACCTAATGACACAATCACTTTACATTATAATAGGACTATTAATGCACATGTGTTATGTCAATTACTTGACTATAATATCTTTAAGGGTCACAATTTTTTCCTGATTTATTTTTATTCTCTGCCCATCCATGCCATGCTTAGCACATATCAAACTCTCAATAGATATTTGGCCAAATGGAGGAAGGAAGGTAACATTTCTCAGTACATTCCTAGTTTAAATAAAAATTAGCTTGAGAAGTATGTACATTCTGCAAAATCACTTTAAAAAGTCATTTTCTACCATTTCAAAGAAAATGTATTGCTACTCAAAAGAACAAAGAGTCTTAACTGAAGATGTAGAACAAAAAAACTACCATGTGTAGCGACACTGCCTCTATACAGTTGACCCTTGAACAACAGTGGTTTGAACTACGTGGGTCCACTTATATGGTTTTTATTTTCAATTGACCTGCACAATTCAAACCCGTGTTGTTTCAGTGTCAACTCTGCAGTTGGAAATTGAGTATGTGATGGCTGATTATAGTTATACATGGATTTTTGGCTATGCAGGAGGTCAGTTCCCCTAACCCACAGGTTGTTCAAGGTTCAAAAGTATATATATATATATATTGACACTCATAAATACTTTCATTTATTCTTAATCACTTTTATGAATTCAAAAAAAATATTTATTGTAACTGAAACTGTGGCTATAAGTTCTGTCCTCAAGAATGACAAAATCTATAGGTTTGTTCAAACTTGGGTCAGAAAGGTAATAATAAAAAAAAATGTAATAAGAATTATGCTGAGCATAAACACATAGGTATTTTGAAAACACATGGCAGGGCATCACAACTTTGAGTGACAAGAAAATCTTCCCAATAAAGGGGAAATATAAGCTGTGTCTTCGAAAGTAAGAACATATTTCCCAGGCAAAAATTGAGAGCAAGAAAGAGGCTGTGAAGTGAGGTGGAATATGATGTCTCCAGAGTCTGCAAGTATTTCCACCAGACAGTATTTCCACTGTCTTATCTTAAGTGCAGAGGGGCACTTAAGATAAGACAGTGGTGACAATCCAAAACCATCTAGTGCCTTTGGGATCCATGGAGATGATGGGGAGGGTGAGCAAATAATATTTCTCTTTCTACTTCCCTCCTACTCCAGCATGTGGGAACATTTTGAGGTCATTATTTGTAGACACTATTCAACAAATTATCTGACACTTCTTTTGTGGTCCAGCATGTGGCCAAAAGCTCTATATACTTGTGTGTTCTGCAGTCGTTAAGGGTAGTAGTCTATAAATATTAACGCAATTTGGTTAAATTATCCACATTTCCTTTAATGCTCTGATTATAAGCTTGTTCTCAAAATTACTGAAAGAAGTGTTGTACATCTTCAGCTGTGATTATGAACTTGTCTATTTCTCCTTTTTGGTTTAATTTTCCTGTTTTTTTCTTTATATTTTTGTATTTATTAATTATTTGCATATACATTTAGTATTAGGTCTTCTTGCTGAATTGACCCAGTTGTCACTTTGAAATGTCCCCCACTATCTCTGATAAAATTTTGACGTAAAGTCCACTTTATCAAACATGAGTATAGTGATATATAGGTTTTTCTACCCTTTTACCTTGATATATGTAAATACAGTATATACATACTAGAGGTTCAGTGAACGAAACTCGTGCATGGGTAGGGTCCTTAGCGGCTGCCTGCCGGGGCCTCCCTTCCCGGGTTGCCAGCTGCCAGCTGAGGCCTTCCTTTGTTCCATGCTGCCCCCTGGTGGTCAGCACACATCATAGTGAGCAATGGAACTCCCAGTCTCCCAGTTGAACTTCCAAGGGGACACTTGGCGTATTAGGCTTTTATATATATAGATTGTCCCATGCTTTTATCTAGAAGGTTTCCTTTCAACCTGAATTTTTCATGTACTATTTTCTATAGTATAGGTTTTGTTGGCAATGAATTCTCTCATTTTTAACCTTTCTTAAAATGTCTTTACTTAGTTTCATTTTTCAATGATGTTTTCCATGAATATAGAATTCTAAATTAGCAGATATTTGCCCCAGAAGTTTAAAACTAGTATTCCCTTGTAATTTTTGCTCCTGTAGTTTGTATTCAGAAATTAGCCTTCAGTCTTATGATTGCTCCCTTAACATACTGTGTCTTTTTTCTTTTTTCTCTAGCTGCTTTTAACTTTTTTTTTTTTTCCAGCAATTTGACTTGGATGTGCCTAAGTGTGGCTTTCTTTGTATTTACTCTACTTTGGATTGGCTGAATTTCTTGAATACATAGGCTGAATTATTATTATCAGTTTCAAAGACATTGTTCTTCTCAACCTTTATCTTTTCTACCCTTATTTTTATTTCATATAATTAAGGACATTTCTCCTCTCTCTTTTTTTTAGAATTGAAGTTTCATTACATCATTTTTGATATGCAGTTTTATGAGGACCAAAAACATCATTTGGTCATCATGGTTTATTTTACTTTGAAGAAATTAAACTCATATGCCATTCTTGAATATGACCAATACTGATAAATTAAAATATGAAGATAACATCTATCTTAATCAGAACTTTAAAAAAAATATGGCCAAAAATTAGTACCTTTCTGAGCCACTATTATGAAGCAAATATACTACATATTGAAATCAGATCACTAATAGTTCAAGATTTGCAAATATAAGCAATTTAAATATTTTGCAGCCTATCTAGCCTACTTTATTTTTGCAAATAAAAATAATTTTTGAACACCTTAGCACTGGCCAGGAAAAATCATTTCATAAAATGAGTCAGTAATTCAAAATAAAATTTACAATAAGCTCTATGTTCAACAGAATATAACCTAGAAATTATGTATATTAAATATAAACTATTGGATGGGATTAAAACAGCCACAATTCATTGTTTTAGGCAAAGATGGGTTAAGATTTGCAATGTGTGTGCACCTTTAATGACACCATAAAAATACAATGCTTTTTTTTTTTTTTTGCTCAAAAAGAAACAGGTATAAAATCACAGAATAGAGATTGCATAGGCATCTATAAAAGCTTTTAAACTATCCCTACAAAGCTGCTGTACCAGATATAGATTGAAAGAATCCATTATTAAAAGAGGGATCAAAACAGGCTGCAATTATGCCCAGTTAATCCCCTCAAAACAGTGTGGTATTTCTTCACCAGAGTAATTATTTGCACAGGAGAGAAAATAACAACCATATAGAACATATTAAAACTTTACCTTCAGATGCTACCTCAATTGTTATGCAAATTTCACTGTGTGCATTAAGTGACCAGCAAAAGAATAAAAAAATAAGATTTTTCTTCTCTAAAAATATATTTTAATATTATTTATTCCCCAAATGGTTGAAAATGGTTATAACATTTCACGTATTTTCTTCTTTTATATTACATGTACATTTGAACACCCTCAAAGGATGTCTTTACATACCCATGTATTAAAAGGGTGAGCAAATACATCAAGCCTCCTTAGAATTTCTGTAAGCTGCACCTGAATGCATGTGCAAACACACATCAAATGACCATTGCCGTGTACAAACTGCTTGTTTAGGCTTTTTTAAATACGACGATCACATGTTTAAATGTCATGCTGGGATTTAGTTAACTAAGGTGGAAGGTTCTTAAGACGGAGAATTTATTATGTTGAAATTTTCCAAATGCAAGACTGAAAAGGAAAAAAATATGTCAACTTTTATTTATCTCCTACATAAATATAGGCAATTTCGTTCTTCCCCAAAATACAGGCAGATTAGATGAGTTAGACAGTAGTCAATTCATTTTGCATAGGAATGGCTCATTAAAAAAGGGGGCCCTGCATTTGTATTATGCTCTGATTGGACAGAGCACAAAATGAATTTACAGTGTCACTCAGAGATGTAGCAGGACTAATGAGGGAGGAATGGTGCGGTGCAGGGTGGGTAAATCTGCAGTGTGTTCATTCATTCCTTCAGCTGGTACAGCTCATGAAACTGAGGTGTCCCTCATTATGCATGTGTCCCCGGGGCATTCTTTAATATTTTAATAAATAACAACATCAGCCCAACAAGAAATTAATGAATAGTATCATTAATAATGAGCTGGAGTCTTGTAGTGATAGGACAGATATTAAATTGAACCACTGTGGTGCTCTCTCTAGAGACTTGGGATATTTCCAGTGGCAAACAAGGCATCTGAATGAAGCAACCACCGCTCTGTGCCAACAGCTTTTACAACAGGTTGGGAGTAATAAAAGAGGATTTTCTGCACGATAAAGTTAAGCCCTAGAAAATCTGCTGGTGTAGATCGGTGTGAAAAGTACTGCCAAACGTGATCCTTAATTAAACTTTAATTAAGATAAAGCTTTTATTTTTTTTTTCCAAGAAAAGTATCAGCCAAATGGGCCCTGGCTATTTTCTACCAAAATCTAACTTAAAATTATTTTGTTGTTTTTTTTTATACTACAAAAATTACGCTCAAATAATATTAAGGTGTTGACTTCAATCCTCCAAATGAGGAATAGTTGAGATGGCATGATCTAATCGCCCACCACAATATCTGGAGCTGTATAAACAATGAAGGGGTTCCCGCTCTCAATTTCTCACTTTCTATTATTTTTATATTTAAACCACTTGAAAACTTTTTAATTTTGTTTCATGATGAACATATTTTACATTGAAAACAATGATATGGGTTTTATAAATTTTCAATTAATCTTGAGTCAAGTCTTGGATTATATTCAGATTGTATAAAATTCTCATAACTTCAATAATTCTCAACATTTGAAAAAAAAAGTGCTTCATACATTAAAAAAATTGTTTGGCTTTTATTCTTTTCATTGTGTGACACATTGCTGCTAGTTTCAATAATGTTAATAATTTTATTCCTGTATTTTTGTAAACTGAAATTATATAATTTGGTTTCTGCTTTCCAGCAAAACTATTAATTGTGCAGACCTGCTTTATGCTGTTGGCAAAATATATTTGGAATAATATCAGTAACTATTTTATTCAAATAGTTTGCATCTAGTATTGAACGTTATTATTGTAAAGTTTCTATTTTCTACCTACTTAATTTTGTCAAACTGTAAAACGTTAGCATGAGTACTTTTAAAATAATTTTATGTAAATTTGAAATTTATTTCAACACAAAAAATCTACATTTGATATTTTAACAGAAGGAAATATGATTATAAGGTATACACATTGCTATAATTGTCATGCTTTTTATTTGTATGCAATCATATGCTTTATATATGGTGACAGATTTTAAAATTTCCCTCTTTAGTAGGCAATTTTTAGATTTATAAGAATTCTAATGATAAGTGATTTTAAATAATCTATACAAGTTTTATTATATCTTTGTAGTTTATCACTAAGTTTTTCACACTATAGAAAATTGGTAAGAGCCACTATTTTCAAATGTATTTTTCAGACATTGTAAAATAACATTTGATAACTAGGAACATGTCTAATTCTATAAGTAGGATATTAATAAAAAGCCTTTGACCAGCACAGGCATGAGCAACCCTATACTAATGAAAACCTGCTCCTAAGAAAACTTTTAATGCACATTCATATTTTAGCTCTGACCATTTCAGTTTTCTCCCTTTTGTTACTGTGCCCATACAGTCACTAGTAAAGTTGAAGAAATAAACATCCCTCCAGGTTCTAAACAGTAGCAATTAGATCAGATAAACTAACTGTTTGTCTATGGGGGAAGCTATAATAAATGTTAATTTTTATGGTATTATGTCAGTGAAAATAGTCCAAGATTGATGGAGAAGTTCTTGTCAATTTTGATTTAGATAAAAACAATGATGACAGGACTCAAAGTGTTAAGTAAATACAATACCTTGTTAGGTCTCTCTGATATGCTTATAAATAGCAGTGAAAAGTTATTGCTGAGAGGAAGTCTATGAGATGAGATGAAGAGCTAGGACTCTGAAACTTAGCAAAAAGATATTTATGGCCATATGTGTCTTATTTTATCTGATTCTGAATCAAGTAAATTAATTAGATCTCCTTTTTACATGTATACAGAGATCTAAAGTCAAATAAACATTTAAATTAGTTCTAATCTAGACAAATTTGAGCCATTTCCAAATGACAAATTATATGTTTTCTCCTCAAGAAGCTTAGGTTTTTATATTGAGTTCCATCAAATTTTTTATCAGTAGAACTTTTTTACCTCAGACCTGAATTAATCCAGTTTATTAAAAGCAAGAAATTAGATTAGGTGTCATTATGGTTGCAATAACATAGTGTCATTGTTGTCATAACAGATGACAAAAGCATATTCTAATTGTGCAGTTGAGACCATATAATTTATTCCATAGACTCATAGAATGTGATCTTAGCATATATGTATTATTTGTAGTCTCCATCTTGATGCCGATAATTCACATGGATCATAATTGGATTCTTTTACACATGAAAAACTCTAACATGTAAGGGTGTTCACCACAGAATTGTTTATAATAGAAAAAATTGGGGACTATATACAAATTACAACAGGGAGCTATTAAGTGAAATGTACAATAGACTATTGGGTACAATTTAATTATAGAAATAAAAATTTTAAAAACCATTTAATAAGATGATAAATGCTTAAGATATATGGTAATTTTAAAAATTAAATTCAAAATTATTATAAATAAAGAAAAAACATGTATAAGAATGTTCATAGAAGCACTGTTCACAAATAGCAAAAATTTAGAAGTCTACATGTTCATCAGAGGATGATAGATACATAAATGTTCGTAGTACCAATTAGCATATCATATAGTAGTCAAAAGATTTAACCACAATGGTATGCAACAATATGGCTGAATCTGAACACCTATTAAATAAAAAAAGAAACTTTTTCTAAAACAATTAGGTTTATCATGACACCCTTTATATGAGTCTAAAGATAACACAACCATACAGATATCACATAAATGCAGAGCAAACATATATAAAAAGGAAATCAAGGTAATTATAAGTAGGGGTTTTGGATGAAAGGAATGAGGAGAGCTTACAGATAAGAGTTTTTGTTAAATTTCAAGCTGAATAGTAGATTCATCAGTATTTTTACATAAAAAATAGATTAATGATGATGATGATGATGGTGGTGGTGGTGGTGGTAAAAAAGAAGATAGAAAGACAGATAGTGGTAGTTACATGATATATACCTAGACAGACAAATAGCAGGGTTAACGATAAAGCATCATCGTTGGAGATTATGGTTACTCCATTTCTATACACTTAAATCCAGAGACAAGAATGTGAAAGATTAGGAGAATAAAAATTTCAACTAGACAGAATTAGGTTTGAGTCCCAATTAACCAGTTTATAGCATTTGAACAGAAGAAGAATTATATAAACTCTTTAAGCCCCAGGTTCCTAATACATAAATGGGGTCAATTAACAGTGTCCTTCACAATGTTGTACAGCATTCCATAGACAAAACACCAAAATGCCTGGCACATAGAGGAGCCTCACAGTAAATGTTAGGATCATTAAAGTAGAGAAAGTCTAGAATAAAGTATTTCAAATTCTTGACATTGCTATTTTTAAACAGCATAAGAAAATAGTTTTGTTTTTCTTTTCAATATATGCTAATGTTTCCATAATAAATAAGCATTATAGAAGGCTGAAAACAGAGTCCCTCTTCCTGCAGGATTAGGCATGAGACATTACAATAGAGTAGGACATTAAAGGGAAGTTATGCCAGAGCCAAACGAATGGAGAAAACAGTCACACTACAGACTTCAGAGGGATGCTCCACAATTCCCTGATTGGAGCAGCCTGGGAATGTTCACAAAGATGAGTCCTGGAGAAAGAACAGAATTTTACCAACAGAGATAAGAAGGCCTATCATCCTAGGCAGACACAGTGTTGTGAAGAAATATCATAAGGAATAATGTGCCATTCTTTTTTTTAATGAATAAACATTTGGTTCAGAAATGATTTTGTAGGAGAAATGGAGGCAGGATAATGCTTTCAACAATAAATATTAAAAAAAAGATAAGAGTATCAGAAAAATCAAAACAAGGTTTTAGTTAGTGTGCTGATCATTATATGATATGAAGAGAACAGACATGTCCATGGACTTACTAGGTAAAAATCAGATGCCTGATAAATTCAAGGGTAACCACTAAAAGAAGGGGAAAAAAGGGATGAGACGATAACTTCCAAAGTAGTAAAAGGAAATGGCTTGGGAAAGGCAGGAGTGGCATTGGGGGATGTAAAAATGTCAATTATACAATAAAGGACAATAGAAGAGAAATAAGTACAGAAAAAAAATATTGTAAGTGTAACCCATAAAACCATAATTCATATGGTTGAGTTATCCTAATAAAGGTAAAAAAATAAAACTTTCCTTTTAAGATAGTTCCTAAGATTAGATTTTAAAGATCTGTCCACATGCTCCTTATATTATAAGAGATACACCTAAAACCAGGCAAATACTAATCCAAAGCAGCTGGCATGGCAATATGAGTGTCAGGAAAATTAGGCTTTAAGGCAAAAATGATTTGGGGAAGAAGGAGGTCATTCAATTATAATAAAAATAATTCATCAAGAAGATATAATAATGATAACCTCTTTGAGGCTAGAAAACATAGCCTCAACACATATAAGAAAAAACAACTATTATAAGAATTTGAAACATATATAATTAGTAATAGTGGAAGGTTTTAACCTACCACTTTCAGAAACTGATTGAATGAGCAGAAAAAAAATATTTGTAAAATTTTGCATATTTGAATAGCTAAATTATCATTAAAGAGGATACCAGTGAGAATAGCAAAATATCACATATTTTTTTACAAAGAATCATAATGCAGCTCTGTGGTTTGTTCTGCAAAAATAATAATCAAGCTTCGCCCAATCAGTCTGGCTCCATAGTTGAGTATTGACCTATGAACCAGGAGATCAAGGTTTGATTCCCATTCAGGGAACCTACCCAGGTTGGAGGCAGTGGATCAATGACACTCATCATTGATGTTTATATCTCTCTCTCCTCCCTTCCTCAATTAAGTCAATAAAAATATTTTTAAATAATAATAATAACAAAGTCTCAATTTCAGTACATTTTATACAATCAATACTTTCGTATGCATTTGGTAATCCTTAGCTTAGCAAATAGGTCATTGGATGGTTATCAGATAACTTTATAGACTTGATGAAATACTTTGTATTTTTTATTTTATTTTATTTTATTTATTGTTGACAGTATTACAGATGTCACCCCTTTTCCCCTCCTTTGTCCCCTTCCACCTAGCCCTGTACCACCCAGGCCTTCCCCACACTATTGTCTGTGTCCATGGGCTATGCCTATATGCATGTATGTTCTTTGGTTAATCTCTTCTGGTCCCCTTTATTCCCCGCCCCTCTGAGATCTGTCATTCTGTTCCATACATCCATGTCTCTGGACCTATTTTATTGATCAGTTTATTTTGTGATGAAGTAATTTCTATGAAGATGCTTCATTAATTCTTATGTAAAATATTAAAAATAAGGATAAGGTAATGAAACTTTTGTAATTCAATTCAACTTTACTAAATTTGCTGTAAAAGTCCCTTGTTAAAACAAAGAACAGAATGATATACACTTCTGTTTTTTAAGTAATTGTGTGTGTGTGTGTATATATATATATACATATATATATACACATATATATATATTTTAAATATACACTTTTGAAAAGTATGTTGATGTATATGGCAGTAAATATAGTGGTATTTATATGCACTTATATGTGTATGATTTCTGTAGAAAAATATATAAGAAACTGGCAGGAATGACTATTTCTGGGAGGATACTAGCTGGATGAGAGACAGACTTAAGAGGGCGGTGAATGTTCACAGCACGCCTTGTGTTCATTGAACCACATGCATATTTTACTTATCCGAATAAATAAAATGTACCTTCAAAATGCACATATTAAGTGAAATGTTAGTGACAATAAATAATTTGTATAGCTTAATATTCTTTTCTGAAAAAAAAAAGCCAGTATATATACAACAGGATGTCAATGATGTAAAAAGCATGCATAAAAAAGAAATTTATGCAAATATATTAACAGTAGTATACTCTGGGTGATAAAACACTGGGGTTGTGTTATTCTTTGATTTTTTTTCTAAATGTTTATGCAATTCACATGGAACATGTAATTTTTAAAAATATTAACAAGAAAAAACTTTTTAGTACTTTTATAATTATGAGCTTGCGTATTAATAATAGACTTAGAAAAGAAAAGGCACATAGAAAATAAGAATAAATAGAACTTTTAACTGTTTAAATATTGCCAGATAACAATTTTTTAAAAAGGGTTTGAAGACTCTGAAGTTTGGCTTGACCAAATAGCAATCATTAAAAGAGGCAAGAAAATTAAGGAGAAAGTAAGATATTTTAATTTAAAGTGATAACAAGAGACAAAGTACAAATGTCCAGAAATTTTTGTTCTTAAGAGTTTTAAGAATTTTAAAACAGCACTTCCAAGAAAGTTAATGAGCAGATCTTTTAGATTTCAAGTCCAATTGTTAACTAGAGCCATTCTATTTCTATAGGCTTAATATAAGAGAACAATAATAAATTGATAGTTTTGAAATAAATGACTGGGAAGTTACAACCCGATTGATTACATATTATCTCATTCAAACTATGAAGAAGAAAAGCCAATTATTATAAGACTAGAGGCCCAGTGCACCAAATTGGTGCACGGGGGGTTGGAGGGGTTCCCCTCAGCCTGGCCTGTACCCTCTCCAATCCAGGACACCTCGGTGGGTAGGGATCAGGCCTAAACCAGCAGTTGAACATCTCTCTTGCAATCCGGGACCACTGGTTCCTAACTGCTCACCTGCCTGCCTGCCTGATTATCCCCTAACCACTCCCCCCTGCCTGACTGATCACCCCCTAACCTCTTCCTCCTGCCAGCCTTATCACCCCCTAACTGCCCTCCCCTGCTGGCCTGATTGCTCCTAACTCCCCCCCCCCACCAGCCTGATCACCCCTAACTGCCCCCACCCCCCGCTGGCCTGATCCTCCTAACTATCCCTCCTTGCTGGCCTGATCACCCCTAAGTGCCCTCCCCTGCCAGCCTGATCGCCCCTAACTGCCCTCCCCTGTGGGCCTGATCACCCCTAACTGCCTCTGCTTTGGCTGCCGCCACCATGGCTTTGTCTGGAAGAACATCCGGAAAATGTCCTATCTAATTAGCATATTACTTTTATTAATATAGATTTACTTTACCAGTGAGGAAAACTGAGTTTCATTAAGTAATAAAGTAGTTTGTATGAGGGAATAGAATTTAGGTCTTCTGACTCTGCTCAGAATTGTAGTTGAGGTCCATATGAGATCAAGCCAATCTTTCCAGACAAAATAGATGCATGTGATTAATAGATGCATGTGTATTTTAAATTAGAACCTTTATACACCATAATTTAATTTTTCACTTATTTTATTTCTGCAATTCTGTTGAATTTTTTCTTCCATGTTTCAAAATATGAAATTAATTTTTACATATTTTTCTATTGTATTACCTACTTTGGTTATTCTGAAAACACTTTACAAACTTTAGAACAAAAATATGGGCATTTAGAAAAGAAACTTTATTATTTTTATGTTTTATTACTTCATATATTATAGCCATGAACATAGTGAACCAAACACTCTTGAAATTAAAATATTAACTCTCATTTGAGTCTGTTTTACACCATAACTGAATCTATGTGGAGTAGTAAGTATATAATTTTGACCATGGTATATGCCTTTTTCCTTCACTTTGGATGTTAGAATTAAAGAGTCCTGGCCCCTGTTTATAATACTACAGAATGCAAACATAAAATGGATGCTAACACCATATTTCTAGAAAAATCAAAGACGAAAAATTCATTTTGTAAATAGGAACATAGCCTCACAGCATTGTCAATAGATGGGGGTCTTGTTATCATTCCTTCTCATATAAACAGATCACTTTTGAGCAACATCATTGAAAAGCATCTAATGGTTTTTACTTTAGTGTTGCCACTTTAGGTCTCTGAAGGTTTTCCTTAGTTATGGATGATGAAATGGCATCAAATATACAAAAGAAATGCCCATTTAGAGAGTCCATTGTCTATCATTTGATTGACTATGACTTCTGTGAACTTTGAGTTATAGTTTTCTACCTCCTGCTGTGGTCTGAATATTTGTCCGGAACTGCCCCCCAACTTCCTGCCCCAGATTCATATTTTGAAATTCTAACCCCAAAGTGATGGTATTAGGAGACGGGGCCTTTACGAGGTAATTGGGTTATAAAGGATTGGTATTAAGTGCACTTACAAAAGAGATTCCAGAGAGCTAGTTCACCTCTTCCTCTATGTAAGGACATAGCGAGAAGGCACCCTCTGTGAACTAGAAAGTGGATCCTCACTATACACGGAAACTGTGGTGACCTTAGACTTGCCAGCCTCCAGAACTGTGAGAAATAAATTTCTGTTGTTTTTAAGTTACCCAGTCTCTGGTGTTTGGTTACAGCAACACAAATGGAATAAGACACTTCCTACAATCAAGAGCAGCATTAGTTTAGGCTTCTCAAATTAATATTTGATTCTGGGCATGACAATTTGTGCTTTCTGAATTCACACACTGGTTAAAAAAGATTTTTTGACACAAGCAGCTAGATTTTGAAAAAGGTTTCCTTAGACCTTTGACTTGTGTACTATTTATGCCAAGTTCTGCACCCAGAATTGTGTGTTGTCACAAATTGGACCAAGGACAGAGAAACTGTGAGCACTTATATTTTCAAAATGAGGTCAGATGGCTTATTGTGCTGGCAACTGGTCATCTGTTGGCATAACTACCTAACTCAAACACAGTTATTTTTATTTGTGATTCAAGGTCCAAAATAATTGTGGCCACAACAACTGTAGATATTAAAGAAAAGGGATTATTGCTTTTCTGATTTGATTCTTCATCTCTTTTGCTGTCAATTAAACAGCCTCCCTGTCCTCTCACAAATAGGATGCTTATTTTATCCTAGCAATAAGTATTAGGCAAGATATTTAACATGCTGATAAATTATGGAGTAAAGAAATTATTTTTATTGAAGTATATTATTAATTAGGGCCTAATGAAATAGTTAGGTGGCCTTTTCAATTGACAGCTAGGAGTTAAAATTTGAGAGAGCTGTTTATTATATAGTACAAATGGCATCAAGATTCCAAAGTAGGGTATAAGGAAGGTACGCCTCTATAAACACTAAATGTTCTTATTTCTGCTGACTCCACCATGCAGCAATGGCAGTAGCCCCAGATTTATATGTTGAAATTCTAACCCCCAAAGTGATGATATTAGGAGATGGGGCCTTTAGGAGGTGATTGGGTTATACAAGATTTGTAGTAGCCACTAAGTCCTTTTTGATAGCTCTCTCTTAGCTTTTCATTTCCTATGTTGGGAAAAGATAGTGGGCAGTTCTCTATTTCTCTGATACAAGTCAGTCTACACTAGAGTGATACAATAAAGCCATAACAGTGATCTATCTAAAAGTCACACTTCATTTAAATGACAACTGCTTCTTTTATGCCCCTGCCCCCCAAAATTAAGCCTGAAAGTGGGAATTAATCCACATCCTCTTCAACTATTTTATGAGTATATTCAGAGAGAGTAAATGCTATGACTGTATGCAGTATCACATTCAATGGCATACATACAAAAGCTATATCTATAGCTATGTGCATATAACTTGATACCCAGATCCACTTAAGGATGTGCGTATCTGTTATTCTATGTGTATATACACAATGGAGAATGCTATTTAATTCTCTAAATGATTTCTCCCTGCCCTTAATCTGTATTTAATCAGGAAACCATTCTGTAATGAGAAAACTGTTCATTTTAGTCTTTTATGTTTGCGAGCCCAAGGTTCCTCCTTTGTGATTACATTTAGCAACTCCCTTTCGCTGTCTGAAAGCACAGGCAGTTTTTCCATAATAAAAACTGGATTAGCATGTATCAGGAAGAGACACCACCAGCTGTCACTTTGAAATCAGACTACTCAGCCCTATTTGAGATGACAACGTATAAACTGATAAATGACAGGCAGTTTTTCTGTATTTATCTAGTAAGTAGTTAATATAGGCTAATACTTTCTATAATAAAGCTATAAGATGGGTCAAAGCATAAGAAAGTCCCATTGAATATGATATACATTATTGGCAGAGAAAAATTCATTATGGTGCATCGAGTTATTTAATTTATTCAGTGGAGCTGTTGTTAATATTTCTACTTCTTTTTCCTTATGTGTCGCTATTTTCTCATTCGATAATAGTCAAAGTGATATTACATTTGCTATGCAAATTAAAAAATGCATATGTTTAAAGACAATCAAAAATGATTAAAAATTTTCAGAAATACCGTCTTCTCTTCTAAGAATTTCTGCAGATTATAATATTTCAGAGAATTCTCTGAAACCGAAATTAGTAGAGAAATTTTGATTCTCACTATACTAGCAAGTGGTATGTTTCATGCAGACCTCAGATACTGTTAAGCTGACTATAGGAACACTAAGGTAAAGAACGTCTGAACAATATGTATCAATGAGAGGAAGCACTTACTACTGACAATGGCTATCAGCAATCAGAAAATTAGGAGAGCATGATACTCTAATCATCACTACTCAAAATAATGCTTTTGGGGATCTAAATAATGATTATTGTATTTAGGACCTTTTAGTTAAATAATTTTGTTTACAATTTTCTTCATACATTATTTAATTTATAAAATAATATGTTCTCTTTTCAAGTCCTGAGAAAACATATATCAAGAAAAAGTTAATAATCCTCTCCATCACCCTCCCTTTATTTCAACCTTCTCAGCTAATTTATGTTATCACACTGGCGTCTGTCTTTACATCACCTTCTTTGTGTTAAAGATGGTCAGACCAGCAGTTAGGTAACCTCCAAGAGTTACAGAACTGGAAAGTAAAAGGGGCCAAGATCTCAACATAGGTAGTTGGCGTCCAACACCTACATCAAAACCATTATGCTAAAAGGCTGCTTCTGTTACATTTGGTGATTGAGTGGATGAATGAATGGATGGGGTGAGGTAAAAGTTAAAGTTGATTCCCATATTCAACTTTGGGTAAGTAACTCCTGTCCTTAACAGATATTAGCCACAAAGGGAAAGAGTAGGAGTGATATAATGAATTTATTTAGGTGAATATAGTCACTTCCAACAGACATTTGGGCTTCAGATATTAGAAAGATTTTCAATAGCTTATGTCTAGCTAGCACAACAACAAACAAAAGAAAGTTGGCTGGATATATAGAATAGAGAACATCAGCATGCAGGTATTTCTGCTAGCCACTGCAAGATAGACATCATATTATTTGATGATGCCATGCAAGATTCAAAAAACAGAAAAATATGGGAGGGGGAGACTAAAAAGAAGTAGTCAGAGACCTTAAGTCAAACAAGAAAAAGTGAGTCATGGAAGACAAGGGAGCTGAGAGTTACAAAAAGAAAAGAGTAGACAAAAATGTCCATCACTTCTGAGAAGGAAATTAAAGGAAAACTAAAAGGAGAACATTGGATGTGGCAGTTAGAAAATCATTCTACTTTTTTGCCAGAACAATTAGTGGAGAGGTAAATACTTTGAGATGGCAGCAGAAGACATTTCCACAAAGTTAGCTAGGACAGAGACTGGTCGTCCAAAAGGATGCCTGGTAAGTTGTATTGTTTTGCATGGTTCTGTTTTCCTTTAAATATAAGAAATAATTGTGTCTATTTACAAGCTTCAGGTGCTTGTTGGTATCATAGTTTTAACATGCACACACACACACACACATCATGTACATGTATGTATTAAAGTATGTAATATCAGAAAATATGATTTTGTAAAGTTATTATACAGAAATATAAGGACTTACCTATTGAACACAAAATAGTCTAATTTGTTTAAAATGCTATTATAATTCATAACTTTCAAGTGTAAAGTTTTAACCTTAAAATCTCAAGTATTTTAGTAAAGATTTTGGACATAAGGTATTTTATGAAAAGGACCACATGTATCAAAAATACTGTTTTTTTAGCAAGAAAATAAGTGAAAGGACTGTCTAAACTTTCACTTCAGTGCTTATTTTGAATTTATGTTTAATTAAGTAGGCCCTTTTGGAATCTCAAGCACTTTCACAGATGAATATCTATTTTAAGAGATCAATGAACAATTTTCCAACATTATGCTTTGTTATTTTACATTCTTCTCATGTGTGTTATTTGGCCAGTTTCTTTTTGGTTACTTTAATGTCTTTCTTTTTTTAAGATTACAGATATACTCTTAGTCATTTTTGCCATTATATATAACACCCAAAAATAACATGAATATTTTTTCCTTTGCCATTGTTTCACTAAAATAAGATTAACCTTAAGTGTATAACTGTGGAAAACTTTAAATAGACTTGCTTATCAAAGATAAATGAAAGCTTTTGTAAAATCTGTGTATGGTCAGACTTGCACTTGACTTGTTGTTCCATTAATTTGTCTATAAAGATTTGATTTAGACCAATCATGGGTATGATATGGGTGTTATCCCACATCCCTGTCTCATAACATTGATGTATCAAAGTCAAGCTCAGAATAATTATTTTTATCATTCTGTTGCCAAGTAATCAAAAACATATAAATGATCCTTAAAATTATCAGGAACCTGAAAAACTCCTTTGATTGCCATTAGCCATTCTCTCCCATACTTCCTTGTGAAGAGAACCTGATTTTGTTTGGGGAGAGTCACATTCTTCAGAGGAGGCTGGGCATTTCACCAGACTCAGCAGACAAGTCTTGATTAGTGAGAGCCAGTCTTGTGAATCTGGTTCCCTACCACAGTTGTACAAGAATGGTCTTGCAATTAAATTCCAATGGATAACTCTTAGAAGAAAGAGCATTTTGTAAATTTCTTATTAAGAGACATCACAAAAGACATTTTCTCATCCAGGATGCGTGTGTCTCAGTGTGAGAATATAATGCTTGAAGCTTTTGTAGCCATTTTCTGACTATGACAAAAAAACCTGAGGTCAAAGCCAACATGATGGGGATGGCAGAGCCAAGCTATAATAAAATCTAGATTCTTGATCATATAAAATAATATTGAATGAACCAATCTTGAAATCTTTCTACCTTTTCAGTATTTGTTTAGGTGAAAAAGAGACAGAATTTAGCAAGGTCAATGAATACAAAGTCAAGATAAAAAATTAATGGTATTCCTATATAAATGCCATTAAATAAAATATTTAGGGATAAGTTTAATAAGATGTGTAATACTTATTTATTGCAAACTATAATACTTTGTTGAAAGCTAAAAGACCTAGAAAAACTGATTATAGATTTCAATACATTTTCAATCAAAATCTAAGCACACTTTTTGATAGAAATTACAAGCTGATTCTAAAATGTATGTAAAATGCAAAAACCTAGAATAACCAAAATAATTTTGAAAATGAAAGAACAAAGTTGGAAGACTTATTCTACTGTATTTCAATACTTTTTTAAAATGCTACAATAAGGCATTGTGGAATTTGCAAAAGAATAAGCATTTAGGTCAATGGAATGGAATAGGGAGTTGAGAAATAAAATTATGCAAATATGCTGATTATGCAAATTAACTGATTTTGATAAATATGCCAAGGTAATTCAAGGGGTTAAAGTAATCTTTTCAAAAAATAGTTCTAGAAGAGTTGGATACTTATATCTATAGTAGAGGCCCGGTGCATGAAAATTAGTGCACTCAGGGGGGGCCCTCAGCCTGGCCTGCACCCTCTCGCAGTTCGGGAGCCCTTGGGGGATGTCCACCTGCTGGCCTAGGCCTGCTCCCCGGGGATTGGGCCTAAGCTGGCAGTCAGAATCCCTCTGGCAGCCTGAGATCCCTCAGGGGATGTCTGGGGAGCGAGCCTAAGCCATCAGTTGGAGATCCTTAGCACTGCCAAGGAGGCGAGAGAGGTTCCCACCACTGCTGCTGCACTTGCAGCCATCAACCTGGCTTGTGGCTGAGCAGAGCCCACCCTGTGGGAGTGCACTGACTACCAGGGGGCATTGAACATCTGCCCCTTGGTGGTCAGTGCACATCATAGTGACCAGTTGTTCTGGTCATTCTGCCATTAGGGTCAATTTGCATGTTAACCTTTTATTATATAGGATTTGACCATTAGACCAGTAGCTATGATGTACACTGACCACCAGGGGGCAGATGCTCAATTCACAGGCATGGAAACATGGAACAGACTGATGAATCTCAGAGGATGGCAGGGGAAGGATGAGGGTGGGAAAAGATTAACCAAAGATCTTAGATGCATACTAGAGGCCCAGTGCACAGATTCGTACACTGGTGGGGTCCCTCGGCCTGGCCTGTGGGGATCAGGCAGAAACAGGCAGTCTGACATCCCCAGAGGGATTCCAGATTGCGAGGGTGCAGGTCAGGCCAAGAGACCCCACTGGTGCACAAATCCATGCAACGGGCCTTTAGTATAAAAATTAAGAAAGTTTTATCCTTCCCATACACTATTAGCATAAATTAACCTTAAGCAATCATAGATTTAAATGTAAAAGCTAAACTTGTAAAGCTAGCAAAAGAAGACAAAGGAGAAATTCGTTGTGACCTTAGGACAGTCATGGTTTCTTAGATGTCATTGCAAAACCTGGATCCATAAAGAAAAGAAATTAATACATTCTACCTCATTCAAAAAAATATTATCTTGTCTTGCCCTGGCCGGTTTGGATCAGTGGATAGAGCATTAGCCTGTGGACTGAAAGGTCCTGGGATCGATTCTGGTCCAGGGAACCTACCTCAGTTGCAGGCTTCTGGCCCTGGCCAGGGGCATGCAAGAGGCAACTAATCAATGTGTTTCTCTCACATTGGTGCTTCTCTCTGTTTCTCCCTCTCCTTTCCACTCTCTATAAAAATCAATGAAAAAAATATATCCTTGAGTGAGGATTTTTTAATTATCTTAAAAAAAGGAAAACTACAATTCAGAATATGTGAATCTATATTAAAACTCAGTAATGAAAAACAATCAACCTCATTTTAAAAGTGAACAAAAAAGAGCTAAAGGTTTTAATAGATATTCTCCCAATGAATTGCAAATAAGCACATAAAAGTCGACATCATTACTTATTAGAAAAATGTATATCAAAATCATATTGAGATACTCCTATATACTAAGTTGAATGGCTATAATTAAAAATACTGACCATACACAGTGGTTGAGAATGTGGAGCAACTGGAACTCTAATACACTGTTTGTGGGAATGACAAATGGTAATAGCCATTTTAGAAAACAA
The DNA here is from genome assembly GCF_963455305.1 of Plecotus auritus. NCBI lineage: Eukaryota > Metazoa > Chordata > Mammalia > Chiroptera > Vespertilionidae > Plecotus > Plecotus auritus. The sequence continues at coordinate 62,246,259 of NC_137776.1, read as the reverse complement.
TTTGACAATTTCTTATGAAGTTAAATATACTTTTCTTATATGACCCAGCAATCCCCTCACAGAGATTAGCTCAAGAGAAATGAAAACATAGATTCTCTCAAAGACATTAACTCAAATATTCATAAAGTTGTTATTAACAATGGACAAAAACTAGTATTGATCAATTGGTGGATAAATTATTTGTGAAATATCTATATCATACAATACAACTCAACAATGAAAAGAAAAAAAAAACACTACCGATACACATAACAATATAGATGGATTTCAAAATAGATTATCTAGAATAATAAGACTGCATACTTTATAATTCTAATCATGAAACATTCTGAAAAAGGCAAAGATAGAAAACAGATCAGAGGTGGTGGTGAATTGACAACAAAGAAACACAAGGGAATTCATTGGTGTGATGGAAATAGTCTCTAAATCTATATGATGATTGTGATGCATATTATCCAAAGATATACATTTCCAAACCTCATTGAATTTTATAAATAATTTTATGATTTTTATGTAAATTATATATCAATAAAACTGATTTTTTTAAAATATCTTCATTTTACTTGTTCCTGTATCCCTTTTGCCTTTCTTTGCCCAACCAAGAATAAAAATACCTAATCTGTGATTCTTTGAAACTCTGATCATGTTGGAGAATGAAAACACTTTGGAAAAGGTTTCTTTTCCCCCTACCCTGCTTTTTTTTTTTTTTTTAATAAATCTAACTCTCTGTTAAATAGTATTTGTTCAAGGAATTACATTTCCTGGGATTAAAGCACTGACATTGCAAGAAGTGTTTTGTTTCTTATTGCAACAAATAAGATATTTCTGGAATTCTGATCAAATAATTAAATAAGATAGAATAGTATATGGATAGTCTCTTTTCTCCTGTGTTCCCTGTGATTTTGTGAACCAGAGAGCATAAATAATTGTACTATCAATGGTCCATATCCTGAACATGACCCTCAGTCTCTAAATAGATCTGAAAGAGATTACTAATCATTTTTGAATCTGTGTTTCTCTGTTTTCTCTCTGTCTCTCTGATACAACAAACCATATGGTTTTTAATATATAAATTCCATTTTTACTTCTTACAATTAAGAAAGTTTGCAGCATTTAAAAATGAATTTACTACAATCTTTTTCTAAAATTCAAATTAAAATGCTTTTGAGATGTGGATATATTTAGTTAACTCTTTATTGCCATTTTAATTGGCAGACTATGAAGAAAAACATTATTTGTACCGCATTTATAATGTTACTACAGCCAAAGAAAGTGAACAATTTTCTGACAAGAACTCATCCTTATGCCTCAACAACAGAGACTTAAATAAATCTCAGTTCTTAATCTGAAATCTGAGATGATTAAGACAAGAAAACCACATTTGGCATTTTAACTCTTCTTTTCCACTTCCATTGTATATTATAGCCAATTTTCATGAAATTTTGTTTCCATGCATTTCTTATTATTATTACCATAGGAAACTAAGTGTTCAGCAGCAAGAAAAAGGCTTGAGAGACAAAGGTGTGTTTTGATACTCTGCTAACCTCAGACATTAACTTAATTATCTACTTTTTTCTTTAGTTCTCTTGAACACAAAGGGATAAAAATAGGATAACAGTCAACATGTGGTAAAGACAGATCTTTTAAACAGGATAATCACAGATTTTCCAACCATATTCTCTACATTTGCATGTGTAAGATTATTCAGGCAGTTTTTATCAATGTTCTAAGTTTTCTTGATTTTTTAAGGCATATCTTACTTTTGTAATGGGCCAATCTATGTTCTGTGTTCTTTAGAAGAAAAGAAGACAAAGCTCTTTCTTCTGATTGCTGGACATCTTTTATTTGTGCATACCAGCCTTGTTTCTGAAAATTCTACAAGTATCTCCAAACTATTTTCATTCTTTTTTTTTTTTAAGATAAGTAAACTTGGGAAAGGTGATGAATAATTGAGAATCTAAATATTGGGAATTGCTGTATCTTCTCAGATGCATATAATTCTAATCATAAATTCCAATATACTTTGAAATAAAAAAGTCAAGAATAAACAAAAAGCTAAAAAAAATAGTACTAGTTTTATTTTATTTGAAAACTGTAACATTAGGCTTTGTTTTCTTCTGTGCTCATAAAAATTTTATATTTTATATTTTCTGGAACTGATTTAAGATCATTTAGTAATAAGCTACAAACACTTTTGGCTAGTGGAAAACTGGTCTCACAGTGCAAACAATACTTCTTGGTTTAAAAGAGGGGGAGCTAAAGGCCAAAGGGTAAATTCCACTTGTAGCATGCTGCATATTTTTGTGGGCAGAATCAATGCCAGAATGGTCAGCAGCCTTTACACCACCAAGCTAGCTTGTTGCTAATGGGATCAGCTTCCTTAGATATGATAGAAAAGTCACTTTGAAAATCTAAATGTATTGATAAGTTGTGAAAAGTTGACCCATGCCTTATTTTTGTTAAGTGTGTGATTTCTGCATTTGCTTCATGAAAATCTGCTTCATGAGGTTTTGTTTTTGTTTTTTATTCAGAGTGTAGGAAGAGAAGGAGGATGTGAGGAAGAAAAAGCATGTGAAAGAGTTTGTTTATAACATTTGTTCTTATTGTTTAGAAGAATTTTTAAGCCATTATGGAAAAGGCCAAAAATAAAGAGAAGGAATAATGATGAAGACAATATTTGTATGATTCTTTTTTGAAAGAGGGGTAAAGAATAAAAAGCCAGCTATAAAGAATGTCTCCCCAAATCCATGTTTCCTGTCCGATTAGATTCTGGCAGAAGTTACATTCTAAAGCATTCTTCAAAACATTTGGGAATTTTAAAAAATTTCTCTATGGGGGGCTGTATTGGCAAGCATAGGCCCAACAGTGAAGAAAATGCAGAAATCAATATGATGTCCCAAGTCAAAAGAGGAACATTCTTGTACTATATCTCCCTAGGGAAGTGTCTTCTACATATTAACTTCAAGTAAAACTGCAAGAGCAAGAGAGGACTATCAAATGTGGCGAAATACACAATGTGTTGATTCAAAGCACGTTTCAGATATCTATTGAGCACGTTATGCTCAATAGATATTGATAGTATTTACCTCTGGAGGTAAAATATTAGTGCAGACTAAACTCAAGTGTCTACTGTGAAAATGTGAAATTCAAAAGACCTTGGGTGGGAATATACACCCTTTTTAAAAAAAAATGCATGGTTCAGACCAATAAGTGTTTCAAGTGAACAATAAAAAGATTTAAACAACTCAGCCAAGAAAGAAGATCAGTTTCTGGTCTGAATGTCAAGAGCTTGGAAGGAGCCACTGTGTTCTAACAACAAGTAAAAAGCTGAACAGACTGAAAAATCAACTCTTCTTGGATCTGTAAGAGAGGGCAGGACACAGTGCAAACAGCTGTCCCCAAGATCAGAGAGACAAAGACAGGGGAGCCTCTACTAACTGTGGAGGGAACCAGTGTCACGCAGGAAAACCTGAACAGCAATTGCTGAGTTGCTGGAGGCTTTTGTGGACAAGTCAGAGAGTTAAAAACTCCAGGGGAATTCAATCATAGAGAGGCTCCATAATACTGTGATATTTAGCTCCAGAAAGAAGCTTGGCCAGGTTCCAACAATAAATATCAGAGGAAAACTCCCTTTTGCTTCCAGCAGGGGGAGAGGAAAGAAATAATTTTAAAAGATACCAGAACACACTGTCCTTAAGATATGTCCTCAGGGGAGACTATAGTTAACCAGAACCTCACCTGCTGTGAAGAGCCTAACTGACCTGGGAAAGGGAACTACCCAACTCCAGCCCACTTTTGCTATTCTGGGGAGAAAAGGGCCACCCACTTTCAAAGGTAAATGCTTCAATATCTTTCAACTAGAGGCCTGATGCACGAAATTTGTGCAAGAGTAGGCCTTCCTTCCCCTGGCTGCCGGCACTGGCTTCCCTCTGGCACCTGGGACCTGGGCTTCTTCCAGAAGGATGTCCGGAAGGACATCTGGTCTAATTAGCATATTATGCTTTTATTATTATACATTTCTTCTATAAATATTAGTTTATGCAGACTTTTAAAAAAATAATCTTTTTAAGTCATTGTTTTTAATCTATCCACTCATATTTTATATCATCCATTTCATCCAGATTATAAAATATATTGCTAAAATTTGGGTATAGCAGTCTCATAAAATTTTTGAACTCTACTCCATATCTGTAATTTTATCCTTTTCCTAATGCTTGTTTTGCCTTATTATTTTTTTTTACTTAATCCAACTTCTTATATGTTTATATGCTTTAGTTGGTCCTTCCAAAGAACAGTCTTTAGAATTTAATGATGCAGACCAGTTTACTTTTACTATTTTCTAAGTCTTGAGTTAGAATCATTGCCAACTTTTCCAACTTGCTGTTGTAATGAATTTAGGCAACTAAGCTCATTGTGTTTCAACTTCTTATTTATAAAATAGGCATAATAATTGCCTACCTTGTGGAGTTGTTTTGAAGTCTCAGTGTACATATATAGCCCTAGCCAGTTTGGCTCAGTGGATAGAGCACCAGCCCATGGAGTGAAGGATCCCGGGTTCAATTCTGGTCAAGGGCACATACCTTGGTTGCAGGTTCCCCAGCCGTGGTCGGGGTGCATGCAAGAGGCAACCAATCAATGTGCCTATCTCTCATCGATAGTTTTTTTTCTCTCTCTCTCTCTCTCAAAATCAATGGAAAAATATCCTCGGGCGAGGCTTAACCCTCCCTCCCCCCCCAAAAAATGGACATATATATTAATGGCTTAGATGTATGCCTGGCACATAGTGTGCCTTCAAGAAATATTATGTTTATGATCATCATTTTTTGTTTTTTTTTCTTAAGTAGAACACATGCATTATTTTCTACTTTTCTTGTTTTCTAATGAATAAATTATGATGATAAATTGTATTTGCTGAGTTTTGCTTTGGCTTTAACTTATAAGAGTTGGTATGCACAAGTAGCCTCTTTGTCATTCACTTGAGAATTGTTTGACATCTCAATTGTGTTTTCATCTTTATACAAAAGTTATGTAGAATGTTGTTTTAAAATGTCCCATTAGGTATGCCATAGGGTATTTTTTGTGGTTTATTTCTAATGTTATCATTTGAATGATAAATGTGTATTGTCTTATTTTTGTATATTAGAATGTTTTATAAATTGCTCGTGATTTTTATTCAACAATTTCTGTGACTGGTCTTTTGAAATTTAAGTATACTTTATCTGTTTATTAGGTGCAAAAAAACCCCTGAAATATATAAATATTACTTAAAGCCTCTCATTGTTATTTACTTTTTATTGTTGACTTATTTTGCTTTTGTAAAAAAGATAGAAATAACATATGAATTATAGATTGTCCATTTCTACAGCATATCTTGCTTTATATTTTGAAGCTGTTATATCATTAGGTGAATAAAGTCACATAACTGTACATGTTCTTGGTAGAGGGTACTTCATTTTATTACACAGTATGTCTGTAGCATAAGTCCTGACAGTGGGTTTTCTTATTTTTGTAATATAAGTGCCTGACTTAAGCTTTGATTAAGGAGGCATTCAAAGACTCATCCACTTCAAAGATGGTTGTCTCAAAGAAACACATTGCCAGGCACACACTAGGTAAAGAGCCAGGCCCATTCTTCACACTGAGGCACCTTTGCTTTGGATATCTTAGTTATTTCAATCCCTGACCATTTGGGCAACTTTTTTTTTCTATTCACTCGCTTTAAATTCCTGATCTTATGTTCTAAATTCACCAATAAAGAATGAGCCTGAGAAATCCTTCACCCACAACCTCAACCCCAACAAAAGCAGAAGTCCTGAAGGTAAACCTCTGTCTTTTCAAAGCTTCTTTTTTTAATATATATATATATATATATATATATATATATATATTATTGATTTTTACAGAGAGGAAGAAAGAGGGATAGAGAGTTAGAAACATTGATGAGAGAGGAACATCGATCAGCTGCCTCCTGCACACCCCCCACTGGGGATGTGCCCGCAACCAAGGTACATGCCCTTGACCGGAATCAAACCCGGGACCCTTCAGTCCGCAGGCCGACGCTCTATCCACTGAGCCAAACCAGTTAGGGCTTTTCAAAGTTTCTTGATGATAATCACTGAAGGGCATCTTGCAACCATTAGAACCACAAGGCTGGTCCAACCACCACATTGGTTATTGATAGGCTAGGACTGACACACAGCAATGCTTGTCTCACTTAATGCTTTTTGGTTTGACATTTTTTTATCAGAAATTATATTGTGTAATTAATGACCTATAAATATACTTTTTACTTTTTTATTTTCATTTTCCTGGGTAGTTGTATTTTTGTGGGATTTTTATGTAGTATATACTAGTAGTATATTTTTTTAAAAAAAGACAAATTGCCCAGCTGGTGTTGCTCAGGGGTTGAGCATTGACCCATGCACCAAGAGGACCCAAGTTCAATTCCCAGTCAGGGCACATATTTGGGTTTCAGGAAGACAGTCAACCAGAGAGAGAAGGCAGTTCTCTCTCATCAATGTTTCTATCTCCCTCTCCTTTTCTCTCTCTCTCTCTCTTTCAAAAAAAAAAAAAAAAGACAAATAAACAATGTAACATATAGATCATATATAATAGAAATGTATACTTGATACCTACATAAGTTTATTAACCAATGCCACCCCAATAAATTTAACCAATCAGTAAGATAAATCAAGAGTCTCTATGTTTAAAAGGTTTACTTAACCTATTAGTATTTATCATGAGATTATTTCTGCTATATCTTTTAAATGTTCTACTTACCTTGCTTTCTTATTTTTCTTATATTTTCTTATTTTTCTTATATTTTCTTATTTTTCCTTATTCTGTCATTAGTTGGAGTGCTCAAATTTTCTTCATTTTTTTCTTTATCTAAGGTTTTGGAAGTTATGCATTCATTTCTACTCTCCTGTTAAATTTTCAAACAGTGTATTTAAGCTTTAAAAACGATTGCCAAAGGTTAATCTATATCATATATTTCCTTTGTATGAGATAAATATAAATAAATCAATAATTGTGTTCTTATATTTTTCCCCCAGGTCTCATGTGTTTGGACTCACAAGGATGGGTGTGTGTGTGTGTGTGTGTGTGTGTGTGTGTGTGTGTGTGTGTCTATGTGTTTTCAAACCCAATTCTTTTCATTTTTGTTATTTTTGAACTTTTACATAGACATGGCTTTTAGTATTTGTACTTTGATGTTCCATGAGATAGAATTTATAATCAAATATATCAACTCTATACTGTCAGTATTTTATTATCAAAATATAAAATAAAGCTATAACAATTCTTAGTGTTCATTTGTTGCAGAAATATGTACATTGATTAATGGAAGAGAACATAGAGTCCTGAAAGAGGCAAATACCTATCTGGGCATTTAAGAATTTTAATCATTTAGAACAAATATGGGCTATTTATAAGTAACCATATTATAATTGGCTATCTAGTTAGAAAATATAACGTTAAACCTTATATGCACATGAGCATACCCAAAAGTGTATTTCAGATATGTATAGAGACATATGTAATCATTTTTAAAGATGGCACATTTGGTAAATAATAAAAATATTTTAATTGTCTTAAAACAGAAAAGATTTTCCTAATAAATTGCAAATTCTGAAATCCATAAAGAAAACATTTAACATATTTGGCCATATTTTTATTCTTCTGTATTTTCAAAGATCTTATAGCCAAAGATAAAAAGCAAGGCACATGGTAAACAATTTTCAACACATACTAGAGCCAAATATTTATAATCAGAATATATAAAAAAGAAAAATGCAATAAAAAATAAGAAAAGAATAAGAAAAAGCATCTCAAGGAAGAAATAAAATTAACCAATCAACACATGAAATATTTCCACTTCACTATGAATTCAAGCTAAGACAACTTAAAAATAAGATTTTATATTTCATCAAAAAAATGAGAAAAAATAAATGTCCAGTTTTGGTAAAGACAAGAAAAATGGGCAAATTTCTGTATTTTTAGTAAACCCTTTTAGGAGATAAATTATTTTTATATAAATGCAAGCATGCATAAATAAATAAAAAACTATGTAAGGATATTCATTACAGCATTGACTGTTTATCTACACTAATAAAAGAGAATCATGCAAATTAACCATCACTCCACTATGCCAAGCCACACCCACCAGCCAATCAGGAGTGAGTATGCAAATTAACCCAACCAAGATGGTGGCCGGCCATGGAGCTGGAGCAAGCAGGAGGCTTGGGTTGCCCTCGCAATGGAGGAAGCCAAGCTTTCCACCTGCCCTGGCCAGCCCTGGCCTCCGCTCAAAGCTACAAAGTTTCAATTATAGGAGATAAATAAATACCAACAAAAATGGTGGCGGCCATGGAGCTGGAGCAAGCAGAAGGCTTGGGTTGCCCTGGCAATGGAGGGAGCCAAGCTTTCCACCCACCCTGGCAGGCCCTGACCTCCACTCAAGGCTACAAAGTTTCAATTATAGAAGATAAATAAATCCTAGATACTTGTTTCCAGCTGGCCCTGGCCTCTGCTCAAGGAGGCGATGAAAAAAAAAAAAAAGAAAAAATGGAGGTGCTGGGACCTTGGGTTGCCGGGGGGTTATCAGGTCAGGATGGGACAGCAGGGGCCATTGGGGGTAAGCAGACCAGCAGGGGGGACAGTTGGGGGTGAGCAGGCTGTCAGTGGGGGTCAGTTGGAGGTGATCAGGACAGTGGGGGGGGGGGGCAGTTTGGAGTGAGCAGGCCAGCAGGGGGGCAGTTGGGGGTGAGCAGGCCAGTGGGGAGGGGAGGTGGGGCAAGCAGGCCAGCAGGGGGGAGCAGTTGGGGGCAAGCAAGCCAGCAGAGGGGGCAGTTGGGGGTGATCAGGCTGGCGGGGGGGGGGGCATTTGGGGGCAAGCAGGTCGGCAGGCAGAGTGGTTAGGGGCAATCAGGCAGGCAGGTGAGCAGCTGGATCCAGCAGTCCCAGATTGTGAGAGGGATGTCTGACTGCCAGTTTAGGCCCGATCTCTGTAAACCAGCAGTAGGACATCCTTCGAGGGGTCCCAGATTGGAGAGGGTGCAAGCCGGGCTGAATTTCGTGCACAGGGCCACTAATTTTTAAATTAATTGGTAAGCCATCTCTATTTCCCTCACTATAATATGATAAAATAAATGATGATTCATTTACACAATACAATACCTTGAAGTTATTTTAAAAGTATAAGTTAAAACTAGATACACTAATGTGTAAACATTTCTAAAACATGCTAGGTACACAGATCAATTTGCATATCTAAAAGGTATCACATATTTATTTATTTATTTTAAAAGGAGAATGTACAGTAGAGAGACAGAGACAGATAGCAAGGAGGGAGGGAGATGGGGAGGAAAGGAGGAAACACATTCATGCAGGAAATACTTGTTGAACATCTACTATACACCAGTCTTGTTCCATGATTAGGACAAACATGGTCCCTACTCTCAAGAAGCTCTTCTTCCAGAAGCTGACAATGATGTACTCAGTAGAATAACAGATAAATAACTGTGTAAGGATGTTATTCAAATAGTAATTATTTACACATTAAGAAGTACTATAAATTAATTAATACAAAAAATGCCATAGAGGATGAAAAAGGGGCTGTGGCAAATTATAGATTCAGTGGTTACAGAAGGCAGTATTTGGAAAGCTCCGTTTGAGCTGAAACTTGAATAATGAGAAGGAGCAAACCAGAGAAGAAAAAGTTGATTTTAAGCACAGAGAAGGCCCTGACGCAGAAAATGAGTGTAATTATGGAAAAGACAGACAACCTCTACTACTGCCACATGATAGTGCAGGCAGAGCTGTAGACAGCAGCTAGATCACAAAGGGCCCCAGCCCATAGCAAGAAGTTTGGATTTTATTAAAAGTACAGTGGAATGATTATTGGAGGGTTCTCATCAGGTAACATAGTTCATTTGTGTTTGGAAAGGTCACTTTTATTGTCACAGAAAGAATGAATGGTAGAGGACAGAGAGACCATTCGAGAATGTGTTCCAGCAGTCCAAATGACAGATTACAGTGGTATGCACTAGCTGTAGAGATAAAGAATGTTACATGAGTTTAGCATATATTGAGGCAAAACCACAGAACCTACTGATATGGGGAATGTGAAAAAAAAAATCAAACTAGACTCCAATATTTTGGACCTGAGCAGTCAAAGTAAATGGTGGAACAATTTTTTAAGATGGAAAGACAAGAGAAGAAGCAGATGTTAAACTTGTAGGAATCACAAATTCAATTTTTATCATCTTGGGCTTGAGTTAATTTTAATAATAAAACTAACACTTGTGTAATAGTTATGTTTAAGCACGTCTTATTACTTAGATAGCTGTTGCATACCCAAGTGAAACCTTAACGAGGCAAGAAACTGTATCTGAGGAGAGCAATTGGAGGTTTATTTTCATATAGATAATATATTTTTATATAGGCACGTTTAAAGCTATGGAACTACATGAGACTCCCTAGTGTTCTGGTTATCTATTGATAGAAAGCAGCAACCATTTTATATGGTCAGGCAGTCTGTGGTTTGATAATTCTAGACTAGGCACAGTGCAAATGGCTTGTTCTCCTCTAGGATGTCTGGAGCCTACATTGTGAATGGCTAGGGAATGAAACCATTCAAAAGCTCCTTCATTCACATGTCTGGTACATGATCTGGCCACCTAGAAGAATGCACTCAGGATCTGGCCTACATGAGCCCTCTGCATATGGCTTGCACTTCTTATAGCTGCCTGGCCTTCTAGTCACTTAGCCTGTGAAGTCACTTCCACCATACTCATTGACTGAAGCAAGCACAAACCTACCCAAACCTCATCCAGGTTCAGGGGCCAGTTGCTTGGAGCCTACCAATCAATGGGGCAAGGAGGTGATAAAGAATTTGTGGACTGTATTTTTTAACTCTATACCCAGAATGTACAAAGAAGTGAGACAGGACTGAGCGTCGGAGCACCACAATATTTAGCATATCCAAAGAAGAAGCCATCAGAGAGAACTATAAGCATATGCTATATACCTAACTACATAGAAAAATGCTAAAAGCTGTTAGCAGTAGTGAAGTCTGAATATATATAAAATTGGGGGGAAATGCAAAGGGAAATATTGTACTATGATTCTTGATACCTTTCTAGACCTTAAAATTTTTTAAAGGAAATGTATTAATGTTTTACTTAAATATTTTTTAAGCATGTGCTCTGTAGATTATAAAATCATAATAAAAATCTTTATGTGAACTTAAATATATTTATTTCTTATTGTGTTACTTTGTGCACTTTTTAAAAACATGATGTCAACAGTTGCAGATAAAATTCAGAAATTTTGCAAGTTGAATTGTCTATGTTTATTGAATATAAAATAAATAAATTTTAAATATTCTCCACAATTCTGACCTCAATTCTGGGAGTTCAGATTCAGTGGATTAGGAAAAAGATGAGAGACAGATTACATTATAGTTTTTCCTTTCCTTTATCAGGTAAGGCAGGGGAATAATTTGTATACTCCATTTCTAAAATGGAGAATAGAAAAAAATTAAAAAGAAATTTAACTGAGTTTAAAGAAGTTTAGCCAAAACCGGTTTGGCTCAGTGGATAGAGCGTCGGCCTGCGGACTGGGGGGTCCCGGGTTCGATTCCGGTCAAGGGCATGTGACTTGGTTGCGGGCACATCCCCAGTGGGAGGTGTGCAGGAGGCAGCTGATCGATGTTTCTCTCTCATCGATGTTTCTGACTATCTATCACTCTTCCTTCCTCTCTGTAAAAAATCAATAAAATATATTTTTAAAAAAAAGTTTATAACTATAACTTTGCTGAATAAAATTCTTGATATTCTATGGGTTTCCAGTTTTAATTGGCTCTTAAAAGGAAACTCTTGTCATCCATTTCACTATATAGATGATAGAGGATAGATATAAAGATATCTTTTTATCTATTCATCTCTATATATTGTATTTTGTTCTAAAGAATTTATCGTACAGCAAATTGGAATAGAAACATGTTTGTTCATAAAACATATAGCAGCCACTAAAATATAATCAGTTTCTCTAAAAGACTGAATATTCATTTGCAGTCAACCAAGCCGCTTCCAGGCTACAGCAATCAAAGTGACCTGTTCCTAAGAACTATATCCCAACTAGTTATTTTCTGAACAAAAAGGAGGAAAACCATTTCTTCATTCCCATTGTTCTGTCTTGGACAATGCTGTCAAAAGCACCTGACTCCTCTGTCTTCTTCCTTAACCATTAACAGATGGTTTGGAAAGGTATTATTGTATCTGTAAAATCACTAGACAATGGACAAATGATGCCCTTCCATACAACATCTCTTGAAATTTCTAATCCAAATTTCATATCTAGAGCAGCTTGCCTCTGACAGAGCCCCACCATGAAATGCCAATGTTTATTCACTCGGCAATCCTCCTGCCTTTCAAGGAAGACTCTGGCTTTGTCTTCATGCAGGGAAGAATGTGCTCTTATATTTTCAGACAGCATTTGACAAAGTTCCACATCAGAGATCAAGGTCTTGGTAAAGAGATTGAGGTCTACAAAAGGAGGAAAACAGAATGGACATAAATGTACATAAAATGGATTGAATGTTGACTAAAGGGCAGATGACAGTATGGTCATAAATAAAAACTTTTCATGGTGGCAAGAGGTAACTGGAGAGATATTATTGGATCAGTGTGAGGATTTCACTTATTAACCATTAAGGTGAATTTGGCAATTGAATTGAAAGAAAAATATCTGGTTTTCTAAATACAATTATCTTGAAAGAGTGGAGCGTAACACTGAAATTCAATTTCTTGAAGAAGAGAACGACATTTGTGTGATATGTTTCATAAATAGATACAAATGAACAGGGCTTTAGTTTGAAATATTAATCTATATGTGTTTTGTCTATTGGTTTTTATTTTTATTTATTTTTTTGGTATGTGTGTGTATTTAACCTCCTTACAATTATAAAGAGGAGTGTGTAGGCAAACTGAAAAGAAAATGGAAATTAGAAAGTGGAGAGTCCAGGAAATGGTAATGGAGAGAAGACTTTTCTAATAGAACCAGGAAATGATGGACTCAGCACTAACTGTCATTGCTTGTGGACCTCTTCCTCCTCCGCCACGTCCCCATACTTTGGCTGTCAGATAAAATACAGAATCCCCAGTGAAATTTGATATCAGATAAACAAATGATAAATACTATAACTTGATCACATGCACTATTCAAGGGACAAAGTTATACTAAAATGTATTACTTCTTTATCTGAAATTCAACTTTAACTCGGTGTCTTCTTTTGTTGTTATTACTGTTGTTGTTTTATAAATCTTGTCATCCTAAACCAGAGACAAGCTGCTGTCCAACAGTTCTGGACATTTGTAAGCCCTTTGGGCAAAGAAGAGGGTTACTAGGCACATTGCTTGGAAGGAAACCTTGGCTCTGATGAAAATGGAATCAAACAGAACCAAATATCATTATTAAATTAGATTTCTGTGTGAGTGACCTTTGAATTTTGTGCTCTTGAAAGAATCTTACTTCCTGCTTTACTTTTCCTGCCCTCTTTATTATGAATAGTAGTTTTTGTATTAAGTAACATTTTGCCATAGTTAACACCATAATGCATTGGTTAGTCTTGAAAATATTTGTGTTTTTTTTCTTTTATGGAAAAATATATTTTAAATCATTTAAAAAATATTAAAGAAATTTTGGTTAATTTGAACCTAAAGTAAGTTTCTCAAAGCTTCTATCAACATAAAGTAACTAGAGGCCCAGTGCATGAAAATCATGCACTGGGGGGGCAGGTTTGTCCCTCAGCCCAGCCTGCATCCTCTCCAATCTGGGACCCCTTGGGGAATGTGGGATCGGGCTTAAACCAGCAGTCAGACATACCTCTCACTATAGGGGACTCCTGGCTCCTAACCACTCACCTGCCAGCCTGATTGCCCCCTAACCACTCCCCTGCTGGCCTGATTGACACCTAACCGCTCCCCTGCCAGCCCAATCACCCCCAACTGCCCTCCCCTGCAAGCCTGATCACCCCCAACTGCCCTCCCCTGCCAGCCATCTTGTGACAATGTGGGGGTGACCATCTTGTGATGACATGAGGGTGGCCATCTTGTGACAATGTGGGGGTGGCCATCTTGTGACATGAGGGTGTGAAGGTCAATTTGCATATTACCTCTTTGTTATATAGGATAAAAGACAGCCACATGATATTGTCAGGACCAACAGAAAATGTATCTTCTGTTATTCCCATGTGGTAGCATTATATCTCTAGATAAGTCTTTGACTTCTTTTGGCCTGAATTTATTCACATATTTTTTTAAAAAAAACACACAAAGTTTAAATAAATAAATAAATTATATTAAAATAATTTTTAAATTTTAAGACTTTAAAATTACAAAAATATAATCCTTATATTTTTATAATGAAACTTTTATAAAATTTACCTTTGTTTATTTTATGTAATCCTTAATCCTTTCATTTATAGTTACTAGTGACCTGGTGCACAAAATTCCTGCACATTAAAGGGGGATTAATTAGAGGAAATAATTTAATATTGCTATTTGCCCTTTCTCTATAATAGAAGTGTCAGAGATGAAAGAAAATTAGTAAAATGTATATGAAAACCTTCCTCCTGTCAGAGTCTGGGGCTCACCACAGGACCCAGAGTCAAGTCCCTGCCCACCCACATGCACCTCAAAATCGCATGAGACCCAGACCTGGCCAGCCCCCCACATTGGGCTAGATCCAGACCTGGCCAGTCCCACCCTTGTCAAGCCCTTCCAGGCAGAGGATGTAGCCTCAAGTCCCCTGGCCCAGTGCTGGGGCAGGGGGTGCAGTCTGAGGTCCTCCGGCCTGGTGCCAGGGTGGGGGGCACAGCCTGAAGTCCCCTGTCAAGTCCCAACTGGTGGGGGGCATGGCCTGAGGTCCCCCAGCCTGGCGCTGGGGCAGGGGGAGTAGCCTGAGGTCCCCTAGCCCAGCACCAGGACGGGAAGCACACCTTGAGGTCCCCCGTCAAGCCCTGCTGGGCGGGGGGTGTGGGCTCAGGTCCCCTGGCCTGGCACTGGGGCAGGGGGTGCAGCCTGAGGTCCCACAGCCTGACGCCAGGGCTGGGGGCGCATCCTGAGGGCCCCTGTCAAGCCTCACAGGGGCGGGGGATGGAGTAGCCTCAGGTCCCTCAGGTCTCTGCTGATTGCTTGTTAAGGCTCCTTATGGGAACTTGGCCTCAGCTGTGGGTGCAGCCATCTTTGTGATGGATTGGTGGTCAATTTGCATATTCCCTCTTTATTATATAGGATAGAACCTATCCTACCTGAAATGTCTGGCATAGTCCAACTTCAAAATTCAGTTCCTAGAGTTGTAGCTCCAAAATAATGGCTGATTGGTTATTATGGAAACTTTATTTAAAAAGGTAAACTGTTATTTAAAAAATTTAATATAAGATATAAGATAAAGCCTTTTAACTATGTAGCTAAGCTCCTGAGACAATAAGATTTATCTGTAGGGGCAGAAATTGAAGGAAAATTGAAAACCAGGATGGAACTGAACACAGGATTTAGCTGTCCTGGTTGTGGGT
The DNA here is from genome assembly GCF_963455305.1 of Plecotus auritus. Lineage (NCBI taxonomy): Eukaryota > Metazoa > Chordata > Mammalia > Chiroptera > Vespertilionidae > Plecotus > Plecotus auritus. Next base: position 62,230,682 of record NC_137776.1, on the reverse strand, counting down.
ATGAATAGAGACAGTTGGTGGTGGATGCTAACCTTGCTGACGAAGAATTGGGTATTTAATGAACAGTAAGTGACATGGTATAAAAGCCTTAGTCCATGTGAGCTGAAGAGTTGGACTTGAAACACCTATAGAAAGTCAAGGTCTTCAAAAAATCCTCAATGAAAGTGTACACTTTATAATAAATACTTCCTGGCAAAAAGAGATGAAAAAAAAACATTATTTATTATGACCTTGACACTTGGAGCAATCAATTGTCATTTAACTATTATATTAATTTAAATATATACATATATACACATATACGTATATATATATATACATTATACAGTCAGCCCTCAGTGTTCATGAGGGATTGTATCTATGTTCATCCCTACCCTCTGATACCAAAATCCATGGATATTCAAGTCCCTTATCAGCCCTCCTATCTATGAGTTCTGTTTCCACAAGTTCCACATTCATGGATGCAAAACCCAGAGATTCAGAGGGCCAATTGTATATACATTCCAGTAGAAATTAAAGTTAGGATGTAATAAAGGAAATTCCCACACCCCAGTAAGGGGGTGGAGGGGGGCGTCATAATGACTCCCAGAGGAATTTCATAATTGCTATAGGCCAGCAACTGCTATGTTCTTTGTTCTTCTCTTTTTCAAATGAGAGTAATTAACTATCGTTATTTTATTCCTACTCCAAAATTGCATATTCGTTTGGTAAGGGAGGGAGAACATAGATAATTTACCTTTCTAGTTCATAGGCCATTGGACCATAAACAATCTCATCCAAACCTGATGAAAAGAACTGCTTATCACCTGAGATCCTAGCTTGATTTAGAATGTGTCTCTTGAGAAGGAGATATAATCTGCATTTGAGAGGAAAAGTTTGATAGATATTATAAGAAGGTAAACGCTGGTAGGGGTTACCTATATGTCCACCAAAGGACTTTCTTTTCTTTCTGGTCCCATGGTTTGACAGAATTTTCTAGCCTCACTTGCAATCAGTTATGGCCTTATGACATCTCTGGCCAGTGAAATCTGGTGGAAATAAGTATGTATCTCCACCATCTAATACAAAACCTTCAAAAGAGTAGGTGCTCAATAAAAAAAAAAAAAAAAAAAAAAATACAAAACACTCTCTTCTCCTCTCTCACGTTTATTTTTTTATTTTGCTGCTCACTAATTACTGATTAAGTACTCTACTCTCATCTTTGGCCTCTGGAGATGCTCCCATTTAAGGCCTGACCCAAGACTTCTCTCTCCAATAATACCTAATGAGCCACAATATTTCACACACCCTCATTATAATCAGAATTTAATTTTCCTTTCCCTGTGTCTTCCAAATTTTCCAAAGTGACATCAACTGAACTGCTAAGCCATTACAAGTGCATTCTCACTGAAATCTTTTTGGCTGCAGTGCCCTAACCAAAGAGATACATTTTAGTTGAGCTCTTTCAGATCATGAGTCAGGTTAGTAGGGACTTGGCCTTTCTGATTTTTCAGTTTTTTAGTAGGAGTCACTTTATTGCCAGAAATTGACAGTAAACCATTTAAGGAAAGATTTATAAAAATGCATCAATTTAAGCATAATTTCTGTGCATACTATTAGCAGACCCGTGATATGTTGATAAAAAACAATTGCAATGGGATATGTCTAAAAACCTCTTTGGAAAGGGAAAAGTTGCATGATAGATTGCTAGGCCAAATTTAAATTTTCCGTATGAGATTTCTTCAGAACAGTACTGTTTATTTTCCCATTGTGTGATCCCAATTTATCTGTGAACAATCTAAAAGGAATCCTAAAGTGGTAAATATGCATGTTCTTTGAAAATAAACAAACACTTTTTAGACATGACCAGTTGCTTAAATACACTATCGATCATTGTAATGAAGACCGAGTCTTTTACTAACACACAAAGCATAATCGTTTTGGTTTATAAATTTGGCTGTGACAGAGCCCTTCTCCCTCTTATTTTTTTATGGCCTTTGGACATCAGCTCACTAAACTTTTATGTATATAGACTAATTAAGAGAATAATATTACATTTGATTTTCTTATTTTTATCAAAAGTGATTATCTTTAACAAATTCTTTAAATTGTTCTGCTTTTGTATCAGTGATTAATGTATTGTGCCTGGTTCTTCTTGCCTGTTAATTGTTTTATACAAGTGGATGCTAATATAAGCAATAAGGTTTTATTAATGTCCCAATCAAATATATTGAAGCATATATGTGTTAAATACATGAGTGCTAAATAGGTGATCTTTCTTAAAAGAACATTAAGTTTTGAACATTGATCCATATTTATTAATTAAGGTCTCTTTCAAAGATTTTCTGCAAGATGATGAAAAACTGATTATATTTATCATATAAAGCAGTGTATCTATTAATATATAGATTTTAAAAATATAAGAGAAACTACAACGCTTGAAGATACAAACTTTAATATAGACAGATTTATAATTTAAACCATGTTTATTTCTAAATGTATTCTCTTCTTATAAGTCCTTTAAAATAAAGTAATGAAGTTTAATGAAGCTAACATAGAACTGCTCTGCCATTTTAAAAATAAATTACCTGCACTTAAATAAAATAAAACAAGTTGAAACCTAAAAAGAAGAGAGGGGGATGTTTATTAATTGTGATAGTTTGATGCCATAAAAATATAGTTTTTATTACCAAAAAATACCCAAAATTTAATTTGGTTCAAGCATTAGTTACAGAAACTCAGAGATAACACAACTTAAAAAAATTAAGAAGGATTTAGCAGAGACGGAACAAAATGTTGAAGTCAATGTACATGTGATCAAATCAAACAGTATTTAATTCATTTTCCCCTCAACTTTTTAATATCTGTTACCTTGAAATCTTATCACAATCTCTGAAAATTCAGTTATTTAGTTAATTTTTACTTATTTTTCTTTAAACATAATATTTCTCATTTCAAAGGATAGGAATATAGGTAGCAGCCTGGTCAAAACAATTTGCAATAATCATAAAGTACAAATGGTTCATCACCATAATAAGCAACAAGTAAAAATTAATAGGACAAAGATAAACCAATCATCTACAGTAGTTTTAAAACACTGGGTTCATATTCTTTGTTTAAAAGTCTTTGCCACTCCTCCCAGTGAGCAATAGGGTCTATATACCTTTCCCTAGAACATGGACAGCCTTGTGACTGCTTCAACCAATAGAGAATGGATGAGTAATGCTGTGTAACTTCCAAGTATCTATTTATATAAAAGGCTAATATGCTAAGTGTCCATCCAGGTAATGATGTCAGGTAGCAATGCCTGGTTTCCTCTCCCTAGTGACTAGCCTCCTTGGAGTTTCTTCAGCCCAGGAACAGGACTTGCTTTATAGCCAGGTGGAAACATTTTACACTATAACCAAATGTCTGTGAAGCATTTTCCCATGCCTCATTTCATTTGATCTTCACAGGCATCCTGGAGTTCAGTAGACACCGTGGAATCCTATTTTCTTTTCATTAGCTGGAAAACAGAGATTTAGAAAGCTTAGAAACTTGATCTGACTGAAAAGAAGTAAGAAATGGTGGACCTTGAAAATGACTTCAGGTTTTCTCACTGCATAGAATATAGTCAAACACTGCTGCAGTTAAGTATTTTACCCTTTGTTCTCCCTGGGTGATCTACAATAATAATCTGCCTCGTGTTGATATTTACTGCTGTGTTGCTGACAATTACCTGAAAGAGAAGTTGGGGTGCTTCACTGGACTAGAAAATGTTTAGCTAAATCAGAAAGCAGCTCTAATTAAGCAAGTTTATTCTATATCTGTAAAAGGCTAAGTTGACTCATGTGCGATACATATAAAGCTCTCACTGGCACCAATTGCACAAGTGTGTTTCGATCTATCATTGTCAATCATGAATTTAGTTGACACTTCTATTATAGAGAAAGTGTGGATAGCTATATTAAAATATTTCTTCTAATTAATTTCCTTTCAATGTGCACAAATTCGTGCACTGGGCCACTAATATATCATAAAAGACAATGCAGATTCACCAGAACACTCACTGTTGGAACTGACCCTCTATGTAACTGTCCACCTAGTCTGATGTCACACTACTATGAGGAAGCCAGACTACATGGGAGACCTTAGTCATCAGTCCTTGTTTTTCAGTCATCCCCAACCCAGGTACCAGACACATGAGTGAATGAATGAGTTTTTGTGTGTATAGTATTAATTGTGTATATCAATCCCAGTGTGTTTTAGTTTCCTATGCTGCTATAATCCTATATAATAAAGAGCTAATATGCTAATTAGACCAAACAACCAGACGACCTTCCGGACTAAGCCGGGGCTGCAAGGGTTGGCCAAGCCTACAAGGGGCTATGAGGGCCGAGCCCCTTGCACAAATTTCGTGCATCGGGCCTCTAGTCAATTATAACAAACAGTGGCTTGAAACAACTTGAATTTATTATCTTACACTCTGGAAATCAGAAGTCCAAAATAAGTTTCATTGGGCTAAAATCAGTGTCAGCAGGATTGTGTTTCTTTTCAGGTTGAGGCTTTAAGAGAGAATCTGTTCCCTTGCCTTTTCCAGCTTCCAGAGGCTACTGGCATTCCTTGGCTAGTAACTTGTTTCTGTGCCCAAACCCAACAATAGTCCATCACATTGCTGACACCCTCCTACCTCCCTTTTGCCACTTACAAGGACCCTTGTGATTACATTGGGCCCAGCAGCATAATCCAGAATAATCTCCCTACCTCAAACTTCTTTACATAATTACATCTTCAAAGTCTCTTTTGCATATAAGGTAATCACAGGTCCAGGGGATTAGAAGATAGGCAGTTTGGGGAACCATCATTTTGCCTACCACAAAGTGGTACAGCTAGGACCAGTAGGATCCAGTGGAAGATGAAATGCAGTATTCTATATTTTAAAATTATTAAGACTTTCAAGACAGTCATAGCAGAATATTAAACCAAATCTGGGGCCCTACTAAGTGCACAGCCTTGTGTGATGTCACAGGGTGCACATCCACTCATGAAACTGGCCCTGGACCCAGCCCACAGAAATGACATCACTCTCAAGCTTTTAGTCCCATAGGTGAGGTCCCAGGCATCATGTAACTGAAGTATCTTGCTGTCTTTCCAAATTTCTGATCCCCAGAATGCAGCAACACAATAAACCCATTTTTTTAAGCTGCTACATTTTAGTGTAATTTAGTATATAACAATGGCAAATGAAACACAGTCCAATAGAAATAGATTCTATGACAAAAACATACACTTCAGAAAAATGACCACAAATAAATAGACAATGCATATATAAAAAATCACTTCACCTTTATTATTAGAAAAAATGCAAATTAAACAATAATATGATATTGGTCTTTCCCTTTCATATTGCCAAGTGATTGAAAATAGCTCATGTTATTGAGAGAGTGAAGAAATCTTGGTGTGTTTATAAGTTTATGCAAAGATTTTAGAACAGCAAATTATTCATGCCCAGTGACATTTAAAATGAATATATTCTTTGACCCTATAAGTCTACTCTGCAAGTATTTTCAAACATCTGCTCAAGGTTACTAGTACAAATATTTTTACTGTACATTTGCAATTGAAAAATAAAGACAACCAAAATGTATAATAATGAGAAAGATGTTGCATAAAACATGGTCCAGAATTATTATGGAATACTAGAGGCCCGGTGCATGAAATTCCTGCAGGGGAGGGGGCCCCTCAGCCCGGCCTGCACCCTCTCGCAATCCAGGACCCCTCAGGGAATGTCCGACTGTCAGTAGTCAGACATCCCTCTCACAATCCAGGACTGCTGGCTCCTAACCGCTCACCTGCCTGCCTGCCAGATCGCCCCTAACCACTCGCCTGCCTGCCTGATTGCCCCTAACTGCTCACCTGCCTGCCTGCAGATTGCCCCTAACCACTCAGCTTCCCTGCCTGATCACTCCTAACCACTCGCCTGCCTGCCAGATCACCCCTAACCACTCTGCCAACCTGCCTGATCGCCCCTAACTGCTGGCCTGCCTGCCTGATCACCTCTAACCTCCTCTGCCTCAGCCCCCGCCATGGCGGCTTCGTCCGAAGGACATCCAGAATGACGTTCGGAAGGTAATTTGGCTGTCCGGTCTCATTAGAATATTATGCTTTTATTATTATAGATAATATAACCAAGAAAGAAAGCTATTTCAGTAAGAAATGATATGGAGTATGTTTACATATAGTGTTAAATTAAAAGAAAATTTGCACAATTGTTCCTGTTTAATTCTCTTTTGTAAAAATATGTATATTCATGTATGTATAGAAAAATACCTGGAAGTTTATATCAGTAAAATTTAACAATTGTTAATTTTGAGGAGTTTGGGAAGCAGAAAAGGGAATAGGTGAGGTGATCACAGGATTGGTTCTGAGGGACAGTTCTGATTCACCTTTGTTCCTGGAATAATTACTAGAATATGAATTTAATTACTTTTGCTCTCGAACGTATTCCAACTTGGCTAAGATGATCACCCTAGAAATAGGGACTCTCATTTCTTATTTTATGCACTCTGTGTTGCTGAATTTTCTAAAACTTGTATTTAGTATTTTGTCACACATATCTTTACGAAGGGCAATTTGATGGTAGCTCTAAAAGTGTTAAATGTTTATATACTTTGATTAAGCCTTCTTTTTTTTATCTTCAAGGAAGTACATACATAGAGAGATTTTCATTAGAAAGTTTTTGCAATAATGAAAAACTGGAAACAAACTAAATGCTGACCAGCAGGAAAAAGTTAAACCATATACAAATCAGCAGAATACCAAGAAATAGTTTTAAAAGAATAATTAGGTTGATATATCAACATATACAGACAAGACAGACAGAGATAGAGAGAAAGAGGGAGAAGGGTTAGAGGGGAAGAGTAGGAGGGGAGGGGAGAGAGAGAGGGACAGGAAGAAGAAAGGAGAAAGGGAAGGGAGAGGGAAAGTTTTAAATGTTAAAAAATATATAAAACAAATACCTAACAAGAGGAATTGTTAAATAAAACATGATTCAGTCCTACACCATGGAGCACCCACAATAATAAAATAAAATAATTTAATTAGTCAATACATCCAATTCCTGATTCTAATGAAATAGATATGCTGTTCAAAATATAGCAATAATGGAAAGAAAATAATAAAAATGTTACCCCCAAATTATAAACTTTTATTGTTTTAAAATTTAAAATATAAAACATTGGATTGAGTTATGAAGAGATTTGCTGTTAAAAATATATTTTTATTGATTTCAGATAAGAAGGGAGAGGAATAGATAGAAACATCAACGATGAGAGAGAATCATTCATCAGCTGCCTCCTGCATGCCCCACACTAGGGATAGAGCCCACAACATGGGCATGTGCCCTGATGGGAAGCCAACCGTGCATGACTTCCTGGTTCATAGGTTGACGCTCAATCGTTGAGCCACACTGGCCTAGCGGTTTTTTACTTTTATGTTTAACATTTTAATTTTCACTAATATAACCATATTTTACTAGTTGAATCTTTCAAATGTTTAAGAAATAGATCTTTCCATTACTCTCCCATATGTAAGACCAGAGGCCTGGTGCACAAAAATTCGTGCACTAGAGGGGGGTGTCCCTCAGCATGGCCTGCGCCCTCTCACAGTCCAGGACCCCTTGGGGGATGTCCACCTGCTGGTTTAGGCCCGCTCCCCGGGGGATTGGACCTAAGCTGGCAGTCAGACATCCCTCTGGCAGCCCGGGAGCCCTCAAGGGATGTCCAACTGTGGCAGAGAGCAGGCCTAAGCCGCAGTCGGACATCCTTAGTGTTGCCAAGGAGGCTGGAGAGGCTCCCACCACTGCCTCTGTGCTCACAGCCATCAGCCCAGCTTGTGACTGAGTGGAGCTCCCAATGTGGGAGCGCACTGACCACAGGAGGCAGCTCCTGCATTGAGCATCTGACCCCTGGTGGTCAGTGCGCGTCATAGCTACCAGTCATTCCAGGTTGTTCCGCCATTAGGGTCAATTTGCATATTACCCTTTTTTATATAGGATGAGCTTATTTTTATTAATTAGCAAATTTTCTGTTCCAAAGCCTTAAAACTGCAAAACCAGGATAACTAAGCTGCTTTTACTTATGGACACAGATAAATAATGCTAAATAATATAAGAGCAATGAAATGTAAACAGTATCAAAAGAGTTCACCACAACCAAATAGTATTTATATGTAATTATTATTTAATATTAAGAAATTAATTAACAAATTAAAATTAATTTTCAGAAAACCATGATTACTCAATGAATATTAATAAGGATCTTAATAAAATGCAATAACCATTCCCAATTAAAAATATAAAGGAAACCTAGGTAAACCAGGAAGAGTTCTCACTTATTGTGGTAAACCATTTAATATATTAAGAAATATTGGTGATAAAGTGGAAATAACATTATTTGCAAATAGTGTGATGTTTTATGATAAAACTCAAGGTAATTTTGAAAATAATTAGCCTGAATAACAGAGCACAGGAAGGTATCTTGTTACAACCATAAAAACAATCACTCTCTATGTGTCTTTACAATTGTTAGTTATATAAGTTATGGATTTAATGTTCATTTTCTCTATTCAATAAACATGTCAAGTCAAATATTCCCATCATGTTTTTCATTAATTTGAAGTCTGCTGTGATCTACTGTACTTACATCAAAATAGTCTCATCTTTCATAATATTTTTGATTGTTTGATACAAAAATGGCTCTCAAATTACTAATAAGATGACAAACACCAATATGTACTTGATTCTTCAGATATTATACTATCTAACTCCTCTTGAGTTAGATAGAATCGACACAAGCCTCATCAGTCCAAGGATAAATCAGCACTCTCCCCCAGGTGTCTGCAGACTCCCAGGTAAGTATCCTGGTCACTTCTGCCTGCTCTTTGTTCCTCGCTCTCCTCTCTTCTTTCTTATCTTGATCTTGCAAAATAACATTTGGCTTTCCCCAGGCCAAATTTCTTCATTTTTTATGTTGGAGGATTTTGAAGATCTCCTACAGTCTCTTTCTTTCCTACTTGAGCTTTCAACAACCAAAAAAGCTTAACTTCCTGTTTTTTTCTAAGCAAACAAGGAGTTCCTTTCCTACCCACCATTCTAATGTCTCCTGCTAGGTCACTTCATTTCATTAGAGTGTGCAATTACATATGTATATGATCAATGCTACTAGCTTGTAAGACAGGTTTTTCATGGAGGTTAAAACCCTGTCAGGCCGCATGGGCCTGAATCCAGAATATACCCCCTTAGTAACTGAGTGACCACAAAGGAGCAAAGGAACCTTTGTGAGTCCATGAAAAAGAAGCCACAGAATTACCAACTCTGCAGGTGGTTGTGAAGACTAAATGAGGAAATCATTAGAAAACATTTACCATAGTGCACCATATTAAGCACCAAATAAATTTTTTTATTAGTATTATTTTCACTAGTCTGCTTCATGAGCTTACTTTTCATTTAATGGAAATGTTTTAGCTTTATAATAATTAATATGCTGAATAGTGACAAATATGCAGTACACTTTAAAATTGATGTTTTCTTTTATGATGTCAAAAATAAATTATAAATAAATGAAATACTCCACTCACAATAGCAACAAAATATTAAATAAGGATAAGTCTAGCAACAAAAATGCAGAATTTCTGAAGGAAGAGCCAACCTGGCATATTTCTCAGTAAGAAGACAACATTGATGATGACCAATCATCTAGGTTTTTAAAGTTTTTCTAATAAAAACCACTAAGTTTCTTGTTTTAACTTCAATAATTTATTCTAAATTTCATCTAGGAGAATAAATAGGTTAGTATAGCTAAAAATTCTTTAACAATCTTGTCTCTGTATTGAGAATGATTTGCTGGCCATTAGGAAGTACTAGCTTTTCTGTGACTTACAGTTAGGAAATAACAATGCTCATAGGTAGTAGCATCACTATTCCTGTTTTGCTGAGTGTACAAGTCCTAAATGCATTGTTTACAATACTGTTTGTTTTAAGACTGCAGTAAAGGAAAACAGGTTATAAAGATTCTAGTAGAGTGCGGAACACAATTTCTCCACCTACTTCCTTCCCTAAAGAGAGTTATTTCCCCCCTTTTCCACCTATTTAACCAAGGATGTTAAGAACATGATGAAAAAAAAAAATTAAAAAGGATTTTCAGTTGTGGTGTCCTTGTATGACTGAACATTTCCAAGCTGAAGAAATGTATTCTATTCAAATTTCAGCCCTCTTATTTTGACATCAAAAGGCATTTGTGATTCCAAAGCAAAAATGAAAAATGATAGGACCAGTTTTTTTGTGTTTTTTTCTACTAGACAGAGTTCGCTCTTGAGGGCACACATATGTTTTTCTTCCTTCCAAGGATGCCATTTTAGCTCTGAATAAACAAAAAGTGAATGTTTTCTGAGTAAAGGAAGACATGGCCTCAGAGCATTCTACTGCTTACCAGATTGTTTATCTTCTAACTGAAAACGGATTTGTCATTTTCTGAAACTCTACTCAACTTATGCTGAGAGAGAGAGAGAGAGAGAGAGAGAGAGAGAGAGAGAGAGAGAAGAAGAAGAAGAAGAAGAAGAAGGAGGAGGAGGAGGAGGAGGAGGAGGAGGAGGAGGAGGAGGAGGAGGAGGAGGAGGAGGAGGAGGAGGAGAGGAGGAGGAAGAAGAAGGAGAAAGTGTTGGTTAATGGAGAAGATAGAAAACTTGCCTAGGATGAAGAATGACATGAAAGAAGATTTTAATATTTTTAGGTTCTTAGAGCTCAAAGCCATCGTTTCTTCTCTACAATATAGAGATCATAAAAGAAATATGTAAAAATTAAAAATTATGTGAACAAGTATTTTATTCAAGAAGCTTGTTCTGTCACAAAAAAAATCTCACTTATATATGAAAAAATAGAGGTAGAAAAGAATATTTTACCTTGATTAACTTTCTCCCTCGGTATTTATCTTCTTTATTCTCTCTGAATCTTAGACTATTTTAACTAAACTGCCTTGAAAAGCGCCTCTCTTAGATTCTAGGACACATCACCTTGGAATGATTTCTTTTTCTCCCGCCATCTTGGAAATGTAACTATTCCCTAAAGTTCTGTCCTTAAGAACCTTTCCTTCTCTTTCCTTACTCTTCCATCCAGAAAATATAATCATTTATGGAAATGATTCCCAGATATAACTCTTAATTTCTGCTCCTAGTTCCTTCACTGCAATAACAAATTCAACCTTTCTATATTTTTCACATATCAGCCATACCATTTTTCTTAACAAAAATTAGACTTACCTATATTTTTTCTTATTCATTTACATTTTTAAAACTAGTTCCCAAATATCAGTGTGTGTTTTTGCATTACATATTATCCTCCCCATTCTTATTGCCCCCACCCTGGTTCAAACCTTTTATATTCCCTACCTGGACTGCCAGAACCACCACTCACGTCTTGTCTTTCCCCACTCATATTTATCCACCCTCTGCACTGTGGTTAGATTTTTGTCTACTCAAAAAACTACTGAGATCTTCTCAGCCAGTAGAAATTCTAATCTCTAGTTTAAGGTCCATTTGAAATGCCACTTTTCCTGTGGCATTTTTCTTGGCATATACACTTCTTATAATATCTCTCTCCTTTTATACCCCATAAAAGTTTGTGTATGTGTGTTTTAATGTCACTTGTCTTGCCCTTATAGCTATTTATATGAAAAAGCACATAGAAAAGGAGAAGTTCAAAACTTTTCAACAAACCAATGTGACAGAAATGAATCTAAGTCTCCCATGATTACAGTTGGCATTTTTTGTTTAGATAAACTTTCAACAAGAGTATTAATTTGGGTTTATTTTTAAACTTTCTTTTAATTCTGATTCATTGTTTTTTATTTTATATTTTGTTAATCCTCACCAAAAATACTTTTCCATTGATTTTTAGAGAGAGTGGGAGAGGGAGAAAGTGAGAGAGAGAAACAGCGATGTGAGAGAGACACAACAATCGGTTGCTTACTGAGTCCCTACCTGGATCGAGCCTGTAACCGAGGCACATACCACTGACTGGAATCAAACCCAGGATCCTTCAGTCCACATGCTGACACTCTATCCACTGAGCCAAACTGGCCAGAGCCCTGATTCACTGTTTTAAATGTTACCCATCAAGACTAAGCTTCCTTAATTATTTAAAAACTGTGTTATCCAGTAAGATTTTTACCATTCTAGAAAATGGTAATTTGGTACAAAACAGTTGTAAGTAGAAAGAGTGAGAGAATGCAACAAACTCAATCTGTATGTCCTATGACAGTTTTCTGTAAACTTTACATTGAGCTTCTGAATAAAAGTAGTTCACCTTTGCATTATCTGAAACCTGTCCGAAATGAAACCTCAACTACTTATGATTGATAAAGGCCACACAAAAGCCCAACTCTAATGATGAAAACTAACCTCCGCTCCTGGATCTTGGCCTATTGTCCCTGATGACTTTTTAAATTATTGCAAGTCACAAGGGCCCAACTCCCAGAAAAAGAAAAAAAAAGAAGTGCTGCTAATATCAGTGGCATAACTAGCTCATTTATATGGATCAGAAATATCAATATTCTTTGAAATTAGTTATCATACCTGCAGATATAGCATCACTAAAATCTAGCAATCCAACAAATTATATCTTTTATTATTATTTTATGGTACAGAATTGCTCTCATATGACTGGCAATCTGAAAGATGGGCTATCTGTTCATAGAGCTTCAGAAAAATAGTACATTTGGAGTCCATGTGACCATGTTCACGAAAATGAACCACTTGCTTAACTTTATCCCTTACTCCTTTTCTTTCCCTAAGATGAAATAAGTATGCTAGTTTAAATTAAATACTCAAATTAAATACTTTAAATGAGAAATCTATAGGTCTGATTGGAGAACAGGGAAGGATGGTTAAAAAGCAGAAATTACTTATAATCAAGTTTCGTGTAGGTTTCTTTATATATTTTTATTTATTTCAGAGAGGGAGAGAGAGAGATAGAAACATTAATGATGAGAGATAATCATTGATCGACTGCCTTCGCATGCCCCACACTGGGAATCGAGCTCACAACCTGGGCATGTGCCCTGACCAGGAATCGAATCGTGACCTCCTGGTTCATAGGTGATGCTCAACCACTGAGCCATGCCGGCTGGGCTATAATCAAGTTTTTGTGTATAACGTGTCAAAAAACAAGCAATGCCAAACCCAGTGTCTGCAGGCTACATAACAACAGCGTTATCTCCCTGCACTTTTTTTGGACAGAAACTGAAGCCTCCTTTATTACTTATATGCTTACAGGCAGACATTTTATGTCAAAATAGAGCTTTGAGCTAAGGGTATAAATTCTTTAGATTTTTGGAATACAGAAAAATCAAGTAATCCAGAATGTAATAAAGCAATATCTCAAATTTTTTCCTATAATTAATTAATTTTCCTAATAAAATTTCTCTAGATTTAGAAAATCCCAACTATCCCCAGCAAAAATTTGAATTTTTAACTCACCTCACTAATATTTTTGTGTAATATTTGTGTAATAGAGAGTGATAAGACTTTTGGTAAATGACCCATAGAATACCGCCAGACTTAATCTTAGAACATTTACTTAAAGCAATAGAATTAGAAGAATCTGAACTTCACTCCCAGTAGAATTCTTGCTTAAAAATAAGAAATGCCTCTTTCTCTTTTTCTCTTTCCTATAAAACCCACTCTAAAAGCCACTTTGCTTTGTTAACTTTCATAGCATGTATTCTCACTATAGCCATCAACACCTGAAAAATTAGTGGAAGAATTTGACTGATTATAGAGGCTGTTTTCCTTGTTTCACGGCTTGTTCTAAAAGGGATACTCAGCAGAACTCGCATTTTTTTTCTTTCATTTTGTGCTGTCTGCATGAGTAATTACCTCCCTGATTTCTGAGATGCAATTGAGTAGCTTCCACATTAGAAAAATCCAAAGATTGATAGAGCCATCGCTCCTAAAGGATTAGTTTGCTGCTATAATTCCACAGAGGAGGTCATTCAAATAGCAAAATGCTGCAAAGTTTAATTTCCCCTGTTTTTAAAAGCCAGATATTGTTACCAATTTCATGGAAACTGGAAAGTTCCCATGGGTCTTTTAAGCAGGTGATGATCTTTAAAATTCCCCAGAGGGTTGTTTCTTGCCCTCATGGGATGTGTCATCCCAGAAAATGGCTTTGTGATCAGCAAGGTGCAGAGTTCACTTTCTTGAAAAATAAAGCTTTATTTACTCGTCTGTTAATTGCAATTTCTACATACCTGTGCTAATAATTTCATATCAAGCTGAAATCAATTATGCAAACCTCTTAGCAGTATTTGAACTATGAAGAAGCTTTATAACCTGGTTCAGTGATGAAGAATTGCATCTTTTAAAACAGGTGTCATCATTGGATGAGATTGCCTGTCTTAGTCTGCTTGAGCTACCATAGCAAAATACCAATAAACAACAGAAATGTATTTTTGCACAGTCTGGAGACTGGAGGTCTGAGATCAGGGTGCCAGCATGGTCAGGTTCTTATGAGAATTCTCTTCCTGGCTTGCAGATGGCTGCCTTCTTATTGTATGCTCGTATAAGAGAGAGATTTTTGGAAACAGGAGTCAATCAATATGACCTCATTTAGCCTTAGTCACCTCCTTAAAGGCCCTACCTCCAGTACAGACACATACTTGGACAGTTAGAGCTTAAACATATGATTTGGAGGGGGCACATTCAGTACCAGAATAGCCCAAAGCAAAATAAAGATCTACTGGTTTTCCACACATTTAGATGTTTACAAGCTGCATAACTACAAATTCATGTTATGTGTGGAATCTGGACTTGGACTAACACTTCTGTCTTTTTTTTTTTTTTTCTTTTTGCTTAACAAATCAGTCTGGTGGTCCCTTGTATCAGCAGGTATCTACAGAGATTGCAAAAACCATTACAAATAAAATTATTTGTAGCTAGCCAAAGAAAATGGTATCTAGTTATTCCCTAGTACTTTTCAAGTTAGCTTATTTATTATATTTACAAGCTTATTTAATTTGTTGCAGGTGTTTAGGGAAGTTTTGTAAGCATGCACTGTTAGAATGTTTTGTGTGTGTGTGTTTTCATAAAACCCATTTTCCAAATGTCTGAGTAATGACAAAAGACCTCCTAACAGAATATTAAGCCAGGAAATTCATCTAAACATCACAACTATAATCATAAGTGCTATAAGCTGCAGTTGCTGTCTGATTAATCTTGGCTCAGAATAATGTTGGAATGATTACTTTTGACTTCTTTTTCCCCCTCTTATATAAAAGTAAACATCAAAGCAAAAAGGACACAGGAAGAAATAGTGGCACTTAAACAAAATTTAAATCAAAGGGCTTAATTTCCAAGTAACTGATGAAGATGTGTTGTTTTCTTCTAGCATTATTGAAAGTTGACTCATACTTTCTAGATGGAGTGACAGTGGGTTTTTTATTTAAATATTAGAAGCCCGGTGCATGAAATTCGTGCACGGGAGGGGGGTGTCCCTCAGCCCAGCCTGCACCCTCTCGCTATCCGGGACCCCTTGGGGGATGTCTGGCTACTGGTAGTCGGACATCCCTCTCACAATCCAGGACCAGTGGCTCCTAACCGCTAACCTGCCTGCCTGATCACCCCTAACCACTCTGCCTACCTGCCTCATCACCCCTAACCACCTCTACCGAGGCCCCCGATGCCTTGGCTTCATGAGGAAGGATGTCCAGAATAACATCCAGAAGGTCGTTCGGCGGTCTGATCTTATTAGCATATTACGCTTTTATTATAGATTTCTTTTTATTCTGTGTAGTCTGGAGTATTTGTTTTTTAAAAGTTTTCTGTTATATTTATTCTTGCCTTTTAAAATTAACTCAGCTCCATAGTCTTAAGTATGGAGCAAGATCTTTATAAGTTAGCCACACACTTCATTAATTGAAATTCAACCTCCCGAAACAAACCACAGATGCTCTATATATTTAGCACAGCCTTCTAACCAGCTGTACTAATCTGGGCAGTAACACTGCCCTGTAGCTAAACATCTGGACTGAGCTAGAAAACAGAATAATAAGTAGTTGTAGAATTCTATCCGACAAATGCCTAAAGGTGACATCACAAAACCTAAAAAACAAAGAAACAAAAAGAAATATATATATATATATATATATATATATATATATATGTTGCCAAATACAGTATTGTAACTTGAAAGACAGATCATGCACATTTCCCATTACTGTTTTCAACAAATTTGACTTAAAGCAACAAGATTTTCCACTTTGTAACTAGCTGTCAGATTGCATAGTACAGATCTTAGAGTTTAAACAGATGTGAGGTTGTACGGTTATAAAAATTGCACCATATTGCCTGGCCAGTGTGGCTCAGTTGGTTGAGCATTGTCTCATGCACCAAGAGGTTAATTCCTGAAGAGGGCACATGCCCTGATTGCCTGCTCCATCCCCAGTAGGGGGCATGCAGAAGGCAGCCAATGGATGTCTATCTTTCATTGATGTTTCTCTCTTCCTCCCCCTCCCTTATTTTCTCTCTAAAATCAATAAAAACCCATTTTAAAAATGCACCATATTTTTAGAGGTGAAAGCAATGGCTCTCTAACTACTTAGTCCTATATTAGGACCCATGTCCTAACCCTGCCCACTGCATTAAGACACCACTGGTTTCACCACAGGAATTGTGAGAATGAGCTGCTTACTTCTGAGGATTCTACTTGGGAAGCATATTTTTGTATCTGTACAGAACTCACTATGATAGTTGACGTTATTTGTTTTCACATTAACACAGGTGGAAGTTGAAAGAACTACACTACTTGATTTGCTTGGCAGGTTGCCAGGATAACCAAACAACTTAAACACCCATGTTCCCAGAGCAGATTTATGAATTTGAATGATACAAAGAGGGAAAAAAGAATGTCTTGCCCTGCCAGTGTGGCTCAGTGGTTGAGCATCAACCCATGAACCAGAAGGTCACAGTTTGATTCCCAATCAGGGCACATGCCTGGGTTTTGGGCTCTATTCCCAGTGTGAGGCAGGCAGGAGGCAGCTGATCAATGATTCTCTTTCATTATTGATGTTTCTATCTCTCCCTCTCACTTTCTCTCTGAAATCAAAAAAATATTTTTTAAAAATGACTCATGCCTAATGGTAAATTTCCATTGCCATAGACAGGAATTCAGAGGTTATGGTGATCTGATAAAATCTATTCTATATCAAGATTAATGGGAGGAGGATCCAAGATGGCGGCGTAGGTAAACACCTAAACTGCTGCCTCGCACAACAATTTCAAAACTACAACTAAAAGACAAAACGTCTATCACCCAGAACCACAGGAAAGCTGGCTGAGTGGAAGTTCTACAACTAGAAGGAAAGAGCAAACAGCATTGAGAGGTGCACAAGCGCTGAAAAGTTGAGGTACAGAGGCGTGCGATCCGGGCTGGCGACGGGCGACTGGGAGCGCTGCTTTTTTCAACCCAAAGGTCAAGACAAGCTCCCAATTACTCCAAACTCCAGTTTCTGGGAAGACGCGGGGGACCCAAACTCCTACGAGGAGAAGCTGGACTGTCTGCCGTGGGGTCGGAAAGTGAGGGAGGCTTGCTTGCAGGGCTGCGCAGGAATAATTATTTACTGTGCTGGGGCGCAGAACGCGGGGACGCGGTAGGAGACGCAGAAACGGCTGACTGGCAGCCATCGCTGTTTGCCATGCCCTAGCCTAGTGACGCCCTGAGACCCTGCCCCGCACAACCTACAAACCCACCCAAGCTCTAAGCAGCGGCTTTAGCATATGAATGACCTGCCCTATTGCAGCTTAACCTAGCAAACTTGCAGCCTGGGTCAGCAGCTCCAAAACCTCCAAACCCCAAGCAAAGAGGAGAAAACTGTAGTTCTTGCTGTAGTGCCTGCTGGGTGGCCTCAGACAGTAGCTGACCTGCACCCCATTAGAGATCCAGAAGCCAGTGTACCTAGTGGTCAGTGTGAGACACCAGATTTCAACTCCTCACATCTGTAAGTGACACATTCAAGAGGAAGACTCAGTGAGCACCAAAGCCCCACAGAAACAAGTCCTGCACCATAAGCGTGTCTCCAGCGCAGCAGTTCTTCCATTATAGACACAGCGGGTCCTCACAGCCAATTGGCCTGGAGGTCAATTCCTCCCAGTGTACCAATAGCAATCAAGGCTTAACTACACCAAGACTTTGCACTCAGCCTACAAAGGGGTGTACCAAAGGCGTCCACCTCAGGTGATTGGGGAGGCTGAGCTACTGGCCCCTATAGGTCACCTACCACACAAAGCCACTCCATCAACACAGGGAAGCAACAAAATGCAGAGACAAAGAAACAGGTCACAAATGAAAGAAATGGAGGAAAGCAAACTACTGGACAACATAGAGTTCAGAACCACATTTATAAGGTTACTCAAGAATCTTCTAAAAACCGCTGAGGAACTTAGTGAGACCTTTAAGGATCTTAATGAGAATGCCAAAAAAAAAAAAAAAAATGGAAAAGGACCAGTCAGAAATTAAGCATACACTGTCTGAAATAAAGAATAAACAGAAATTCAACTGTAGATAAACGTACCCCAAGAATCAAACCAAAGATCTGAAATATGAGGAAACAAAAAACACACAACCAGAAAAACAAAAAGAAAAAAGAATCCAAAAATATGAAGATAGTGTAAGGAGCATCTGGGACAACTTTAAGCGTACCAACATCCGAATTTTTGGGGTGCCAGAAGAAGAGAGAGAGAGCAAAATATTGAAAATCTATTAGAAGAAATAATGACTGAAAACTTTCCCTACCTGGTGAAAGAAATAGACTTACAAGTTCAGGAAGCACACAGAACCCCATACAAGAGGAATCCAAAGAAGACCACACGAAGACACATCATAATTAAAATGCCAAGGGCAAAAGACAAAGAGAGAATCTTGAAAGCAGCAAGAGAAAAATGGTTAGTTACCTACAAGGGAGCACCCATACGACTGTCAGCTGATTTCTCAGCAGAAACTATGCAGGCCAGAAGGGAGTGGCAAGAAATATTCAAAGTGATGAACAGCAAGAACCTACAACCAAGATTACTCTACCCAGCAAAGCTATCATTCAGAGTTGAAGGTCAGATAAAGAGCTTCACAGACAAGAAAAAGCTAAAGGAGTTCATCACCACCAAACCAGGATTACATGAAATGCTGAAGGGTATTCTTTAAGAAGAGGAAGAAGAAGAAAAAGGTAAAGATAAAGATTATGAACAACAAAATGACATCAAATACATACCTACCAACAAGTGAATCTAAAAATCAAGTGAATAAAAAATCTGAAGAACAGAATGGACTGGTGAATATAATAGAATCAGGGATATAGAAAGGGAGTGGACTGACAATTCTCAGGGGGAAGGGGGTGTGAGGGGTGGGGGAAGAGATTGGACAAAAATCTTACACCTACGGATGAAGACAGTGGCGGGGGTAAGGGCATGGGTTGGGGTGGGGAATCAGGTGGAGGGGAGCTATGGGGGAAAAAAAAGAGGAACACCTGTAATAATCTGAACAATAAAGATTTATTTAAAAAAAAGATTAATTGGAAAAAATCTTTGCAAGTTTCATATTAGAAATTATAAACAATCAAGTCAATATAATACTCAACTAATCTGAGCTTGAAATTAACAAAACTAATGTATATAAAATGGAATAAATAAAAATTTTATTTGATTCTGCAGAAAGACCAGACATTCAGAAAACTTTTTCTTTTCCTCCATGACAGTTCTAGTCAATCTGAGAAAAAAAATATTATAAAACACTTTTTAGATTTGTCATTCCATGATTAGGCATAACATTTATAGTACAGAGGGGTTTTTTTTACTCTTTCAATATTTTTTTCAAATGTATAGACCATTTAGGGCTTTCTTATAGATATAAACTTCAATGTAAACACCCATAGGAGGCAGTATTGTTCTTTTAAGCAATTAGGCCCGGATTGTTTTTCTATCTTAGCTTTCAGGTTTTATTTCCTTTATATTCAAATGAAAGGGATATCTTTATATAAATAAAATTTAGGAGAGGTGTGAAATGTTTTTATCCTTTCCATGGGAAAATAAAGTAGTCGAGTGTGTGCTGTTAAGGACTCACAATATCATTGCAGCTGAAATCCACATACCAGAAGTTTACCGTTTGATAAAGAGGGAGGAAAGAATACTCTTAACACTGGCAGTTTGCTGAGCATCATTTTTGCAGTAATAGAAAAGGATATACAGCCTAGCCGGTTTGGCTTGGTGGATGGCGCGTCAGCCTGTGGACTGAAGGGTCCCGGGTTCGATTCCGATCAAGGGCACATGCCCGGGTTGTGGGCTCGATCCCCAGTAGGGGGCGTGCAGGAGGCAGCCAATCAATGATTCTCTCTCATCATTGATGTTTCTATCTCTCTCTACCTCTTCCTTCATCTCTGAAATCAATAAAAATATATTTTAAAAAAAGGAAATACATTTTTTAAAAATATTTTTAGAAAGGTATCAAATGAGGAAAAAGGATTTTCTCATTCTCCCACTTAGTGTCTTCATTAAAAGATGAGAAGAGCCCTAAGACAACTCTGTCAGATGATAAAGATCATATCTATATAAGAACTAATACAGTAAAATTATATTAGGGTGATAATTGTAGAAAAATATAGAAAAATTAGCTGACCATAGAATAAAGTATGGATAAGAGAGCTAATATTTAATTACTTAATTTACAAACCCACATATGTGTGTTTGTACATAATTATATAGCTAAAAGATAGTGAAGTGGATTGATAAATATATATGTAGATATCTAATTATATCCAAAAATATATGCATATGTTTATTCCAGGAGCTAAAGTCTAATTTCTAGTTGAAATCAACATAAAATACCTCCCCTATGTAACAGTAAGTAAATCATACTTATACAAGCATAATAGTCAGTTAATATTTTACACTTCATTGTAAGTGAAATACTTACAATAATATAACACTTGTTAAGAAAACAATTTGTAAGGAAAATAGTTTTGTCAAATTATTCCGAGTAACACAATTGAGTCAAACTGTTATCTGGGAACTATCCAACCCAGATACATATGGGAGGGGGGTATCTTCAACTACTATTTGTAATTTTTTAAATGTTTACTTGGAAAATATTAATGCCAAATTATAAAATAAAGGCTATACACAGTATAATCAAAACATTATGTACATATATGTGTGTTGGTTATGTATTTACATATTATATATACTTATATAGTCTATATACCTAAATAATATATTTTACCTGTAAAATATAAGTACACATATTGATATATAATGGCATGACTTAAACAAATAAGAACTAAGATTTGAATATGGCGGTGACAGCAAAGAGATTATCAAACATTCAGAGAGAAGAGTAGCTATTCCAGGGGTAACTGTGTGTTCCCCACCCAGTTACCTCTCTGACCACTATGCTTTTTCTTGAGCACATGAAGTATGTTTCCTTCTTAAGCCATTGGACTGGGCTGTCTTCTCCCTGGAATGGTCTTCCATAGATGCATTTTTCTTATTTAACCTCTTCAAATTTTTATCAGCTTTCAAGTTGACAATAAGAATCTCCCTGACCATCCTTACTTAAAATTGTTCTTTTGTATCCCCAGTTCCTGTACTTCTATCCCTCTTATTTGTTCTAGGTTTTATTGTTGAGTGTGCCATTTTTTATTTGGACCACTTACAACTTTCTAACATACTATACAACTTCTGTATTATGTTTACTGTCTACATCCCACCCACCAAAAAGGAAGTTTACTGAATATAATTTTAAAGTCCATACCCCTTTCAAATGTTCTGAAAAATATCTACTATAGGATTCATGATTACAAGAATGGCATTTCACTATTCACATTAAACTGTCATCTTTTCTTCTTGCTCTGAGCCCCCAGGGTTTCCCTGGTAAAAAGGCTATAATTCCATGGAAGAGAACATCTTCCAGATAAATTCTAACTTCTGAAATATTTCCATCTGTACAGTGCTCATGTTCCATGATAGCTCTAATAAAATACTCTCAAGCAACCTTGTCTGGCTACATCCAACTGTGTTTTACTGTCTCACTATTTCATGTCTACTTTTCTATAGGCTAGGTACACCAGATGGGATTCCTCATGAAAATGGGACACCTTCATGGTTTGAGGCTGTGAGCGATTTAAGACATAGAGATGGCATATCCAACTTTGTAAAATGTAAATTTGATACATTCCTTTACTAAAAGCAATACCTCACATTTCTACAGCACTTTATTTCATTGAATCTTCACAAAATGGAGGGTGGGCAGATATCATCTGTCTTCATTTTTTAGATGAGGAAATGGGTTTAAATAAATTAAGTTTTCCAAGGTCAAATTTATAGTAAATGAAAGAACTGGAACCATAATATGTCTTTTAGTTTCTACTCCAATGCTATTTCTTCTAAATCATTCTGTTACCGTTACACTAAATCCCAGGTCACAGCAACTCTGATATACTGATAGAATGGATAACCAATTTGAGAGCAATCTGACCCACTCCTCATTCTAATTCATTTCTAGTTCTACAACTTTGGTTTCCATAACTTTTACATTGTATCACTCTCTTCAAATAACCAAGATGTATTGAGAACTTTCTAATGATCATCATTACACTAGTTGCTTTATACATATTGCTTCATTTAACCCTGCAGTACAGAAACCCCAAAAGAGGGGAGATAGAGAATAGGATAGAAAGGAGAAAAAAAAAGAAGAAGAAGAAGAAGAAAGGAAGGAAAATTCAGTCTTATTCCAGGCATTCTAATAAATAATGGACTGGGTAGATTTTAAACATTCACATTCCTATTTTTTTCAAATGCATCCAAAACAAATATAAACATATATGATACCCATTAGGATGGACTAAAATTATTCTCTACATTTATACTTAAAACAGAATTTTTAAATAAGCATAACAGGAAAAAAAAAAAAGCATATCATTCCATATCCCTAAAGATCCAAGAGAATGTCCTGTTCATGAAGCAGAAAGCCTTAGACTATTGGTAAAATTTCACTAAACCATTCCAAATCACTTACTGCTGGTATGAATTCATGTGGGATAGAGCACATGTTCTCTACCTTGGTGAAATGTCCTATACTGGCAAAGCTATACTTAAAATTTATTGAATGTTAACTTGGTGCCTCCTCTCATCTTATCACCTATAACCCTATATACAGATTCCTGGATCAAGCCCTGCCACATCTGGTTCTTAAGTGTAGACAGTGCCTGGGAAGGCACATGGGCATTTCTTTAATTATTGTCAGCTGAACCCAAAGCGACAGGCAAAGCCAAGTCTTGGATACACATTTACCAAAAAGGCAGATGTGTTATCAGCACTGACTCTTACCTTTGCCCAGGTGTCGGGGAGAGGGTCTTTGATATGTAAATCCAGTCAAGCACCAGGAATGCTCGGGCCTACTCAAGAATGCAAATAATCTCCTTTTGTCCTGACCTTTCAGTGAAACTTCCTGGTATTTGGGATATAAAATAAACTCGTTGGATTGGCTCTGGGTCATTGTCTCTCCAGCAGAAGAGGGCAGTGGTCCCACCCGGTTCCCAGCTTTTTCCTTCTAGTTTGTGTCTTGTCTCTTTCTTTCTTTTATTTCTCAATCCCCAGCTGCCCCTACTCAGGAACTGGACCCACTCTCTAGCCTTGCTGGACTTCGAAAGAGAGAAATACCTACACTTAAGGGATTAAGAAGATTGAGTAGAGGCATGCTAGTCCCCAAAATAGTTGAATGCATTTCCTGAATACTAAAATCTTACCATCATGCTTTACTTTCTCAAGGAATTTTTCCTCTAATATCCTTAAATGAGATTGGGAATCTCTTTGTTGAGAAAATGAAAACTAGCTGTTGCCGAAACCGGTTTGGCTCAGTGGATAGAGCGTCGGCCTGCGGACTGAAAGGTCCCAGGTTCGATTCCGGTCAAGGGCACGTACCTTGGTTGCGGGCACATCCCCAGTAGGGGGTGTGCAGGAGGCAGCTGATCGAAGTTTCTCTCTCATCGATGTTTCTAGCTCTCTATCCCTCTCCTCTCTCTTCCTCTCTGTAAAAAATTAATAAAAATATATTTAAAAAAAAAAAAAGAAAAAGAAAACTAGCTGTTATCCTGTTCATTCACAAGTCATTGGAAAGCTTGGTTAAATTACTTGAAACCGTCTAAAGGTAACACAAGCTTCATTTCTACCAGGTGAAACTGGTGACCAAAGACACCTATCTCATGGGTCATTTCAATCATCTCTCCTCAGAATGTGACACATTGGAAACAAAAGCAGTGCTTCTGAGCATCTTGTACCTATAAAAAGGCACTGAATTTTTTTTTAAAAAAGGAATTAATTTAACAAAATAAAACAAAAAAAGGCAATAAGGCCAAGTACATTGTAATGAAAATAAAAAATAAGCATTTTTTTTATTTATAAGTTTAAGGATTAATAAGTCTAATATGCACATCTTCACAGTTTAATATCTCTGGATCAGGATCATAATGGTACATCTTACAAATAATGAAATAATGTGTTACTATGCTCTTATAAATAATAAAAATAATATTTAATTTCACCAAATTGCGTTGATGTTATATACTGTATTGGAAAGGAAGTTTTTAACACTACACTGCATATCCAAAATCATCTCAGAAAATAAATAACAATGTCTGGTTATTTATTTATTTTTTAATTTATTTTTAATGATTTCAGAGAATAAGGGAGAAGGAGAGAGAGACAGAAATATCAATGATGAGAGGGAATCACTGATTTCTTGCCTCCTGCACGCCCCCACTGGGGATCAAGCCCACAACCCAGGCATGTACCCCTGACCAGAATTGAACTCAGGACCCCTCAGTCCACAGGCCGGTGCTCTATCCACTGAGTCAAACTGGAAAGGGGTAACAATGTCTGGTTTAGAAAGAACTTTTTATGCTAAAATTATATGAGTGAATTGAAGGCATTAGAGTAGGAAGCAAAACCCTGGGGAGGTGATTAGTGACTTAAAATTTTCAATTCCATGGTAATATTAATTCCACATACTAAAGCACCAAAATTGTGTTTATGGTGATGATATTGTATCAGAAAACAATAAATGTATGAAAATAGGCTTTATATGTTTCAGGAAAATAACACAGCATAACTGTCGTTTGAGTGTTATTTTAATAAGTTGAATAGAGGTCAGGTCAATCCCCAGTAATGAGAAAATTCAGGATAAAGTAAACGTTTTACTATTATAATAAAATATCAGGGACATCAATACTACTAGAGTTGGTATTATGTCTGTTATGTGTATCAGTGATAGGGAACATCTTCATGGAACCAACCACCTCTAGAAGTTAGCAAGGCTATTGTAGGAGACTTCAAGTTACTGTGGGACCATGGTATATTTGTCTATAAACTAACTCAGGAATTTGCATAATGTAAGAATGTTTATTGGTTTAATAGTAGCCCATTTACTTTTTAACATAAATACAGTCGATTCACTAAGTAAAGGGCTAAAAGTAGAAATGAATGGCAGAGTAAATGGAAAGAGGGTGTGATTGATTGAATAATGGCCTATGAAAAAGATATGACCAAGTCCTAACCTGGTACCTATGCATGTGACCTTATCTATACTAATGAAAGGGTAATATACTAATTGGAGCGGACATCTTCTGGTCTTCTGGATGACCTTCCAGACATCCTTCCAGACAAAGCTGCAGTGGCTGGGAAGGGCCGAGGCATGGCTGCAAAGGGCCCAAGCTCAGGCCAGCAGTGGCAGCAGCAGCAGGGTAATGGGGGCGGCGTCTTCCCCTGATCCGCCAGGTAGCCTCCCGCAGAGGGAGGCCAGACTGCAGCTTAGGCTGGGGGCTGAGGCAGAGGCAGTTAGGGGCAATCAGGCCGTGGGGAAAGGTAGGGGTGATCAGGCTAGCAGGGGGCAAAGTAGAGGCGATCAGGCCAGCAGAGGGGCAAGTTAGGGGTGATCAGGCAGGCAGGCAGAGGGGTTAGGGGCGATCAGGCAAGCAGGCAGGTGAGCGGTTAGGAGCCAGTGGTCCCAGATTGTGAGAGGGATGTCCGACTGCCGGTTTAGGCCTGATCCCCCAAGGGATCCCAGATTGGAGAGGGTGCAGGCTGGGCTGAGGTACTCCCCTCCCCATGCACGAATTTCGTGCACTGGGCCTCTAGTGTGTAAATAATGGTCTTTGTGGATGTAATTAAGCTAAGGATATCAAAATGAGATCATGCTACCTGTAGCATGGGCCCTGAATCCAATGATTAGTGTCCTTATAAGAGAAATAAAAAGAAGATTTGAGAGATGAGATGCAGAAAGGAGAAAGCAATATGAAGCAGAGATTGGAATTATGCAGCTGCAGTCCAGTGAATACCAAAGCTTGCCCAGCTGCCACCAAAAGCAAAGAGAGAGGCCTGGAATAGATTCTCCCTCAGAGCCTCCAAAAAGAACCATCCTTACCAGACACTGACTTTGAACTCTTGGCCTCTAAAACTCTGAAAAAAACAAAAAGAAATTTCTGTTTTTCTAAGCCACAAAGTTTATGGTAATTGTTTACAGCAGCTCCAGGAAACTAATAAAGAGATTGAGCATTAAACAATGGAGAATGGACAAAATAGATATAGAAACAAAGTTCTCAGCAAATGAAACGAGCTAGTAGCCTATGAGCTATTACTCACTCTAGAGATTTTTTTAAATATATTTCATTGACTTTTTACAGAGAGAAAGGGAGAGGGATAGAGATTTAGAAACATCGATGAGAGAGAAACATCGATCAGCTGCCTCCTGCACACCCCCTACCGGGGATGTGCCTGCAACCAAGGTACATGCCCTTAACCAGAATCGAACCCGGGACCCTTCAGTCTGCAGGCCAAAACTCTATCCACTGAGCCAAACCGGTTTCGGCTAGAAATTTTATAAGAAGCACTGAAGGTAAATAGGAAGCATTAGCACTGGCTACATTTTTCATAAATAAGACTTCCAGGTGCTATCCGATGATCTGCTTTTCAGTTTCCATTTCCAAAACAATAAGTGTAGCAGAGAGGAAAAGCATATGGACACTTAGGGCTAGATTGCCTAATTTCAAATCCTCTTTTGCCTACCTGGTGCTTTATGCTGTGTGTTTGCTTCATCTGTAAAATGGGGATGATGACAATATATATCTCTTAGGGTTGTTGAAAGGATTGGGTGTATTAATATATAAAATGCTGAAAACACTGTAAATTCTATATAGTCTCTCTATGTGGTCTCCACTTTCGGTCCTCGATTAGCAGGGTTCTCTCCCGCAAGTCTTCCATTGATTATTCAAAGTAACCACCATCTTGACCTCTGTCACCAAAAATTACCTTGGCCTATTTTTGATCTCGCATGAATGAGTCATATTATTTTTCCTCTGGGCCTGTTTTTTCCACTCAATATGATGTCTGTGAGCTCTATCATGTTACATGGAGCAATACTCTGTTCTCTTGTATTGATATACATGTTTCTGTTGTATGACACAATGGTTTACTTTTCCTTTTCCTCTTCTGGTTCATGTATGTGTTTAGTTTTATTGGTTCAGATATCATTACTACCAAAGTTTGCAAATTCTCTAATTTTAGCACAATAATGTCACAAGTCTAATGTACATATCTAATCTGGAAGTGAATAACTCATATCACATTACAAAGAAAACAGGAATGATGGGAGGAACTCCACAAAGGTAATGAGAGAATCCAAAATTTAATCGGTGTTCCTTTGAAAATGCTGACTGTTGTGCTCTGCTTCACAAAACAAGCATCAGCTGACACAGCACTGAGAAGGGCTTCCGGAAAGAAGCTGGGCCATTCGACAGCACACTGTCACTTCTCAGGTCATAGGGTCCCTTCCACAAAGAATGCCCTCTCTTCCTATACTTTGTCTCTCTGTGGTTTTGAATTATATCCATTTTTCCCATTTTTTTTTCTGTGCAGGATCCTTATTCTTCCCTCTGCTGGACTCTTAGTTTGATCCATTATCTCTATATTCTCATCACTTTTCATCCAGCTTGCTAAGTGGTTCATTATGCTCTAACTTTTTACTACTCAGAAATACCACAGAGTAGTACCTACTACTAAATAACTTTGAATAAGGGAAAGAAGATCAGGAAGAAATGAAAAGAAGGGGGAAATGGACAAAAATAAATTATATTAATCTTTTGTTTTGTGCCTATATGCAACTCTAGAACAGAAATTCTTTTGTATGTAATTTATTTTCAAATTACAGTTGACATACAATTTTATGTTAGTTTTACATGTGCAACATAGCACTTAGATATTTATATACCTTATGAGTGATCCTTCCAATAAGTCTGGTACCCATCTGACATCATGCAGAGTTATTACACTATTATTGACTATATATTCCCTATGCTGTACTTTTACAGCTCTGTGACTATTTTTATCACTGACAATTTGTACTTCTTAATCCCCTTTACCTTTTTCACACACACCCCAACCTCCTTCCTATCTGGCAACTGTCAATTTATAGAACAGAAATTATTTTACCTACCAATAAATTATGTTTATAAGTCTGCTTATAATGTCATTTATTTATGAGTCCTTAGTGACACTTTCTTTACCTGTTGAAAGTGAGCCTTAACTGGTTTGGCTCAGTGGATAGAGTGTCGGCCTGCAGACTGAAGGGTCCCGGGTTTGATTATGGTTAAAGGTAAATGTCCAGGCTGTGGGCTCAAATCCCCCGTAGGGGGAGTGCAGGAGGCAGCGAATAATGATTCTCTCTCTCCCTCTCCCTTCCTCTCTGAAATCAATAAAAATATAAAAAAAAAAAAAAAAAACAGAAAGAGAGAAGAATTGGAACAATTTTGTTTTATTATATTCAAATTTAAGAAAGTAAATACATTTAAACTTAGAAGAGGAGCTTCTGTTTGAGGTCTGGAGGTGTGTGCTGTATCTGGGTCTCACTGCAATGGAGTGAGATTGCACCATAGATCTCGTTGGCCCTGGGTTTGGAGCTGCTCCCATTGCCTTTCGACCTGCTGGACATTTTGAATGCTTTTTTCTCACCATCCTGACTTCCACATTCTCCAGAAAATGGAGCTTGCTTTCTTAAGACCTTTCGTTGTATCCCTATAATAAAAATTATGTTAAATGTCAAGGAACAAAAAGCAGTGGGCTTCTGGCCAGGTCAATATGCATCTTTCTCCTTGAAGATTCTCTTGTTTTTCTCATTACAGATAGGCAGTTAGTTTTGTGTGTTCTTGCCTTGGGAATTTTGAATTATGTAGATGGAGTGAAAGACATGAAGGGATAAAGACAAAGTGCTCAAGAATGGGAGATCAGAGGGAGCAGGATTTGAAGTCAAGGAGATAGGTAAGAGGTCATGTTTGTTTTCCCTGGAATAGCAGTGACCATGTGGATATGTGAAGACCTATGGTCAGATTCTAGACATTAGAGTCCAGGCTCACAGGGTACCTATGCCCCAATTGTAACAAAATTTAAAGAATCTCCAGACTGAAAGGGACATTTACAAAGTTACCAAAGTGAACCTATGAATATATCTCTAAAAAACCTCCTTTATATCTTGGTTCCAGGGGGTGACCTTCATTTAACCTTTAAGGAAAGTATTAATAGTAAGGTTAAATTTTTAGTTTTTCAGAAAGAGCATCCCAGAGTTGGATTTAGGTGCCTTCTAAGGAAATAAAGGAACATGTTATCTTTTACATACTGAGTTGGTGAGCTAAAACATGTAAAGCACTAAAGCAACACATCCTGTAGAAATTCTGAAGGAAAACTATCCTGGGATCTTGGAGATGCAAGCAGAGATTTCAAGAAAAGAAAAGTTTATTATCAAAGTATAATTACAAACAATGCCCTTGAATGAAACAGAGCAAAGACCAGAAATTGAAAGAAAAATGACTCTTTTTGAAAAAGGTTTCAGGGAGAACATTGTTGTAAGAGTAAATTTATATCCTTCAAATGTATACACAAATCAAACTACTGAAGTTTTTACAAGTGTAAAATGTGGAAAGTCCATTACAATTACATCATTCTTTTCAACAAAGCAGCCCATTGTTATTGTGATCACATAGAGTGAGAAATAGCCCACATCTAATAAAACGTTAAATTGGAAAAGAGTAAGGTTACCTTAAAGATGAGATACAGATATTTTAATAGATAGTTATGACAATGAAGTCTGCATTGACCCTATATGATCAGATGTACATTGGGTCAGAATTATAGGAACTAAAAAATGAGGTAAATATTGTTCTGTTCTTCAGGATCACACACAAAATCTATGAATAAACAATTTTCAAACAATCATCTGTCCAAATGGTAGCATGTGTGGGAGACATTCTAAATGAGTGTTGTATACATTCAGAGATGAAAAGACACACAGCAGGAAATCTTCCCAGAAGATAGGGAAAATATAGTCAAGAAGAAATTAAGCCCAAGAGAGGTCCTTCTAAATGTGTATTTCCTATTTTAATAATAGATAAGTAGTGTCACTATATTCAAAATTAAAGTAAAAATAAAAATAGTTGAAACAGAATCATTGATGGTATATTTAATACACCAGCATTTGAAAAGGACAACTAAGAGTAATTATGTCACAAATTTTTTATGTCTTAAGTGTACATTAATTAATATGGTAAACATAAAAATTTAAATTATGAATGCCCACGGGGAGACAAAGTGATCATGTCTCAGAATTCTATATTTTGCCTCCCTTTCACTCCAGACACATCTTGACATTCATTAAAACACATAGTATGACTCCTCCAAATAAAATGTATGCAAATGAAAAATATCCCCAGCACTAGAGATGCCCCACAATATTAATCATCAGCTTTGAGAAAAGAGCAATTGAACAGACTTTATACTTGGCCATTATGAATCTCCTATGTAAACTCTGAGGATTTGGTGAAATTATAAAAATCCATTCCCCAATGGGAAGTCTAGTTGAGTATAATAGCTAGACATGAAGCTCTAATCATCATTCAGCATATCTTATAAAAAGGTCCAAAGTCATTGGAAAACTCTTTTTTTTTTTTTTCTCTCACTAAAGTGGCACATGAGGAGGTGAAAACCTACAAAAGCCATTGAACATACTAGTAGTTCTTATTAACCAACATTAACTGCTTGCCCTGGGAATTCAGTCTTGGTTCTCAAAAGCAAATAATAAAAAGTAAATCTCATCACACAGGTATTTTTTTTTCTGTTGGGCTTATAAGTATAGGAAGGAGATTAAACAAAATGGCCTTAAAGGCCACAAATATCCTACAGGGAAGGCTTGCTTCCTAGGATTCAAATATATTGCAAGAATTACCTGTTTTCCAGAGACAGCTTTCTTTTGATCTCTAAACTGGCAGTTTCCCCTTATGCTTCCATTGCACACCAACCTTTTATTGAAACTCCAATTAGTTTCATTGTTTATCTAAGTGAATAATAATCTACAACTTCATGGCAGGTAAGTCAAATAAAGCATTTGTGTTATTTTGATGATTGGTAGACGTGATATTTAGTATTTACATGCAATGTATTAAAGAAATTTAGACAAGATTACTAGTAGGTATATTCTGATGGATTCCCTGTGGTGTCAGTTCATTGATAAAAATATCATTTAAGCCCTACCCGGTTTGGCCTGTGGATAGAGCGTCAGCCTGTGGTCTGAAGAGTTCTGAGTTCGATTCCAGTCAAGGGCACATATCTTGGTTGCAGGCTCCTCCCTGGCCCGGGCCCTGGTTGGGGCTCATGCAGGAGGCAAGCAATCAATGTCTCTCTCTCACATCGATGTTTCTCTCTGTCTTCCCCTCTTTCTGCCACTCTCCCTAAAAATCAATGGAAAAATATCCAAAATATCCTCGGGTGAGGATTAACCACCTGGATATATATATAATGTAACATGTAATGTAACAACAAATATGAGATTGTTGGCATTATTAGATTTCAAAATAGACCACAAGAATAATTGTTTATATCCTTTTTTAAATATATTTTTATTGATTTCAGAGAGGATAGGAGAGGGAGGGAGAGTAAGAAACATCAATGATGAGAGAGAATCATTGATTGGCCCACAACCCTGGCATATGCCCTTGACCAGAATCAAACCCAGGACCCTTCATTCCACAGGCTGACGCTCTATCCACTGAGCCAAACCAGCTAGGGCTATTTATATTCTTGTTCCATTATTAAATATTTAATTATTGTGAGACATTTCATTATTTAAGCCAACCAAATGTTATAAAATGGTAAGGTGAGCTAGCCCATATAATTCTCAACTTAATATTTTGTGATGAGCATACTCAGGGAATAAACTTCAGCAATTTAGTTAAAATCTAGAAATTGGATTAATAAATGTATGTGTTATTCTGCAATTCCTTTTCATGTTTTCTTCCTACTTCCTGGTTCCATGTACTATCTAATTATCAATTCTGATATTTAACAGCAATTAATAATATTTTAGACATAAGCAATTAGAAATTCATAAAATAATAGATAGAATAACTCTACTGAACACTTTTGAGCCTCATGCTTTCATCTCATCCTTCCTAGAATGATCTGTAAATTCTAAATCTCACTAAAGGAGAATGGGTCTTCTTTTCAGAGAATCATCAAATATCCATGTTGATATGAAACCAAATTGCTTTGTTATGCTCATAAAAATCCTAATAAAGAAATCTGTCATTAGTTATATCAGAGATTTCAAACTCAAATGCCTAATCAGGCCATGAAGATAATCAAAATGAGTTAAATTGTCCAGGGTGGACTGTTTTAAACTGAACAAACATGACTTACTCAACTGAAAGAGCAACCACCACTCAGGAACAGCTGGTTGTTTCCAGGAGAGCCAAGAGCCCAGACCAGATAAATCTTTTGCTATTCCAAAAGAAGTCAGAATTCCAGGCTTTATGGAGAAATTAGCATGATTTTTCAATTCTGGCATTAATTTATTTTTTTAAATATATTTTTATTGATTTCAGAGAGGAAGGGAGAGGAAGAGATAGGAACGTCAATGATGAGAATCATTGATCTGCTGTCTCTTGCATGCCCTCTACTGGGGATTGAACCTGTAACCTGGGCATATATCCAAACAGGGAATTGAACCATGACCTCCTAGTTCATAGGTTGATGTTCAACCACTGAGCAACACAGGTCGGGCTCTGGCACCAATTTAAACATTTTTAAAACACACTGCAATTCAAACTAAATACATCTGCTGCCTGAATTAGCACCCTCCACATGTTAAACAGTACATACAGGGAGTGTTGTATAAGTTATAAGCATCCCACCCAAAAAAGGTTTCACTTCCTATCACATTTGTTATTTTATTGTTTGATTCCTCACATGGAAGGCTAACTGCAGAAATAGTCATGCACAATATAGGCCAACCTATTCAGTGTCAGTTGACATGCTAAAAGCCCATTAGATTTGAGAGTACCAGTACTAGTTAGCTAGGAAAAGTGCTGGTTATAAACTTTGGGGGCCAATTCTAGGGAAAGTGGAGTCCAATGTCATTAACCTTAAATATACTAATGTATCCTTATGATTTTAGCGTTTCTTGCTTCTACATGCCTTCTTCTCCCTTTTTGAAAGGACAGGGTACAGAGAGCCACAGCCTTATAAATTGGTCCCAGGCCAGTGATACTGCTGGGGTGCCTGGCAGAAGCAAAGGCCAAATACACAGCAGGGAAAGATTTCCTCAAGTGCAAGATATTTTCCTAAGTGCAGTGTGGCATTTTGGGAAACTTTTTCTAATTGTGTCTCCTTCTCTTTAAATTTATCCTCTATACTGTGAATATTCAAGACTTGATCTCTTATAAAAAAATTGAAGTCAATATTTTTACTTCTCAGCCTTAAAATATTAAAACCTTAAACCTGGAAAAATATCAAATATGTACTTTACAGCTGTTCATGCCTCTCTATATAATACAAAATGACTATTCACCCCAAATTTTTTATGTCTTTGATATGATTCCCTAAAAATCTTAAGATTATTCAAGAATATAGAAAGTTGAATTTCAATAACAAGTAGATGTTTGCCCTATCTTGTAGCTCTATTTTAATAGAAGAGGATGATAACTTGAACAGTTCTAAAGGTAGACTTGGAGAACTAAAATCTCATACTAGGGTATGTGGCTAAGTGCATGACCTTTCTGAGTTCAAATCCTGGCTCTGCCACTTTATAGCTATGTGGTGCTGGGAATGTCACTCTACTTCTTGGCCTTGATTTCCTCATCTGTAGGACAAGAAGAGTAAATACAACATAGGATTATAGTAAAAATAAATTGAAAGCTGGAAACAAGGTAGACTAAACAGAAAACAAGCTGATTCTGGGCAAAATATGACAAACATATTTTAAAACTTCTCTCCCAGGAGAGAAAAAGGGAAAATCTCAGAAGACAAGAACAATAGGGAAAATAAAGCCATAGCAATAATGCCACATCTGATTCTTCAATAGCTGTTTGGGGATATGGAGCCATCAAATTTAGTGATAAACAAGAGTTCAGATTATATTGCCCACACAGGGAAAGATTATGAAGGACTGGGGTACCAGATACAAGATAAATGGCACACCTTAATTACTGAGACCTTCAAAGGACTGTATCTTCAATAAAAAGAGATCTTGGAGAGGGAAAAAGTCTTTGAAAAACCCAGCCTTTTATAGGTTTGTAGTATAAATGGATATTACATGCATGGTATAGTAAAACCTAAGGTGAATAGCTAAAATAAAAAGTGAGGCAGAATTTAGAAATACAAATTGACACAAGGTAATGATTGATGCTACCAGTAGATCAGATATGAGAGCACAAAGGTAAATGGTCATATTAATCCAATAAAGAACATTTACATGCAGAAGGACATGGAAGCATAGAAATTAAGGGTGTTGGAATAAAAGGGATTCAGGGCTTAGGTTGAATAAGATGGGAAGTGAAACTATTTGATGCTGAAAAATAAGAAGTGGTAAGATGGGCACAAAAGCTCTGGGCATCACAATGATTTCAAAACAGGTATAATGAGAGAAAGGTGGTCCCACTGAGAGATCAGTATGATACATTCAGTATGCTAAAAGTTGATATTCCTATGATGGAGTATGTTCAGGATAAGGCCACAGGAGATGTTATAATTATTAAAGAAGTCATTGTCAGGTGCAGGATGCCTACTATTCTCCTTCTCCCCCAGGATTCTGGCTGATAGAAACAAGGTTGATGGGGATCAGAATATCAACTCACTAATAAGAGTGGCATGCCCTCAAAATGCCCAGTTCTGTAACAAAGCTGACGAGCATCATGCTGCTGGCACCTGAGACCAAAGTGAAGACCTGGAACTGCCTGCACCAAACAGACTTGGGATCCACCTGTTGCGAGAGCTAAGACTGCAAAGCAGAGTCTGACTTACCCATCTGGTTTTACTTTCAAAGAGAGTCATGATCAGAGTTTTAACCTTATGATATGATTATGTTTACTACATAGAAAGAGGAAGTAAAGAGTCCAAGTCCCTTTTTACCAGTTCTTGAAGCAGATAAAAATGAGAGAGGGAAGGAGAGAAGGGGAGGTAAAAAAAGAGAGCAAGAGAAAAAAAGAGAGCAAGAGATAATGTGCTGTTTTTGAGGCTAAATAAGAGCAACCACCAAAAATGAAAAACTTTGGTTCAATGGATGTCAAGATCTGCTCAGTTTTACCAATATGTTAGTTAGTTAGTTAGTTAGTTAGTTAGTTAGTTTGTTTGTTAGTTAGTTTGTTGAGAGAGACACAAGCAAGAGGAGGAGATTCTCTCCACAACTGTCCTATCCCTAATAGAGAGGAGAGCAAAAGTCCCTCCCAACAGAAGCATGAAAATGAAAGTTTACAAGTCTCTCCAACATTGGAGGCAGTGTATAAATCATCCACATGATTGCCAGTGTCACCTAAGGTCAAAGTGGAGCTAGCGTTTAAAAAGCTATAGGAAATCTGTATATTTGCATATTTTATCATGTCTAAGAAATTTTAACCACCAGATTATAATTCTAGACCATCAATTTCCAAGTATTTTAGTAGATTATAATCCTAAAGTACATTAATGGTTTCCTTGGACTCCTCTAAGGCTTTCCTACTTAGCAATGGGCACTGCCTCACAGGGATCGTCTGAGACACCTGAAGATGACAATGCCTACTTGTCCTTTGTAGTTGGAACCTTAGCACGTTAGTGTTCATATCCACACTTAGATTACTAATCTACTTCATTACCATAAACATCTTACATTTTGTAAGTTTCAATCTTACATTTATACACACATCATCTTTTTTTCCATATAGGCTGAATTCTGTAGAAATAAAACAGTTGTAGTAGCTTCCCTAGATAATCTATATATCTTAAATGTATAATAAAAAACTCTTATCCCATTGCATCATA
Organism: Plecotus auritus; assembly: GCF_963455305.1. Classification (NCBI taxonomy): domain Eukaryota; kingdom Metazoa; phylum Chordata; class Mammalia; order Chiroptera; family Vespertilionidae; genus Plecotus; species Plecotus auritus. The sequence goes on along the minus strand of NC_137776.1, from coordinate 62,194,307 downwards.
AACTAAGTGTGTTTTTTTAAACTGTTGCTTGTTCATACTGAGTCTCCATCACAGCTACCCTGCTATCTGGCATCTATCCCAGTTACATAAAGTTGTCTTTCAACTGTCTGGCCCATTTTTTTGTTGCTCAAACAGCCTATTACTTTTTCATGGGCAGGTGCTTGCCTCTTTATCTATTACCAGTCTCTAGCGTTCTCTCCCAAACATGACCCACAACCTAATGAGATCAAATACAGAGTGGTAAAGAGAGCTTGCATGGGCTTTGGGTTAGAGTCAGACAAAACAAATGTTTCAAATCCTACTTCTGCCAGCCACTAGAGATATAATAATGTATAAAAATATCTAAATATATGTAATAATACTTCCATCATAGGTTTTGTGTATAGAATAAATGAGATAATGTATGCAAATATTAAAACATCCAAGGGGACCTGCCATATAGTAGGCATTCAATAAATGTCCTTTCACCTTCCAACAAAATGTGGGTACCATTTTTGAGAAATTGCCCACTCTTGTCACTAGGTCTGAAAATCATTCTACGTTGGTCATGCCAGTTTTTTGGTTGTTTTAGACAAAAAATATATTTCCTATACTTACATGGCCAACTACATTTCTCAAGTTCCATTGCCAACTGGCTCAGAGCTAAGTTCAGCCTGTAAGAACATTGACAAGACATAAGGGGGCAGGATAAAAGGAGAAGGCAGGGTATAGTTTAACTTCTTTAAGTAGCATCTCCAGCAGCAGCAGTAACTTCCACAGGATAGGATCTCCCTCCATGGGCCCAGCTGCTCCAGACAGCCACTGCCATGGATCTACCTGCCATGGGGTAGTCCCAGCTCTGGGGCTCTAACAACAGCACATCTTTCCTCTGTCCTCCAGCCCAGATGTGGTAGTATTTTCTCATGTAATAAGAGACTAGGTTTCCTCACCTTGTTCTTTGGTTTTTAGCTCTCTGAACAGTTCGGTAAGTAGGCCCCTGTACTCATTCCCTCTATGATGGTACATAGCATGGGTTGTGTTTTCTTGATGAAGCCAAGTTAAAGTTTGTCATTAGTTAGCAATGATCTTTTTCCTATATTATATTGACTCAATGCACATATCATTTTAATAATATTTATAGCCTTATACTAAGACTTTATTCCTAGAAATGAAATACCTATGTTTGCAAAGCTTACAGGGAATAAAAAGAATTAAAATAGTTTCTAAGGATTAAGGTCATTGCTGAGAACCATGAGTAATTCCTTCCTTTGACATAAGTGAGAGTCAATTTGTCACACCTATCAACTCTTTCACGGGCAGCCAAAGACAACTCTATCTTTGGGCTGCCCCAGAAAAGCACCTCTAACTGAGCAGCTTAAACAACCGAAATTTGTCTTACAATTCTGGAGGCTAGAAGTCAGATCAAGGTGTTAGCTGAGTTGGTTCCTTCTGAGGAAGCAAGGGTATAGGTCAGTTTCCTCAGCACTTCCTGCAGAAACAGCTTCCACTGGACTGGCTCACCTTCCACAGTCCCAGCTTCCTCCTATAAGAGCTGTGAGAAAGAGTCTGTGCTTCACCACAGCTTCTGGCAGTTTCCCAGCAGGCTTCAGCATCCTCTGGCTTGTATAGGTATCACCCCAATCTCTGCTTTCATCTTCACATAATGTTCTTCCTGTGTTCACATCTGTGTCTAAATTTCGGCTTTTTATAAGGACCCTAGTCATATTAGATTAGAAACCCATATTGCTCCATATGACTTCATGTTAACTACATCTGCAATGACACTATTCAAAATAAGGTCGCATTCTGAGGTACTGGGGGTTGGGACTTCAACATAATAATTTGCAGGGGCGGTGGGGGGGGGAGTGGTAGGACAAATTCAACCCATAACACAGGCTAAGGTGCACATCGGGAGAACACAGTTTTTTAAAGGTTTCTGCATAATCTAGATAGTTTTTAGAACATACTATTCATTCTACAAAATTAGAACATCTGCAAGCATCTTCCTTTCTCTGTAGATCATTTGGAAGAGAAAAAGGAGAAAATTCAAATGTAATCAGATCTCTCCTTTATTCATAACCCTAGGTACTAAGTGATTTGTGAAGATATCATTTTATGTTCCACTTATACTATGGTATTGAATGACGTAATTCTATATAATTTATGATGGCTCTTCCAATTAGTTGAGTTCCTTAAAAAGTCAGGTCACCCAGAGAGGTTCTGGAGGCTTATTAATTAGAATCAAGTAAGACAGATTGGCATTACATGCCACCACGATAAAAGGCATAGTGGAATCAGAGAAAGAAGAGATTTGTTATGAGCTGTTACAGAAAGAGGAGACACTATATGAGGGGGGAGAACACAGGACAGAAATAAACTGAAACTCGTTCCCTGTATCTAAGAAAGAATCACAATAAAATATTATTGCTTAAGACAGCCTGGGAAGTAGAAAGATATAAAATGTTTATAACATGGAAATAAAGCTTAAGACCAAGTGGGAATGAACTGATACAGAGACATCAAAAGCAAAGTCATTAGAATAAAGTATTTTAAATTCATGCTTGCATTTTGCTTGAAAGGAAAGCAATGGCATATATATGGGAAGGGTAAAGTCAGTGGTGTATCACCTTCACTTCAAGGCAAAGATCTTCTTTATGGTATAGGTGCTTTCTGGGCGAAGAGGGAGAACTGTGGAGAAAGAGTACAAATTTCTTAAGCCCTGACAAAATGTGTCCCCTAAATCTTGGAATTTTGAATGGAGATATTAGAAGTTAGGAGAAACTTCATTTCCAAATGTTCACAGTGAATTTAAGGGGGACTTAAATTTACCTTTGAGGCACATACTTTCTTTGATTTTAAAAACCACTACAGTAGTATTTCTAGTTAAGAAAATGCAAAACAAAGTTCCTCTTCTGAAATGAAGGATTTTTCTATGCTCTAAGAAAGTAACTTGCTCTCTATTATTATATGAAACTAGAGGCCCGGTGCATGAAAATTCATGCACTGGATGGGGGGTGGTCCTTCAGCCAGGCCTGCCCCCTCTCACAGTCTGGGAGCCCTCAGGGGCAGGAAGCGACCCAGCGATCTGGGGAAGGCGACGCCCCCATCACACCTCTGCTGCTGCCACTGCCAGCAGCGCAAGCCTCAGCCGGCCCTGGTTACCTGAGTTTCAGGAGGCCCTGGGCGGCTGGGCAGCTGCCATCGAAAAATTTCCTGCTCCTAGGGCCGGCCCTGGGGGGCTGTGGGGCTGAGGGGACTGGGGGACTCCAGAGGCAGGTGCAGAATGACTGGATCTGCCTGGGGGCAGGCCCAGCCGTGCCACATACCTGCTGCCCCAGCGAGGCTGAGGGGATTGGGCACTGCCATCTTGTGGCTGTGGGTGCCACCATCTTTGAGAGTGTGGCAGTCAATTGGCATATTCCCTCTTTATTAGATAGGATAGTGTTGTGGAAAATAATACATGTTTAGGTCCATATATCCTTTTGAGAAATATTTGCATTTATTACTTACAGTGCAATAACTCTGGAAATTATTGTTTGTTACAGTGTGTGTGTGTGTGTGTGTGTGTGTGCTTGTGTGTGCGTATGTGTTTTTGTTCAAGTATTTGACATCAAGAGATGGGGGAACAAAAACCCTGAACAGTACAAAATCTTACATTCTCCTTAAGCTAGAGGACAACCCAGAAGAAGAAATCAGTCTGTACTTGATGATCTCAACTTAACCTGGACAGTTTGTGGTTTAAAGAGGCACATAGCCCTAACCAGTTTGGCTCAGTGGATAGAGCGTCTGCCTGCGGACTGAAGGGTCCCAGGTTCGTCTCTGGTCACGGGCATGTACCTTGGTTGCGGGCACATCCCCAGTGGGGAGTGTGCAGGAGGCAGCTGATCGATGTTTCTCTCTCATCGATGTTTCTGACTCTCTATCCCTCTCCCTTCCTCTCTGTAAAAAATCAATAAAATATATATATTTAAATAAATAAATAAATAAATAAATAAATAAAGAGGCACATACCTAGCAAAATAACTCATAAATGAATAAACTAATATCTGGTTATGCATCCTAATATGAGTGCATTGCTGGAGACTAAGAATGAGGGCAACTGTTAAAGATAGGGGAGGGGCAGTGAGTCAATACCCTGAAATGAAGATGATTTGGGGTCAGAAACTGAGGACTTGATCTTATATTTGAGTTGGGAAAGAGTTCTCTCCCATTGGGAAGCATCAGATGTGTGCAGAGGGCTGATACTACTCAGCACATGGATAATCTGAAGTCTTCCCAGAGAGGTGGCAAAAGAAACAGTGCTCTTTATCATGCACACAAGAGCCTAAGGAGTCACACCTAATATTGAATACAGTTTGATGTGTCCTTGTATTGGGTACCCTTCTGTTATCCTTAAGACTTAAGGAACGTTATTGGTATATAGAAATGCAATTAACATCTGGATATTTCTTTTGTATCCTGATACTCTAGTGAATTTGTTTATCAGTTCTAGTAGTTTTTTGGCAGAATATTTAGGGTCCTGTATATATAGTATCATGTCATCTGCAAATAATGACAGTTTTACTTCTTTCTCTCCAATTTAGATGCCTTTTATTTCTTCTTCCTGTCTGACTGCTGTGGCTAGGACCACCAGTATTTTGCTGACTAAGATTGGTGAAAACAGACCTCCCTGTCCTGTTCCTGATCTTAAGGAAAACACTTTTCGTTTTTGCCCATTAAGTATGGTGTTGGCTATGAGTTTGTCATATATGGCCTTTACTATGTTGAGGTATGTTTCCTATATTCCCACTGGCTGAGAGTTTTTATCATAAACTAGAGGCCCAGTGCACAGATTTGTGCACTGGTGGGGGGCATGGCCTGTGGGGATTGGCCTGCTGTGGGAGCACTGCTCATCCCTGTCAGCAAAGCAGCTGTGGACCCATGCCCTGAGAGGCTACTCCTGCTGTGGGAGAGCAGTGACCACCAGGGGGCAGATCCTGCATTGAGCGTCTCCCCCTGGTGGTCAGTGCGCATCATAGCGACTGATTGACCTGTCATTCTGGTCATCCCACCATTCAGTCGCTGGGTTTTTATATATATAGATTGGTGCTGGATTTTACCAAATGCTTTTCTACATCCATTAATATGATCATGTGATTTTTATCCTTTATTTTGTTTATGTGATGTATCATATTTATTGATTTGCAAATATTGTACTAACCTTGCATCCCCAAAATAAATCCCACTTGATCATGGTGTATGATCTTTTTAATGTATTGCTGAATCCATTTTGTTAATATTTTTTGATGATTTTAGCATCTATATTAATCAGGGATATCGGCCTATAATTTTCTTTCTTTGTAGTGTCTTTATCTGGTTTTGAAATTAAGATAATGCTGGCCTTGTAAAATGAACCTGAAAGCCTTCTCTCATCTTAAAATATTTGGAATAGCTGGAAAAGGATAAGCATTAGTTCTTTGAATGTTTGTTAAAATTCACTTAAATGGTGAAGGGATTAAGAGGAGAAAAAAACTCATAGACATACACAACAATGTGATTATCAGAGGGAAAGGGGGTGGGGGAGGTAGAAGAGAGTAAAGGGAAAATAAATGACGATAGAAGAAGACTTGACTTGGATTGTTGAACACACTATACAATATACAGATGATGTATCGTAGAAGTGTACACCTGAAACCTATATACTTTTATTAATTAATGTCACCCCAATAAATTCAATTTACAAGAATTAAGGAACAATTTGTTAAATGTTACAAATTGTGTTTTTGGAGAATTGGGAGCAGAACCTATGTCCATGTTTGGGACCAAGTAGTAAAGAAAACAGAATCTTTATTATTCTTCCAAAGGTTGAGTATTGACAACATCTTTCCAAAGTTAGTTTTTCAAAAAATGTAAGTAATGAGGAGCAAAGCAAACAGGAGGTCCTCCTGGATTATTATCAGAGTAAAATTAAGCATAGGAAAAACTTTACTGGAAATTAGTAGAAAAGCTATTTGCCATAATTTTTAGAAGGTAAAAGATATCTAAGGAAAATAGGAGTGTGGGGAACAAGCTTCCATTATAACTCATAAGGTATTTACTGAGTAAACAATAGCTATTTCATTTATGTGCCCTTAGAAGTTTCTATGCTTTATATTCTTTTATATGGAGCATTATTTGATTCATCATTGATGAATAAGTTAATGTACGTTGTTCTTATTAAAATGTGTTTTTAAAAAGCAGAGATAACAGTACATTCATATTTCCTTTGCACTTGAGAAGATGAAATCCCTCAGTATTAAAAAAAAATCTTATTTAAGCCATAGTTTCCTTTTCTTCTCTTGTCAACCACCTTCACTCCTACATGTAAACCTTTTTTATCACCTCAATATAAATGCCCAACTTTTTAGCACAGATACCCCATCCTAGCACAAATCTAGGTTACAGTTGTTTGCTTCATTGACAGTCTTTCCTTTTGGATTATTCCCAAATAGACACTGTCCCTTAAAGAAATGTACTATTTCTTTTTTTTTAATGAGCTTAACATTTTTATTGAATTTATTGGGGTGACATTGTTTAATAAAATTATATAGTTTTCAGGTGTACAATTCTATAACACATCAACTGTATATTAAATTGTATGTTCACCATCCCAAGTGGTCTTCTTTCATCACCATTTATTCCCCCTTTACCCTCTTCTAAACTCCTATCATTTGAAGATTAAAAAGTATTATGATACTTTTTAAATTAAGGCATGTCCATGGTTTAGCAAATAAGTTAATGTAAAATATTTATTCTACCTATGCTCCCCTGAAGGAAAACAAAAGGTTAGTTAGGAATTTTCTGGACTAATACATTTGTGGTATTTCCTAATAAGATAGTTTACCTACCTAGACTGAGAATTTCACTCATCCTCAATCACTAGTGCATCCCATACTTTATAAAAGGAAATGTTTTTTTTTTTTTTTTACTTAAATGCTCATCTTTGACTATGATCACAGCTAATTTGTGGCAGGGCTGGATCAGAACTTGCTCTTAACTCTTTGTTCAATGCTCTTTTGATTGTACTACATTATCTGTTTTCAACTCTGCTCTGCTTTTAACTCTGGGTTCTGAGCATTCCCTGGATTCAAACATTTCCCTCAACCAGTTCCTTTCCACCTTCTACCTGGTTCTCCACATTCTCCCAATTTTTTTTTTTATTTTCCATGATAATGTCCTACAAAGGTAACCTGTAAAAGAATTAATGTTATACCAAAAGGAAACCAGTAACCAACGCTAATTTCTCATTTCTTGAGGAAAGATTGCAATGCCCTCTAACACCAATAGGTCCAGTTGTTTAGGAGAGACAACACTGTCATCAGCCCCAAAGGCCAGCACCCCAGGAAGGAAAATCTTTTCTTAAGAAGAACTCAGAATTAACTCAAAAATTGATATAATACAAAGGTAACAAAAAATTTTTTTTCTTTTTTTGTGTACCATTTGTTGATTTGCATTTTCTAGGCCAACTGGAGAAATTCAGATTTAATTATCTGTACCCATTAAAATTAGTTCACTCACCGCTCTAGCTGGCTTGGCTCAGTGGATAGAGCATCGACCTGCGGACTGAAGGGTCCCAGGTTCGATTCCGGTGAAGGGCATGTACCTTGGTTGCAGGCACATCCCCAGTAGGGGGTGTGCAGGAGGCAGCTGATTGATGTTTCTCTCTCATCGATGTTTCTAACTTTCTATCCCTCTCCCTTCCTGTCTGTAAAAATCAATAAAATATATTTTTAAAAAAAATTAGTTCACTCACCATTGAAAGAAATTATGTTCAGGAGTCCTTCCTTTTGAGCTGGGCTTCCCACCTGGCCCCCATTTCCCAAATTTACATTTTCTTTCTAATCTCTTTCATTTGTATGTGGCCTCCTCCAGAACCCGAACCCTGAACCTGAACCCTGAACCACACGGGATGTGGGGGAACACTCACAACTGGCGCCTTCAAAGTGGGACCTCTGGAGGGGATGATATTTCGCCTAGAGTGAAGAAAGGAAGAATACACCGAAAAGGTGGGGAAGAATTCACCGTAAAGGTGAGGGAAATTCACCACATGCAAAGCCCACGATCAGCTGCAGAAGTCGTGATCTCCCAGGGCACTGAAACCACGTGAACAGCAGACACGGGAGCAGCCTGCTCCTGTTTAAGGAGCAGCAGCCCCACAAGCAACCCGCCACAGGCCTAAGAGCAGCAGCTTCACGTGGCCTGCCCCTGTCCAAGGAGCAGCAGCTGTGTGAGCAGCCAGTTCCCGCATCTGAGGAGCAGCAACCACGCAAGCCGCTCGCCTCATCTGAGGAGCAGCAGCCGCTTGAGCAGCCCACCCACTACTGAGGAGCAGCAGCCCCACGCAGCCAGCCCCCCTCTGAGGAGCAGCAGCTGCACACAGCCCACACCCTGCACCTGTCCGAAGAGCAGCAGCTATGCTGCACGAGCAGCCAGCCGCCTTCCAAGGAGCAGCAGCTGTGCAAGCAGCCTGCCCCCTTCCGAGGAGCAGCAGCTGTGTGAGCTGCCTGCCCCCATCTGAGGAGCAGCACCTGTGAGCAGCCCACCCCCTTCTGAGGAGTAACAGACGTACGAGCTGCCGGCCCACATCCGAGGAGCAGCAGCTGAATGAGCAGCCCACCCACATCCAAGGAGCAGCAGCCACATAAGCAGACCGCCCACGTCCAAGGAGCAGCAGCCTTGTGCAGTCCTCACTGGTCCAAGGAGCAGCACCCACATGCAGCCTGCACTTGTCCGACGAGAAGGAGCTGGGTGAGAGGCCCATCCCTGTCTGAGGGACATCAACAGCACGAGCAGCTCACTCCCACATGAGGAGCAGCAGCTGCATGAGCAGACTGCCCCCCATCCGAGGAGAAACAGATGCACAAGCAACCTGCACCCATACAAGGAGCAGCAACCCTGCAAGCAACCTGCCCCTGTCCAAGGAGCGGCGGCATCACAAGTATCCCGTCCTATCTGTGGAACAGCAGCAGCAGGCAGCCAGCCCCCATCTAAAGAACAGCAGCTACATGAGCAGTCTGCCCCTGTCTGAGGAGCAGCAGTCACGTGAGCAGCTGGCCCCCGTCCAAGGAGCAGCGGACACGAGCAACCCATTCCCATCCGAGGAGCAGCAAGCTCATAATCAGCCCACCCCCGTCCAAGGAACAGCAGCTATACGAGCAGCCTCCCCCACCAGCCAGAGGAGGCACCACTGCTGTGAACAGCTCCCACCAGAGGAGCCGCTGACAACTGAGAAGCAGCTGCTACCGTGACCGGCCGAGGAGCAACCGCAGCCAGAGAAGCCATTGCCACCCAAGGAGCAGCCCCTCCACAGCTTGACATCTAGATCAGTTGGTGAGACCAAAAATGGGTAGACAAAGATACCTCCAAAGGAAAGAAAAGGAGGAATTGAAAAAAAAAACAACAGCTAAGTGAAACAGAGGCATGCAATATGTCAGAAAAGAATTCAGAATAAGGGTCATAGAGTTCATAAACCAGATGGAAGAAAAATCAACACCTTATGTAAGAATCAAGAAGAAATGGATGAAAAAATCAACAACTTATGTAAGAATCAAGAAGAAATGAAGAGTGATATAGCTGCAATAAAAAACACTATGGAAAGTTTCAACAGTAGACTAGGAGAAGCGGAGGACCGAATTAGAAAACTAGAAGACAGGGAAGCAAAACACAGCCAAACTGAATTGCAACTGGAGAAAAAAATTAAAAGACAGGAGGACAGCCTAAGGGAGCTATGGGACAATGTGAAATGAAGCAACATATGAATAATAGGGGTGCCAGAACAATAGGAAGAGGAACAAGAGTTAGAAGAACTATTTGAAGAAATAATGTCAGAAAACTTCCCTGATGTGGCAAAGAAAAAAGTCACACAAGCACAGAGAGTCCCAAACAGGATGAACCCAAAAAGACCCACACCAAGACACATCATAATTATGATGGCAAATATTCAGGACAAAGAGAGAATCTTAAAGGCTGCAAGAGAGAGACAGAAAGTTACATACAAGGGAGCTCCCATTAGATTATCAAATGACTTCTCAACAGAAATACATCAGGCCAGAAAATAAAGGAAGGAAATTTACAAAGTGATGCAAAGCAAGGGACTGAATCCAAGAATACTCTATCCAGCAAGGTTATCATTCAAAATTTAAGGGGAAATAAGGAGCTTCACAGACAAAAAAATGCTAAGGGAGCTTATCACTACCAAGCCAGCAATGCAAGAAATGCTAAAGGGACTGGTGTAAAAAGAAGAAATAAAAAGGTAAGAAGGAACACAGACACAAAAAATAAAAATGGCTACAAATAAGTTCCTTTCAATAATAACTTTAAACGTAAATGGACTAAATGCTCCAATCAAAAGACATCGAGTGGCTGAATGGATAAAAAAACACAACCCATATATATGCTGTCTACAAGAGACCCACCTCAGAAAAAGGGACTCATATAGACTTAAAGTGAAAGGATGGAAAAACAACTTTCAGGCAAATGGAAATGAAAAATAAGCTGGGGTAGCAGTACTTATTTCTGACAAAATAGACCTCAAAGTAAAGGCCATAACAAGAGATAAGGAAGGCCACTTCATAATAATAAAGGGATCAATACAACAAGATGATATAACCCTGATAAACATATATGCACCCAATGCAGGAGCACCCAAATACATAAAAAAAACTCCTGGAAGATATCAAGGGAGAGATCAACAACAATACAATCATAGTAGGGGACTTTAATACACCACTGACATCACTGGATAAATCCTCTAGACAAAAAATCAGCAAAGAAACAGCAATTCTAAATGACTCACTAGATCAGATGGACCCAATTGACATCTTCAGTGGATTTCACCCCAAAGCCAAGGAATATACATTTTCTCAAGTGCACATGGGACATTTTCAAAAATAGACCACATATTGGGTCACAAACAAAGTCTTCCCAAATTCAAAAAGATTGAAATCATATCAAGCATTTTCTCAGACCATAATGGCATAATATGAGAAATAAACTATAATAAAAACATTCCAAAAAATTCAAACACTTGGAAGCTGAATATCATGCTATTAAACAATGATTGGGTTATCAATGAGATCAAAGAAGAAATTAAAAACATCCTAGAGACTAATGACAATAAAAACACAACAATGGAAATACTATGGGACACAATGAAAGCAGTCCTGAGAGGGAAGTTTATAGCTTTAGAGGCCTACCTCAAAAAACAAGAAAAAATGGTAATAAATCATCTAACTCAACAACTCAAAGAATTAGAAAGAGAGCAACAAGAAAAGCCCACAGTGAGCAGAAGGAAGGAAATATTAAAGATCAGAGCAGAAACGAATGACATAGAGACAAAAAATAAATAAATAAATAAATAAATAAATAAATAAATAAATAAATAAATTTAAAAAATCAATGAAACCAAGAGCTGGTTCTTTGAAAGGATTAACAAGATTGATGAACCTCTAGCCAGGCTCACCAAGGAGCAAAGAGAGAGGACCCAAATAAACAAAATCAGAAATGAAAGAGGTGAAATAACAACAGACCCCACAGAAATACAAAGGATTATTAAAAAATACTATGAACAACTCTATTCTACCAAACTAGACAACCTGGAGGAAATGGACACATTCCTAGAAAAATACAACCTTCCAAAACTTACTCAGGAAGATACTAAAAATCTCAGTAAGCTGATAACTATGGAATAAATTGAAGCAGTCATCAAAAAGCTTCCAGCAAACAAAAGCCTGGGGCCAGACGGCTTCACAGGGGAGTTTTACCAAACATTCAATGAAGAACTAAAACCTATCCTCCTCAGAATATTCCAGAAAATTCAAGAGGAAGGAACACTTCCAAGCTCCTTCTATGAAGCCAGCATCACCCTAATATCATAACCAAATAAAGATAACACAATGAAAGAGAATTACAGGCCAATATCCCTCATGAACATAGATGCCAAAATCCTCAACAAAATTCTAGCAAATAGGATCTAGCCGTACATCAGAAAGATCATACACCATGACCAAGTAGGATTTATCCTGGGGATGCAAAGATGGTACAATATTTGCAAATCAATAAATGTGATACATCACATAAACAAATTGAGAGATAAAAACCACATAGTCATATCAATTGATACAGAAAAAGCATTTGACAAAATCCAACACCCTTTCTTGATAAAAACTCTCAGCAAGGTGGGAATAGAAGGATCATACCTCAACATAATAAAAGCCATATATGACAAACCCACAGCCAACATCATACTCAATGGGCAGAAACTAAAATCATTTCCCCTAAGAACAGGAACATGACAGGGATGCCTACTCTCACCACTCCTGTTCAACATAGTGCTGGAAGTACTAGCCATTGCAATCAGACAAGAAGAAGAAATAAAAGGCATCCAAATTGGAAAAGAAGAAGTAAAACTGTCCTTATTTGCAGATGACATGATACTGTACATAGAAAACCCTAAAGACTCCATCAAAAAATTATTAGACTTAATAAATGAATTCGGCAAGGTAGCAGGATAAAAAATTAATGCCAAGAAATCTATGGCATTTCTATACACCAATAGTGAACTTACAGAAAGAGAGACTAAAAAAGCAATCCCATTTACCATCGCACCAAAAACATTAAGATACCTAGGAATAAACTTAACTAAGGAGGTAAAAGACCTATATGTGGAAAACTACAAGACACTGAAAAAAAGAGACAGAGGAAGACATAAACAGATGGAAGAACATACAATGTTCATGGATTGGTAGAATCAACATCATTAAAATATCCATACTACCCAAAGCAATCTATAAATTCAATGCACTTCCCATTAAAATACCAACGACATATTTCACAGACCTAGAACGAACTTTCCAAAAATTCATCTGGAATAAAAAAAGACCCCAAATAGCTACAGCAATCCTGAGAAAGAAGAACAAAGTAGGTGGGATCTCAATACCAGATATCAAGCTGTATTACAAAGGCACTGTTCTCAAAAACTGCCTGGTACTGGCCCAAGAACAGATATATAGATCAATGGAATAGAATAGAGAACCCAAAAATCGACTCAAATCGCTATGCTCAATTAATATTTGACAAAGGAGGCATGAACATACAATGGAGTCAAGACAGTCTCTTCAATAAATGGTATTGGGAAAATTGGACAGATACATGCAAAAAAATGAAACTAGACCTCCAACTTATACCATACACAAAAATAAACTCAAAATGGATCAAGGACTTAAACATACGATGGGAAACCATAAAAATACTAGAGGAATCCACAGGCAGAAAAATCTCTGACATATGCCAAAGCAATTTCTTCACTGATACTGCTCCTAGGGCAATGGAAACTAAAGAGGAAATAAACAAATGGGACTACATCAAAATGCTTTTGCACAGAAAAGGAAACCATCAATAAAACAAGAAAGCCCACTGCATGGGAGAACATATTTGCCAATGATATCAATGATAAGGGTTTAATCTCCAACATTTACAGGGAAGTCATGCAGCTTAACAAAAAGAAGATAAACAATCCAATCAAAAAATGGGCAACTGATCTAAATAGACACTTTTTGAAAGACGACAGAAGGAAGGCCAAGAGACATAAGAAAACCTGCTCAAAGTCACTAATCATCAGAGAGATGCAAATCAAAACAACAATGAGGTACCATCTCACACCTGTCAGAATGGCTATTATCAACAAGTCATCAAATGACAAGTGCTGGCGAGGATGCGGAGAAAAAGGAACTCTCGTGCACTGCTGGTGGGAATGCAGACTGGTGCAGCCACTGTGGAGAACAGTATGGAGTTTCCTCAAAAAACTAAAAATGGAACTCCCATTTGACCCAGTGATCCCACTTCTAAGAATATATCCCAGGAAACTAGAAACACCAATCAGAAAAAATATATGCACCCCTATGTTCATAGCAGCACAGTTCACCATAGCTAAGATTTGGAAACAGCCTAAGTGCCCATCAGCAGATGAGTGGATTAAAAAACTGTGGTACATCTACACAATGGAAACTACGCTGCGGTAAAAAAGGAGTTCTTACCATTTGCAACAACATGGATGGAGATGGAGACCATTATGTTAAGTGAAATAAGCCAGGCAGAGAAAGATAAATATCACATGTTCTCACTCATTTGGGGAAATAATAAACAACATAAACTGATGAGCAAAAATAGATCCAGAGACAGAGAAACATCAATCAGAACGTCAAACCTCAGGGAAGGTAGGGGACAGTGAGGGTAAGGGGGAGAGGTGAACTAAAGGACTTATATGCATGCATATAAGCCTAATCAATGGACACAGACAACAGGGGGATGGGGGCATGAATGGGAGGTGGGGGGAAATGGGGGAATAAGGACACATATGTAATACCTTAATCAATAAATTTTTTTTAAAAAGAAATTATGTTCAAATGAATAAAAACATTTTATGACTAACACTGTTCCCTTCATCAGGAGAAAAAGAAAGATAGAGGAGAAAGGGAAAAGGAAAGAAGAAAGGAAGAGGAGAAGGAAGGAAGGAAATGAAGAGAGGAAGGAAGAGGAGAAGGAAGGAAAGAAGGAAGGGAAAAAAAAAAGCTGATAGATAATACCAAAGAGAGATCTCAGAATTTTTAGGACTTTACTATTAAAAAGTGGGAGATTATATATGGCTTTACAAAGAAACCTCATTATTAGACTTTTATTGCATTTTAATTTTTATAGACCCTTAAATGTCTCAGAGAATAAAAATATTCAGGTATCAAGATATGGTGTCTGGTCCAGGGTAAAACAGATTCCATTTGACTAAAGAGAACTAGAGGCTTTGGTTCTTTTATGGGAAACATATTCAATTCCCCCAAACCAATCTGGAAGCCAAGTTATTTCTCTGTAAAGGAGAATGGAAGAGCAGAAGGGAATGAGAAAACATTCATCATGCTAGCCCTACTCGAATGCTTTCTGGGACCTATTTATCTCTTGCTTATTAAGTAGTCAATATAGAAAATACAGTCTCTAAAAGCTGTCCTGCAGCTCTGGGGAGTAGTGAAAAGTTGTATTCCATGGACCTCACAGAAAGAATAATCTCCCCCTTGGACTCAGGTATGGCTCCCCATGGCTGCTGAGCCTTAAAACTTGTGGAGTGTCCACGGTCCAGGAACTACCAAGGCAATTTTGCTCTGGATAGAGCTCAGAGAGGAGCTGTTCTTTACGTGCTATTGATCACAGATGGAAATATATCTTCTTTAACTGGGTATGCTGCCCTTTAAAGTCTCCCACTTTGATGTAATGGGACAAACTGAATATTTTTCCATGTTAGTGGGTGGAAGTTTTTCCGATGCCACCCAGTTGCTCTTTTCTTACAGAAAGCAAAATACAGATTTCCTTTGGATGCAACAGACATCAAGAAATAAACACACACACACACACACACACACACACACACACACACACACGCAACTGTCTCACAAGCAATGAGAAATGACATCCAAAGAAATCACACATCAGAAATCACACATGGCAGAAGTAAGCTTCCTTTTTGAAATATTTTGGCACCCGACACAAGAGTAAGAGACTTGCACAGACCACCTGAAAAAAAATTGTTATGAAAAATAATTAAATAATATATTCCTTACAAACTTGTCCCAAAAATATAGATTGTGGGCTGCCTGTTCAAACAAAATACTTTGGGAAATACATTTAACAAACTAAGAAATAATAGTCAGCCCTGTAAGAACAAATTGTAGCTGGTTCAAATGTCTACATAATGCAAAATCTGTTTTAGTTGCTAAAACCTAAGCAAATCGGGTACAAATGGACTCAGACCAACATGAAGGCTTACTGGTTGAAATAGTCAAATAGTTTCCAAGACTTAAAAATATCTCCTACACAAAGAAAGATTCCCTCAGTTCTAATTCAAGTGGGTTCTAATTCCTTTCGTTAGATAAAAATCCCAATATACAATTTCAATGGGCGAATCATTTATCTTAAAAGCCATCGGTTCTTTTTGAAAATTTCCCAATGCTTCTTATAGAGATAATGGAATTCTCCCCAAAATAACTTAGATGGTGATGCCTGAAAGCAGATTAAGGGGAAGCATGTGCTCTGTTCCTTGAAAAGGTGTGTTTTTGTATGTCTGCAAATAGTAAATACCAAGAACCTTTATATAGTACATCTGTGTGAAATATTAATGAGACAAGTTCCCAAACTGTGTGTAACTTAATGAAAGAGTTACCTAGCAAAGAAATTGGCTCAGGAACATCTGATATATTGGTTGAAATGTTAAAGGTGATGTTTGAAGTTTGCAGCCTGTCGATGCAAGTAGGAATCTGAGCTAGTTCACTTGCTGCAATAGCTTACATCTTTTTCTGGATTCTTCTTAGTAGCTGCACAACTGAAATAATTATGGCACATAAAGTCCTCTGAATTATACATCTGGTGTTGTTACATATCTCTTGGTCTTTCTCCAAGGTGAAAAAACTCTTTGCAAATGATAAACAAAATGTTCAAAATTTCCTTCTGATTCTTTATTTTTATTCTAATTGTAGCATGACAGAGCCCTTGGTTTTTCTGTAACCCACTGCTATATATATTATTGTGAATTTAATATTGTCATACTAAAATTTTTGAATGAATATTAATGTGAATTTTAAAATACCACAGCACAGAGGAGAAAGCATAATTCTGCCCAAAGAGATTTAGAAGACTGCTCTAAAGAGGACATTTGAGCTCTGAAGCATGCTTAGGAATTTTTTGGTTAAAACAAAAGAGGAAAAGAATTTCAAACTTGAGGAATAGTATGTGCAAACACATGTGGTCCTACAAGGGCCCAATGTAATCAGGAAATAACAAGCCTTTTTGACCAGCTATGGAATAGAGTACATGAGGGCAAATGATAGGTAGGCCAGCATAATTACAAGCCAACATTAATTTATTTTCAAAATGACAGCATTAAGAAAATGTTCACTTTTATGGTGATTTGTGGTATGCCTAGCTCCACTTTAATTTACAATATTACTCAAAATGGCACAAAATATATGTTGTGTGAACTGCCAGCTGAAATAACAAATAAAATTGATAGAATATACTTTCTTGAGCCAAGTGACTGAATTAGAAAGGAATAGGAAGCAATATTCTAGAAATAGAATGAGGAGATATATTTTATGTCCACATAAAAATAGCATCATAGAAAACATTTAGATGGAGGAGGAAACATTATTACCTGGCATTAGCATTGGATGAACTAAATTGAGTCAATGAAACTGTGTCTGTGCAAAGAAGGGGATGGACACTATAACAAGTATTTGAAAAAGGAAAGGATCTATATATATATATATATATAAAAGCTTAAGTGACCAAACGACCAGTCGCCATGATGTGCACTGACCACCAGAGGGCAGATGCTCAACGCAGGAGCTGCCCTCTGGTGGTCAGTGCGTTCCCACAGCCAACCTCCCCTGGCTGGCCAACCTCCCGTGGTCCTTCTCCCACCCCCACCCCCACCCCCGGCTGGCTGGCCCTGAGCAGCCCCAATAGGGACTGGGTGAGATGGCCCCGATTGGCCCCGATCGCCAGCCAGGCAGAGGGACCCCACTCATGCACGAATTTGTGCATCAGTCCTCTAGTAAGAATATTAATGACAAATTTCTTATGTATCTTGGGCCTAGACAAAAAGGCTATTAGCTGTTTTTATCCACTGTTGTTGGTTTTTGTTTGTTTGTTTGTTTGTTTGTTTGTTTTTTGGGGGGAACTTATATAAAACTATATAATACCTTCCAAAGATTTGATTCTAAGATACTTGAACCATTCACTCAACTTGGCCCATTGGGTCATTTCTCTGCATGTGGGAAATACCCATACTAAATGGGACATCATGGAAGACCTTTAAAAAATAGAATAGTATGGTCAGTCTGGTTTCTTAGAAGATAAACACTGGTACAATTTAACCAAAGTTATAAAATGAAGAGAACCACTAGACTCTATGATGCATAGAGATGGAATAAAAAATAACATGACAGGTGATGGTTTGTAAAGGAGCAAAATCATGAATGAGAAATTAGTAACTGATTACTGCCAATAATCTATCCAAGGCCCATGAGAATGGAAAAGCCAATAGAACTAACAACAGCCAATACAAGCTATGCTATCAGTTGGAACCACATCTTTCACTGCACCTGCCAGTTTATGAGAGGACCTAGGGGAAGTTAAGTTGGTCTAGTCAGAAAGAGATTTAATTGTGCAATATTGCAGAATGTGTTTGAAGAGAAAGCTGAGCAAAGCATTAATTTTTATGAAAAGAGATCAGCCTTTCAAATAACCCCTAAAAAGTTGGCACCTGCTCTGGAATAAATAATTTAGGCATAATACAATGCCATTTAAAAGTCATCATATGAGAAAGGAAAACCAAAGAAACTCATGTGTATTCTTTTGTGTATAAAGAAAGTATTTGAAGAAACATCACATTGTCTTGGTCTTTAGCCTTTCAATCCTTTCCTTGGCTGGTAATGATTCATAACGTAGCATAAATCAAGATCATTAAGGACTTCTAAAATCATCTATTTAGGCTTATGTCTTATATAACACATACGTTTTTAGATATTCCTTGAACATCAAAAATTTAAATCTAGAAACTTAAAAAGTCCTAAAAGGAAACTAGTTATTTAAAGATATCCTGTGATAGATGCTTGGTAAAGGAAGGATCCTTTGGTAACATGAATAATTCTCCCATATTTATAGGTTAGTCACTTTGAATTTTCATGTACTGAATTATGCTTTCTTAAAATGGAGTATATCCTGACTGGCAATGATTTTATGTTACAAAGTGTATATCTTATACTTATTTCAAATTTCAGTGAAAAATGAATGCAAATATTATTCCAATCACCTTTACACCATAAATATGCCAAAATAACTTAGCCAATGAAAAACTCCCCACCACTAAATACATGTTTTCATGAAAAACAAATTAGATACATTTTCCTAAGGAAAAGGATTTAAATGTATTCTTTGAATTATGCTCTATATTTTTTTCCAAAGCAGCTTATGCTGTTCCTTACAAAGTCAATGTTTACCAGTATATTTATATAAATTTTTTTCTTTTGTTTTCCCTCTATTTGGCAGAACACACAGTACTATATAGGCATGTGTCTGAATATTTAGCCATGTATGCCAGGAGTCCACACAATGCTTGGGACTGTTTAGTTTAACAAAGAATGTGTGGCTTTTGCATGTGCTGGCAAATTCATATGAATGGCTCCAAAACTCGATTAATGGCAGAACATACTTGTCTCTTGAAATTCATAAAAGTGCAGTGAGTTTACACAAAACACCACCAACTTTATAAATATTTCTTTTGTAAACTCAATGGGGAGGGAACCCTGATGAGTACTGGAAGCATGGGGCAGTTACATCAGAACTTTAGGGCCGTCTCTCTGTGGGCATTTTTTAAATTTGCCCATGTTCTGCTTCTAATAAAGCAGATAACATGTAGCTCTAAGTATGATTTATAACTTTCCATATAAATCATTTACAAATGCTGAAAGAACCAAATATTTAATAGTCAGCCAATCTTCCCATAGTTTATATCTGATTTGTAATCTTTGGATTGGGATATTGTGCAGTTAGATTGGGTAAACGTTATTTTTAAATTAGCTAATTACTGAATTAAACATAATAAACTATTTTCTTTTACACTATGGAGAACTGATGAGAAACTATCTTTTTTGTATTTGAATTTTTATGTATAACAAGACAAAGTTCTAATTAAGGCAGGTGTTTTGGGTCTTATTTTGTTGGTCAATTCATTTTGTTCATTAGAAGCATGGAGGTATGGAACAAACTGACATATCTTGATGGGGGGTTGGGGAGACGAGAAGAGAAAAACCAAAGAACTTATATACTTACTAGTGGCCCGGTGCACGAAATTCATGCATGGGGGGGGGGGGGTTGTTCCTCAGCCCGGCCTGCACCCTCTCCAATCTGGGACCCCTCGAAGGATGTACTACTGCCAGTTTACAGGGATTGGGCCTAAACCAGCAGTTGGACATCCCTCTCACAACCCAGGACTGCTGGCTCCAGCCACTCACCTGCCTGCCTGCCTGCCTGATTGCTCCTTATCACTCTGCCTGCCAGTCTGCTCACCCCCAACTGCTCCCCCCTGCTGGCTGCTCACTCCAAACTGCCCCCCACCACTGTCCTGATCACCTCCAACTGACCCCCACTGACAGCCTGCTCACACCCAACTGGCCCCCCTGCTGGTCTGCTTACCCCCAAAGGCCCCTGCCATCCCATCCTGGCCTGATCACCCCCTGGTGACCCAAGGTTCCAGCTCCTCCTTTTTTTCTTTTTCTTTTTTTTTTCAGCGCCTCCTTGAGCGGAGGCCAGGGCCAGCTGGAAGCAAGTATCTAGGATTTATTTATATTCTATAATTGAAACTTTGTAGCCTTGAGCGGAGGCCAGGGCCGGCCAGGGCAGGCAGGAAGCTTGGCTTCCTCCATTGCCGGGGCAACCTAAGCCTCCTGCTTGCTCCAGCTCCGTGGCCGCCGCCATCTTGGTTGGGTTAATTTGCATACTTGCTCCTGATTGGCTGGTGGGCATGGC
This sequence comes from Plecotus auritus, assembly GCF_963455305.1. Classification (NCBI taxonomy): domain Eukaryota; kingdom Metazoa; phylum Chordata; class Mammalia; order Chiroptera; family Vespertilionidae; genus Plecotus; species Plecotus auritus. Next base: position 62,173,745 of record NC_137776.1, on the reverse strand, counting down.
TTATGGGTGTAGTGGAGTGATGGTTAATTTGCATGTTTCTCTTTTATTAGTGTAGACTAGAGGCCTGGTGCACGAAATTCGTGCAAGAGTAGGACTTCCTTTCCCCCCGCTGCCGGCCACTGGCTTCCCTCCAGCACCTGGGACCCAGGCTTCCCTCGAAGCCCCAGCTTCATTCTGAAGGTCATCCTGAAGGACATCCAGTCTAATTAGCATATTATGCTTTTATTATTATAGATATGCATAGCCCATGGACACGGGCAATTGGGTAGTGAAGACTTGGGGGGATAGGTAAGGGCTGGGAGGAGGGGAGTATAGGGGGAAAATGGGAGATGTTTATAATACTATCAACAATAAAAAATATCTATATATATAAAAAGCCAGCTACCAGAACACCATAATGACTGGAACAACCTGTTGCTATGATGCCCACTGCAGGCAGCAAAACAGCCCGATGGGGGAGAAGCCTGGCTGGCCAACCTCCCGAGGCCCCTCCCCCTAGCCAGCCCCACCCTGATGGGTCTCTCCCACCCCGATCTAGGGAGGGGCGGCCGGTCAACCCTCCCCCTGCAGCCCTTCTCCAGGGCCGCCCCAACCCCAATCGTCCCACCCCACCCCATTGGCCCACAGCCCTTCCCCTGGCCAGCCCCGCCCCTGATCACCCCCCACCCCAATAGGGGGTGGGGCTGGCTGGCCAACCTCCTGCAGCCCCTCCTCCTGGCCAGCTCCATCCAATATGGGCCCCCACCACCCCGATCAGCCCATGGCCCTGCCTTCCAGCCAACTCTGCCCCTGATCAGCCCCCCACACACCAATCGGGAGTGGGGCTTGCCAGCCTACCTCCCACAGCCCCTTCCCCAGCCGCTGACCCCTGATTGGCCCCTCCACCCCATTCGGGAGCAGGGCCCACCAGCCAATCGCCTGCAGCCTCTCCCTCCAGCTGGCCCAGCCCTGATCAGGCCCCAATCAGGGCAGGATAGCTGGCCAACCCCCCGCTGTCTCCTCCTCCCAACAGGCTGGGCCCCAATCCGCCAATGGGGCTGGGCCGGCCAGACCCCACTTGTACACGAATTCGTGCACTGGGCCTCTAGTATTTAAGTAATAAAATAAAATACTTTAAAAGGCAGATGTTTGACACGTTCACTAGCAGAAACAATGTAAATGTCAAAACACAATTTTACCTGTATAGAGATGTTTGCTTTGTCATCTACTAGTATACTAGTGCTTCTCTAACTGTATTGAAACATCTATGATGTTGCTAAAAATTCAAATTCTGAGTCAGTAAGTCTGGGTTGGTGGCCTGAGATTCTGCATTTCTAACAAGTGATGTTATTATTACTAAATGGTGAGCTGCACTTTGGAAGTAAGGAAATGAGGTGGTTTTCAAAATTTGGAAATCTAGTCTATATCTTATATTTGATACTGGATGGCTCAGTTAATTTTCTGAACTTCATTTTGGCCCAGCTGACTCAGTTCTCTTTACAGACTTGCATGGATAGAGCATAAAGACTATGTACTAGTAATAGTATGGAAATAACATTAAGATATTTTCAGAGGCCTCTGTTTGAGTTAATTCTGCCACATATGACAGTTATATAGTCTTTGTACAACAGCATCCATTCTCTAGCTGTAGTTTTCTCCTGTGTTATTTCAGAACACATTATGTTCCATTCGCTTTATCAGGATGTTGGAAAAACAAGTGAGATAATATATGTGAAAAATATGGATACTTTAATGCACTACAAACATTTTATAAAAGTTAATTGTTGTTGAAGTTACTTATTGTTATATCACTGACTTCTTGGACAGCATCAGCAGTCAGCATTAATTATTATTCTGTGTTTTACATCACGTTGGGATGTATCTTGTATTCACTCAATTGCCATTCTGAGTCATCTGCTTTTCTTTTAAGTACTAACAATGACCATTCTGGAGTTGCAACATTGCTAATGAATATTCAATGATTCCTCCTCACATTGTTTAAGGAAGGAAACAAACATGGATTCTGGAATCATCCCTCTGTATTCCTGAGATTTTTATAAGCAGACAAATTTTAAGAATAAATATGTGTTGAGAATCTAAAATTTTGTTTCTTTAAAACATATGTATGCCCGAATACTTCCTGCAAATTCTTCATGTACCAGGAGCTTCGTGTTTGAAAACTCTTGACCTGGATTACCCTTCTTCCTTAATTTATTTTCACAGGTAATATCTACCTTATGTTCAAGACACAAGTCCAAAAGTACCGCTTTCATTAAGTTTTCCTGCTCCATGTCCTCCCCTCCTACCCCATCACATAAACACACAGCTAGATGTAAACTTTCCCTGTTTTGAAACCTTATAATAGGATTCTCTATGTAAGATCCCTTTTTACAGACAGATGAAAAATAATGCCCCTAGTAAAGAGTAAACTACAAAAGACCAGGATCTGTCATAATTTTTTGTGGCCCTGAAATATTTAGCACATTGTTTTATACTTGTTGGGTACTCATATAGTTTTAAGTTCCTATTCTCAATACATATTTATTTATTTATAAATTTTATTTATATGTATACTTGCTATTGTATTAATATAACATGCACATATAAAACATGTGAAAATTTAAAGGCAATATTATGCAAAATAAAAATAGAAATGCGCCTTGGCCTGGTGGCTCAGTTGATTGGAGCTTCGTCCCATAAACCCAGAAGTTGTGGGTTCAATTCCCCATCAAGGCACATACCTAGGTTATGGATTTGATCCCTGGTAGGGGCATGTATGGGAGGCAACCAATAAATGTTTCTCTCACATTGATGTCTCTCTCTCTGTCTCTCGCGCCCTCTTTCTCTCTCTCTCTCTCACTATCTATCTATCTCCCCCACTCTCTCTCTCTCAAAAATAAAACAAAAAAACACCATATCTTCATGTGAGGATTAAAAAATAAAAAAAATTAATATGCTAATATTTTTGCCTGATACTCCAAATGCACTTATTGACATTTGGATTTCTCTTAGAGAATATAAAAAACATAAATATCAACTTTTCTGATATATGATTATACATCTAGTGTCAGTATAATTTCTTGAGATACTATTCTATGTGTGTTCTCTGAGATTTTTTTTCTCCAAAGTTTAAGATACAGAAAAATGGAAGTAATCTGAATCAAGAGCTGTTCCTGTTTTCTGTAAACCCTAAATTCATTGAAAAGGGTGATAGTAGGTGCCTTGGGGGAAGATAAGGGAGAAAAGGGGGAGGAGAAAGGAAGGAGGAAACGTGAAGCAAGATCAAAGAAGACACAGAGAGAAATAGACCTATATTGGTAGATTCTGTTATAGTAAGAATAGAAAAGTCAGCTGGTCCTAAGATTAGTAAGGAACTGAGCCCCATTACCACTAAAAGCTTGTGTGTTAGCAGGCTTCAGAAAGGATGCCGGATAGTGAAAATGGCATTCTCAAACTTGACAATGATCATCCTAACCCTTGGGTGGCATCAAAGCAGAGAAATTTTGGATTTCAAAAAATCACCCACAATTGGACCTGAGTACATCATCAATCCTATAAAAGTCTGCCAGTTTGGGGCACGACACAATGTTCCCTTTCACCCCAAATTTTGATAGAAAATAGGAGCCCTGCTAATGACTAAGATAAAATTTCATGCCAGCCAGGCTGGGTGGGATTGCAGAATCAAAATAGAGATGATTTAGAAGAAGGATGCAAACATTGTTCCACACCTGAATATATATGCCCTGATATTTCTACCTACTGCATGTCTTATCTTGAATGTATTTCTTTGAATTGCTTTTTTGCTATCTTCTTTTGATGATACTTAATTCTCCCAAGTCCTTTAAATGTCCTTTACAATAGTCCTTCAAACATATTAGATTCTTAACAAAGATGTTTAAAGAGTGAGTTCATTTATTAGACAGTGTTATTAGTCTTATAAACCCTATGGGCTATATCTGATTTTGTTTTTGTAATTAGACAACAAAATTCTTTTTGTATCACAACTACCAGATACAACCTACAACCAAAGGTGATGAAACCAAAAAGAGGCGATAATATTCTTAGCAAAATTTAAAGTAAACGAGATGAAAACTTTTAATATAAAATGATAGTGAAGCCAACTCATGCTTACCATACATGGCAGGTACTATCATGTAAAGGTTAAATGCCAAGTGGTTAAAGTAATTACTATATAAGTAACTAACATGGGAATAGAATCCTATCTCATAGTTACAAAGATATTATTTTTCCCTTCTCGAGAGGTTCTAATATGCTGTCCATGTACCAAACAATAAAGCTAAATGTGTCTTATAGTTTATTATTAAGTAAAATTACTTTCTAAGTGAGATTAACACTAACAAAATTAATTACTATTTTAATAGGAAGTGAGAATAGTCACAGTGCTCTCTGAAAACTTTGAAAATAAATTGATTATTTAATAAAAACTCTTTAAGGAAATTTTTGGTCATTCGGATAGGTACCTCCAATCTAACCCAGTAATTAAATTATTTATCACACATTGAATCTGAATCTATTCATTGCTTACCCTCAGTGTATTTAATATATTGCACTGCTCCTAATTGCTTAACACAAGTCTTCCCATCCAGAATCTATTTCTTCTATTCCACAGAACAACAGAGTGCTATCTTGGAGTTTCTTTAGGATACATCTCTGTTAAAACACAATTACCCCTCCTCCCTCCTTCCACCAGCCATCAGTCATTCTAATGCTGCTTAGATATTTAATAGAAGTGAAAGGGTGACATCCATACTTTATATACATCTATTACAATCTACTTGAGTTCTTGTACACCCAACAAGCCAGATACATTTTATAAAAGTATCTTATGGGGGAAAAGATATAGAAAAGGTTGATGCTAGTTGTCACACACACACAACTGTACCCACACAAATCCATAGTGGGAAGAGAGCTAATGGATTACAGAGAATAGTAGAAGCAATGAAAATGGGGATCTTTTTTCCCACCATTCTCTTGAGCTGTTAGTTCTGGTAGATCTGTGCCTTCTCCCTACAGAAGAAATAATTCTGCCATCTTGTTTACATTATTTCAAGCCATAGGAGCTCACTGGTTACAAAAATGTTCAATTTTTTAAGGCTTTATTAGAAATACAATATAATTTATCACATGCATTTCCTAAAGTCAGATATTGTTCAGTCAATTAAATTATGTGGGAAAATAACTTCTTGGGACCACCTTTATTTTCCATTGAAGCCCAGATATTTTACCCAGCAATATCTTATCACAATAAATTTTAAAATCACAATGAGAAAATTCTAACCAAATATAGAAAATTTGGTCCTTTTAAGCCTAAATGTGGTCAAAAACAGGCTCCAAAAACAGTATTGGGCTAATAAATACATTTCATTGGTGAACCACTTGAACGTGTCTACAGGGGGCTATAGATTAACAAAGAGCTTTAATTTCTTTGCCTCAATGGAATGTGTTAAAACCAGCTACATATGGTTTGTATGGGTAAAGGGATTATTTTCCTGTCCAGTTCCATGGTTAATGGGGTTAACCACCAATATTTGTCACTGAGAAGAGTAACATATAAATCTGTTCAAAGAGTTTAGTCATCTGAGTTTCCTAGTTTGGAGGTTCACCCTCCTTGCAGATTCCTGGAGGATTAGAACCTGAATAGTTTAAAAACCAACCTTGCATCAAATAATATGGCTAAAACCACTTTAATGATATGAAGAGTTAAATAGTTTGAATGTTAAGTAAATATACCTTTGGTCTTAGAGAGGACTTTATAAATTTGAGTCCAAAGACAAGAGAAATAAAAGCAAAAATAAATGAATGGGACTATATCAAATTAAAAAGCGTCTGCACAAAAAAAAAAAAAAGCCACCAACAAAACAAAAAGGCAATCAACTGAATGGGAGAAGATATTTGCAAACAACAGCTCCAACAAGGGATTAATATTCAAAATATATAAAGAACTCATAAAACACAACACCAAATAAATAAATAATCTAATTAAAACATTGGCAGAGGACCTGAACAGACACTTCTCCCAAGAATAAATACAAATGGCCAGCAGATATATGAAAAGATACTCAACCACTAGCTATTAAGGAAATGCAAATCAAAACTATGATGAGCTACCACCTTATACCTATTACTATCAACAAGATTAATAATAACAAGTATTTAGAGTTGTGGAAAAAAAGGAGCCCTCATTCACTGTTGGTGGAGATGTAAACTGGTACAGTCACTATGAAAAACAGTATAAAGTTTCCTCAATAAATAAAGACTAAAATTATCATATGACCCAGCAACCCCTCTTATGGGTATCTACTCCCCAAAATTGCATATTCATAAAAATATATGCACCCTTATATTCATTGTAGCATTATTTGTGGTGGACAAGACATGGAAACAACCAAAGGGCCCTTCAACAGATGATTGGATAAAGAAGATGTGGTACATATACACAATGGAATACTACTCAGCTATAAGGAAAGATGAAATTCTGCCATTTATGACCACATGGATAAATCTTGAGAATATCATGTCACGCTAAGTGAAATAAATCAGACAGAAAAGTTAAGCATACAATTTCACTCATATATGGGATCTAAAACTGAAAGCAAAAAATGAACACACAAGAAAAGCAAACAAACAAAAACACATAGATATAGACAACAGTATAGTGGTTACCAGAGGGAAGGGGGCAGGGGGTGGTAAAAGGTAAATGAGGTCAACTATATGGTGACAGAAGATTTGGTTTTGAGTGGTGGTCACCCAATGCAATATACAGATGATGTATCATAGAATTATACACTTGAAACCTATATAATTTTATTAACCAATGTCACTTTAATAAATTTTATAAAAATAAAATAAATTGTAAAATATCTTTGTTATTTATATACCAATCTTTCACCCTAAAAATTGCACTGTGACCCAATATTATTAGCCAATTATAATGATTAAAATTACATTTCTCCCTTCATTTATTACATGGAATTCCTATAAAGAGCAACTATATCTCTTTTAGAAAAGTATACACAGTCATTTGTTAAGAAAAAAAGTATTTTTAAAAATATATATTTTTATTTATTTCAGAAAGGAAGGGAGAGGGGGAGAAAGATAGAAACATCAATGATGAGAGAGAATCATTGATCAGCTGCCTTCTGCATGCCCCACACTGGGGATCAAGCCTGCAATCTGGGCATGTGCCCTGACCAGGAATTGAACTATGACCTCCTGGTTGACACTCAACCACTGAGCCATGCTGGCTGGGCAAAAAAAAAGACAGTATTTTACTGTATTTCTTAAAGGTTCTAAAGGAGTTTTGAGGAAGATATAGGACACACAACTTTTAGAGACTGTGCATCTTTGAAAGGATGCTTGCAATTTTCTAAAACTTCACATAAAAATAATACTTTTATGTAAATTAATATCACATCATGATGAGAGATGATTTGCCCATGATACTTTTCGAGGGCCTAGTAATCAGCATTGTGTATTGGTACTTCCCTTTATGAGCTTTAACAAAGATAAATAATAAGTGCAAAAGTGGATGAAAAAAATCAACAAATGCCTCTGGAAGATTGACTATGGAAGTGAAAGAGAACTGGCACAGATAAGAATTCAAGGAGGAGGTAAAGTTTCACCTAAGCCTCAAAAAAAAAAATGGGGTAAGATTTGAGTAGATAAAGGAAATTTGGAAGAACACTCTCATTAAGAAGAATAGGTCTTCACAAGTCCTACTTACTATCTAGAATACAATCAAAATCTCAGCAAGAAGCCCTAATGTGCTAGGAGAGGGTAGGAAAATGACATCTTCTCTGCTGAAGAACTGTGACTCTTTATACTCTGCAGAGTAAGAAGAGAAGACTAAGTGAATGTCATTAAAAATAAAAGCATAATCAAGCATGGATCCAATACATATTGACTCTGTTTGAAACAAGTTTTGAACAACAATTTACTTCTATGAAAAGATTAAAATTTCCAGTCAACAGGTATCGTTATATGTATAAGCCAACAGAGAAAACATCAACACAAAGTAACATGTTTTAAAAATGCCAACAATGATTAAAGATCTTTTAAAGTTATTTTTTAAATGAATCTTCTACTTCTTTCAACAAACAATTTATTTTTCATTCATTTCATACAGTTTGGATAAGAGTTATGAAAGCCAACGCTTATTGGAGTTATGACACAGATGTTTTAGGTGTTCCTAACAAGTCGTACATAGTAAATCTCTATCAGTTAGCTCTTTTTATTGTTTGGAGTAAATCCTTAAATAAAGCAAATAATTTTTTATTTTTTAAATGCTTAATTTATTGTTTTGAGTTTTAGATGATGCTGGCTTCTTTTTTTTAAACACTGAACATGACACAGCATTCTCTTTAACCAAGAAAAGAACACAATCCCTTCCGTAAGAATGACAGGCTGTTAAAGCAGGGAGTGAGGATGTGAAGGTGAGGCTGGTGGTATGTTTCTAGTATGATATAACATCAAAGCTTGGATAATTTATTTAGTTTTTCTCTCTCTTTTTCTCTCCATTGTTGTAAACCAATAGCATTAATAATAAATAGTATTTATAAAACTTATTAACAGAAAGATGCCATGCTTTTCTGAATCAGTCTCCTACTTTCGGTGCCAGTGGATATATGTGAAATACTTTGTACTCTTCAGAAAAGACTTTCAAAACTATCTGCTATATTAAGAGAAAGAAACAAAATTGATGTTATATGTATCCAATAAAATCTGACCAAAAAGACCTTATCCTATCCCTCATAATAAGTTGTGTGTTTTTTTTATTTGTTCTCATGGCACATTTCAACAAGTCTCATTTCTATTCTCTCTCCCTCTGCAACGAGAATTACTCACTTAGCTTTGTGCAAGTGAATTCATTTGAAGAGTTCAGTTGAGTACTTTATGTACACCTCACAGATAGATGCCGTATCATTGTTGCCACATTCTAGATTTTCATCCTTGGCAAATTTAATGGACATTTTATATAGTGCGTTTTGGCTTGAAAATGTCAAGCAAAAAAAGTCAAAGCAACACAGTTTATATAAGCTCTCCCCTGAACGTGAAGGGCTGGCTGAGACATGTAGCTCTGACTGCCGGGTTTCTAATCACAAAGCTAAGTGACTCAGGTGTTATCAAACTTATTTCTTCCAAGTATTCAAGTACTAAAATGACAACTGAAAGGGGTGACTGTTAGCCTGAAGACACTTCTGTTCTATTATTTAATGTCTGTTTTTTTTTTAATGTCTGAGATTTCTATGTGGAAAAAATAATGAACTTTAAAAAATGTCACTTTTACTAACAGAAATTATGGCTTGAACACCTGAATATGAATATTAAATATAACAAGGTACATTTAAATAATGTTAAGGTTGTGACACAAACTGACAAAAGCAGCAAAATTCAAAGTTAAGGATGACACTCCACCTTAACTCACCCCGTTACGAGGGGAAAAGGGCACTAGAGTGTACAGCCGGCAAAGCTACCTTGGCCTTCACTCTCTGTCGCCTGGTTGTGTCAGTTAGTGCTTTACCCTTCATATTATTTAATTGGTGTTTGGCATTTGCTTCCCTCTATTTTGCTTAAGAGAATTTTTGGTGCCCATTTATAAAGTGTCATTTGGAAGCTTACACATACTGGTATTGTTCTTCCAGGGTTCATTCTTAGGAGGAATATCATTGGAGGTTTCTTTAAAAAAAGAAACCTTGGGGGTGCGCGCACACGTGCGTGCGTGTGTGTGTGTGTGTGTGTGTGTGTGTGTGTGTGTCTGTCTGTCTGTGTCTGTGTGCATTGGGAGAGAGGCATTTATCAAACAATGTGAGACTGAAGAGTAATAAAAGCTAACGATATTTTAGTGCTGACTATGTGCAGGGATAATTTTAAGTGTTTATAGGTATTCATTTCTTCAGTCTTCAGACACACACAAAATCTGTGAGAAAGTTACCACTGCCATCATCACCATCAATTTACATACTCGTTTCCATATGAGGAAACTAAGATCACTTAGCTAATAACTACCAAAGTCAAGATTCAAATTCCTGGACTCTTAATCACCATGGACAACAGAAATCAAAGTTACTAAGAATGTCACAAATACTTCAACCAGGATGTGCATCTATAGCAATTAATAAATGGCTATAGCAAACTCAGATATGCTCGGTCCCATCAAGCGAGCAACAGTTATATATTAAGCACCTGTTATATACAAAGCAATGGAGTAGGTGCTTTGGATAAACAGAAGAAGGTAAGAGGAACAAATAATATTTACAAGAAACCTGCTACATGCCAGATGCTTCACTGAGGAGCATGCATATTACATCTCTCCTACTTATTTCAAAATCGCTCTGCTATTTGTATTATAGTCCTGTTTTTAAAGATAAGTAAACTGAGGCTCAAAAAGATTAAATAACTTGCCCAAGTCCACACAAATCCTGGCATTGCTTTACACTAGCTGCACAAGCTCATTCGATATACATGTACCTAATTTCTCTGACTCTTTTATGTTCTTTAGTAAAGAGATTAAAAAACAAACCTCATAGGGTTATTGTAGTTTATTCTATCTTGCAGTTTCCAAGAGAAGCCTATTGTCAATCTCCAAAGCAACGAATATTTCCTTGAAACTAACAATGTCTACTCCATTTTCTAGTACTAAAACTTTTAAAGATGAATTAACAAGGGTCATTGCATAACAGAGACTTTGTTGCTGAAAAATGGTGTTTATGGTAGCCAACTCTATCTTGCCTCCACTTAGTTAATATCCATCCAATAGAAAAGCAAATGTGACATTAAAACATTGTATTATGTTACTAAAAAGAACTCTAGAGGGTATCTCAAACACACTTCTTTTTATTGATGCATAAACTGAGTTTTTTCCCCACAATGATATCGCCTGCTGACAGCAGACCAAGGGTGAGAATTAAGGTCCCTGACTCAGCTGAAGACCTTTTTACTTCACCATTCTTTATTTTGTCATTACTTATAGAGGCTATCTTTGCTTTAGGAATTGTGTACTCTCTCTTAATCATTTTCATCCAAATTTATTGAGGCAAAATTGTCTGATATTGATGACAATGGTACCGAACAAACTATGGTGATTAAGAAATAAACACTGATTGAATTCACGATCATTAAAATTGTAATTAGCTCAACAGGACATCAAGCCTTTATAAAGTGAGATCTACACTAATAAAAGAGTAAGATGCAAATTGACCGCACCTTCATGACGCCCACCAGCCAATCAGGAGTGAGCATGCAAATTAACTCAACAAAGATGGTGGGTTAATTTGCATGTGCAGGCACCGAGCGGCAGGGGGTGGGGCAGGACACTTGTGTGGTTGCCATGGCGACAATGCAGGCATTCTGCACCGCCCCAGCGACTCCAAGCCTCTGGGCAGTGTGGGAAGGTGGAAAGACAGCTCTGGCCACAGCGAAGGTGGTGCCGGCAGCCAGGGGAAGGAAGGCCCATCTTGCCATTCTTGCATGAATCTTCGTGCATCTGGCCTCTAGTATAAATATAAAAATACAAACTTTCCTGCATAGTCAATTTTCACATCCTCAGACTAAAGAAAGGACACAAGGACCCAGACAACTAGACAACATGTAAATCAAGCCACAGATGATAAGAACTTGTGCATTGGTAATCACCACCACTCCCCCATCTACACTCTACACAATTCTGCCCTATTCTGTACCACAGTAGACTGACTGGTGCAGGCACAGAAGGAGTGTGGAGGTCTCTGTTTTTGTGTCTCTTTTTAGCAATGGCTTACCACCCCCACCCCATATTTCCTCTCATGCTGGGTAGCTCACTTCTCTTCCATTGCTCCAAATTGTCTTGGCCTCCAGTTACTCTGTCTCTTTCCTTTACTTTTTTGGGGGCCTGGGAGTGATAATGAATGGCATTATTTTTCATCCATATTCAGGGCACTTAATTGTAGATGAAATACACATCCTTGCATGTTAATGTTGGGCCTGACCACATGACCAACTTTGGCCAATAAAGACTAAAATGACTTCTCAACCAGCCTCCACAATGTTCTCATTTCCCTCTGCTGTGTTTACAAGCAATATTGTCAATAGGAGTTGCATCATCAACCTACGTCCTAGAAGGAAGATAATAAGAAGAGCTGCAACCTACTACAGCAAACATGCCCAAAATGGACATGTAGCATGAGCTAAAAACAAATGTTTTTGGATTCATTTGTTTGGAGTTATTTATTACCATAGCATAATTTTTAACTTCTATCAGATTCTGCTAGGCTGTTTGTTAGTCCCACAGCCAGAGGCTGATTCAGTGGGTCTAGGTTGTAAAGCCTGAGAATGTGCATTTCTAACAGGTGATATGGATGCTACTAATTCAGGGAAGAGACTACTAGGATCACTCACCTAGTCCATCCTGATTGATATTGTCGTGATGCTCTCATGCTGTTGTTAGTTTCTTACAACCTCCATTAGGTTTTTTTGCTTCTTTCATCCAGCCTATACATACCTCTGTAAAGAGTGATTTAGTTAAATTCTCTTCAAGTGAAACTATCAAATGGAAATTCTCCTTGATACTAGGACCCTGACTGACATATTCTATATAAAGTTGCTCTTGACATTATCCAAAATCTATCAATATATTTTATCTCCTAAGATCCACACAATGACCTTAAAAGTTGACAGGGCAAATGAAACTTAGCAAGTGACTAGTCCCTCCTTGATGGCTAATTTGTTGCAGACCTTGGGTTGAATTTAGGTAGCTCCTACTTCCTTTTATTCATAACTGTTGTAAGCAGTGTTGAATATATGCTATGAATTTCTTTTTGGTTTTCCTCATAGCAGTTTATTGCATTTCTAGTTAAATTTTACTGCAAAATGACAGGAAATTGCTTAAATTTCCAGAGAGGAAAACAACCATACTATAAGCTTTCTGAAAGATGCACAAAATAACATATGTTCTGGGAACAAAAATAACTTGACCAATAATGAATTCAGCAAAGAATGGCAAGGCACATAGCAATGGAATTTAACTCTACCTGAATTAGGTTTCTTTCTCTGATCACTACAAACTGGGCACCAGGAAAATGCAGTAGAGTGCTTAGCAGTGAATTAAACATTTTGATTACTAGTCTAATAATCTTGATTCCTTCCATCTGGACCATTATTCACATATGTAAATTTTGAACATGAAAAGGAAATCTTCACTTTTATGGCAGAAAATGTAAAAAAGCTATATACTAGTAAATGTATTAGATTGCTTTATACTATATATGTTCAAATTCAATATCAAAAACTAGGAATTATTATCTATCTATATAAAACTCCAATATGCAAATAGACCGTACAGTGGAACAACCAAATAACCGGTCTCTATGACATGTGCTGATCACCAGGGGGCACGCACAGAACATGGTGGGCGTCAACCATGGCAGGATGGTGGAGCAGGTGAGTGGGGGTGCCATACCAAGGCAGGGTGCTGGTCGCTGACATCAGGGCGAGCCTCTGGTGGTTACTGAAAATTCTTTGCTCTTGTGCACTGCTGTCCTGCCCGGCACTTGCACCTGCTGCCGGTACCGACCCCAATCGCTCGGCGCCATCAGCAGGTGCAAGTGGCAGCAGCTGACCCCCATTGCCCCTCAGGGCTTCTCCCTCTGCTCCTGAGGGTCGATAGGGCCTGGCAGCCACCTCTTGCACCTGCTGCCGGCGATGGCCCCACTTGCACTGCTTCTGGCGCCAGAGCTGCTGCTCGCACCCGCTGCCGGCGCCGGCCCCATTCGCACCTGCAGCCAGCACCGGAGCTGCCATTTGCATTGGCTGCCAGCACCCAGTGCCAGTCCTGATCACTTGGCGCCATCAGCAGCTGCAAGTGGTAGCTGCTGGCCCTGATAGGCCCTGAGGGCTTCTCCACCTCCCCCTGCTCCTGAGGGGCGATCAGGGCAGCAGCAGCTGCTCACACCCTCTGATGGCGGCATCCCTGCTCACACCGCTGCTGGCACTGACCCCAATCACTCTGTGGTTGCAAGCGAGGCCGGCACCATCAGTACTAGGGAGTGGTGGGCAGTGGGAGCAGAGCTGCCAGCAGACAAGAGACTGGGGACCATGGCAGGAGGGGCCAGGTGGGGGTGTGGAGGATGGGTCGAGACCTGCCCCTGTGCCCACTGCAGCCTTGCGGCCCACAGTTCCTTTCAAGGTGCACGAATCCATGCACTGGGCCTCTAGTACAAATATAAAAGGTGTGAGTAGAGGGATGTCCATTGCAGTGAAAAATTGAAGATAATCTAATATTCATCAATAATAAATTAAGTAATTTCTAGTACATTTATTCAATGGTTGCACATACTATATATTTAAACAATGCAAATTATGCCCCATTATTTTGATGGGGATGTGTGTATAAACAATTATATTGTAAATATTTAGAGAAAGTTCTAATATATGACAAAATGTAAATAATATTCACCTTAGTGTTGAGAAATTATTGAATATTTATTTTTTACACTACATTTTATATATCTTCTGAATTTCTAAGTTTCTGAATTTACAAATTTTCTGAATTTTTGGCAATAATTATCTTTATAAAATATGCATAATAGTGTGTAAGGAAATATTACAGTATTTCAAAATAAGAAACAATAAAAGAGAGAGGGGCAAATGCCATAAGAAGCTCTAAGTAGAAATACAAAATAAATTAATGGTCCACAAGTTTAGAGAATAGTGTGAAATAAGAAAATGTTAATTATAGTTATAAATAGTGTAATATTTAATTAATACTTATTTGGGATATTTTTGATTATGTAATTATTCCCAATGTAAAAATTTTGCAAAATATATAAAAACTCAAGAAAACATTTAAAACACTAATACAATTTTTTTTTGCTTTTAGAAGGGCACTTTTAATTAATATTTTAAAATTAACTTACAGATTAAAATATATAATTATAGCTTTCAGACATTTGCAGTTGAATAAATGTGTCCATTTTCTCAAGGTTTAAAAAAATATGTTGTAAAGAAAAATACCACTACGGTAACTGATGAGCCAGAATTGGACTAATGATTAGAAATATAACAAATTACATCTTCAGTATGCCAGGCAAGATGCAACTTGGGTTTCTCTTGAGTTATCTTCTTGGTTATTAAAACATTTTTAAATGCAAAAGCAAGAACTAAGTCAATATGTAAAAATTGTTTTTTAATTAGAATTTAGGTTTGCTGTTTTACATAAGGAAGACCAAATTTTGTTATCACCCAATCAATGAAGGAAGTAAAGTGGTATCATTTAAAGGGACAAAAGTAAAGTAGAAAACTTCTAATTTCTCCCTATATTAAGACCCCTTCCAGGGCTCTAGAAAGCAACTGGCTTGTTCCCAGAGATGGATGATCAGTTGTGGACATAGCTGTGCAGATCTGGCACACAGAGGTGCATATTTTTTCCAGATATGCCGGCTCTCTAACTTCCTTCACCCCACAGTTGCTAGGAGTTCTCTAATCTTCCTCTGAGAACACATGATTTACACCTGGAGCCTGCCTCCCCTACCCTTGCCCCCATGGATAACCTGCCATCACAGGCAGTGAGAACATTTTACAAACACTTGAGGGGGGAAGAAGGGGAGGCTTTGAGAAAACATATTATGAAAACTTCTATGATCTCCACTTGTATGAAACATGTCTCCTACTGCCTTTTGAAATTTTGTCTTTCATTATCACTAATGCAAGCTAATACAATATATTCTGTCCAAGTCAAAAAGGAAGAATATTGGTTTCAGGATCCTACTGCATTTATCTAGATGTCAAGTATTGGCATAAGATTAAAGAACACAACTCAAAAACAGCAATGAATACCAAAACAATGTTTTAACTACACAACAACTTACATTGTGATCATCTCAAAGCTATGCTATTTGTCTAAAGAGAAACCAATGAAACAATTAGCTCAAGTAAAGCTGGATTTTTCTATCTTGTAAACCACTAGATTTGTTTAACAAAAAAGGTCTCAATTGATTAATGTTTTTATCAAACAAGTGGGAAATACCTTACTTTTATTCTTTTATTCATGTATTCACTTATTTGGCCAACAAATATTTATTAGCCACCTGTTTTATGTCAGCAATGTCCTGGGTACTCAAGATACAACAATGAACAAAAGGTACAAACCTCCAAACAACCAAACAAACACCCTGGGCCTCTGTGAATTTAAATTCTATGATAAAAGATAGATATAATAAATAAATTATGCAGTATTTTAGAAAATGATATACGCTCTGGATAAAAGTCAAGCAGGATAAGAAGGACTAAAAGTTTTTGAGGGATTTGCAAATTTAAATAGTTGGCCACTGTAGGTCTTATTGAGAAACTAATATTTGATCAATGACTTTAAAGAAGGGAGGAAGTTAGCCATGAGTTATTTTGGAGGAAGAACATTTTATTAAGGGAGAATATGAAGCAAGAAGGGCAGTGTCACTGAATAAAAGAGGATAAGAAGAAGAAAGGTAGAAAATTAAATGGGAATGAAGATTTCAGGAAGTGCAGGGTCCTGTTGAACATGATGAGGATGTTGGCTATTTTTCTCTGAAATTAGAAGCTGTGTGAGGATATGAATATAGGAGTAAGTGATCTAAATTGTTTTCTAAAATCTCTTTGGGTATAGGTGCATCCAGGAAACACTGAGATCAGTTAAAAGAGTTTGGATAGGAGATAACAAGCACTCTACCACCAAGAGTGAAAGCTGTTTTAAATATTTTTTTGCTGAATAAAAAACGTTTGCTATTTTGCAAGTCAGCTTGACAAAAAGATCACCAAATAAAAATTCTAAATTGTGATCCCCAGAGCTGGGCAAGTTGGAGATTTAGGCCAAATTGTGAATTTGCACATGCATCTTTTTATTGGGGTTCTGAAATGCCTTGTCTTCCTCCAAATCTCTAATGGCTTATTATGGCAGCATGGTGGCCCTACAACAGCCATGGGCAAACTACGGCCCGCGGGCCGGATCCGGCTGTTCTATCTGGTTCTCTTGCTCTCCCCTCCGCTCCTTTACTTTGAATTTATATTAGTTCACACAAACACTCCATCCATGCTTTTGTTCCGGCCCTCTGGTCCAGTTTAAGAACCCATTGTGGAGAGAAACCAAGATGGCGGCAGAGGTAAACACCTAAACTGCTGCCTCGCACAACAATTTCAAAACTACAACTAAAAGACAGAACGGACACCATCCAGAACCACAGGAAAGCTGGCTGAGTGAAAATTCTACAACTAGAAGGAAAGAGGAAAGCTCACAGAGAATTGGAGGTACGGCAAAGGGGCTTTGTGCACGCAGAGAGGAAGGGCGGCTGAGAGCCTGGCTGACTTTCTCTGGCGGAAGGGGGAAGGAAGCTTCCGACCGCACTGAACCCCAGTTCTAACAGCACTGAACCCCAGTTCTGGGCGAACCCCTGGGGACCCACGCTCTTACGGGGGGAGTCTGGACTCTCGGGCGGAGACTCGGGAGCCGGGGAAGGCGGAGGACTGAAAGTGCCTGCGCGCGCGCGCCAGTGAGCACAAAGGCTGCAGAAGTTGCCACAGGCTTTCCCTAGTGAAAGGGAGTCAGAGGCTCCTGACGGCACTGAGCCCCAGTTCTGACTGCAGTGAACCCCAGTTCCAGGCGAGCCCCTGGGGACCCACGCTCTTGTGGGGGGAGTCTGGACTCTCAGGCGGAGACTCGAGCTGGGGAAGGCGGAGGACTGAAAGCGCACATGCGCGCAAGGGCAAGGCTGACAGGAAGCCAAAACTAAGACTCCACCTCATCCAAGCTGAGCACAGAGGCTATTGCAATTTGGCAAGTCTAATCCTATAAGGCTGTCTCCAGCACCGAACTTCTCCCAGCATAGACACAGCTGATCCTTACAGCCAACTGGCCCGGAGGTCAATTCTTCCCAGTGATACAAACAACAATAAAGACTTAATTACAACAAGGCTGTACACACAGTCCACAAAGGGGTGCACCAAGAGTGTCCACCTCAGGTTAACTGGGGAAGCAGACCCACTGGGCCATATTGGAAACCTAGCACACAAATATCTACCTTACCAACTCAGGGAATCAGTGAAAATGCGAGGTCAAAGAATCAGATCACAAACGAAAGAAATGGAGGAAAACAAACGACTGGATATAGAATTCAAAACCAGGGTTATAAGACTTTTTAAGAATATCCTAGAAAAGGCCGATAAATATAACGAGACCCTCGAAGATATGAAAAAGGACCAACTAGAAATTAAACATACACTGACTGAAATAAAAAATATTATACAGAGACCCAGAAACAGAATAGAGGAACCCAAGAATCAAGTCAAAGAATTGAAATACAAAGAAGCAAAAAACACTCAACCGAAAAAGCAAAAAGCAAAAAAAAAATCCAAAAAGTTGAAGATAATGTAAGAAGACTCTGGGACAACTTCAAGCGTACCAACATCAGAATTATGGGGGTGCCAGAAGAAGAGAGAGAGCAAGATACTGAAAACCTATTTGAAGAAATAATGACCGAAAACTTCCCCCACCTGGTGAAAGAAATAGACTTACAAGTCCAGGAAGCCCACAGAACCCCAAACAAAAGGAATCCAAAGAGGACCACACCAAGACACATCATAATTAAAATGCCAAGAGCAAAAGACAAAGAGAGAATATTAAAAGCAGCAAGAGAAAAACAGTTAATTACCTACAAGGGAGCACCCATACGACTGTCAGCTGACTTCTCAACAGAAACTATGCAGGCCAGACGGGAGTGGCAAGAAATTTTCAATGTGATGAATAGCAAGAACCTACAACCAAGATTACTCTACCCAGCAAAGCTATCATTCAGAATTGAAGGTCAGATAAAGAGCTTCACAGATAAGAAAAAGCTGAAGGAGTTCATCACCACCAAACCAGTATTATATGAAATGCTGAAAGGTTTTCTTAAAGAAGAGGAAGAAGAAAAAAGTAAAGAGAAAAATTATGAACAACAAATACATATCTATCAACAAGCGAACCTAAAAATCAAGTGAATTAAAAACCTAAGGAACAGAATAATCTGGTGAATATAATAGAATCAGGGGCATAGAAAGGGAGTGGACTGATAATTCTCAGGGGGAAAGGGGTATGGGGGGTTCATGAAGAGAATGGACAAAAATCATACACCTATGGATGAGGACAGTGGGGGGGAGGTAAGGGCAGAAGGTGGGGTGGGAAATGGGTGGAGGGGAGCTATGGGGGGAAAAAGGAGAAATAATTGTAATAATCTGAATAAAGATTTATTTAAAAAAAAAAAAAAAAAGAACCCATTGTGGCCCTCGAGTCAAAAAGTTTGCCCACCCCTGCCCTACAAGGTCATTGTGGATATTCTCAGTACTTGGGAAGAAAGATAGGAACTTATAACAGTTTAAATCTCATCTGTATATCTGATAAATGTCTCAAATTGTATAATCAGAGTTTTAATCAGAAATCTGAGACAAAGAAATGAAAGCTTTGGTTTAATCTTGGTAAGTAAACTGAGTTTAAGGTAAAGAGTCAACTATAGCCCAACATTTCCCATAGTTGATTCCATCAAATAAAGTTGGCTGGATAAATTAATAGTTGCTTCACAAAGGAAGAATCCTTGTAAAATTGTGTCTTCTAGAGTTAAACAGATATATTTCCCTCAGAGCTTGTCAGAACTTTTAATATGCTAATTTTATTACAAATCTGCAAAAGTGTTATATAATACTAGAGGCCTTGTGCACAAAATTTGTGCACGGGGCGGGGGGGGGGGGTCACTCAGCCCAGCCTGCACCCTCTCCAATCCAGGACCCCTCAGGGTATGTCCAACTGCCCCATCAGGCCTAAACCGGCAGTCGGACATCCCTTTCACAATCCTGGACCACTGGCTCCTAACTGCTCAACTGCCTGCCTGCTTGATCGCCCCTAACTGCCACCCCTACTGGCCTGGTCACCCCCAACTGCACCCCCCCCGACCCCTGCTGGCCTGGTCACCCCTAACTGCCCCCCCACCAGCCTGGTTGCCCCTTACTGTCCCCCCTGCCGGCCTGTTCACCCCCAACTGCCCCCCCCACTGGTCTGGTAACCCTTCCCTGCCCCCCTCTGCTGACCTGGTCACCCCTCACTGCCTAATATAATATACAAAATCACTCGCAGTAATTAGTCCATGAATACTAAATACTATAATATATACTAACACACACATCACACAAACATTCTTAAAATGTAATGTACCTTTTAGAAATGCAATCTTAAGTTCAAGGCCTACCAAACACATAATAATTACTTTAATATATCCATTATCTGTATAACAGGTAATTGAAACAATGAACATGCTTGTCCTCTGCCATTCACTATGCAAGGTAAATTGAGTCAAAATTTAATCCAACAAGTACTCTTCTCTTATAAAACAACTATGAATTTCTCCAGCAACTTCTATTTGGTGGAACAGACATTAGAAAATGTTGGGCTGCAGTAGCCTGTTTCCCTTAGTTCAAACCCCAACTTCCCCACCTCCTGTGTCCAGTCCCATTTAGAGAGACACTATGAGGCAGATGTCCCTGAGTTGCACACCAGCAGCCACAGCTGGTGATAAGGTAGGGATTTTAAGTTTACTTACCAAATCAAAAAATCAATTTTTTATTAATCTACTTCTAACAAGTATAGAATGAAGATAGAATGTGAAATAGATTAGATATTAAACCACTTTTATAACACACTTGCAAGAAGTGATATGACACTCATATTTACCATAGATTTTTAGTCCATTAAGTAGTTTTATTTTAAATAACTATAGATACCATTAAAAACCTCTGCGTACCAGTCTTCTATAATTCTTCAAGAACATACATGTGGGCTTACCATTGTAATCAACAAATTTATATCTGTGATGAGTGTGAAGTCCTTGTACACACATATATGCATGCACACACACATATACACATATATACACACACACCATATAGGTAGGGTTTTCTTTCTTAATATCCTGTCTCAATTATGAAGATTAAAATGAGTACATTCCTTTGTATAAAATAGCAGCAAAAATGGCCCTTTGTACAAAATAAGAGCAAATGTACCTCCCTCTATTATGTCATGTTCATTCTCAAATTAACAGTACATGAATAGTTAGATCCCTTTTACTATGTAATAAGAAACAGATCATTTAAATGGTAAAAGAATTTTTTAATTAACAACATCTACCAAAAAAAAAATCTGCACTCCAAAAAGGAAAAGAACTCCTGAAAGCTTTTGAAATCTTAGCCAGACACCTGGTCAATATACTGGCCACAGGAGAACCCAAAGAATTATATGTGGCTATCCACAGAAAGGGTCCTGGAAACACTCCTCCAAGAACCTCCCCTCCCCCAATGGGAGAGAGGCATCTTCCTCTAAAGCTCATGACAGTACATTATTGTATTAATGGGAGAGGTACTCAATTAGGTAGATTTGAATATGAATGAAGAAAAAGCAATGATTATTTTGATATTGAGTGATCCTTTTTATTAATATAGTTGACAGCATTTTGTACATTGTGGATTTAGCTTATGAATTGTGGTATTTAACACCTTTATGAATTACCTATTATATTATAATTGCCAAACCCCTTAAAATAAAGAAAAAAATAATGAAAAGGAAAAAAATGAAAGCTTTACTCTTTTTTCTTCTGATTTTGAACATATGTATTTGGAAAAAAATGGTGATGTCCTTTTGCTAAATCAGAATGTCAGCTGAGTATTAAAAAATATATTTAAAAAAGTAAAAACTCCTGGACTTTGTCTGAAAGGTTAAAATGTTTTAAGTAAATTTAGTCCAAGTAAAGACATCTAAGTGAAAAATACAAGAAAGCTACTATGTATTTATTTATAAATGCTTTCAGTTAAATTCTGGGCAAGTAATTTACCAAAGCCATAATTTTGAGACATTGTGATGTGATTCTGGCAAAGAATATCAAGAACTTTAAATGGTAAAAAAGCAATGGGTGGACAAAAGAATTCAAGTTGGTAAAAAGATTAATCTACAATCTCAGGCATCTTAATGTTACAATCTATGGTTATGAGTAATCATTTGGAAACAAAAACCCTTCTAAGTAGCTCTTGTCCTTTTCCTGCCCTCATAGTACCTAACCAGCTGTAGCTGACATCACTTTAGGAAGAAGCCATGTTTCTGCAAATCAGAAGCTGTAAAAAGAGACACAAACTGTCAGCCAATCAACCAGATTCTGATGGAGTACAGAGATGCAAGCATAGAACCTAACACAGACAGGAGGTTCGTTTACTTGCTGTTTCAAAAAGTATTTTATATAGCAGATCTTTAAATTTAACCAAATAAAAATGAAATCAGTATGAAATGCAAAGAGGAAAAATAATCATGTAAGTAGGTTATTAAGAATTAACAGTGAATTGAATGCATCCAAAACAGCATGTTCCCAAACAAGTCTGACATCAATTTACCAAGATTAATTAGTATATTTGATATCATGGACATCAATGCCACAGATAGAGGAGGTCTGATCTCATATAGGAAGAATAATTCATAACTATTCAGCATTTTCTTTAAGATAAATTTGAATTATTGGCTGTACTTTCATAATCCTTTAATCCTTAACAAAATACCTGTTGTCTTTGTATGTCATTTTAACAATAATACTCAAATTGAGATATTCAGGACACTTGGAACTTCCTGTGTGTTATTAAAACAACAACAGAAAAAAGGTGTTGTATCACACATTGTGTAGTCACTTACAAACACCAGAGTTCCGGGGGTCTTTCCCAGCATCTGGAAGGGTTCAGGAATCTGGAGAAGGCGCTTCATGTAAATTAATAAAGAGACTAGAAATATAATATAAATTTGTAATCCATGGGGGAGCCAGAAGAAGCTTAGCTAAATTCTCCCTATCTCTGGACCCAGGGCTCTTTTTAGTCCTACATTTTGCCCTATAGCAAAGTAGATATTCATATCAAAGGTAAGGTTTAGTATACAGTAGGCATTGTCAGTTTTGGGGAAACTGCCTTCAGCTCTTCAGGTGTTTGACCAGCAGGAGGCAATAACATGTAGATTAAAATGCCCTCAGCTGTCTGGCAACAGGTAATTATTTATGTATCTTCAGGTTTGGGAAAATGCTTTTGGCCATTCCAGTAGGCAATAATATGTATCATCAGCCCTTGCTGAAGGCTCAAGGTCCACCAACCTTTGATGAACTTCTTGCATTTATGACCTGCTGGAATTAGCCTCCAGCACAGAGTCACTCCGCTTCACTTGAACTCCAGGCTCATCATCACTCTCCCCAGGGTTTCTTTCATGTGTCTGAATAATGTCTCTATACACATCAATGGCTCTTTCAACACTCAGATCCTCCTTTTCTTGTCTTCTTTCTTCCTTCCTCTCTTTCTTTCTTTCTTTCTTTCTTTCTTTCTTTCTTTCTTTCTTTCTTTCTTCCTTTCTTTCTCCTTTTCTTTTTCAAGAGAAAATAACCAAATTTAATACATACACATGTATGGGAACCCACATATATGAGAGAGTCAGAGACCCCAAATGCAGGAATGGTTCAGAGATAGGAAGAGGAATGAAAGTATATAAGACATCCTGAGCTAGGGATGAGGTAATGTACCCTAGGGGCTCCCAAAGATCATTGAAGATGTCCTTATATGTGCCATACAGGTGGATCAAATGGAAATGATCTGCAATAATCTATCATTATGGGCAAAGCTCCTAATTCAAGTTATCTGAGGTAAAGAAAGGAGCAAAAATTTTTCTTGAGCCTGAAGCTAAAATTGCCCTCAGCTCAAAATAATCTGCATACCACTGAGGCATATCTTGGTGTGGCTTGTTCTGAATCCCCACAGTTCCCTCCTCTGAAACTTCATATTTCAAAAGCTGGTCTGATAGACCATTCTATTATCAGTCTTGAGAAAAGTTCAGTTCAGTTACACAGTTGTGTCTCATGTCAGGAGGCAGTGATGCTGGTGGGCTCCCAAAGTTAAGCCTATGCCAGGGGTCCTCAAACTACGGCCCGCGGGCCACATGCGTCCAGCCGAGGACATTTATCCGGCCCGCCGGATGCCGCTGCCTGTCCTGCTTAGCAGCTGACTCATCCTGGGCCCGCATTGCGCATAGGAATTTGTTCATAGTTTTTTTTAAAACTATAGTCCGGCCCTCCAATGGTCTGAGGGACAGTGAACTGGCCCCCTGTTTAAAAAGTTTAAGGACCCCTGGCTGCAAGCAATCAAGTATTTAATAGGAGGCACCCTTATGCAAGCAAAAGAAAAACAAAAAGTTTAATCATTGGAGCAGACTATAATCTCTGTTTCTGAGTTCTAAAGACAGGCAGTCTAGACTTATAGATGTCTATCTCAAATCATCTTCAAAGTGAAATGAAGGCACACAGTTATAATCAGATAGAGTCTCCTGTGCTGCAGTTTGGCTGTCCCTGATTATCTTTCTGCAGCAGGCACAAAGATTGTCCTGGATGAGCTTTTGTGGTGATTTTTCTCAAAGCTATCTCAATTTGTCCAACTTTAGCTTGCATGGACAGGTACTTCATTTCTCGACTTCTTCTCCTTCAACAGTCTTGTCTTCTATCCTACTACAGCAAATCAGGTTCCTGGACAAACCATAGACCAGAAGTTAGCAAATTATGCCCATGGGCCAGACACTTATTTTTCTTTTAATAAACTATTTTTTAAGATCAGTTTTAGGCTTACAGAAAAATTGAGCAAAAGGTAAGAGACTTACCATACATACACCTCCTGTCCTTATATATGCACAGCCTCCCTCACCATCAACATTTCTCGCCAGTGTGGTACATTTGTTTCAATGAACCTACATTGACATGTCAATTAGCATCCAGTCCATACTTTACATAGGGTTTACTCTGGAATAGTGCATTATGTGAGTTTTGACAAATGTATAGTGACATGTATTCACCATTGTAGTATCATACAGAATAGTTTCACTGCCCTAAAAGTACTCTGTGCTCTGCCTTCTCCTCCCTCCCTCACCCCTAATACCTAGCAACCACTAGTCTTTTTATTGTCTTCATAATTTTGCTTTCTCAAGAATGTCACATAGTTGTAGAATGGCAATCATCAACAAATCAACAAATGACAAGTGCTGGCGAGGATGGGGAGAAAAAGGAACCCTCGTGCACTGCTGGTGGGAATGTAGAATGGTGCAGCCACTGTGGAGAACAGTATGGAGTTTCCTCAAAAAAACAAAAATGGAACTCCCATTTGACCCAGTAATCCCACTTCTAGGAATATATCCCAAGAAACTAGAAACACCAACAGAAAGGATATATGCACCCCTATATTTATAGCAGCACAATTCACCATAGCTAAGATTTGGAAACAGCCCAAATGCCCATCAGCAGATGAGTGGATTAGAAAAATATGGTACATCTACACAATGGACTACTACCTGCTATAAAAAAGAAGGAATTCTTACCATTTGCAGCAGCATGGATGGACCTGGAGAACATTATGTTAAGTGAAATAAGCCAGGCAATGAAAGAAAAATACCACATGATCTCACTCATTTATGGAAAATAAAGAACATTATAACCTGATAAACAAAAAGATAAATACAGAGGCAGTAGAGCACTGAACAGACTGTCAAATTACAGTGGGAAAGCAGGGGAGTGTTGGGGAGGCGGGGGAAAGAGATCAACCAAAGGACTTGTATGCATGCATATAAGCACTCCAATGGACACAAGACACTGGGGACGGAGGGTGGGATGAGGGCATGCGACAGGGGGTAGAGGAGGCTGGGGGAAGGCCAATGGGGGGAAAAAAGGAGATATATGTACTACTACATGTAATACTTTAAACAATAAAAAAAAATATTTTAAAGAAAGAGAAAGAATGTCACATAGTTGAAATCATGCAATATGTAGCCCTTTCAGATTGGTTTCTTTCAGTTAGTAATATGCATTTAAGTTTCTTTTATGACTTTTCATGGCTTGATGGCTCATTTTTAATGCTGAATAATATTCATTATTTGGATGTATTGCAAGTGATTTATCTACTCACCTATGGAAGGACATCTTGGTTGTTTCTAAATTTTAGCAATTATTAATAAAGATACTATAAACATTTGTGTGCAGGTTTTTGTATGGACATAGTTTTCAATTCATTTACGTAAATACCGAGGAGTACAATTGATCCATCATATGGTATGAGTAAGTTTAATTTTGAAATAACTTCCAAACTCTCTTCCAAAGTGGCTGTACCATTTTGTATTCTCACCAGTGATAAATGAATGTTCCTATTCTTCCATACCATCAGCATTAGGTGCTGTCGGTGTTCTGCATTTTGGTCAGTTTAATAGGTATATAAGTGATATCTCATTGTTGTTTTAATGTGCAAATCCTTCATGACATATGAAGTAGAACATTTTCATAGACTTACTTTTGGTGAGGTATCTGCTCAGGTTTTTTTTTTTTCCTTACCCAATGCATTTTATTGTATTTTTAAAATCCTCCCTCCAGGATACGTTTTGTTTTGTTTTTTAATTTAAATTCTTTATTTTTTCAAGTATTACATAAGTCTCCTTTTCCCCCCCTTGACCTCTCCCCGACCGCCCCCACCCCCCAGCACATGCCCTCACCCACCCCCTAATTGTGTCCATTGGTTACGCTCATATGCACGCACACAAGTCCTTTGGTTGATCTCTTACCCCCTCACCCCCACCTTCCCTCATTGGTTGGACAGTCTGTTCAATGCTTCTATGACTCTGGTTCTATTTTTGTTCATCAGTTTATGTTGTTCATTATATTCCAAATGAGTGAGCTCATGTGATATTTATCTTTCTCTGACTGGCTTATTTCACTTAGCATAATGCTCTCCAGTTCCATCCATGATGTTGCAAATGGTAAGAACTCCTTCTTTTTTACAGCAGCATAGTATTCCATTGTGTAGGTGTACCACTATTTTTTAATCCATTCAATTGCTGATGGGCACTTAGGCTGTTTCCAAATCTTAGCTATTGTAAGTTGTGCTGCTATGAAATAGAAGTGCATATATTCTTTCTGATTGGTGTTTGTTTTCTTGGGATATATTCCTAGAAGTGGAATCACTGGGTCAAATGGAAGTTTCAATTTTAATTTTTTGAGGAAACTCCGTACTGTTTTCCACAGTGGCTGCACCTGTATGCATTCCCACCAGCAGTATACGAGGGTTCCTTTTTCTATGCACCCTCTCCAGCCCTTGTTTGTTGATTTGTTGGTGATAGCCATTCTAAAGGTATGAGATGGTATCTCATTGTTGTTTTGATTTGCATTTCTCAGATGATTAGTGAGTTTGAGCATGTTTTCATATGTTTCTTGGCCTTCTGTATGTTCTCTTTGGAAACGTGTCTATTTAGGTCCTTTGCCCATTTTTTGATTGGATTGTTTATCTTCCTTTTGTTAAGCTGTATGAGTTCCCTGTAAATGTTTGAGATTAAACCCTTATCGGAGATAACATTGGCAAATATGTTCTCCCATGAGTGGGCTTTCTTGTTGTTTTGTTGATGGTTTATTTTGCTGTGCAGAAGCTTTTTATTTTGATGTAGTCCCATTTGTTTAATTTCTCCTTTGTTTCCAGGAGTTGTGTCGGTAAAGATATTGCTACGACAAATGTCTGCTATTTTACTGCCTATGGTTTCTTCTAAGATTTTTATGGTTTCCTTTCTAACGTTTAAGTCCTGTATCCGTTTTGAGTTTACTTTTGTGTATGGTGTAAGTTGGTGTAAGTTGGTGGTCTAGTTTCATTTTTTTGCATGTATCTGTCCAATTTTCCCAACACCATTTACTGAAGAGACTGTCTTGACTCCATGGTATGCTCTTGACTCCTTTGTCAAATATTAACTAAGCATAATGGCTTGGGTCAATCTCTGGGTTCTCTGTTCTGTTCCATTGGTCTATCTGTCTGTTCTTGTGCCAGTACCAGGCAGTTTTGAAGACAGTGGCTTTGAAGTATAGCTTGATATCTGGTATTTTGATCCCTCCAACTTTGTTCTTTCTCAAGATTGCTACAGCTATTCGGGGTCTTTTTTGTTCCAGATGAATTTTTGGAGAGTTTGTTCTAGGTCTTTGAAGTATGCCGTTGGTATTTTAATGGGGAGTGCATTGAATCTATAGATTGCCTTTGGTAGTATGGACATTTTAATGATGTTGATTCTACTCTGCTCAGGTCTTTAGTCCATTTTTTAATAGACTAAAAATGTTTAGTCTATTTTCATATTCTTTTCATATTGCTGAGTAGTAAGAGTATTGTGCATATTTTGGATAAAGTCCTTGAACAGATATGCCTTTTGTAAACATTTTTCTCTCAGGCTTTAGTATTCTTCTAATTCTCTTGACATTGCCTTTCACATAGAAGTTTTTATTTTTAATGAAGTCCAGCTTATCATTTATTTCTTTCATGGATTATGCCTTTGGAGTAGTATCTAAAACGTCATCACCAAACCCAAGTTCAAGTAGGTTTTCTCCTATGTTAACCACTAAGAGTTTTATAGTTTTGTGTTTTATATTTAGGTCTGTGATTCATTTTGAGTTAATTTTTGTGAATGAAGTAAGGTCTGTGTCTAGATTAAATTTTTTGCATAGGATGTCTGGTTGCTCTAGCAACATTTGGTGAAAGGACTGTCTTTGCTTTATTGTATTTCCTTTGTTCCTTTGTCAAAGGTCAATTGACTATGTTTATGTAGATATCCTGGCTTCTTCATTCTGTCCCATTGATCTTTTTTTTTTTTTTTTTTTTTTTTTTTGCCAATATCACACTGTCTAAATTTGTGTAGGTTAATAAATCTTGAGGTTGTAATGTGTCTGTCTTCTAAATTTGTATTTCTCCTTCAATATTGTGCTGGCTATTTTGAGTCCTTTGCTCCTCCATATAAATCTTAAAATCAGATTGTTGATATCCACAAAATAACTTGCTGAGGTTTTCAATCGGATTGCATTGAATCTGTAGATCAGGTTGAGAAGAACTGACATTTTGACAATATTGCCTTTCTATCCGTGAACATGAATATCACTCCATTTATAATCCTTCCATGATTTCTTTTATCAGAGATTTTTACTCTTCCTCATATAGATCTTACACATATTTCATTAGATTTATATCTAAGTATTCCATTTGGGGGTGCCAATGTAAATGGTATTTGTTTTTAATTGCAAATTCCCCTTGTTCTTTGCTGCTATATAGGAAAGCAATTGACTTTTATTAATTTTCATATTAATCTTGGATCCTGAAACCTTGTATATTGTATTTTTTAAAATAAGTACATTTTATTGGAATATACCCATGCCCTCTAGTTTATCTATTGTCTGGAACTGCTTCCCAGCTACAACAGCAGAGTCAAGCAGTTGTAGCAGAGACTCTATTGCCTGAAACTAAAATATTTATGATTCTGACAGTAATTGTACTCTTTCCCCATAATTTCAATTGCAGGCATCTGACTCTCCTGGCCTCTGCTTCCTGTCTTTCTAGTTTACTTCTTCTAGACTCCTGACTCCAATAGTTGTTTGACTACTTGGAACTTTCAATCTGCTGATCTAACACCCATGTCATTTTTACTAATTTTTTCTTTCATCCCTCATCCACCTTATATTCCATGATCCATCATTCTAATCATTCTTTTCCATACATTCTCCTTCTTGTTAACATATTCACATAGGAAAAATTTCAATCCTGAATAAATGTAATTGCCCATCTGTTTTGTGCCTCTAACTTTGCAGTTGAATATAAATGATAAAAAATACAAAATCATGTCCACTGGTTTCTCTTTCATTTTATGAAACCTAAACAGACTTCAGGTTAAAAGAAAAGTTTTTATTTCCCTAACCAATTTATTCTCCTTGATGCCTACTTTATACTTTTTTCTGACTTTCTGCAACTACCATACCTCCTCCCCTTTTACAAATGAGTGAAAATAGAAATTACCAGAAAAGTTATTTCACATACTTCTACCACATCTACCCACTAACCCAAATCTGTGCCCTTATGCTGTTGTTTTTTTTCTTAGCTTTCCATAGATGACTACTGTCCATGCTCCTATCTGACAGTTTATTCATTTAAATCCTTCCCTTCTAGACTACAAAGCTCATTTTTCCAGAAATTGTCTCTTCTTTTTCCTACACCATCATATTTCCCTCTCTCCTGGATCAGTCCCATCAATACACAAACACACTGGGATTTCTCTCCTTTTAAAACAGAACAGAAATACTCTCAATTTCATATTACCCTCCAACTATCTTTCTGCTTGTCTGTTTCCCTTCACCACAAAACTCCCTAAAGAGTAGAGTATAATTGATATCCCTACTTCATTTTCTTTTCTTACTTTTTGAAAGCAAGGTAATAAAACTGTCACATAAACCTTCCACTGAAACCAGTCTTCTCAAGGACATTAAAGCTAGCTCCAAAGATCAAGGATGGCCTTCATCTTACTTAACTTTTCAGTAGTGTTAGTTTGGGTTTTTGCTGACACAGACCCTAAGACAAGGGTTTAAATGCCAGTATTTATTTAGGAATTGCAGGGAACACTAATAGGTTAATGAAAAATGGCACAAGAAAGGAAAGCCAGCCAATAAATTAAATATTATTAAAACACTTATCACTAGAATTTAATCCCATGAAGAAATTCTTAGAAACACTCACCTCAGCATTAATTCCACCTATGGATCTAGAGCTGGAGTATGTACTAGTACATGCCACATTCCTATAGTCGTTGGTTAAGGGCTCTTAAGTGGGATGTTTATATTAGTTTTCTAGCATTTCTGGCTCATGCTTGGGCAGAATATTTTTTCCTGGTTTTGGAAACAATCCTCAGGTGTGAAGATGTGGATATTGAAACCTAAATGTTGGTAAGAACACTCAGAATAGCAAGGTCTAAATGGTGTAAATGAGGCACCAAGGCTTCTGTTAAAACACATTTATCCTCTTACGTTAAATGCTTTCTTCAATTGGCTTTGGAAATAAGACACTTGATTTCACTTTTATCATTCTGGTCTCTCTTTTTAGTCTCCTTGCTCTTCCTCCTGGTCTCTAACACTAAATGTTCTCTATTTATCTTCACTGTTGAAAGTATTAGAGATGCCCCCGTTTTCCCCATTGAACCCTTCTACCCCACTACCTTTCCCCATTTCTCTCCCCCCAACCTCCGCACCCAGGCCTTTGCCACACTATTTTTTTAATCCAGACTTATATGTCAAAATATCTACTTGGCATCTCCACTTAGTGGTCCAAGAGGCATCTCAAAGATATTATACCCAGGACCTGATTTCCCTATAGTTTTTCTTATCTTCATGGCATTCTCATTTTCTCAAGCAAAAACCTTGGAAGCGAGTTTAACAATCCTTTCTTTCCTTCATATCCACATTCATCAGTAAATTCTATGAGATCGACATTCAA
Organism: Plecotus auritus; assembly: GCF_963455305.1. NCBI lineage: Eukaryota > Metazoa > Chordata > Mammalia > Chiroptera > Vespertilionidae > Plecotus > Plecotus auritus. Next base: position 62,142,407 of record NC_137776.1, on the reverse strand, counting down.
AATATATCTATAATCTAACCACTTTTACCATCCCCATTATCAGTAACCTGGTTCCATTCTTTGCCAACTAGACAATTGCAACAATCTTCAAATGTGTCTCCTTGTTTTTATTCTTACCATTCCCCTTCCACACACATACACAAACAATCTCTTCTTGATATAGCAGCTAAAGGGATCTTTTAAAACATTAGTTAGATCATATGACTCCTCTCTCTAAAATTCTCTAATGGTTTCTATTTTACTCTATTAATATTATTCCAGGAGAGGGAATAATGGCGGCGGAATAGATAGACGTGTTCCGAGCCTTGTCCCGGAGCAGAAAGAAAGAACAGCTGAGGGTCGCGCAAGGAGTGTTTGTTTGTTGGCTGGTTGGGAGACAGCTGAATTCCAGAAGGAGGTGGGGGACTGCTGAACGGGGTTCCCCTGACCTGGCAGCACGAACTGCGGCTGGGTCCCCTCCCGGAGCTGCGGGCTTGGACGCGGAGTCTGCGCCATCTTGATCCGGAAAGTGGAGCTTATCTGAAGCCTGAGAATCCACAACTGCGGCACCCCAGGAACAGCTGCGAGCCCCAGAACAACGCTCCCCAACTGGCGCAAGCACACGGGTTCAGAGAAGCTCTACACTCCACCACGGAAAGGTCAGATTTCGCCTGGGATAAGGTGAGGTCTCTGGTCCCGGCGGGAGAGAGGAACGCGCGTTTTGCGGGAGCTGGAGGACCAGGGAAGTCTGTGCCTAGAAAAATCCGTGGCTGTAGGGGCTGGCGTGATCTGTGACTGTGGAAAGGGGTCCTCAGAGCTGCTAAGAGAAGGGCACTCTAAAAAGCAACCCATTTTGATCTGAAGTGCAGGGACACCCTAAGAATTTCAGGCAGTCCAGACTTACGCGCAGCCCGTGCGCTCCCTGGGTGCCTGGGCTTACTCGCAGTCCCGGAGTTCGCACACTTGGGCTTTTTCCTCTTCAAATCCTTGCTTCTGATTACTAAGCCCAATACATAGGATCACCCAGTTGGGGACACCCTGGGAGACTGCAGGGGAAGGTTGTTTTTCTGGAACCTGGGGATCGGAGCGGGGAGTGACCATCAGAGAGTCAGCTCTGAGGCAGACCACTCCCACAGGCCCGTGGCGAGTGCCACAGGGAAAGAAGGCTCTAACACTGCCTAGAGAGGCCATAGATAGACCCGGAAGTCAATCCAGAAACACTGCCACCCAGGGACTGAATCACAAATTGACTCTTGTGTAATCAAAAATAAAGGAATATGAGAAATTAAGACACACCGCCTGCTTAAAATCAGGACTGGCTTACAACACCGAAGAGCAGTGGATCGCAGGGAACTGCAATACTGTCTGGACTGAGAAACAGGCGTGCCAAACAGAAAAACAGAGGAAGTGAATGACCTTCACTACTCCACATTTTACTTTTACCTTTTATTTTTTTTATTTTTTTATTTTTTTTAATTTTCATTTTTTGCATCTTTTAATCAAGAAACTTTTTTTTTCTTTTTTCATCACTTGATTTTACCTTTTTAATGATTACATTTTTATTTTCAATCCGTATTATTACTACTGCTATTTTATCTTTATTTATTTTTTTTTTTAAAGTGTCATTTTATTTTCTCTTCATTTTATTTTGGGATTAGGGTTCTACATTCTATTTTTTATCTTTCCTTTAGCATCGATTTACTCTATCTCAACTCTACCTTTAGGCCATCACTCTCTTCCTAACCTCCCCCTTTTCAGTGTCCTGTTTGTCTTACCCTTTTACTGCTTTAGATTTTCCCTATTCTTTCTGTTTACCCCTTGTTAAAATTTCACCCTACTTACATATCTAATCTCCAATCCCCTGCTCCAAGTCCACATACACCTCTCCCTTCGCTGTCTGAGTTATCCATAAACTTGTCCTTATCTCTGTCCTTTTGTTGCTGTTTGCTTGAATGTAGATTATATCCAATTTTTATGCTTTTTTTGTGAGATTGTTTTGCTTATTCTTCTTTTGTTTATTTTTTTGTTTGTTTTGTGCTTCAGCTTTCCCTTGCCTCACTCCATATTAGTTGGTGTTGTAGTTTGTACTAATCCCCAGGCACTTGTTGTTGGCATTTGCTGGGATTAGTGATTGTTCTATTGGAGTTTTATCCCCAATATATATAGTCTGTTCCCTTTTCTCTCTTAGTCAATTTCTTGTCTCTCTTACTTTTTTTTTTTCTCTTTACTTTCCCTTTTCCCAATTTCATTTTCACACTCCTTTTTTCTTTTTTTCTTTCTTTCTTTCTTTTTTCCTCTTCTTCTTTCTCTCCTATCACCTAATTTGCCTTTCTCTGGTGGTCACCTTTATTGGAGGTTATTAATATCGTGAATACATTCCTGTTCAGTGCCTTGTGAGTTGTACCTGGTAGTGCTGTATTTTGTGCCTTTAAATCAACCCAGGAGAGAGAGAACTACATAACCAGACACCCAGAGAAGAGAGACCATGGGGAGACAAAGAAGCAGCCCGCATATGAAAGAAAAGCAGGCATCACCAGAAAAGGAAGTAAACGAAATGGAGGCAAGCAACCTTCCAGAAAAAGAATTCAGAGAAATGGTCATAAGGTGGCTGAAATGAATGGAAGACAAATTCGACAATATGAGCAAGAACCAAGAGGAAATGAAGAAGAACCAAGAAGAAATGAAAAATGACATCGCTGCTGTAAAGAACTCAATAGAAAGCATCAAGAGTAGACTAGAAGAAGCAGAGGACCGCATCAGTGAGCTAGAAGACAAGATGGAAAAAAATACCCAAGAAAAGCAACTTCTAGAAAAAAAAATTAAAAGGCAGGAGGAGAGTCTAAGGGAACTTTGGGACAACACGAAACAAAACAACATCCGCATAATAGGGGTTCCAGAAGGAAAGGAAGCTGAGCAAGGAATAGAAAACCTCTTTGAAGAAATAATGACAGAAAATTTCCCAGATATAGGGAAGAAAAAACACACACAAATCCAAGAAGCTCACAGAGTCCCAAGCAAAATGAACCCCAAAAGACCGACGCCAAGGCACATTATAATTAAATTGGCAAACACCAACGACAAAGTAAGAATCTTAAAAGCAGCAAGAGAGAGACAGAAAGTTACATACAAAGGAACCCCCATCAGACTAGCAACTGATTTCTCAACAGAAACTCATCAGGCCAGAAGGGAATGGAATGAAATATACAAAGTCATGCAAAGGAAGGGGCTGAATCCAAGAATACTGTACCCAGCAAGGCTGTCAATCAAAATTGAAGGTGAAATCAGGAGCTTCACAGACAAAAAAGGACTAAGGGAATTTATTACCACCAAACCAGCAATGCAAGAAATGCTAAAGGGTCTACTGTAAAAAAAAAAAAAAAAAAAAAAAAGAAAGAAAGAAAGAAACAGGAAGCGAAGAAGTAACACAGGGGTAAAGAATAGGAATGGCGACAAATAAGTACCTATCAATAATAACTTTAAATGTAAATGGATTAAATGCCCCAATGAAAAGACATAGGGTAACAGATTGGATAAGAAAACACGACCCATATATCTGCTGTCTACAAGAAACTCACCTAAGAAAAAAAGACGCACACAGACTGAGGGTGAAGGGATGGAAAAAGGTTTTCCAGGCAAATGGAACTGAAAAAAAAGCTGGGGTAGCAATACTTATTTCTGACAAATTAGATCTCAAACTGAAGGACATAACAAGAGATAAGGAAGGCCATTTCATAATACTAAAGGGAGCAATCCAACAAGAAGAAATAACTCTGGTAAACATATATGCACCCAATACAGGAGCACCCAAATACATAAAAAAACTCCTGGAGGATATCAAGGGAGACATTGACAGCAATACAATCATAGTAGGAGACTTTAATACCCCACTATCACCATTGGACAAATCCTCTAAACAAAAAATCAGCAAAGAAACATCAATCCTAAATGACTCACTAGACCAGATGGAATTAATTGACATCTTCAGAACATTTCACCCCAAAGCCACAGAATATACATTCTTCTCAAGCGCACATGGGTCATTTTCAAAGATAGACCATATGTTGGGACATAGGCAAAGTCTCTTCAAATTCAAGAAGATAGAAATCATATCAAGCATCTTCTCAGACCACAGTGGCATAAAACTGGAAATCAACTACAATAAAAACAACCCAAAGAAATCAAACACATGGAGACTAAACAGCATGCTATTAAACCATGACTGGGTTACCAGAGAGATCAAAGAAGAAATAAAAAACATCATGACAACAAATGACAATGAAAACACTACAATCCAAAATCTATGGGACACAGCGAAAGCAGTCTTGAGAGGGAAGTTCATAGCTCTACAAGCCTACTGCAAAAAACAAGAAACAGGGGTAATAAATTACCTAACCCAACAACTCAAAGAGTTAGAAAAAGAGCAACAAGAAAAGCCCAGTGTAAGCAGAAGGAAGGAAATAATAAAGATCAGAGCACAGATAAACGACATAGAGACCAAAGAAACAATACAAAAGATCAACAAAACCAAGAGCTGGTTCTTTGAAAGGATAAACAAGATTGATGAACCTCTAGCCAGGCTCACCAAGAAGCAAAGGGAGAGGACCCAAATAAACAAGATCAGAAATGAAAGAGGTGAAATAACAACAGATCCCGCCGAAATACAAAGGATTGTTAAAAAATACTACGAACAACTCTATTCCAACAAACTGGACAACCTGGAGGAAATGGACATATTCCTAGAAAAATATAACCTTCCAAAACTCAATCAGGAAGAATCTAAACAGCTCAACATGCCAGTAACTATGGAAGAAATTGAAGCAGTCATCAAAGAGCTTCCGGCAAACAAAAGCCCGGGGCCAGACGGCTTCACAGGAGAGTTCTACCAAACATTCAAGGAAGAACTAAAACCTATCCTCCTCAGACTATTCCAAAAAATTCAAGAGGAAGGAACACTTCCAAGCTCCTTCTATGAAGCCAGCATCACCCTAATACCAAAACCAGATAAAGACAACACAATGAAAGAGAATTACAGGCCAATATCCCTCATGAATGTAGATGCCAAAATCCTCAACAAAATTCTAGCAAATAGGATCCAGCAGTACATCAGAAAGATCATACACCATGACCAAGTAGGGTTTATCCCAGGAATGCAAGGATGGTTCAATATCCGCAAATCAATAAATGTGATACATCACATAAACAAATTGAGAGATAAAAATCACATAGTCATATCAATTGATGCAGAAAAAGCATTTGACAAAATCCAACACCCTTTCTTGATAAAAACCCTCAACAAGGTGGGAATAGAAGGATCATACCTCAACATAATAAAAGCTATATATGATAAACCCACAGCTAACATCATACTCAATGGGCAAAAACTAAAACCATTTCCCCTAAGAACAGGAACAAGACAGGGATGCCCACTCTCACCACTCCTGTTTGACATAGTACTGGAAGTATTAGCCACTGCAATTAGACAAGAAGAAGAAATAAAAGGCATCCAAATTGGAAAAGAAGAAGTAAAGCTGTCCTTATTTGCAGATGACATGATATTGTACATAAAAAACCCGAAAGACTCCATCAAAAAACTAACAGACTTAATAAATGAATTTGGCAATGTAGCAGGATACAAAATTAACACCAAGAAATCTATGGCATTTCTATACACCAACAATGAACTTACAGAAAGAGAGACTAAAAAAGCAATCCCATTTTCCATCGCACCAAAAAAATTAAGATACTTAGGAATAAACCTAACCAAGGAGGTAAAAGACCTATATGCGGAAAACTACAGGACACTGAAAAAAGAGATAGAGGAAGATGTAAACAGATGGAAGAACATACCATGTTCATGGATTGGTAGAATCAACATCATTAAAATGTCCATACTACCCAAAGCAATCTATAGATTCAATGCACTCCCCATTAAAATACCAACGGCGTATTTCACAGACCTAGAAAGAACTCTCCAAAAATTCATCTGGAATAAAAAAAGACCCCGAATAGCCACAGCAATCCTGAGAAAGAAGAATAAAGTAGGAGGGATCTCAATACCAGATTTCAAGCTGTATTACAAAGCCACTGTCATCAAAACAGCCTGGTACTGGCACAAGAACAGACATATAGATCAATGGAACAGAATAGAGAATCCAGATATCGACCCAAACCAATATGCGCATTTAATATTTGACAAAGGAGGCATGAGCATACAATGGAGTCAAGACAGTCTCTTTAATAAATGGTGTTGGGAAAATTGGACAGATACATGCAAAAAAATGAAACTAGATCACCAACTTACACCATACACAAAAATAAACTCAAAATGGGTACAGGACTTAAATATAAGACCATAAAAATACTAGAGGAATCCACAGGCAGCAAAATCTCAGACATATGCCAAAAGAACTTTTTCAGTGATACTGCCCCTAGGGCAATGGAAGCCAAACAGAAAATAAACAAATGGGACTACATCAAAATAAAAAGCTTTTGCACAGCTAAAGAAACCATCAACAAAACAACAAGAAACCCCACTGTATGGGAGAACATATTTGCAAATGGTATCACTGATAAAGGTTTAATTTCCAACATCTACAGGCAGCTTATACAACTTAATAAAGGAAGATAAATGATCCAATAAAAAAATGGGCAACGGACCTAAATAGAAGCTTTTCGAAAGAAGACAGAAGGAAGGCCAAGAGACACATGAAAACATGCTCAAAGTCACTAATTATCCGAGAGATGCAAATCAAAACAACAATGCGATACCATCTCACACCTGTCAGAATGGCTATCATCAGCAAATCAACAAACGACAAGTGTTGGCGAGGATGCGGAGAAAAAGGAATCCTCGTGCACTGCTGGTGGGAATGCAGACTGGTGCAGCCACTGTGGAGAACAGTATGGAGTTTCCTCAAAAAACTGAAAATGGAACTCCCATTTGACCCAGTAATCCCACTCCTAGGAATATATCCTAAGAAACCAGAAACACCAATCAGAAAGGATATATGCACCCCTATGTTCATAGCAGCACAATTTACAATAGCTAAGATTTGGAAACAGCCTAGGTGCCCATCAGCAGATGACTGGATCAGAAAACTATGGTACATCTACACAATGGAATACTATGCTGCCGTAAAAAAGAAGGAATTACTACCATTTGTAGGCACTTGGATGGAATTAGAGAACATTATGCTAAGTGAAATAAGCCAGTCAATGAAAGAAAAATACCACATGATCCCACTCATTTGGGGATAATGAAAAACATTATAAACTGATGAACAAAAAGATAGTTACAGAGGCAGTAAAGCATCAAACAGACTGTCAAATTACAGTGGTAAGGTTAGGGAGAGGTGGGGGAAATAAGAGATCAACTGAAGGACTTATACGCATGTATATAAGAGTAACCAACGGATGCAAAACATTGGGGGGTGAGGGCATGTATGGGAGTGGGGTGGGGGTGGGGGGCAATGGTAAGATATGTACACATATAATACCTTAATAAAAATTTGAAAAAAAAAAAATATTATTCCAAAACTAATAAAACAATTGCAATGTCCTTAATTGGATGGAAAATAGCAAAATGTGTACAGCCATACAATGGAGTACTATCTATATATATAAAAGGCTAATATGCTAAGTGTCCATCCAACTGGTAGCTATGACACACACTGACCACCAAGGGGCAGACACTCAGTGCAGGAGCTGCTGAGCTGCAGTGACTTGGCAGCAGCAGTTCTCGGAAGATGCACCCCGAAACCAGAGAGGAGGGAGTCTGATTCCTCACGGTGCTGCGTGATTCCACCTTTGGCCATGGGTTATGTTGTTGCTGGGGCACTGCCGGCCCCGAATCTGGTTTACTGCACATTTGCATTTGCGTTCCACACCCTGTATGACAGCAACTTTGCAGAGTGCCCTCTTGTACTCCGGGACCCCCTCGGGGGATGTTGGAGAGCCGGTTTCAGCCCCATTCTTGCAGGCCAGGCCAAGGGACCCCACCTGCCAGAGGGACCCTACTCACTCCATAGATGCCCTTTGAGCCATGGCACCACCCCAGATGCAGCTGGCTGTGAAGGGACCACAGGTGGTTGGCTCCAGGGCGTGTCCAGCCCATCTCGCTCAGTCCCATCCCGCCAGCCACATTCTAATTAATTTCCTTTCAATGTGCACAAATCCATGCACTGGGTCACTAGTTCAACAATAAAAAGGGACAAAGTATAGTTTCACACAACACCATAGATGAATCTGAAAGGCACTATGCAGAGTAAAAGAAGTCAGTCTCAAGGGTTATAAACTATATAACTCTTTTTATATGATATTCTGTAAAAGTTTGTCAGAGGTTAAAGTAGGAAGAAGTGTTTTACAACAGTTTTTTAAGCAATGAACCATTCTTTATCCTGAATTATTGTGTGATGTTTACAAATATATATATACTGGAGGCCCAGTACATGAATTTGTGCACTAGTGGGGTCCCTCGGCCTGGCCTACCGGATCAGGCTGAAACCAGCTCTCCAACATCCCCCCAGGGGTCCCGGATTGCAAGAGGGCACAGGCCAGGCTAAGGACCCCACCAGTGCATCATTGGGGCCAGGGAGGGATGTGGGAGATTGGCAGACCGGGGAGGGACCATGGGAGGGCTCCAGGGTGTGGCCAGCCCATCTCACTCAGTCCTTATCGACCGGATCCCAGCAGCAAGCTAACCTACCAATTGGAGCATCTGCCCCCTGGTGGTCAGTTCATGTCATAGTGACTGGTCAGTCAACTGTCTGCCCCCTGGTGGTCAGTGCACATCATAGCGAGTGGTTGAGCAACCTTAGCATATCATTAGCATATTACGCTTTGATTGGTTGAACGGCCGACTGGTTGACCAGACACTTAACATATTAGGCTTTTATTACTAGTATGTAGGATGTACATATGTGTGTATGTGTGTGTGTAAAAAATAATAAATTAAAAATAAAATACACCTAAAAATTTATGTATATACCAGAGGCCCGATGCATGAAATTCGTGCAAGAGTACGTCTTCTTTCCCCCGGCTACTGGCACTGGCTTCCCTCTGGCACCCGGGACCCAGGCTTACCTCCAGCTGCCAGCAGGCACCCAGAACCCGGGTTTCCCTCACAGCCCCGGTTTGGTCCGGCAGGACATCCAGTCTAATTAGCATATTACACTTTTATTATTATAGATATTTTCAAGTAATTTTTAAAAACAAAGCATACATCTAACCTATGTATGACTCACCAATTCCATTCACTCATATGTATTTACCAAGATAAATGGAAACATGTCCACAAAAGGCTTGTATTTAATTGCCTGTAGTAACTGGATACAGCCCAAATAACCTACAATTGAATGGTTAAAGAATTTGTAGTGCTTTAATATAATAAAATACTACTCAAATAAAAAAGAAAAACAAGAATACAGGTATGTGTATGTGTGGAGGGGTAGGGAGTGTGAATGTGGGTATGGGTTTGGGTGTGGGTGATATTAGAAATCAAAACATTGATTCCCTATGGACATGGGAGGAAATTAAAAATTGTGAAAAGAACACTGAGAACTTTTGGAAGTGATGGATATGTTATATATCTTGTTTGAGTAAAGGCAACATGGATGTATATAATTGTCAAAACTCATCAAACTGAACATGTGAAGTATACGTCAGTATAAAATAAAATAAAATAAAACAAAAACTATAGCAATTTTTATATTAAACTGGGAATACTATAATTGCTTCATTATCACAATGACCACAAACAAAATGAAGCATACATGGGGGAATGTGGATCAAAAAGTGAGCTTTAGACATGAATTCTCTGACTAATTATTCCTTAAATGTAGTTTATTAAAATAACAGTAACCTTAATTAATTTCAATATCTTGCACTAATAAGAGTTGAATTATGTTTTGGACAGCTGACAGTACCTTCTAACTTATATCTCAGATAAAAATCACTATATTGGCTCTAAGAGGGCAACCCTGTATGAATTCTAAACAAAATATTTCCTTTTCCCCTCCCCACTCCTAAATTTAAGGGTATAAAAAGCTTGACTCCTTAGGCATGAGATTTTAATTTTCTTTATGTTAACCACAGCTTTTCAAAATAATTCCAATTACTTGGGTCATAAAGGAAATGAATAGTGTTTGGAAATAATCTCTGTAATGTTAGTGCCTCCAAGTATACGGGCACTGGCCCCATAGCACCACCAACCTATTTCCTTCCCAGTGGCTTTAACGTGCCAACATCATCGTGGTACCAGCGGTGTGAGTGCAGGCCCTGGCAACTAGTCTCACCAGCACCAAAAAGTGGGTATTAATGAAATTGTTAATTTAAAAACAAACTTCAGCTCATATAAATTGCTCCCAATTGACTATGCAGCCATTCCCACTGTCAGTAATGAAATCTTTATATGTAATCAAAGAGCAATGAGCATCCTTAGGTCTGAAGAGGTTTAAATAGAAACTTCAGTCCCATTAAAAGGACATTTAAAATTATAGAACTCTTTTTCCAGTTCCACAAACAAAATACCCACTATTCTATTTAGGTTTCTTAGAAAATTAAATTGATATTATTTGTAAATGTTCAAATTCTCTAATTTCAAGAAATCATAAAAGACATCAAATGAATATGATGTAAGAAAGCAAAGGTTCAATAAAAGATACTATAATTTTAATTCCCAAACTACTCTGAAATCCATTACGTAGCATTTTCAACTCAAATACACCAAGAAATCAAAGAGTATTTGACTTGCTGCAATTAAGCAAAAGTACAGCCATTACGGAGACATAGTGTTTCATGCACGTAGTCTAGTTTTAAAGATTTGTTTATTTTGTTTTGTTTTAAAAGCAAAGGCATTATCTGCTCAATTGCCCACCAAGAAGGTTTTACACATTTCTCTCAAGTTTCCATAGAAATGGATTGATTAAGGCATAATTTCTGTTAATATTTTCTTCTTCTTCAGACTCCTCTGCTCGCTTAAACTAACAGTGCACTTGCCCTTGCAGTCGTTTTCGTCTTTTGTTCGGCTCAGTAGGTTACCTAACTGGTGGATTTTATTGAGTTAAATCAAGCTGTCACTTCATCTGCCTGAAGGATGACTCAAATACTACACATAATAATAAAAGAAAAGTAGGATAAAATAATCTTGTCAAGCCAGAAAAACTGATTGCTTGAAGTTGTAGCCTTCAATCAATACACTAATTCCACAATTTATACCTTTTTCAATTGAAGAGGAAAGAAACCCTGATATGGTATTTCTTGGCTCACTGACCAACTTTGACCTTCTATCTATGTGAATGTAGGATTAACAAGGGCTTCTCCTTAGTGAAATCATCTATGAAAATAAGAAAACAAATGTGGGCATTTGCAGCTCCAAGTAACTATTCATTTCAGAAATGTGAGGAGCACATAGTGTTTATTTAGCATGTCTATTAAAATGAAGATTTTATTTAGCTTGAGGTAAATAGTCTTTCTTATTTGGAAATAATTTGAAGCTAGAATTTGTGGCAAAAAAAAAAAACACCTTAGAATTTGGCATGGTGTAATCCCTGAAGGATTTTTTTTTCTGTTTGATCTACTCATTAATAGTTTACACAAAAGCAATGTACCACTCTTTCTTTCAAACTGTATACATATTTGACTTCTTACAAAATCTGTAATCTATAATAAAATACTTACATCCTTCTTTTGAGCTAGAGCTATGATTTCTTTTATGGTATAATAATTTTTTCAACTATTTTTTAAATAATCTATCATATTCAAAATCTTAGGTTTATTTGTAAATTATAATTAATATGCATACCTTTTAAAATCAATAAAAACACTTCATTTCAAAATGCTGGACTCTCTTTGGCTGTCAGATTTCTGCTTTCCTTTCATAATTCCTCCCCTGCAGGCACCAACTAGGAAATAAAAATTCTTTATTTAGCAAGCCCTTTATATTTCACTAGGCCACCTGCTCACCTTGAATTGTGGCATGCAATCAAGCAGGGTCCCAAAACCTACCACTTTTTCTCAGCCCATACCTTAATGTGTGTGTGAGTGTTTGTGTGTGTGTGTGAGTGTGTGTGTGTACTACAAAACAACCTATAAATTGAATCATTTCAATTTTGTTCAAAAACATTTGTCAATGACAGAAACTAAGATGTACTTATCCAAATATTTTTGGCTTTAAATTAATTACCTTCTTACATTATCAAGCATTAATGTTTTCATTAAAATGAGAGATTGAAATTATGTACATATTACATGTCTGTATTACATATAATATGTATTATATGTATAATACTATATACATCTTCCTGAATTAAGCTCCTTTAAATCCTGGCTGTTGAGGAAACACAAGACCATCTTTGTCCGTCTGCTGTGCTTAATCACAGCTCACTGCCAGCTTTAGCTTCTTCAGCCCAGATTTGAACTTTTGGGAGAACTATGTGAGACCATTCTGTCATGTAAACCATCTGAACAGGCTGAGCTCCCTGAATGAAGTAGAACATAGATATCCAAATGCTGCTAGCCTTTAAGAGCACTAAATCAGAGTTTGAAATGGGTGAAAAAAAGCTGGTTGGGTTTTTTTTCTTCACGGCAAACATAAAAATACTTGCCTGACACAGAGCATTCTCCTCAAACCAGACCGTGACCTCCTACTTCCTTGCCACTTGGATTTGCTATAAGAGGAAAAAGAAGACAAATTTGAAAAAGTTAAATCTAAGTGCTTCTCCTTCCTGCAGTCACCTACACACACACACACACACACACACACACACACACACACACACACACACTCCTTACCTTCAGTAAGGATTAAGCCAAATCATCTCTTTGAAAAGCTTATACTCACACATACGGAAACATATGTTCATTTCTAAATGGTGAAGAAGCACATTCAAACTAGGACCAAAATTATCTAGCAAGTAAATTTCAGATGCAATTAAAGGTCAACAATGATTTCCTGTTGGCACAATCTAATGGACTTGCCTCACTTTTTATTCTCTAGGATATTTCTGTAGAATTTCATTCAGATGACTACTTTTTTCTTCATAAAAATATTTACTCTCCTTTATACTCTTCCACCTTTTCTGTGTATCATTCCCTTTTTATGCTTTTCTTTTTTCCCCTACTTTTAGCATTTTACATTTTTTGACCCAGAGACCTGTACTTTAATTAATACATGTTCTCCTCCCTTTGAGAATGCATTTATTCTAAAGGCTTCCATCTTCTGACTGACCTGTGGACAGCAGTCAATCTAGGAATCAGGCTTTGGTTCCTAAGAGTCAGGGAGAGGTCAGGAATTAAGCACAGGGTCAGGCCAAGCAGACAGTGTGGAACCAAGAAGAGTACAGAAGTCAGCAAAGGCCAATTGGAAGATGAAGGCTGAGTGGAATGAAAAGAAAGGGATCATGCCTCAGCCAGATGTCAAGCTAGCAGAGTGGGTTTTAAACTAGGACAAGCAGCAGAGACCAGAAGCAGGCCTAGCTTCATACCCCAAACACCTTAAAGGGGGAAATACTGCCTCGTCTACTCTTCATTCCAGGCAGAAACTCGTGACTGATTTTCCCAGAGAATCAACACCCAGTATCTGGATACCCTCGTCATTGTTTTTATGTCCTCAAAAACAATGAAAAGACCTCAAGAATTGTCTCTCCTATACAAATGTCTCCCAGATTCTACCTCTGATCTGACCTCTCTCAAGTCTCATATTTTCAAAAGCCAGCTCTCCCTGGAGGCTTTGCTGTCACTTCAAGTTGACAGCAGCTAATCAACTCTTCCCTTGAGTTCTCTATTTCTGTCCATTCATTCATTTAATGAAATATATCAAGTAACTACATGGTAATAGGCAATATTCTGGGAAACACCAAAGAACAAAAGTGACAAAAATGTCTACCCTTGTGGAGCTTGCTTTCTAGGGGTGGGAGGAAACAAACAGCAAATGAGAAAATCACATACTGTATTTCATTAGCATATAATACATAGACAAGACAATGTGGATACGGCATCAAGATAGACAAATAGATTAGAGGAACAGAATAAAAATTCCAGTAATGGATCTACATATGTATAGAGTAGACAATTGATTTCTGACAAAGATGAGAATGAAAATTTAGTGAAAAAATAATAGTATCATCAACAAAATGACTTAAAATAGTTGAAGATTTATATGCAATCTTAAATAAAATAAATTTCAATCCATACCTCACACCACATGTAAAAGTTAACTCAAAAAGAATCATAGACCTAAATATAGCCCCAAAACTATAAATTTTTTTAAAGAAAATATAAAAGAAAGTTTTTGTGACTTTGACTTGGGCAAAGATTTTTTTATGACACAATACAAAAGTAGGATACTTAAAAGAAAAAAAGATAAATTTGATTTCATCAAAATATAATACATCTGCTTTTTAAAAGATACTGTTAAAAGCATAAAATGCAAGCCATCAATTGGAAAAAAATATTTGCAAATAATGTATCTGATAAAGATACTTCTATTTAAAATATGTTTTTTAAACCCTCAAAACTCAACAACAACCAAAAAACAATAAGAAAATGGGCAAAAGATCTTAAAGAATCTTCACCAAAGAAGATATAAGGGTGAAAAATAAGCATAGAAAAGATGTTTGACATTATTAGTCATTAGAAAATGCACAAAGAGACGTTTATTCCCAGTCAGGGCACATGCCTGGGTTGCAGTCTCAATCCCCAACAAAGAGCGTGCAGGAGGCAGCCAATCTAAGTTTCTCTTTCATCAATGATTCTATCTCCCTACCCCTCTACCTTCTTCTCTCTCTAAAAACAATGAAAACACACAAAAAAGAAACCCTGTACCTGTTAGTTACCACCACCCAATCCTTCTATCTCTGACCCCAGAGCCCTAAGTGGCCACTAATCTACTTTGTCATTATATATTTGCCTATTCTGTACATGTCATGTAAAATGAATCATACAGACGAAGGGGGGCGGGGTGGCAAAGGGAGGTTAGAGAGCAACCAAAGGACTTATAGACATGCATATTAGCATAACCAATGGACACAGACACTGGGGTGGTGGGGGCTTGCCCGGACTGGGAAGGGCTGGGGGAGGGGGTCAATTGGGGAAAAAGGAGACATATGTAAAACTTTAGACAATAAAAGAAAAATAAATAAAAATAAAATTAAATGAATCATACAATATGGGGTCTTTTGTGACTGGTTTCTTTCACTTAGCATAATGTTTTCAAGGATTATCTATACTACTAGAGGCCTGGTGCATGAAATTCATGCACAGGGGATGGGAGGGAGGTCCCTCAACCCGGCCTGCACCCTCTCACAATCCAGGACCGCTGGTTGCTAACTGCTCACTTGCCTGCCTGCCTGATCGCCCCTAACCACTCGCCTGCCTGATCACCCCTAACCACTCTGCCTGCCTACCTCATTGCCCCTAACCACTCTGCCTGCCTGCCTGATGCCCCTAATGCTCGCCTGCCTGCCTGACCACCCCTAACCACTCACCTGTTTGCCTGATTGCCCCTAACTGCTCACCTGCCTGCCTGATCACCCCTAACCACCTCTGCCTCGGCCCCCATCGCTGCAGCTTCATCTGGAAGGACATCCAGAATGACATCTGGAAGGTCGTTCGGCTGTCCAGTCTCATTAGCATATTATGCTTTTATTATTATACATAGATTGAACATTTAATCATTATAAAATGCACTTCTTTATCTCTAGTAACATTTTTAAAGCCTATTTTGTTTGATATTAAGATAGCCACTCCAATTTTCTTACAGTTCAGTTAGTTTTTGCTGCTGAGAAAGGATTCTCTTTGGATCATGAATACATCCATTTTGGCTTAAAATTTGTCATTATTCATTGCTAACCTTAAACAATAAAGGCCAATCTTTCACTAGGTTTATAAAGCCTTTGTAGAACTTTAAAAAAAAAAAGAGAGAGCTACTTTTTTGGCCCCCAGACCAACAAACTCAGAATCTCCAGTGATAGGATCTATATACCTGCATATTAACAAAGTCACTGAATTATTGTTATTTCTACTGTCATCATTTGACAGTAATTGTGCCAAAGATTTATTTACATAAATGATTTTATTCTGAATTTTTAAAATTGGGGTTATATTTTGTGTTTTTTCTGAGATCCTTTAGTTAACTCCTCCCTCCAGACTATAAGCTTCCTTCAAGAACAACTCTATATTTAGCAATTAAAGAGTGAAAATGATTTTTTTTATTCACAGCAAACACACAAGAAATGTTGAACAAGTGATAACCAGCATTCTAAGCAGAGGCCTATTAGAAGTGTGATGCTGCCTTGCTTGATTGGAGAACTGTAATCAGTTATAATATAAGATGGGCCTAGTAGGGACAACACCTATTATTGTAGAAATATCCAGGGGCCAAGTTGCGAGTTTCCCCCCACGTCCCGCAGGTTCAGGATTCAGGTTCAGGGTTCAAGGTTCTGGAGGAGGCTGCACACAAATGAAAGAGACAAGACAAGAAAATACTAATTTGGGAGTTGGGGACAGGCAGAAGCCCAAGAGAGGACTCCACTTTGCTCTGGCCTTGCGATCCCTTTTATTCGGGTTTGGGATCCACCTATAGCCCTTAGGCAGGCAATTTTCAGTAACAGGCAAACTATCTCATCAGTAAGGATTTACATGAGACTAAAAGGTGGAAGTTGCTTCAGCTCCCTTTGTCTCCACCAGACAGTGGGTGTATGGCTTTGACCTTTGCCAAAGGCTCAAGGTTGACCAGCCTTCCAGACTCCTTGTCCACCCCTTTCTTCTAGTGAAGGCAATGGGCAGCTTCCAACATCTCCCCCATTTCTTTTCCTTAAAAAGTCTTGAAAAGTGAATGCAGCCTAAAAGTGTTCGAGTCCTTTTAGGACTCTTCATTCTGCATCTGCAGACTAGAAATAAACATGAGAACAAAAATGAGACAAGCAATAGTGGTTATGCTGAGAGGCAAATGAATCAGTCTGTAGTATGTTTCTTTCTGGGCCAACCGTACTTTGAGTCCCAATTTCAATGTCCAACAGTTCCTTATGTGTGCATGCCAGCAATGATATGCTAGTTCTGGATGGTGAGCAAAAGGTGGCAATGCAGGTCCAATCTTCTCTGGCTTGGTCCTGGGTGACCTGCAGCGATGCACAGCTGCTGACTGCTAGTATGGCAAGGCGTCTTCACTATCTTCATTTCTGGACAGTTTCTTCTCTGTTCTTGGGGGCCACTGCTTATTCTGTGGCTGGAGCAGTCCTGTCAGTTCCTCTCTGGGATCTGTTGTTGCAGGAATCCACATGGTCTTGGAGTTTTCTGGAAATATACAAACATATTCTCGACCAAAGGTTAATAAAGAAATTTTTTCTATAAACTAAACTTGGGATCCTTTCTTCTTTTTTTTTTTTTTTGCCCAATTTTCCTTTGGCTTATTTTGACACCATGTGTGTTTTCATGGGTGTCTTCTCTTCAGCATTATAAGTGAAAATTAATTTTTAAAGTAAAAAATTTTTTGATGTAATTTACTTACAGGATATTTCTCCTTACAGGATATGATTCTACTATCCCCCCTTTTTTTATTTAAATATCAGGAGGCTTTTGGAAATTTTGCAATGCAGTCTTGGTAACTTTTAATTTTAATTTTTTGCACAAAAATGTAACTGCTTTGGATTCATTGTATGCTAAGCAATTTTACTATGAGATGAACCATCAATAAAAATCTTAGTTAATACTTCAGGAACATGTTTCTGTCCAGTACAATTAAGTTGTTTTTTTTAATATTCACTTATTTCAATTAGCCAATTTAAATTAATCTGAAATAAAGTTTACTTTTTAACTTTACTTGTAGGTTATGGACAATAAATGACATTAAACTTCTGCAGATAGTCTTTGAGTAATTTAACATAAACTTTGTTAGGGAGGCAAAAACACAAATTATTTACTTGAGTTTATGAGGCCAAATATATTTACTTTTAATTACAGTTCTTCAGATGTTTAAAGGAAACCTCTCTTTATTTCCTTCCAGAATAATTTTCAGGCTACAGAGAGTTTCACTTAAAAATCTTTGCTTTTCTTTACACCAAGCAACCTACAGAGCTGCTGCTTAATGTTGGCAGATATTGCCAAATAGCTAGCTATATTACAGGTAACTTTACATTAAGGTTGACTACCATTTTACTGTCAGATTTAATACTTTAGCAATCTTCAGTTTACACTGCAAATATTAGTGGAAGAGAATTCAAAATTTTAAAATTTCTCCTTTTTATTAAATTTATAATTATATTTTTAGAGTATCCCGTTTGGCTAATTTGCATATACAGAGGGATCATGGGAAGTCTCAGTAACTTTCTTAGAAGACTTAAACAAATTGCTTACAAAAACATTGGCTTATTCAAAGGGAGGGGTTGGCCTTTGCTGTTTCAAGATGGCAGCCCCAGGGGAGCAGCAAGCCATGTGGCCAACATGGCGGCTGCCAAGTCAGGCAGTCCAAAATGGCGGTTGTCTAAAATGTTCTTTGACAGAAAAGATGGTTTGTTTATTCTAAAAATAAACAAGGGAAGAGCAAACCAAAATCCCTAAAAGTTAGGCAATCAAAATTATATTGCAGACAAACAGAAATCTCACTAGCTGTTTCCGGTGGCTTTATTAGAATTTAATTGTTTATAAAAATATTGGTTTTTCATTTAGCTGAAATTATATGAAACCTTGATTATATTTTTTAAAAAGCTAATTTATAAAGTAATTTAAGTAGATATTTTTATTAAAAAGCAAAGTAAGTAAATTTAGTAAGTATTTATGTCTGATTCACAAGGCACAAATGTTGCCCCACCTCTAGCCTATTTAAAAATGCAGGCGGCTAGAGGCTTTTGTTTTAAATTTTGTTTTAAAATTTTGCTGTTGGATTTTAAGAAATATTTAGTTACTTCTTTTTGCCCTTTTTAGATGCCAAAACTTTCATAACATTTAAAATATATGTATATATGTAAAATATATTGATTAATTTTTATTTGATAAAGCTTTCCATGCAATTTCAAGTATATCAAATCAGTTAAATTTAAAATATTTCCTTCAAGAAGAGAATACAGATTTATTGAATTAATCCGGGCCCTTGAAGTCTTCCAAGAATCATACTTTTTATAATTATCTTAAAGGATATCAATTAAACTTAAACTGGTCTCTATATTAAAAATTTGGTTGGGATCACAGAATTAATTCTCTTTATTTAATTAGACCAATAAGCAATATATTTTGAATTCCTAATTATCAGAGAAAACACTTTTTTTTCCCTCAAAAATAAATTTCTATACTTTAGGCATTTAATTACCACAGCTATATAATTTCTCCCAATTTAATTTGAACTTTAAACTTTTTGAGCTGGCAAGTCAAATATTTAGCAATTCTTTGATTATTAACACTTATATTTTTAAGAATAAATTTCAAAAATACAATAATTAACTTTAAACTGACCATGTTTTTTCTTCCCGGGGAAGTTGAGTAGCAAGTTTGCAGGTATTCAAATGCAAATTACCACATTCCTTAAAGATGGCTGCTGGCAGGGAACTGATTTCAAATGAGCCACATTTTTTCTTTAAGAGTTTGCTGCCTTGTGGGGGAAAACTGATTTTGGCTAGCAAAACAGGTTTTTGGCCTAGCCACTAGACTTCTGGGGGAAGGGTGACTAACCTTCTTCCTCCATTAACAAAGGGTGTAGCCAGTCTTTACCTGGGCTACTTAGATCTTTATAATTAATACATTATTTCAACAATTTCTTTGAGATTCTAGAGTCAATTATAATTATTTTAAAGCATTTTCTTTGGCAAATTTTTGTAACAGACAATTTACTGATTTTCTCGGAGTCCTTAATTTTAACTTTTGAACATGGTTCATTAGCATTTTAAAAACTACTCTTTATTATGGAAATGCCAATCCTGCTGCTAGAACCTAGCCTGTGTCTTTTCCTGGGTCAAATTCGCCATCTTTCTTTTTTCAGGAAAAAAAAAAAAAAAAACAGTCTTGGGTTTTTCATTTCTGTAGCTTTTGCAGAGAGTCAAGTTCAGCTTAAAACCTACCTAATATGTCCAAAAATTGGACAGTTGTGCGCATTTTGTTTCAAGCTAGCTTCTCTTCCCATGAGCAGAGAAATCCCAGATGCATTTCTAAATTTTTATGGCAAGAAAGGAGACTTTAAATTAGCATACTGGGAGAGTGGGTGTTCATATTGGATTGCCACGTGTCTCCCTTCCCCCACATCCTGCTTGCTTTGGGGGAAAGAGTCAGTAACAGATCTGGCCACGTATCTTTTCATGCTTAATAGATAAAGACAGATCTTAAATTTTTTCTTTTTTCGCTTTCCGAAGTAATAACTAGCACTTAAGCTTATCTTGGCCAAATGTTTCATTTCCCTGCGAGTTCTTCTATAATTTTTAAACAAAACTTTAAGTAATATTTCTGTGGGAGAACGGATAGCTCTGCCCTCTCCTGCCACCTTTGAATTTCTCCACACCAGAGGCAGTTTTAGCAGTGGGGTTTCATTTCTTATTACAGATTTTAGATTCCAAATACAAATTAAGATTTTAATTTGAACAAGAAACCACATTAAAGATGACCACAGCACTCTTTTTTCAGCCTGATTTTAAAAAGTATCTTGATTTTCCAATTTCTTTATAATTTTGCCTTTTGACCAAATTTTTCCCAAACATTCAAGATCTAATGTACCTTCTTCAGGAAACCAAGGGTTATTTCTGAAACTTTAACTCCTTAAGCATGCAAACCAAAAGTCTATAATAAAGTTTACTTTATAACCGAATTCTGCCCCATTAGCTTGGCTGAAAAAGACGTTCCCACCCTATTTACAGATTTCAACTTCTGCAGCTGATCATGGGCTTTGCATGCAGTGAATTTCCCTCACCTATATGGTGAATTCTTCCCCACCTTTTCGGTAAATTCTTCCCCACCTTTTCTGTGAAATCTTCCTTTCTTCACTCTAGGCGAAATCATCCCCTCCACAGGTCCCACGTCGAAGGCGCCAGTTGTGAGTGTCCCACCACGTCCTGCGTGTTTCATTCAGGTTCAGGGTTCGGGTTCTGGAGGAGGCTGCACACAAATGAAAGAGACAAGACAAGAAAATACTAATTTGGGAATTGGGGTCCAAGCAGAAGCCCAAGAGAGGACTCCACTTTGCTCTGGCCTTGCGATCCCTTTTATTCAGGTTTGGGATCCACCTATAGCCCTTTGGCAGGCAATTTCCAGTAACAGGCAAACTATCTTATCAGTAAGGATTTACATGAGACTAAAAGGTGGAAGTTGCTTCAGCTCCCTTTGTCTCCACCAGACAGAGGGTGTATGGCTTTGACCCTTGCCAGAGCCTCAAGGTTGACCAGCCTTCCGGACTCCTTGTCCACCCCTCTCTGCTAGTGAAGGCAATGGGCAGCTTCCAACACCAGGTCATTGTGGACATGGGTAAGCAAATATCTTGTAAATAATGCCTTTTAGAAAGCTTACTTGAAGACTGAAGGCTTAAGTTCCTCAATATTCCACAGGATATAAAACAAGGGCTTGACTACAGAAGGAACTGTAATACAGAAAAGAGGATGGATAATAAGGATGGTAAAGGCACAAAATCAACCCAATTTGGTTTGGGATAAAAGAAAAGAAAATGGACTACCATGATTCTATAGTTTCTTTTTTTTTCTTTCTTTCTTTTTTTTTTTTATTGTTGAAAGTACTACAGAGATTCCCTTTTTACTGCCATTGACTCTTTATAGCCTGCACCCACCCTCCACCCCAGGCCTTCACCATACCATTGTCTGTTTCCATGGGTTATGCATATATATATATATATATATATATATATATATATATATATATATATAAATTCTTTGGTTGATCTCTACCCACCCACCCCCTACCCCCACCTTCCATCTGTTATTTATCAGTCTATTCCATATCTCTGGATCTATTTTGTTTATCAGATTATTTTGTTCATTAGATTCCACATATGAGATCATGTGATGCTTGTCCTTCTCTGAGGGGCTTATTTCGCTTAGCATAATACTCTCCAGGTCCCTCCAAGCTGTCTCAAAGAGTTAAAGATCCTTCTTTGTTACTTCTACATGGTATTCCATTGTGTAAATATATACCACAACTTTTTTATCCACTCATCTACAAATGGGCACTTGGGCTATTGTATATTGTGCTGTTATGAACATAGGGGTGCATATATTCTTTCTAATTGGTGTTTTGAGATGCTTAGGATATATTCCTAGACGTGGGGTCACTGGATCAAATGGCAGTTTCATATTTAATTTTTTAAGGAAACTCCATACCGTTTTCCATAATGGCTATATCGGCCTGCATTCCCACCAGCAGAATCCTAGGGTTCTCTTTGCTCCACATCCTCATCAGCACTTGTCTTTTGTTAATGGTAGCCATTCTGACAGGTGTGAGATGGTACCTCATTGTCATTTTAATTTCCACCTCTCTGATGATTAGTGACTTTGAGCATTTTTTCATATGTCTCTTGGCCATTTGTATGTCCATCTGGAGAAGAATCTATTCAGGTCCTTTACCCATTTTAATTGGATTATTTTCTTCCTTTTGTTGAATTGTTTGAGTACTTAATATATTTTGGATATTAACCCCTTCTCAGATGAATCATTGGCAAATGTTCTCCCATACAGTGGGTTCCCTTTTCATTTTGTTGATAGTTTCTTTTGCTGTTAAATGACCTGGATAACATTGGATTGTTAACTAAAGTTTTTTATTATTATTATTGTTTTTAATTTAATAAATCTTTATTGTTCAGATTATTACAATTGTTCCTCTTTTTTCCCCCATAGCTCCCCTCTACCCGGTTCCCACCCCACCCTCTAGCCTACTGCACCGCCCCCACTGTCCTCATCCATATGTGTACGATTTTTGTCCAGTCTCTTCCCACACCCCTTTCCCCCTGAGAATTGTCAGTCCACTCCCTTTCTATGCCCCTGATTCTATTATATTCACCAGTTTATTCTGTTCATCAGATTTTTTTATTCACTTGATTTTTAGATTCACTTGTGGATAGATATGTATTTGTTGTTCATAATTTTTATCTTTACCTTCTTCTTCTTCTTCCTCTTCTTAAAGAATACCTTTCAGCATTTCGTATAATACTGGTTTGGCGGTGATGAACTCCTTTAGCTTTTTCTTATCTGTGAAGCTCTTTATCTGACCTTCAATTCTGAATGATAGCTTTGCTGGGTAGAGTAATCTTGGTTGTAGGTTCTTGCTATTCATCACTTTGAATATTTCTTGCCACTCCCGTCTGGCCTGCATAGTTTCTGTTGAGAAATCAGCTGACAGTCGTATGGGTGCTCCCTTGTAGGTAACTAACTGTTTTTCTCTTGCTGCTTTTAATATTCTCTCTTTGTCTTTTGCTCTTGGCATTTTAATTATGATGTGTCTTGGTGCGGTCCTCTTTGGATTCCTTTTGTTTGGGGTTCTCTGTGCTTCCTGGACTTGTAAGTCTATTTCACCTGGTGGGGGAAGTTTTCAGTCATTATTTCTTCAAATAAGTTTTCAGTATCTTGCTCTCTCTCTTTTTCTGGCACCCCCATAATTCGGATGTTGGTACGCTTGAAGTTGTCCCAGAGGCTCTTTACACTATCTTCATATTTTTAGATTCTTTTTGCTTTTCCAGTTGGGTGTTTTTACTTCTTTGTATTTCAAATCTTTGACTTGATTCTTGCGATCCTCTAGTCTGCTGTTGGATCTCTGTATGTTATTTTTTATTTCAGTCAGTGTATGCTTAATTTCTAGTTGGTCCTTTTTCATATCTTTGAGGGTCTCGCTAAATTTATCGGCCTTTTCTAGAAAATTATTGAAAAACCTTGTAACCATTGTTTTGAACTCTATATCCAGTCATTTGCTTGCCTCCATTTCTTTCATTTGTAACATTTTCTTTGTCTCCACATTTTGGCTGCTTCCCTGAGTTGATAGAGTGGCTTTGTGTGCTAGGTGGCCTATAGGGCCCAGTGGCTCAGCCTTTCCAGTTACCTGAGGTGGACACTCTTGGTGCACCCCTTTGTGGGTTGTGTGCACAGTCTTGTTGTAGTTAAGCCTTGATTGTTGTTGGTATCACTGGGAGGAATTGACCTCCAGGCCAATTGGCTGTGAGGATCAGTTGTGTCTACGGTGGGAGAACTTCTGTGCTGGAGACACCCTTATGAGACAAGACTTGTAAAAGCCTCTGTGCTCAGCTTGGATGGGGCGGAGTCTCAGGGCGGAGCAGACAGCATTGGTTTCCCATCAGCCCTGCCCTAATAGGCCCCTGTCTCTCAGTGTCCCATGGTAATCACTGCTAGCACCTCTGAGAGAAAGCCGCCCTCGAGTTCTGCCCACTGCCAGACAGTCCAGTTTCTCCCTGAATGAGTATGGGTCCCCAGAGTCTCGCCCGGAACTGGAGTTCAGTGCAGTGGGGAGCTTTCATCTCCCTCCTGCTTGAGAAAGCCAGCCACATACTCAGTTGCCAACCCTCTTCGCATGCGCGCCTTCGTACCTCTGCCTTCTGCACTCCTCTGAGTCTCAGTGTGCTTTTCTCTTTCCTGACAGTCCAGTTCACCCCGTATGAGTCTGGTTTCCCAGCATCTCGCCCGGAACTGGAGTTCAGAGCAGTCGGGAGTTTTTGTCTCCCTCCCACTTGAGAAAACCAGCTGTGCACTCAGTTGCCAGTCCTCTAAGTGCATGCCTCAGTACCTCTGTCTCCTGCAGCTCCTCTGAGTCTCAGTGTGCTTTTCTCTTTCCTTCTAGTTGTAGAATTTCCACTCAGCCAGCCTTCCTGTGGTTCTGGATGATGTCTGTTTTGTCTTTTAGTTATAATTTTGAAATTGTTCTGCGAGGCAGCAGTTTAGGTGTTTACCTATGCTGCTATCTTGGTTTCTCGGATTGTTAACTAAAGTTTACAAAGCAAAGTGTTATGGCACCCAAAGATTAGTTACAGTTATACAAGATGAAGACGTTCTAAGATCTGATGTACAACATAATGCCCATACTTAAAAAAGATGGTGTTGTGTACTTAAAAACTTATTAAGAGAGTAGATCTCATTCTAAGTCTTCTTACCACATACACAC
Organism: Plecotus auritus; assembly: GCF_963455305.1. Classification (NCBI taxonomy): domain Eukaryota; kingdom Metazoa; phylum Chordata; class Mammalia; order Chiroptera; family Vespertilionidae; genus Plecotus; species Plecotus auritus. The sequence continues at coordinate 62,117,348 of NC_137776.1, read as the reverse complement.
AAAAAGGGAATATAAAGGAAGGAAACTAAAGAAATCTTTTGGAGTTGACGAATATCTTCCTTGTAATGATGGTATCATGGGTGTATGCATATATCCAACTCAAAATAGGTATAAACAATATATATTAAATATGTGCAAATTTCTGCATATTAAATATACCTTAATAAAATTGAAAAATGAAATAAATATATTTTTAAATTTAAAAAAGGTTTTGTAACTGTTAAAAATTAAAGTGCATTAAAGAGATATGATACCTAATTGTAATGTGCAATTAATGTCCTTCTATAAAGGAGATTATTGCAACATTTGCCACAGTTAGCATAAAGTCTATTGATTAGATAACAGTATTATATCATTGTAAAATATGAAAAATATGTGTGAGTCCACATTTGGGTCTTAAGTGAGGGATTAAAACAATTTTTCTTGATCTATCAGTTTTAATGATTGACTGATTGCCTTTATTTTTTAAAATACTATGTAAATTTTACCTTTCCCTTATTATCTGAAATAGTTATCTATTGCTATGAAACAAATTACCATAAAATTTAGTAGCTTAAGACAACAAGAAATATTTTAAATCTCAGAGTTTCTCAGGGTTAAGAAATGAGAGCAGCTGAGCTGGGTGTCTCTGCTTTGGGGTCTCTCATGATGATGCAGTCAAAATGTTGACTGGGGCTGTAGCCTTGGACTTGGGATGGAGAATCCTTTTCTGAAGTAACTTATTCACATGCCTTATATACTGGTGCTGGTTGATGGTGGGAAACACAGTTACTGGCCAGGTAGGCCTATCCAAAGGACTGTTTGATTATCCTCACAAGTTGGCTGACCTCCTCCAGAATAAATGTTGAGAGAGAGAGAGAGAAAGAGAGAGAGAGAGAGAGAGAGAGAGAGAGAGAGAGACTTAGTAGAAATGAGGCTTTTAGCAGCCTAGCCTCAGAAGTCACTTGGAATCCCTTCCACTACATTCTATTCATCATAAGCAAATCACTAAATCTTGCTTTTTCCTTTGAATAAGAGGCAGATGGTATTTTATATAAAGGCCTATTAAATAGACTAACTTGATAAGAAAACTAGTTAGAACATGGACTCCACTTTTTGAAGGAAAGGAGAAGGTCAAGGAATTTGTAGATATTTTTTAAAACTATCACATTATGTATTTAGCTTACAAGTTGAAATATTTTATTTGAACAACCAAAAATCTTTTAAAACATGCTTTTATTTATTTTATTTTAGAGGGAGAAAAGGGGAGCTAGAGAGAGAAGGATCGATGTGAGAAATTGGTTGCCTCCTGTATGCTCCCTGACTGGGGACCGAACCTGAAACCTGGGCATGTGCCCTGACAGGGGATCAAACCAGTGACCTTCTAATGCATGGGGCAATGCTCAACCAACTGAGCCACACTGGCCAGGGCTGAAAAATAAAAAAATCTTGATATTAAGTATAGTTCTAGTCCTCATAGAATTTGTGCAATTCAAATGTCTCTAAACATACTTACTTGGATTATGGACAAAAGAGGAAAATGCCGAAGAAGGTGTTTTCAAAAGTTTAAATATAAAGTGACCAGAATTTGCAGATGAAGTTTGATGCTTAAAATGAGACAGAAAAAGATCCTTGCAAAATACTCTGCACAAAACCACCAAACCTCAGTGGCTTTTGAGTTTTTTTCCATTCTGGCCTCACCCTTGTATGATTTCTCTAATCATTCTACCACATATCACATTTTACAGCTAAATTTTAATGATATAAATATTTAGTTCATTGTATATCAACCAGCCTTTGCTGCTGACTTAGTGGGGCCTTAAAACAAAAACAATTTATTATTACTCACACTTCTGTGGGAGGCTTGGCAGATCTGGCCTGGGCTTGTTAAGCTGAGGACCGGCTGGTCTAGTTTGGCTTCACTCAAATGTTTGGGCATCAAATGGGCAGTATGACCAGGACATTTGAGCCTCTCTCTACACATTTTTTTAGTAAAGAGAATGGAATGTTAAGAGCCTCTCTCTCTGGTCTCTGTCTTGGAAGCTAGCTCAAGGTTTTCCACTTGGAGCACCTGCATTAGTCAGGATTCTCTAGAGAAACAGAACCAATAGGATATATGTAGATAATACGAGATTTACTAGAAGCCCAGTGCATGGATTCATGCATGGATGGGGACCCTCGGCCTGGCCAGCAATCAGCTCCAAAGGGGCCATCTCACCCAGTCCCAATCAGGGTCAGCCAGCCAGGGGGAGAAACCACGGTAGGTTGGCTGGCCAGGGCCTTAGGAGGTTGGCTGTGGGAGTGCACTGACCACCAGGGGGCAGCTCCTGCATTGAGCGTCTGTTCCCTGGTGGTCAGTGCACATCATAGTGACCGGTCATTCAGTCGACTGGTCGTAACGGTTGCTTAGGCTTTTATATATATACTAGAGGCCCGGTGCACGAAATTCGTGCACGGGGTGGGGGGGGGGGCAGTGTCCCTCAGCCCAGCCTGCACCCTCTCTAATATGGGACCCCTCGAGGGATGTCTTACTGCCCTACCTGGATCGGGCTTAAATGGGCAGTCAGATATCCCTCTCACAATCCAGGACTGCTGGCTCCCAACTGCTCACCTGCCTGCCTTCCTGATTGCCCCTAACCGCTTCTGCCTGCCAGCCTGATCACCCCCTAGCCACTCCCCCGCCAGCCTGATTGATGCCTAACTGCTCCCCTGCCAGCCTATTTGCCCCTAACTGCCCTCCCCTGCAGGCCTGATCCTCCCCAACTGCCATTCCCTGCAGGCCCGGTTGCCCCCAACTTCCCTCCTCTGCAGGCCCAGTCACCCTTAACTGCCCTCCCTTGCAGGCCTGGCCCCTCCCAATTGCCCTTCCCTGCTGGCCATCTTGTGGTGGCCATCTTGTGTCCACATGGGGGCAGGATCTTTGACCACATGGGGGCAGCCATCTTGTGTGTTGGAGTGATGGTCAATCTGCATATTACTCTTTTATTAGATAGGATAGAGGCCTGGTGCATGAGTGGGGGCCAGCTGGCTTGCCCTGAAGGGTGTCCCAGATCAGGGTGCGGCTTCCCTTGGGGCATGGGGCAGCCTGGGCAAGGGGCCTGTGGTGGTTTGCAGGCCGGTCACACCCCCCGGTAACCCAAGTGGAGGCCCTGGTATCTGGGATTTATTTATCTTCTACAATTGAAACTTTGTAGCCTTAAGTGGAGGCCAAGGCAGGCCAAGGGCTGCAGAAGGTTGGCTTCCTCCATCGCCAGGGGCAACCCTAGCCTCCTGCTCTCTCCAGCTCCGTGGCTGCCACCATTTTTGTTGGGCTTTATTTATATTCTATAATTGAAACTTTGTAGCCTTAAGTGGAGGCCAAGGCAGGCCAAGGGCTGCAGAAGCTTGGCTTCCTCCATCCCCGGGGGCAACCCTAGCCTCCTGCTCTCTCTAGCTCTGTGGCTGCCACCATTTTTGTTGGGATTTATTTATCTTCTATCATTGAAATTTTGTAGCATTGAGTGTAGGCCTGTGCCAGAAAGGGCAGGCGGAAAGCTTGGCTTCCTCCATTGCCAGGGAAACCCAAGCCTCCCTCCTGCTCTCTGTGGCTGCAACCATCTTGGTTGGGTTTATTTGCATATTCGCTCCTGACTGGCTGGTGGGCGTGGCTTGTGGGTGTAGCAGAGTGATGGTTAATTTGCATATTACTCTTTTATTAGATAGTATAGATTATAGGAATTGACTCATGCTTATGGAGGCTAAGAAGTCCCACAATCTACCATCTGCAAGCTGGAGAACCATGAAAACTGGTGAAGTAATTCAGTCTTAGTTGGAAGGCCTAAGAGAAAGAGTGGGAAAAGCTGTGGGGGTGGTGTTTGATGGTGTAAATCCCAATAATCCTCAGAACCAGAAGTAGAAAGAGGTGAATGTGTGGGTGGGTGTTTTAGCTCAAGAAGAGAGAGGAAATTTGCCCTTCCTCTGCCTTTTGGTTCTATTCAGATCTTCAAGAGTTGAATGTGGCCCACCCACATTGCTCATCCTCTGGAAACACCCTCACAATTACAACCAGAAGTAATGTTTTACCTGCTATCTGAGCATCCCTTAGCCCCACCAAGTTGCACATAAAATTAACCACCACAGGCCCCATTATATAAAGGCTTATCAATACTCTGCTTGAGTTATGTTAGACAATGTTCCATTGGCCAAAGCAAGTAACATGGGCAAGAGTCAATGGGTAGAGAAATAAAGTTCACTGCTTGAAAAAACTAGCAATCACATTGCAAACAGATGTACATAATGGAATGGGAGGAGGTTTTAATTATCTACTGTACATTGTTTCTCGCTTAGTTATTATTACAATTTTCTATTTTTGCCTTTTTTTTTTTTTTTTACTTTTAGCACTCCAAAATTTAGTGGATACCTTCAGCAATCAATGTGACTGAAACACTACAGTGCGTGGTAATTCAAGAATTATTCCCTGACTTGGTAACCCCCATAATTTTTCTCTGAGTTTTCTATGAGAATGAGCATTTACTATTTTCTGGTAGTGCCCTTTACTCTATATTTCTTCTCTATTATACAATGAGTAGACAGGTGAGCTAGTAATGGGCTTGGTTATGTTCCATCAAGTGATCCATACTTCTTGGCTTCATTTACCTGCTTGAATTAATAAGTCCACAAGTTTCCTACCTTCAAGAATTTAATGCATAACATGTACTCAATTTTTTCACTTTCTTGATGATGTGACAATACTGGCAAGCACATATGCACACTAGTTATTTAAGTGCTTTGTAGCTTATTAATGAGATTGTACTGGGCTCCATTTGAGATTTTAATTATGTTATTTTTCCCTTTTGCTTCCAGCTTGTTTTGGCTAATAAAATTACCCACAGCTGCTTCAGATTGGTCATTCCTTCTGGGAGGAAAACCATATGGAATGCTTAGAACAGGTGCTTGGTACTTGACCAGCTTCATCAGTTTAAATGAGTTTGACCTGTGGTACCTGATGTTGGGGCACCAGCCTACAGATGTGTTCACAAGAATTGGAAAATTGCCTCTTTTATATTACAAAGACTGGTGGACAATGTTAAAAACTTTTGCTTTCATATAAGAATTTTCTCAGTGTGTGATCACTGTGTAGTAAATTTGAAAATATTGAGAGTATTTAAATTGGTCACCAAGTAAGGAGAGAAAACAATGCTCGGGTCCCTCAGCCCTTATATTACCATAGCCTTGGGCATGTTACCCTGTCAACCAAAGAGCAAAGAACAGAATTCTTATTGTCCAAGAAAGCCTGCAGTAATGAGTTTTTACACCCTTAAAAGAGGCACTTGGAGGAACTGGAGATTATCCAGAGAAAGGTAATTAGGGGGGGAATTAATGCTCGGTGCTTTCTGAGAAGTTAAGGCTACTTAACCTAGAGGGGAAAATAAGTCTGAGGGTTTTCTACATTAATGAATTGAAATTATGAAGAAGATGTTGAGCATCTGTCCCCTAATTCTATAGAGCACTGAATTAAAAAATAAAATCTTGACAGGCAACAATAGATGGATATATCAGTGAAACATAACCGCAAAAATCTAGACTCTGAGGAGTGTTCATCAGTGAATGGTACCAAATCCACTTAGGAAGTCTCCAAAAATAAAATAAAAAATCAACTTTCTGAGTTCTATAGCTTATAATTCAGGCCTGGGGAGGGTCACTGGACTCCTCCTTTATATTTTGCTCAACATAGTAGATTGCTGAGCCTCTACTATATGTCAGACCCTGTGTGTGTGAGCATATAAAGAAGGCTTGGTTCCAAGTCTCAGGCTGCCTTCTAGAGCTAGAATGTCTCCTGCACTCCAATTCTGTGCTCTGTACCCAATGATTTCTAATCGTCTGGTCAAACATGTCTTTGACTTCTTGGCTAGAATACAGTTTCAGGGACATGTGTGTTAATGTTCAAATGAAAAGTATATAAGAATTACTTACCAGGCTCTGGCCTATGGGCATGTTGGAGTTTATGTCTCCTTCAAAGAAATACAGAGAAAAATAGATGGTCTTTGTTTTCTTCTTCCTGGAATCCTACTGAACCAGAGTAGACTATCTTATATCCATGTCTGCTCATGTCCATTAATTTAAAACCCTGACCTTTGGAAATCACAACTGCTGATTCCTATCATTTGGTTTCTAACTGTGGCCAGCAGACCTGTAGGTATTGTTTGTCACTGGGAAGATTGGGTGAAAGAGAATGAGTGGACATAGGTACATCTATAACCTTTTATTTGGCCCAAATTTCCTAGACAAAAATTCAAGCTTAAAGATGAGAATGTTGACAGCAAATAATTAGGATTAGATAAATCTGCAACTCCAAAAACACATCATGCCATCTGTTAAATAAGTGGAACCACCATCTATTTTTTAATCAATGCACACCAAAGAAGCACTCAGAACAAGTTGTAAATTCAAAAAGAGATGTTGCAATATTTTCCCCAAGCTTTTGATAAGAAGCCAAATTTTATCAAGCTTCTTTACAGACTTTTATCCAAAATCCTCATATGATTACTATATTATTATAGAATATAATATAATATAATATATTAGTGAAAATATGTTTTTAAGTGGTTGAGGTTTATCCTTTAAAGAACACTGAAAAGTGGACATTCTGTAAAACATTTTGTTCAATAATATCAATATCTTTCTTCAAAATATTATGCAAGAAATTCTATTTCTGACTTTCAAATGAAGACAGATTATTTCATTTTAATTCAGCAGTATTTATCAAATATTTACCAAGTGACCACAAGAAATCGGTGGGTCAATACTTGAGGAAGTTTTGGAAATTAAGGAGACCATGGAGGAAGCACAGGGCTGCAGAGCTGCAGAAGGTATATTTTCATAGAATAGGGCAATGGTCAGCAAACTGCAGCTCGTGAGCCATATGCGGTTCACGAGCAGCCATTTGCCGCTCTGTTGACTAATGAGTTTGCCGACCACTGACCTAGACTCTCGATTCCAATAATTACAGGCTGTTGTTGTTCCTTGTGATTAAGCCCCAGTGGTCGGCAAACTCATTAGTCAACAGAGTGGCAAACGGCGGCTCGTGAACCGCATATGGCTCGCGAGCCACAGTTTGCCGACCACTGGGTTAGACCTTTGAGCCCAGGAGTTACTATAGTAACCACTCCAAGGGAATAGTGACCAATCAGAGGGGATATCAAGGCACGAAAATCTGCAGCCTTTATAAGCCATAGGGAAAAGGAACTCAGTGGCACCCTTTCCCCCTCCCCACGTGGGAGTCTGTACTTGTTCTTCAATAAATTTCCACCTTTGCTATACCAACTTCTGTCCGTGGATTCATTCTTCGATTCTGGTGGACAAAGAATCCGGGTTCTAGTCCAGAAATTCCGTTTCAATACTATGTGAAATGTAAAGATGAGTATAAGGCCTATTCTTTACTCTCAGGTAGTTTACACTCAAACAGAGTAGCTACAAAGTTTCTAAACCTATGAAATACTGTACAATAAGAGCACAATAAAAGCCACATATTAGGACTCAACATTGCAAATGACTAAAATTGGCTTAAGGGGAAAAAGTTTTGAGAAGGGAAATATATTGCTTCACAAACTGCAAATTCCACTGCTATTAGTAATTCCAGACCAGCTGGGTCCAGTCATTCCAACCCTGTTGATAGAAATCTGTCTTTGGTTAGTTCTTAGCTCCCCTTGGCCCAGGATTGGCTTAATTTTCAGTCAGGCTCTCATCTGTGGTGGCAAAATAACCAATGTAAGTTCCACTCTTATATTCTACCACATGGTCAAATCCAGAGATAAGCAAGCCTCTTTCCAGGCCTTGCAATAGACTAGGGCTGGTATCATTGATTTGTTCAGTCATTTAACAAATGTTAAACACATACTGAATATTATGTAGTTCTAGGCTTAAAAGATATGGTAGTGAACAAAATAAGCAAAGCTACATTCAAGGGATTCCTATGCTAATGGAGAAAATACACATTACACAAATAAAGAAATACATATGTGAGTTACTTAGAAGATATACAAAGAAAATTAAATCAGGATGAGAGACAAAAAGTAACTCACACTGGGGGGATGGGAGGACAATGGGGGGATAAGGACACATTTGTAATACCTTAATCAATAAAAAAAAAATGAAAAGGAAAAAAAAAAGTAACTCACCTGCCCAGTTTGGGTCTTCTTGAGGCATTTAGTGAGACTTTGGAGCCAGCTTGGAACACGTGACCATCTCTGTATCAAGAGGAATGCCCTCAATACCACCAAAATCATCCAGGAGAAGAATCCTATCTAATAAAAGAGTAATATGCAAATTGACCATCACTCCAACACACAAGATGGCTGCCCTCGTGTGGTCAAAGATGGCTGCCCCCATGTGGACACAAGATGGCCACCACAAGATGGCCTGCAAGGGAGGGCAGTTGTGGGCGATCAAGCCTGCAGGGGAGGGCAGTTAGGGGTGACCAGACTGGAAGAGGAGGGAAGTTGGGGGCGACCGGGCCTGCAGGGAAGGGCAGTTGGGGGGGACCCAGGCCTGCAGGGGAGAGCAGTTGGGGGGGACCAGGCCTGCAGGGAAGGGCAGTTAGGGGTGACCAGGCCTGCAGGGGAGGTCAGTTAGGGGCAAACAGGCTGGCAGGGGAGCAGTTAGACATCAATCAGGCTGGCAGGGGAGTGGTTAGGCTGGCAGGCAGAAGTTGTTAGGGGCAATCAGGAAGGCAGGCAGGTGAGCAGTTGGGAGCCAGCAGTCCTGGATTGTGAGAGGGATGTCCCAGATTAGAGAGGGTGCAGGCTGGGCTGAGGGACAACCCCCTCCTCCCCCCCCCCATGCACGAATTTCGTGCACCAGGCCTCTAGTATGAAATAAAGAGCTCCCCCAAGGAAAACTCAAAGTGTTGTTATGAGGAGATATGGTTTCTCAACTTACTAAATAACTAAAGCCCACTGGGTCATAAGAAAAGTTGATGTAAAACCTTCTCAGGGGCATGAAATAGTTCATGTGGACTGGAGATTAAGAAAAGATGTGTGGTCCAGGTTTGAGTGCCACTTGTGAACTGGGCCTTGAAAGAGCTGAGCTTTGCACAGATTAGCAAGAAAGGTAGAGTGACAGTAAAGGAACAATGAGAAGAAGAGTTTGGTGTCTGCAGGAGTGTGTATACAGAGGTAATGAGCATGAGACTGTAAATTAAGATGTGGTTGCATTTGGAAAAGCCCTGGGAAGGCCGAGAGGAGACATTGAAGAGTTTGGGAGGAGAATAATATTGCTCAGATCTGCTTTAGGAAGTTAAATTTACAACAGTGCACAGGTTTGGCTTAAAGGGAAAGCTAGACAAAGCAGAAAGTTAGTTTGGAAACATATTGCAATGGTCCAGGTGAAACAGGAATTTTTAGGGGTGAAAAAGACAGGTTTTAGGGAATTTTAGAAATTAAGGGGACCATGGAAGAAACACAGGGCTGCAGAGCAGCAGAAGGTGTATTTCCATAGATTAGGGGAAGCTGAAAAGCTGCAACAGGTACATTTCCATAGAATGAGGGAGCTGAGAACAGCAAAAGGTCTATATTTACAAAATAAAGGGAAGGAAGCCCTTCATCCAGAAGGAGAAGAAGAAAGCCCAAAGGGAATAGGAAAACAATAAGCAAGAAGGAGGGGAGAACCTCACATGTCCCATGTGAGGTTAGACCTTTGAGCCCAGGAGTTACAATAGTAACCAGTCCAAGGGAATAGTGACCAATCAGAGGGGATACCAAAATCTGCAGCCTTTATAAGCCATAGGAAAAAGGAACTCAGTGGGACCCTTTCCCCCTCCCCACGTGGGAGTGTGTACTTGTTCTTCAATAAATCTCCACCTTTGCTATACCACCTTCTGTCCATGGATTTATTCTTCAACTCTGGCTGACAAAGAATCCGGGTTACAGTCCAAAAATTCTGTATCACAGATGAGGGTTATGAGAGTCTTAACTATGATGTTGTCAGGATCAAGAGAGAAGGAATCATATGTATTTTTAATGTTTCAAGCCTGGGTCACTGGGGGAACGGTGCTGCCATTGTCAGAATACAAAAAGCAGGAGTGAGGACTGAATTGGACAAAGGGGTTGGAGGAAAATTGGCAACATAGTATATTGACTTAGAGGTTCTGCCAGAACTAAAGTATGGTATTAAAATGACAGTGAAAAATGTTATTTGGGGCTTAGGGAAAGGTTGATGCTGGTGATTTAGATATAGTAATGACCAGACTAAAAAGGATAATTAAAGCCATCGGAATGGGATGAAATCCTTGGTTGTTTCTTCTCAGGCTCTTTTGCAGCCTCTCATTTCCCCAACCTCTAAACATTGAAATGTTCCAAGGCTCAGACTTTGTAACTCTTCTCACGTCTAACCACATATTGATGACCTCATTCAAGTCTCAGAGTTTTAAGTACTATGGTTTTGATGAGTCCAAACCACTTCCCTGAATACCAGGCTAGTATATTCAGCTACCTACTCAATCCCTCCCCAGGAGTGTCAAATAGGTCTTTTGCAGTTATCTCCAAAACCAAAAAGATGCTCAACATTATTAGTCATTAAGGAAATACAAATCAAAACCACAATGAGATACTACTTCACACCTAATAGGATGGCTATGAAAACACACACACACACACACACACACACACACACACACACACACCAAACGAAATAAAATATATAATACAAGTGTTGGTAAGGATGTGGAGGAATTGATATCCTTGTACTAGTATATCGCTGGTGGGAATATAAAAAGGGTGCAGCCACTGTGGAAAGTGCTCCTCATCTGTCAGTCCTCCTCATCTCAGCAAATGGCAACTCCATTATTTCTAGTTGTTCAGACCAAGAAAATCAGAGTTATTCCTCATTCTTCTTTTTCTAATATAACACCTACAGTCACCATCAAATTCTATCATGTATTCTATAGCCTATCCTACATATTCATATAAAGTGAATCATACAGTAGGTGGTATTTTGTGTCTGTCTTCTTTCACTTAAAGTAATGTTTTTAAAGTCTATCTGTGGGGAAGCATGGGACTTGGTTGGAAAGTCTGTAAGGAGGATTCTCTGAAAGGTCAGGGGCCTCTTAGGGGGACCTTGCCGAAGGCAGCAGCCCCTGCCTTGACTTTTCCAAACAAGTCCGAGCACCTGGGTGTTTTGCTGGAATTCCTATGTTTAGTCTTCAAACCCAACCTTGTAGAAGCATGCACTTTTCTCAAGGATACTTACCCTGCTGATTGTATCTAGAGGTTAATTTTAGTTCAAACTGTTGTTATAATAAAAGCCTAATGAGGCAGGCAGTTGAGGCTGTTTTGGATTCTAAAGCCAAACAGCCCCTTAGCCTTCTCTCACACAGAAACGTGTGTCAGAGTAATCTATTCATCCTTCACTCAGGGTCTGCTGGTCAGCCCCAGCATCTATCCACACTGTAGCATATGTCACTATTTCACTCCTTTTTGTGGCTAAATAATATTTCATTGTATCATATTTTCTTCATCCATTTATCCACTAATCACCTTTGGCTATTGTGAATAAAGCTATGAACATTCATGTACAAGTTTTGTTTGAACACCTGTTTTCAATTATTTGGATATACATCTAGGAATAGAATTGATGGATTATATGTTAATTCTATATTTAACTTTTTGAGAAATTGCCAAACTGCTTTCCATAGTGGCTGCACCATTCAATATTCCCATCAGCTATATACAAGAATATCAATTTCTCCACATCCTCACCAACACTTGTTATTACATGTTTTCTTTTGTTTGGTTTGATTGTATTTTTCATAGCCATCCTTGTACATGTAAGGTGGTATTTCATTGTGGTTTTTTTGATTTGGATTTCCTTGATGACTAATGATGTTGAGCATCTTTTTATGTGTATGTTGGCCATTTGTATATCTTTTCCAGAAAAAGGCCTATTTCAGTTCTTTTCCAATTTTTTAACTGGCTTTTGTCTTTTATGTTGTTAAGTTGTAACTTTTTTATGTACTGTGCATGCTAAATTTTTATCAAATATATGATTTGCAAATATTTTGTCCTATTCTTTATATTGTATTTTGACTTTCTTGATAATGTCCTCTGATGTATGTGAATTCTTAATTTTTATGAAATTCAGTCTATTTTTCTTTTGTTGCTTATGCTTTTAGTGCCATATCTAAGAATCCCTTGCTAACTCCAAGGTTATGAAAATTCACTCCTATATTTTCTTCTAACAGTTTTGTAGTTTTAACTCACATTTTAGTTCTTTCTCCCATTTTGAGTTAATTTTTATATAGTGTAAGATAGGAGCAAACATACTATATTTTGTAGTTTACTTATTTACTCTATTTTCTGTATCTAACACTTGAATGTAATCTCTATCAGGGCAGGAAAGTATTTTGTTCACTACTCTATTGTTACCCTGACCAATAGCCACTTGCACATAGTAGAAGAACATCACTTGTCAAATAAAAAATTAATTAGTCAAAGACTGTTCCAAAAGAGGGGCAGATAAGATTGATCTTGTATCAATATATTACTATTTAAAAGGTTTTCTGATAAAAAAAAAGTTCAATGAAATGTACCACAGTTCTATAACAACATGCTATAAACACAATAGCTCATTTGATGTTTCTTCTATGATAAGCTAAGTTATTTAAATTCTTTTCAAATTTATTTTTCTTTCTGATCTGAAGAAAAATTCATACAACATTTGAAGCTTTAAAAAGACTTGCATCAAATTACATCTTTACCACCTTGGATCTTAAAGTGCCCGAGAGGGATTAACTGCCCAATAACTAAATCAAAATCTGTTGTTCAGAGTGGCAAAGAACAAATATGTAATTTTGGAATTCCCTCACTGTAATTTGTTCATTTACTAATAATATGTCAAATACTGTGGAAAAATCTACAGTCTATTACATAAAGCACTGCTATTTTAGACAATCAAGCATGCCAAGTGTCTTAGAATTGGTGCAAAATAGTTATTTGTGCCAGCAGTTGCCTGTCAGTCACACTGAGTCTGTTTCCTATGGGCGTTAGGGAGCACCTCCCTCTCTGACCTCTCCCCTCCTGGTTCTCTTAAATCTCCTTGTACTTTATTCCTCTGAGGCTAACCAGGGTTCTGAGTATTCCATTTCTGCGCTTTGACCCATGGAGTCCATCCTAAGGGAGTTGAAGGAAAGGGAGCAGACTTCCAGAGTCCAGTAAAGGAGATGAAGGAGCGATATCCTTCCCAGTCCAGTCTCCATGAAAATAATTATCAACACAGCCCAAGCTCTTACCTGCTGAGATTGTCCCAAATGTAGAAACCCTCTATCACTATGCTACCAAAATGTATTTCTTTTTTATCTGCATTCTCAAATGAATAAAAGAACTCTATTATCTTAGTTGTGTATGGATAATGTCCTCAGAAATGAGGTGGATATGTGCCCTTTCCCAAAAACATAAGGAGGGAGTACCAGAAAACCTCATTTTTATAATATCAACTTTTAGGACTACTGTTGTCAACCCTAATAAAAGATAAAGCAAGCTGAAGTTATTTAGCCTAAACCAAGGCTGATAATCTTTCCTGACCACAGCCATGTGGTTGATTTCAATCTATTGTGGCCCTGATTGGTTGGTGATAAGACAAAGCAATTGATAAACATTTTAAATGTTCCAAGCAGCTAACCTTAGGGACACAATTATTGGAGGAGAGTTTTCAAAAGAATTAGCAAGAAACAAAAGATAAAGCCAAAATCTTACCAAAATGATCCAACTTTTAAATTACTGCTAGAAATTTCAATTAGTGCAGATACCCATAAAATATTTCATCTATCCCATTTTCTATCAAAAACCTCAGAGCAATTTTGTTGGCCCTAGGTAACTGACTCATTGACTCAGTGAAAAACATCTAGGCCTCTACTTTCAGTACATGGTGGTATAACCTAGTACATTTGGAAACAAAATGGACTCCAACTCATAGCAATAAAACTGATTAATTATTACAAGCACTACATGTTCAAAATCTAAATGAATCATGAAAGTGATCAATAAAGCATAAAGAGCTCCAGCTACACCAATTAAGTCAATATCCATGTGGGCATTCCTCCTTTAGAGTTAAGAAAACAAAAGCAGCACACAGATTTTACTAAAACTGAGTTACTTTAGCTATAAAGCATCTGGTTCTGTTCTGAATCCAAACCACTTCATTGAAATTTTGTCAGAAGTCCTGCTTTATTTAGGTATGTGTATATGGAGATGGGAGAATTATTGCAAACTACAAACTTAGACTCAGGGGGATAAAAATTGTTTTCTTTAAAAATAGTTTTCTAGCTCTGGCTGGCATGGTTCAGTGGTTAGAGTGTGTCTCTCCCCCACCCCCCACCACCACCACTGGGCCACACCAGCTGGGTAAGAAAGCTTCACTTTTTATCTTTTATCTCCTTAACTTAAAATTGCTTTTGAAAGTTAAGCCTGAATAATAACTTCCTTGTTTTCTCTGAGTGGCCTATGGACTCCAGGGAGAGTGGAATCACAAGGCAAAATGGTTGATGGAATAGTAAAAAAAAAAAAAAAAAAAAAAAAAAAAAGGCAAATATTTTTTATATAATATATATTTTTAAATATGTATTATATTGGATTTAAACTTCTGAAGAACAGTGCCCATGACAAATTCATTTTGGTATTACCCAAAGTACATATGTAGGCCATTCATTGGTATTGGAGTAAGCCTATGAATTAAAGAAACTTGTTCCTTTTTAAAAAATACATTTTTTATTGATTTCAGAGAGGCATGGAGAGGGAGAGAGAGAAACATCAATGGTGAGAGAGAATCATTGATTGGCTGCCTCCTGCATACCCCACACTGGGGATCGAGCCCACAACATGGGCATGTGCCCTGACCAGGAATGCAACTGTGACCTCCAGCTTCATAGACCAATGCTTAACCACTTAGCCACACCAGCCTGGCAAAGCTTATTCTTTCTTAATCAAATCCAGACTCTAATCTTAATAAAGATGGAATCTATATATATAAAAAGCCAATGTCCGTGACCACCAGGACGACCAAACGATCAGTCACCATGAGGTGCATTGAGCACCTCTTGGTCCCTCCCCTGTGGCCCAAAGGCTCCGATCGCAGCAAGGTGGGTGGCGAGCAGGCAGGGCAGCAAGTGTGGCAAGCAGCAGTGGGCGGGTGTGCAGGAGGGTGGGGCAGTGAGCGAGGCAGGGAGGTGGGCGGGCTATCATGTATGATTTCGCACACTGGGCCTCTAGTACATAAATAATGTGCTTCTCAATTAAATGCAACTATATTAAATGGAACTGTAGTATGTACACCAATCAGAGAAGGTTTGGAATGATAAAGGCTTGAGAGAGAAATTCTATGTGAAATCCAAAAGGTGAGAAAGACACTCAGTACCCAAGATTTGCTAGAGAATGAGCAAAATTGAACAGAACTTAAATAACAACTACTTAATCTTCCTCTGATCTTGCTAGATCTCTAAGTAAACCAGGCTTTTGCAGGAGAAGCATTATACTTGAGACATGATTAACAGGGAATCCTTTTTCTTTTCATCAACTCACCAAGCTTCTTTTCCTTAGAAGCTTAGTTCATTGTTATTCATCTTACAGGTTTTCTCTCAAATTTTACCTCCTCTCCAATCCTTCCCTAACCACCTGATGGAATATAATTCCTACCTTCCTTCACCCAAACTCCATAACTTTGTCATATCACCCATTTTTATTTTTTACGTGTACTAGATTTTCATGTACATGTTACTTGTTTACTGTGTTTCACTCCTCCTCAACTCCCACACGCATCATCTACCAGCTATGTCCTTGCTAATTTAATGTCTATGCTAGTTATTTCATTCTGTAAAATGTGGATTACAATAGTACCTATCTCAGAGAGCTATTTAGAAGGCTTAAATGAGATTACACAGTTAATACAATTAGGACAATACCTGGCACATAATATTAACTTGAAAAACACTTATTGTTACATAAAAGAATGAACAGATGAATAAAGAGAAACCCATTATTAACAAAGAGCCATAGCTTCCAAAATCATGTGTATTAAATACTGTATAAAATCTTATATATCAAGCCAATTGCTCTTATTTATACTATCTCAGCTTAGAGTCTATTCTATACAAAATGATGGAGAAGGCAAAACTGTGAAATTATTTCTGTTTCTGCAATTAAATAGGATCTTCCTCTGCAAACCACAGAGACCCTATCCTTCACCCATTTCCTTCCCAGCCACCATACCTTTGCTGGCTTCAAATGTTAATGGCTCTGTTAATGACCCTACATGTTATCCTCACAGGCCTTTCTAGGAATGAGTTAATGGTAAGATAGCTCACTTGATAGGAATTTCAGTACTTGTTTTATGAGACTCAGTGATGAAGGAAGTTTTAGTTTGTCCAGAGAGCCTTTTGGCTGCCCCTCAAATACAGCACAAAGATGACTGCTCATAAAGTCGATCCAGACTAGACTGCTTGGAAAATGTGAAAACAATTCATGATAAACTGAAATGTAATGCCTTATCTAAAACTCAATACAAATCTTGTAATATCTTAATTTCATATACAAAATACTCCAATAGCATACAGATTTTAATCTGAGATAATTTAGAAAGTAATTTAAAAATGCAATAGGCTACCAGATTGACACAATTTAGTACAATCTGATGATTTGCTGAAGATAAATACTGCATATTTGTAATGATAGATTGAGAAGAAATTATGGAGAATCGTTTACAAAATAGATTTATGACCCTGAGTCTGTTCAATCATCCTGTTCTAAAGTCTAGAATTTAGAAATTCTCATAAAACAGTGCTTAAAATCATGATGCGCAGAAGAACATCTTTTGCTGGAAACAATAGAATCTACACTAATAAAAGAGAAACATGCAAATTGACCATCACTCTGCTACACCCACCAGCCAATCAGGAGCAAGTATGCAAATTAATCCTACAAAGATGGCACTGCTGGAGTGTCTGGGCCTGTCTGCCTGGCTGGGGGCCATGGGGGCTGAGTGGTGAGGCTGAATCCACGGCCAGATGGGACAGATCCAGCCTCGCCTCTCCACTGCTGCTGGAGTGTCCGGGCCTGTCAGCCTGTCCGGGAGCCGTGGGAGCTCAGCGGCGAGGCTGAATCCACTGCTGTTGGAGTGTTTGGGCCTGTCAGCCCCTCCATGAGGCTGTATGCTGTGTCCAGGGGCCACATGCAAATTGTCCCCTCAGGAGTTTGACCGGGAGACCAGGAGTTCAATCACTTGCTATGACATGCTGAATGAAGGGGGGCAGTGCAGAATTAAGGAAGACCCCAGCTAGCAGCCAGGGAAGGCAGGCTCCAGCTAATAGCTGGCAGCTGGCAGCTGTGGAAGGGAGGCCCCGGCCAGCAGCCGGAGGGCCCCGATCCGACCTGATCACCAGCCAGGCCTACGGACCCTAGCTGTGCACGAATTTCGTGCACCAGGCCTCTAGTATAAATATAAAAAATAATGTTGTATTTCAGAAGTAGTTAATTGCCAAAGGACAGAACTAAATTGAATAAGATAGAGAGAAACCAAGATGGCGGCATAGATAAACACCTGAATTGCTGCCTTGCACAACAACTTCAAAACTACAACTAGAAGACAAAACAGACATCATCCAGGACCACAGGAAGGCTGGCTGAGTGAAAATTCTACAACTAGAAGAAAAGAGAAAAGCACACTGAGACTCAGAGGAGCTGCGGAAGTGCAGAGGTACTGAGGCACACGTGTGGAGAGGGCTGCCAACTGAGTACACGGCTGTCTTTTTCAAGCGGGAGGGAGACAAAAGCTCCCAACTGCTCTGAACTCCAGTTCCGGGCGAGACTCTGAGGACCCAGACTCATTCAGGGAGAAACTGGACTGTCTGGCAGTGGGTGGAACTCGAGGGCGGCTTTCTCTCAGAGGTGCTTGCAGTGATTATCATGGGACACTGAGACCCGGGAGCCTATTAGGGTAGGGCTGATGGGAAGCCATTGCTGTTTGCTTCACCCTGAAACTCTGCCCCATCCAAGCTGTGTGCAGAGGCTTTTGCATATGAATAGCCTGGTCCTTTGAAATCTAAACTTACCTAACAAACTGCAGCTGAGTCAGAGAGACACAGAACATCCAAAAGAAGGCCCAAGGCCCCGCAGCAGCTTGCATTGCTTCACAGCTGGGCCTCATCTGGGCAACTCCAAAACCCAAACAAAGAAGAGGAATCTGCAGATCTCTCCATAGCTCCTGCTGGGTGGCCTCAGGCAGAGGCTAAATTATCACCTCCTTGGAGATCCAAGAGCCAGTGTAACCAGGGGTCAGAGTAGGACCATCCAGATTACAACTCGTCAGATCCATGAGGGACACACTCAGGGGGCAGACTCATTGAGCACCAAAGCCCCATTGAAGCAAGTCCTGCCCCATAAGGGTGTCTCCAGCACAGCAGTTCTTCCATTACAGACACAGCAGGTCCTCACAGCCAATTGGCCTGGAGGTCAATTCTTTCCAGTGATACCAACAACAATCAAGGCTTAACTACAACAAGACTGTGCACACAGCCCACAAAGAGGTGCACCAAGAGTGTCCACCTCAGGTAAATGGGGAGGCTGAGCCACTGGGCCCTATAGAACACCTAGCACACAAAGCCACTCTATCAACTCAGGGAAGCAGCCAAAATGCGGAGACAAAGAAACAGGTCACCTATGAAAGAAACAGAAAAAAACAAATGACTGGATATAGAGTTCAAAACCACAGTTATACGGTTTTTCAAGAATTTTCTAGAAAAGGCCGATAAATTTAGTGAGACCCTCAAGGATATGAAAAAGGACCAACTAGAAATTAAGGATACACTGACTGAAATAAAAAATAATATACAGAGATCCAACAGCAGACTAGAGGATTGCAAGAATCAAGTCAAAGATTTGAAATACAAAGAAGCAAAAAACACTCAACCAGAAAAGCAAAAAGAAAAAAGAATCCAAAAATATGAAGATAGTGTAAAGAGCCTCTGGGACAACTTCAAGCATACCAACATCCAAATTATGGGGGTGCCAGAAGAAGAGAGAAAGCAAGATACTGAAAACCTATTTGAAGAAATAATGACCGAAAACTTCCCTCACCTGGTGAAAGAAATAGACTTACAAGTCCAGGAAGCACAGAGAACCCCAAACAAAAAGAATCCAAAGAGGACCACACCAAGACACGTCATAATTAAAATGCCAAGAGCAAAAGACAAAGAGAGAATATTAAAAGCAGCAAGAGAAAAACAGTTAGTTACCTACAAGGGAGCACCCATACGACTGTCAGCTGATTTCTCAACAGAAACTATGCAGGCCAGACGAAAGTGGCAAGAAATATTCAAAGTGATGAATAGCAAGAACCTACAACCAAGATTACTCTACCCAGCAAAGCTATCATTCAGAATTGAAGGTCAGATAAAGAGCTTCACAGATAAGAAAAAGCTAAAGGAGTTCATCACTGCCAAACCAGTATTATACGAAATGCTGAAAGGTATTCTTTAAGAAGAGGAAGAAGAAGAAGAAGGTAAAGATAAAAATTATGAACAACAAATACATATCTATCCACAAGTGAATCTAAAAATCAAGTGAATAAAAAAATCTGATGAACAGAATAAACTGGTGAATATAATAGAATCAGGGGCATAGAAATGGAGTGGACTAACAATTCTCAGGGGGAAAGGGGTGTGGGGGGTGTGGGAAGAGACTGGACAAAAATCATACACCTATGAATAAGGACTGTGGGGGGGGTAAGGGTAGAGGGTGGAGTGGGAACCAGGTGGAGGGAGCTATGGGGGGAAAAAGAGGAACAATTGTAATAATCTGAACAATAAAGATTTATTTTTTAAAAATTAAATAAATAAAAAAAATAAAATAAATTGAATAAGATAAGATTCTGAACCAAGTATGAAGTATAAAATATTTTCTTCACAAAATTCATTACGTTTAATTTATTCTAGACTCCAAATCTTTCAGATGCTATCTTTTTCTTAACCTATTATGTCATGTTAAGAATCTAGAATAAAATGGTACTTAATGGTATTGATAAGATCTTATAGTTGAATATTATTTTAGCTAATCCACTGAAACTCAACAAGGCAATCATTTTTCTCCTCTTCCCATTCTGATTCACTTTTATCCCTGACATTAAAAATAATGTCCTCTAGGGGCAGTAGAATTTAATGTGGTGTCATCAGTCAGCATATGTCCCCAATTGATGAGTCTCCTATTAGGGGGAAATGTGTCACTTCTGCTCATCCCCAGCTTTGACTCCCAGTTGCCTTCAAAACCAAAATTCAGGTTAAATTAAAAACAAGAAAGTCTGTATATACTGGGTTTTCTCCTAGTTTGGCCAGCATCAAAAATTATGTATTGGCCATATTTCTCACCTACAGAATTGAATATATTCCAAAATATTTTGATAGACCTGGATATTTTAGTAACAGTCTACAGTGTTTGACATAATAACTGGACACAGCCTTTGAGAAAACATCAGTCATTTAGTAGATATGATTTCTGAGCATCTGTAGGCTTTTAATCTTCGTAATTCTTTTTCTAATATTTCCTTTTTTTTTATCTACACTTCTTTCAATGTACACCTATGGTTCCTGTGACTTCAAACTCCATTGTTTCTCCTGGAAATGTAACTTTATGTTTCCTAGTGAGTCATCTTCCTTCACACCCAATTCTGTGATTCAGTTCACAAGAATCCAAGCATTAGATATAGGACACAAGATAGAGCCTCACAGCTCACTGTCAACAACACAAATTGAATTAGGGTAGCACATGTGAGCCAGATATGACAAATGGCATATTCCACGTGTCTGGCCAGAGTGTTTGGGTCAAGGACGGGCACAGGACCCAAGCAAGTCAATGAAGGTCAACACAAGCTTTTAGTGAGCGTATTGGAGTGAAGATTCTCTTTCCATTGGATTGAGGTTGGTAACAACGCAGCTTTGAGTTGCTGAGGGCATCTAACCTTTCTGTGGGAGGAACTACCTGGATGGGAGGCCAACACAGAGGAAATCACCGCCAAGAGATAAAGATTCTGAATTCTCATCATATTATTTGAGCTCCTGTAGACCTCTTACCAAATTTTCATTACATATATAAACTAATATTTCTTTTTCTACAGCCTATTTCAGTTGGTTTTTATATCACTTAAAATAGAAAGATTTCTCTCAATATATTTCTTCATTATTTTTTCAAAATGTCAGAAACTCATGACATAATATTCAAGCAGATAAAAATGAAGGCCACTGAATTATTTCAACAGAAAGTAGTTTGAAAATTTCACCTGTTAA
The DNA here is from genome assembly GCF_963455305.1 of Plecotus auritus. Lineage (NCBI taxonomy): Eukaryota > Metazoa > Chordata > Mammalia > Chiroptera > Vespertilionidae > Plecotus > Plecotus auritus. The sequence continues at coordinate 62,096,074 of NC_137776.1, read as the reverse complement.
TCCAGAGATTACTGAGGAAACAAATACATTAACCTAGTGTCCCATCACTCCAGAGGAAGGTTATTATAACCTTTCTGGGTCATCTGACAAATATTAGTGACATGAGTATAATTAAGTGGTCATATGTGATTAAGCCATTTGCATGTTCTTCAAGGATAGGGTCTCCACAAAACAAACCAAAATAATACAGCAAGTTTTGAGCATTATAATTTCCAGGTTTCAAAAATACATAGTTCTGTCAACTAATAATTCAGGTATATTTTCAATTCTCTGTTTATTCATTGAATAGATTTGTCAGAAAGCCCAGGTTATGATGTTTATTATAAATATTTCAGAAATTGTCACCTCTCAAATATTTTTGTCTACACTGGAATTGGAAAGTGAACAACTTTGTAAAATTATCTGCATAATTTAAGTATCCTAGTTATTGATTCAGAGTGAGGTTTTTTATTATCATATCATAACAAGTTTAACTTTGGAAAATTCAATAAGATCATGCAGTTTGAACATTATATTGTGAACCATGATTCCAGAAATCCAAAATTTGAATCTTCACCCCCAACCACTTAAAGGGGGAGTTATTTAGTGCTAATAGTTGCAATCATTATATTTCAAAGGCAAAGAGAAACTACCGTAAACAAAGCAGGAAATATTTTTGGTGTGTAGTATAAATACGCAAACAATTATCTTAAAATGTAATCTTCATGTGACTTATTAAAGTAGATTACATTTTAATGTGCATTGCAATTTGCACATTATAGAGAGCACTCTATATGCAGCGTTAACTGTGTGACCAGCCTGACAACCTGCACAACTGAAGATATAAAAAAAGAAAAACACCCTCCGCTATCTTTCTCTAAATGGATGTATTTGGTGTTGATAGTCAGATACAGTTTTCACCTTTATCCCAGCTTGTTTCTGACCCAGTGGGTTAGTGTTAATCACCACTGTAGGCACCAATAATTTCCCCATATGTGGAATTTGATAAGTTAGAGCACCCACTTCAATTCAAGAAGATTCCAGCTGACTATCCAGTTATCGCTATGGACAGCTTCAAGCACATCCATGGCTGGCCTTGTATTCTTAGGTTTATCAAGTGCTTTGCACTTTTTGTCTTTTATCTCTTAATTGAGACCTGACTGCCAGAAATGCCTATCTCTTCAACTGGGTTGCATTAAGTATTAACTTTAACTGCTTTGGGTACTTGAGGTACAGAAGAGGGAGGGGGAAGCCTTAAGAAGCTGTGTAGAGTGGAAAATCTTCTCAAATCTCTATTTACAAATTGTGTAAATGCTATATAGTTTTTTAAAAATAAATCTTTATCTCTTTTCCAGATTTATTTTTTTAAATGTTTATATTAACAACTAGAGGAAAGTTTATGAATCCTCCATCATCTTTAGTGGTAATAATAATCCTACAATTCTGGTCAAAACAGATAATATTTAGAAAGAGTAAATAATTCAGTAATAATAGATGAGAAAGAACTTTATATTTTATATCTCTGGGATGTCTATGGACTGACTCCTTTCTAAAGAGTACAGAAATGGGTTATTATTTGAGCTGAGAATGCACGGATTTGGGATAGCTTGTATAGGTTCCAAGTCTTGAAATTTCCTTTTCTACATATTTCCTATTTCTAAATATCATACAATTTGTACTATTTTGTGTACCTTTTTGAGCGCTCTTTCTGTGCCCTGTTTATTTTTTTATTCCAGGTTCCTGCATATAGTAGACAGTCAAGTAACATCCATTGACTTAAACGACATTCGCATGGGGTCCTGCTCTGCATTTACAAGCCCTCCCTCTGACTCCTCTTTGTGTTCCTCTCTGAGAGATGTCTGATTCTGCCAGCACTGTGGCACCTATGGTAGGTGCTCCTCCATGAGTAATAAATAAAGTAATACTTGGAAAATATATGTCATGAACAAAACAATAGCTTTACACAATAGCACCGAAAAACTGAAACTCTAGTAAAATGGTAAATTACTAGTGGGAAGGAGACACGATTGTCACTAATTAAAAATTGAGAATAAATGCTAGATATTAATGTTTAGATATTTCTTCAGTCAAAATGTATTCAACTAAATCTAATATAGACAACAAACAGCTCCCTAATAATTAAAAAGCTTCAAAATAAATTTAGAGCTAGAAAGAATCGAGAAAATATAGAATTACAAATAAAACTATTAACAAATTTATAATAGTTATAAAACAAATTAATGTTACTAATAATGAAAGTAAATTTCTCACATTGTATGTAATTCTAGTTAAAAATTTAGTGAGGGATGCATAATGAAATGCATCTACACTAGGCAGATTTTTATGTTTTGAGTTTTTGATGCATAGCAATTAGTACTCAGGTCCACTTTCCAACCAGAAGTCTCAGAACTATCCAGTTCTGAGAAGGGGGGAAAGAAAAAAAGACAATAATAAGAGAAGACAACAGAACATTAAGTCAGATGAGAAGAAATTATGTCTTTTTTTAAAAAATATATTTTATTGATATTTTACAGAGAGGAAGGGAGAGGGATAGAGAACTAGAAACATCTATCAGCTGCCTCCTGCACACCTCCCACTGGGGATGTGCCCGCAACCAAGGTACATGCCCTTGACCGGAATCGAACCTGGGACCCTTCAGTCCGCAGGCCGACGCTCTATCCACTGAGCCAAACCGGTTTTGGCAGAAATTATGTCTTTTATAACTCATGTGGTACCAGAGCACCATGGGATGAATTAATCTTTCATTCACTCATTCATTCATTTCATGAATTTCTGAGCACTTTCTATATGGAGCCACTACAGTAGCAAAATAAACAAGTTTTTCATGATGTTCTATGGGTGTGGCTCGCAGAGCACATTGCTTATATTTAAAACTGTGATTCATTAAAATTTGAATAAAAAGAGCTTTATGAATGGTTTTCATTGACAGAAAATAAAGACAGTCTATTCATCACCTATGCTATCTACAATATAACCTAACTTTCCTTCATGATTCCTAATTCACTAATTGGGCAAGTGCATTTGTCCTCCCTTGTACCTACACCAAGTCCCAATCACCCCAAGAATCACAGTGTAACATCATTAACATTCATTAGTAAAACCTATACTTACTATAAGGGACAATAATACTCTTAACAAAGGCTTAATACTTCACTTTTCTGTAGACATGGAGAACATGTGAAAAGAAGTATTTTTTCTTTTATGCTTTTACCTTCCACTTCTAAAAATCCCCCTCCCCACTTAATAGGAAAGACAAAATAGTCTCATTTTATTGTTTTCTTATAGGCTCATAAAATTTTAGCTTTGTGTTACTTTTTCAAAGACTCTATTAAACATGATACATGAGACTGGTAGGCTGCCACAAACTCATAAAAGTCTTTTCAAAGAATTGCTGCCTAGCAGTGGAAATTGAATGGCAATTTCTAAGAATCAAGCTAATGGCTTAAGCTATAGAAAATGTGAAGCCTACTAATAGATAATTTAGGATTTCCCCTTTTCCCCCCTACCACTGGAGAGAACAGAACATGAGCTTGAATAAAATTGCACCAAGATCTTATTAATCTTCTGTCTGTAAAAGCTCAATTTTCCTAAGCAATGGGCTGTGGTACACATACCACATTAAAATCTATGTTAAAATGTTCTCCATATTTTGGAGCTAAAAGTTCCCTGCCTTTTGACTATGTGGACACTTGCATTATTGTCAGTTTCAAGAGTTAAATATTCCAGCAGGAATTTGTTACTACACAGCGGTACATAATGCCTCAAAACCCCCTGCACCAATATTGCTCTCAAATTGGCAGCAAGTGAACAAGGGACATGAAGGATGCTTTAGCACAGTAACCTATCCTTCCTTCTCTCCTGGGAGCCACTTGGCCAGCTTTCATCCTCATAATTATAATAAATTTGACATTTCATAGATAATATTGATTTCTGTATTTTAGCATTTCACCATAGGTGACAGTCTAGCGTCAAGAATGAAATTTCTATTGATCTCCTGCGCATTAATCTCTCATGTGTATGTGATCATTTTTATAAGACCTTTTACTGCACATAAATCAATATTTCATATTTCCAGCTATGCCAGAGGAGATGTCATATTTGTAAACTGTGAGTTGACACCTGCAATTCCTTCCTGTTCAGCTTCAGCTGTTCAGTAACAGTCGATTCAGGGTTGGGAGAGGATCAAGCTCAAGAAACAAGGTAGATGAAAGACATGAATGTAGACTAGAGTAATTAGCTTAATGAACAAAGAAGCCAAGTAAGTGAAATAATGTTTCTTCTGTAAAAATTGCTTCTGTGGACATAAGCATCTATAAAACAGTTTGGCTTTCCATGCTTCTAGGGAGGTGGCGATAATAGATTTATATGTCTGTGTTAATAGGAAACACTGAAATGCTATTTAAAAATTGCTTAAAAAAACAGAACAAATCTTGTTGGTTACAAAATGCACTATAATTTCAATAATGTTTAACATAAAAGTGTATGATTTTTTTTACCCACAACTCCAATAGTGTGCCAGTGCTGATGAAATAGATTTTAGGACAGAGATCTTTTTCCTAATTTAGCAAGTGGTTTATAAAGTAAGAAACTATTTTCATATTTAATGATTTTCATATTTCAACAATAAGATTTTAGTATTATCTAGAAACATTCAGATGAATCAAAATACAATAGCCTTATGAAGAGAATGTGAACTCTTCTTTGTATAAAGTTGAATGCAGAGTGAGAACTAGCAGGTATTTGTAATGAGTAAATACTTCACTCTAAAGAGATGCTATTCTTATAACTACTTAGGGATCCACTAAAATATTCATATTGTCAGTATCAATGGCATGTAAAAAATTAGTGTGTGTTTCTATTTAACTTTGTTGGATATTTCTATGTCTTATTATTTTCAAAACTGTTTCCTACCTATTAAATAACGGGAGTTTATCCATGACATATTTTGAGCTTTCGGAATAAACCATTGAACACAAGGTGATCTATGGGGATGTTTATGTTTCTCTTCATAAATTTTCCCTGACTATCCTTACATTTTCCAATAGAGGTTATTAAATGCAAAAGTCAATTAAGACATGTTGTAATATAAATGAAGAGGTATTGAAAATAGAATGCTCTCTTGTATTGCATTAACATTTATTCTTTACAAAATAGCTATTCTACATATTTAGAGATGTTCAGAACTCCAAACCTTGTGCAATAAACATTTTTAGATTCTGACAAAATGCTGTTAATTTAATAAAGTGTTTGCTGGTTTAAAAAGAACTACTTTTTCCCAGATAAAAATGGACTTGGAACTGTCCACTTTCTAGCAATTTCCTATAGCCACTATTGACACACTATTATTTCAAATTATATGTCGTTTCACTAGAAGGAAATGCTACTCTAGCTTATTTTTTAAAGGCCAATCCTTTTTGCTGGTTTCTGAAACATGTTCATGGCCATAAAATATGTCAGCAAATGACTGTTTTAACATGATGACAGACACATTATTGGAGTGAGACTGACTAGTGTAACAGTGACTGTTTTTCGACAGTTGTGTCAGCTTTTGACTGAAGGAGTACAATTAAAAAAACACACAAAAAATAACACCTAGACTGAGTAGTGAGGTGATTACTGGAGAGAGTCAGCAGGTGAAATGTATCTTTACAAATACTTTCGTTTTCTCAGGTGTCAAAAAATATTAGTTGGGAGCTCGAAGCGTTATAAAATTTATTTTCTTTGAGAACAAATTAACATTACAAAGAACCGAGCTTCAGGAGTTTGTATACTCAAAACTGGAAAACTTTGATGTCATATCCAAGTTGACTGGATGTAACACTCCCACTTTGACGTAGTTAACTCTCACTGTGCATTTTGGCATTTCATGGTTTTAAGTTAAAAATTTATGAACCCTGAAGTCCCAAAGCTGAAATGACCACCTACATTCCTCACCAATATCTCTTCCTTAAGCAAGTTGAATAAAGAACTTAGTACCCTAAGGAAAAAAATATTCCTCCAATTATGTGAGCAAAAACTTATAGCAATAATAGGGTATATGAAGTAATGCTGCTAAAATTATGGAGGGCATTTTCCCCATCTTTAAAATAGTGTTTTAATTTACACCTGATAATTTTGCTATATCTTTGTGTCTTTTTCCCTCCTCACACTTGTCAGTTGCCGTCTATATTCCAGAATCCATAGAGATTTCTCCCAGACACAAAACACCATCACATTTGCTCTCATGCCTCTCCCCTCAATTGCCTGCATAAAATATTTACTATTCTTGATAAGGCTGAATTGTATAAGTCCTTGGTTCTCAAGGCCCCCATGGACACTTTCGACATTACTCTCAATTATATTATTATTTTAAGCATTTCTATTACTTTTCCATAAGTTGAGAAATCTTTTTTTTCCTGTCACTATTTCCAATGTCTTGTACATGACATGGGCTTAGTAACCATTAGATAAATAAGTAAATCACTGTGGAATGAATTAATGAATGAATGAAACAATCAGTGGTGCAATTAAAATATAATGTTTTGTACTGAGAAGAGTCATTAGTTCAATGATGTGAATTTATACAAAAGAATTCACTTCCTTATTTTAATAATATTGTAAATTTGAACTCCTTAATATCATTTTTTAAATCAAAAGGTAATTAACAATAGTAGCGACTAGGTAAATAATCTGGATAGTTTAGCACAAAAATTTTTTTTAGGGATTACCTCATATATAAACAACATTTTAAAATTTCTAACTGAAAAAAATTGCCCCTTAGCTTTGGTATTTTAAAAATATGCATGCTGCTAGCCCTAGCTGGTTTGGCTCAGTGGATAGAGCATCAGCCTTTGGACTAAAGTGTTCCAGGTTTTATTTCAGTCAAGGGCATATGCCCAGGTTGCGGGCTCAATCCCCAGTGTGGGGGCATGCAGAAGGCAGCCGATCATTGATTCTCTCTCATCATCGATGTTTCTATTTCTCCTTCTCCCTTCCTGTCTGAAATCAATAAAATATATTTAAAAATATATATATATGCATGCTGTTAGTGTTTTAATATGGGAAGAAATATTTTGATGATTACATTTGGAATATATTACTAAGATCTTGTAATATTAAAATAATTTTTCCATGTAGATTATTGAAAAAAATGTCTTTCTTTATATTACTTTTCAAAATATAAATGATGACTGAACATCACACAGTTTGGGGACAATTTTGGCTTAATTTTTTTAAATAATTTTTTTATTATTTAAAATTTTATAATCTTTTAGTCAAAATTTTCAGTTCTAACTAAAAAATTTGAGAAGAAAAATACATACAGAAATTATATGAGGTCATGAAAAAAATCTCAAATTATGGTAAAACAGAAATGTCTAGAAAGTAAACATAGATTACAGAATTTTAGGACTACAATAATTTTGATTATTTGAAACCAGTCAGTTGCCTCTGCATAAAACACACATTTTGGAATAACTGACAACAGGCCAAAAGATCCAATTTTAAAAATTAATTTGATGTCTGAAAATTAAGAGATTGTCAATGACAGCAAGGACACTAAGAAAATAGATACTTTTTAGCATGAAATTAAGGAGGATAAAATTAATTTTATGGTAGGCTTTATAATATATAAAAACAACCAAAGTATTTCAAAATATACCATCTAAAATAAAAAAAAAATAAAAAGGGAGTTAACTGTCAGGTCCCAGTGAAATTCAAAAAATTTATGTGCTATAGCAATAAAAATTCCCAGGATTAATATTAAATGACTGGAGGCCCCATGTGTGAAATTCGAGCACTCAGAGGGGTCCCTCAGCCCAGCCGGTGCTCTCTCGCAGTCCAGGAGCCTTTCGGGTATGTCCGTCTGCCGCAGAGGCGGGAGAGATTCCGGCCACCACTGCTGTGCTCCTCAGCCATGAGCCCTGTTCAGGGCTTCTGGCTGAACAGTGCTCCCCCTGTGGGAGCGCACTGACCACCAGAAGGCAGCTCCCGCATTGAGCGTCTGCCCCGTGGTGGTCAGTGTGCATCATAGCCACCAGTTGTTCTGCTGTTTGGTCCATTTGCATATTACCCTTTTATTATATAGGATTACTTATTATATTATTTTCCATATGAACAACTGCAAACCTACTTTTGCCCAACCCTGTATAATATAAAGTGGTAGTAAAACCTATAAAAGAGTACCAAAAAGAATTATCATGTAATAAGACCTTTTTGCTTCAATTAAGCTTACTCCCCTCTTACTTATTGTATTTCCTTAGGAGCTTGCCATCTAATCATTTCCCTTATAAAGTCCTCTCTTCTAAACCTTTGAGCAAAGTTTTCAATAAGGCATTAGGAATATCTTTATCTCATTTTACAGACCTATTTACAAAGTTCTTTAGTGTAAGGCCAAAATTATCACCAAGAATGTTTTATAAAAGGAAGACATTAAAGGATAATAGAAAGCTCAAAGAAATAAGTAAGGTAACATACAGCCCAATGAAAATGGAAATGCAATTTTATAGTAAGCAAAATAATAAAAATGTGAGGTGTCCAAACTCATTCACAATTACATCATTAAAATAGGATACTGATTTTTGCCTATCAGATACATGGGTTAGTTTCAATTAATTCATAACCAGGGTGTGGGGAAATGGAAATTCCCATATTCTATTGGTGGGCATATAAATCAATCACCTTTTAAGAGTAATTTGGCACTATCTCTTAAAATAAAAAGTGTAGGGGGAGGTAGAAGAGAGTAAAGGGGTATAAACGGTGATAGTAGGAGACTTGACTTGGTGCCATGAACACACAATACAATATACAGGTGATGTATTATAGAATAGTACACCTGAATAATTTTATTTATAAATTAGTGGCCTGATGCACAAAATTCATGCACGGGGTAGGGGGAGGTGTCCCTCAGCCCAGCCTGCACCCTCTCCAATCTGGGACCCCTCAGGGGATGTCCAACTGCCAGTTTAGGCCTGATCCCACAGGCAGTCAGACATTCCTCTCGCAATCCGGGACTGCTGGCTCCTAACTGCTCGCCCGCCTGCCTGCCTGCCTGATCGCCCCTAACCATTCTACCTGCTGGCCTGATTGCCCACAACAGCCCCCCTGCCAGCCTGCTTGCCCCCAACTGCCTCCCCCTGCTGGTCTGCTTGCTCCCAGCTGACCTCCTACCAGCCTGCTCGCCCCGAACAGCCTCTGCCTTGGCCCCACCACCATGGCTTTGTCCAGAAGGATGTCCGGAAGGTCTCCCAGAAGGTCTCCCGGTCTAATTAGCATATTACCCTTTTATTAGTATAGATGTCACCCCAATAAATTCAGTAATGAATACAATAAAAGTATATATACTATTAGACAGGAAATACGTAAGAATTTGCAACATATCTATACAAAAATCTACATAGGTGCACCCATAGGAATTATAATATTGTAGCTAATTTTGTAAATTCAAAAAACCAAAAATGTCAGTTAGTAGAAGAATAGATACCTAATGTGACATATCTAAACAGGGTAAAGGAGTATAAACAGTGATAGAAGGAGACTTGACTTGGTGCCATGAACACACAATACAATATACAGGTGATATATTATAGAATAGTACACCTGAATCTAACATAATTTTATTTATAAACTAGTGGCCCAGTGCACTCTTCAAATGTTTCTCAGAAGTGAAATTGAAAAACATACAATACATTCATGTAAATTTGCATGCGTTTAGTGACTATTTCCAATAAAATTTAAATTTTATTAAAGAATAGCTCTCTGGTTTACAAAAAAATTGATAATGCTAGGTTAAACTGAATAAGCAAGTCTTTTTAAGGAGAAGTTTCTAGTTTATAGTGAGGAGAAGGGCAGGTTTTGATGTTTATGCTTCTTTCTGAACCATTTTCTAAACATATGCAATTATTTAATTTCCTAAACATATTCAATTATTACCTTTATAGTATTTAATAAACCAATTGATTATTTAAGCAGAGTGATTATAGATTTTGTTCTCTTTCCTCTCTAAAAATCTGTGTCTAAATGCTTTTTAAGAAAAACAATAAATGTTATACGCACATAAAGTTTAAATGAACCAAAAAAGATCATATATATAGTCAAACATTTAATTGGAAATTAAAATATATGATTTTGTGTGCATGTCTGTATGTATATCTGACATGTCTAGGTCAACACCCATGGAAATGAATATAGAGCATCATCACAGTTCTCTGTTTATTCCTTTTAAAAAATGCCTATAACTGACATGTCCCTCTTTATCCTTGGGTTCAAAATATGTCTACTTCTCTTTAAATAGTTAAGTTAATCTATTTCCAAACCTCTATTCATCACATAGCAAAGGCACAATAGTAAGTTAAAAATGAAAATGCAGATTCTAGAGCCTGCTTCGGCTTCTTAATAGATATTTTTCTGTGTTTTGGTTTCTTGTCTGTAACATTTCCTACCTCTAGTTTCAGATAATGTAAGGATAAAATGTTTTAATATAAGTAAAGCCCTTAGAAGAGTAAATTGCTATGCAAATGTTAGCTAAGATTAGTATTCTGCCTCTAGATGTTCCCAAAGATTCCCATAGAGTTACTCAGTCCAGTTCAACCTGGTATTATCTATGCATAGTCTGGTCAGTCCACTAAAGGAACCCATTTTCTCAGCTATGCTGCTGTTACCATCACACCATATTACCAACAAATATGGGCAATCTGGGCAATAGAAGAATAATGCATTCATTTGATAAATATATGTTGAGTCTTTTCTATGTTCCAAACATCTCCTGTGCAATGAGACTAGTAGTGAACAAAACCAAGCCACTGCTCGCATGGTGTTTATATATTTTTATTGAGCAAGCTTATAGTCAAACCTCACAATATAGAAGGCAAAAACTGAGGTCACCAAGTAGGTTGATTTTTCACATACTATTCTTAATTTTGAATGCTGTTATAATGGGAAGCACCAGGAAGAAGCACTAAACAGTTTTCTGGCAGCTCTTCCCCAAAAGAATGTCTTAAATTACTTTAATTTCTATTGAAAATGATTTGTGTTACAAAACCAAGAAAACAATATTACAGGTATGGCTGTGTATATTTGTGTATGTATGGGTGAGAAAATGTAGGGTCAGCAGTATGTGTTAAATGAAATTGCACCTACCAGCAACAAAGTGAAAGAGCTTGCTTTCTAATTTTTCTTTTATTTAGGATTTAAACTTAAATCATCTAATTCCAAATTTCTACTCCTTGAAAAAAAAGACACTTAGATGCATTCAGGTATCAATGGGAAATTTTAATCAAGATAAATATTTTGTAATTGTCACTAAAACCTTAAGCCTAAGCACAAACATATACCTATATAAGTTTTTCCCCCAGGAAATATATATATTGTACAGTTTGTCCATGGCAGCTATCCTTGAAAAACTGATTCTACATGCCAGTGATGTAATTTCACAGAATTCAAGAAACAATGCTGATCAGCAAACCTACCAGTAAAGACTCTAGCCCAGCCAAATTGTTTCATAATTCCATCACCAGAGAAAAATGAAGAGTGCAAAATACCAATGCATAGTTTTCTTTAATCAAATTTCCCTTCCTTGGAAAGAAAAGTTTCAGTTCTGTAAGAGAGGAAAGAAAAGGGTGTCTACCTTTTTGCTAAACTGAAAATTATTTATGAGCACAACCAGACTGTGATTATTCACATGCTTATATACTCGCAATATTTTCCTAAGTGGGATTACATTTCCTATTTGAAAAAGAGAGAAACATAGAACTGTATTCATCTGAAAAATAGTATGCTGTGACTCAGTACATTCCTACTGCCTCAAATGGCAGTTACTTCAACATGCATTTGCTTATTCCACACATTTCAAAACAAGTGTTTTTTGTACTCTATACTCAATATTTTAGGAATTATTTGTACCTGTGGTAGGAAATATGAGCAACTCAAACCAAAATCGTGCAAAGTTTACTGTTTTTTAATTCAAAATTTATGTGTCCATATAATACATATTCCTTTATTCAAAATATTATTAAACATATCATATACTAGACACAATTATTCATATAGCAGTGTATAAAACACATGTGAGCCTGGATGGCATGCCTCAGTGGTTGAGCATTGACCTATGAACCAGGAGGTAATGGTTCAATTCCCAGTCAGAGTACATGCTCAGGTTGTGGGCTCCGTTCCCAGTTTGGGGCCTGCAGGAGGCATCTAATCAATGATTCTCTCTCATCATTGATGTTTCTGTCTCTCTCACCCTATCCCTTCCTCTCTCTTAAATCAATAAATATATATGTAAAAAGTAAAAAATAAATAAAACACATGTGAGCTTTACCTTAATGTAGCTTGAAGTTTTAAAGTGTAAAAAGTAAATACACTAATAAATACCTCATTACAAATTCTGATAGATACAATAGGATTATAAAGAGCCATGAGGGGGGAGGCCCACTTCAGACCACGTGGTCAAAAAAAGTCTATTGGAAGAAGAGTGTTTGAAAATGACACCAGAAAGATGATAAGCTTTTTAGCAAATTGGGGGACAAAAGTATGTATGAAGGCCTCACGGGGGAGATTATTTGACTTATTTATGGAACTAAAAGGTCAGTAGTTGAAGCTTGGTGAGAAGTTGGGAGAACAATTCCAAAAGAACATGGACAGGGAAGTAGGAGCCACCTCAGGCAGCTCCTTGAGGCCAATTGGTTTAACCAATGAATGCCATTTTCAAATTTATGATATGAAACCATCACACCTGACAGAGTTTAGAGGAGGGCAAGAGTAGAAGGGAGACCAATAGAAAATAATATCAGCAATGTACAAAAATGCTATTAAAAGTCTTGGGTTTTTTTCTTCTGACAACTTTTCGAGATACCTGTATTGGGTTGGTTTCTGTAAAAATTCATTTTCTTTGGAAACCTAATTCTGAATTGCTATCAACAATAAACAAAACCAGTGTCCATATTTGAAAAATGTTATGGTTTTATATGGGTTGGCATGGGACTTTAACTAACATCTATAACATTTTCATATGGAAGATATTTTTCATGTGAATGCTAGAGGTCATGGCTAACCAGGAATATGTGCTCCATCCAAAAAGGAAATTCATTCCTCATATTCACCTAATTTTTGTTTTGAAGGCATGAGGGTTCAGTCTTGATAAATTTCTAGTTTTCCAAGATAAGATGGAGATCTGGATTTTGGTGTGAAACCTTCCAATATTGGTGCAATTTAAACACACACACACACACACACGCACACACACACACACGTCAACTTCTAGGTGTTGTCAGTAACTGAATTCTTGACCATTAAAAGCTTTGTCTGGGTTCTGTGGTGAGCTGACTATCGATAATTTCATAAATATAAGAGGAGAAATTTGAGTAAGCAACAAGATTAATCCACAAAGTACCTTTCTAATATTAAATTAGTCTCTAAGAAAATTTCAACATTTAATAGTTTGTCCCAAATCCAAAAATACAACTTTTCTGCAAATAAATTCATGAAAAATGTTGGCAAGTAACCTTTTTCAATAATGTCTACTGTACCCAATCCTTTAGAATAGAGACTAAATGATTTTAGGATACTCAAATAATCCATCATTCAATCTGGCACAAATAGGATCTATGTATATAAAAGGCTAATATGTTAAGTGTCCGACTGTCTGACTGGTCCCTATGATGCACACTGACCACCAGGGGGCAGACACTCAACTCAGGAGCTTCAGTGACGCACACAGAGAAACGGCACTGTGGACCTGGTGCCCACAAAGCAACACTTGGTTCCCCCCAAGTGGGACACAGGCTCTGCCACCCCCCAAGAACAACAGGCCACCAAATTGCAGCCAACACTGCTAAGACCCCATAGTGCAAAATGCAGCCCACAGCCCAGCCAAGCCTGAAAACGGTCGCTGTGGGCACCGGGTAATAATGCCACATAGCAACACCCGGCTTCCTCTCCCTAGCAACTATTAGCTGCCTTGCAGTTTCTTCAGCTCAGGAACACGACTTACTTTATAGCCAGGTGAAACATTTCATACTTTAACCAAATGTCTGTGAAGCATTTTTCCCATGCCACATCTCATTTGATCCTCACAGAAGTCCTGGAATAGGTAGATAGGAGATTCGGTGGAATCCTATTTTCTTTTCATTAGCCGGAAAACAGAGATTTAGAAAGTTTAGAAACTTAACTTGACTGTAAAGAAGTAAGAAATGGTGGACATTGAAAATGACTTCAGGTTTTCACTCTGAGCAGAATATAGTCAAACACTGCTACAGTTAAATATTTTACCCTTTGTTCTCCCTGTGTGATCTACAATAATAATCTACTTCATGTTGATATTTGCTGCTGTGTTGCTGACAATTACCTGAAAGAGAAGTTGGGGTGCTTCACTGGGTTGGAATAAGTTTAGCTACATCAGAAAGCAGGTCTAACTAAGCAAGTTTATTCTATATCTATAAAAGGCTAAGTTGACTCATGCATGCACAATACATATAAAGCTCTCGTTGGCGCCAATCGCACATGTGTGTTTCTATCTGTCCTTGTTGATCGTGAATTTGGTTGACACTTCTATTATAGAGAAAGGGCAAATAGCGATATTAAAATATTTCTTCTAATTAATTTCCTTTCAATGTGCACGAATTTGTGCACTGGGCCACTAGTACAAAGTAAAATTCTTGTCCTCATGAGGCTTGCAGTCAATGGGTGATAGAGGTAAGTCAATAGGTAGCTATATAGGTGTTGAGTGCTTTAAAATAGAAGAATACTGTGTGCTGTAGAATTAGATAGAAGGAGTACATACTCCACATTTGGAAGTGAAGGATGGGAAAATGGGCTAGAGAATGTTCCTTGTAGAAGTGCCATAGTGAAAGGATACTAGTATGAATTGCCTAGGTATGCATGAAGAATGACTAGATTTAAAGATCCAGTCACTGCAATGAGTATAACACTTGAAACAAATTGTTGAATGGCAAACAGGAATAGGCCAAGTATGAGAAAGAGGAGATCAGAACAGGAGTCACACCCATAAATAATAGATTCAAACAGCATGGCATCTGAGCAAGTAGCAGCACTAAGTAGCCATGAAAAATGGAGAAGCTTTATCCAAACCAATACTCCCAGCAACAGCACATTTTATAGTTGAGAGTACAAAACAGCAGATTCTTCAGAGATTCCGAGGTTGAGGACTAGTTTCTCATGGACATTGTAGAGTAAGGAATGCACACCTTTTCAGTGACACCATGCATAAAAAAATCACAGCATCTTCATTGGAAATGGACCAAAATTTGTATCAGCAAGAAAGGGCTATTGGGAAATCACCAGCAACACAAGATACTCAGCCCTAATGAACCATCATACTTATTCTATTGAAATTCTCTGAGTACCCAAATCTCCCCTAGTAGGAACTCCCATAACTATTGTAACTGGTTATACACTGCTACACAATTTCTCTCTTCAAATGTTCTTACATCTTCATAGCATCTACAGGCTCACTTGATTTCAGGGGGAAGAAGTGCCAGAGATTTTTTAAAAAATGTATTCATCTTTTGCTTATTTCTATCGAGGTGAATGATATTAGAAAAGTAAAGATACTATGGGAAAATGGTTAGATAGAATGACACAGAGGAGGACTGGGATGCCAACTGCACAAATGCTGTGTTGAAACAGTGAATATAGGAATAGCTATCTAGATCCTGGAGAAGACAGGCCAGAAAGAGAGTAAGAACTGAATAGTAAGTCTAGTTGGAGCTGTGACATACAGTTGACTACAGGCAGTAATGTAGATATCTATCAGGATGTATCCATTAAGAGTCTTTTATTTCTAAAACCTAATTTAAAGTGGTTTATGCAAAATTATATATTGTTCCACAGCACAGAAAGAGCCAAGGAGTATGTTGGGCTTCAGACATAGCAGGAGTTCAGAAGTTCCAATGATGTCATTGAAACCAGGGCTTTCTCTTTTCTCTGCTTTCCAGTCTGCTGGCTTCAATCACTAAGTACAACTTGTTGATTTTGACAGTCTCTTGGGCATTCTTTTGTAATAGGGAGATGTTTAAATGTTTTGTAGTTTTAAGCCTTTATTTTAGTATTTTATCTTCTGTTCTTATTTTACCTCTCTTTTCTTCCAAATTTTTATTGTGGTGAAATATATATAACATAAAATTTACCATCTTAACTATTTTAAGTGTATAGTTCAGTGGCATTAAATACATTCTTAAGACTGTGTTACCATCATCACCATCCATCTCCAGGACTGTTTTTGTCTTGTAAAACTGAAATTCTACACCCATTAAATGGTAACTCCCCATTCTCCTTATTCCCTCTGCCCCTAGCAACCACAATTGTTTTTGGCTTCATGATTTTGACTCTAAGTACCCCAAATAAGTAAAAAAAAAAAAAAATACAGTAGTTGTCTATTTGTGTCTGCCTTAGAGGTCCTGAACATTTATCCATGTTGTAGCATGTGTCAGAATTTCCTTCCTTTTTAAATCTGAGTGATATTTGATTGTATGTATATACCACAGTTTGCTTATCCATTTATCCATCAATGGATACTTAAGTTGCTTCCACAGTTCACTTATTGTGAATAATGCTGTTATAAAGATGGGTATAAAAATATCTTTTCAAGACCCTGCTTCCAATTCTTTTGGGTATATACCCAGAAATGGAACTAATGGATAATACGCTAATTGTATTTTTAATTTTTTGAGGAACAGCTATATCATTTGCCACAGCAGCTGTACCACTTTATAATTTTACACTCCCAACAACAGTATATACACAAGTTTCCATCTCCTTCACATTATCATCAATATTTGCTATTTTCTGTTGTTTGATGTATAATGGCAATCCTAATGGGGTGAGATGGTATTTCATTGCAGTTTTGATTTGCACTTCCCTAATGACTAGTGATGTTGATCATTTTTTTCATGTGGTCATTGCGCATTTATGTATCTCCTTTGGAGAAATGTCTATTGAAGTCCTTTGCTTATTTTTTTTAGTCAGGTGGCTTTTGCTGCTGTTGAGTTTTAGAAGTTCTCTATACCTTCTTGGTATAAATCTATCATCAGATATGTAATTTGCAAATATTTTTCCCATTCTGTGAGTTGCCATTTTTTACCTGTTGATAGTATTTTTAAATTTTCATGAAGTCCAATTGTCTAATTTTTCTTATGTTGTCTGTGCTTTTGTTTCACAAGATGTTTAATTGTAATGGAAAAAGTAACATGCTCTTTCCCAGGATTTAAAAAAAAAATGATTCATTGTCTCCCTGCCTCTGCTTAGGTGCCATGCACTTAACTAAAGCAATCACTGTGACAAGATCTATTTTTAGAACATATACTGAAATAGGAAGTATTAGAAAGAGGAAAAGACTTAGGGGTGGGAGAGAAGGGGGTACATGTCTCTTATCTGAAAAGTTCTGGAATGGTAATGCACAATACAACCCACAAAATTTCACAGATTTACATTCAAATCAGGATTCAACCTTTCTTTTGTATGAGCCTTGTTAACATTTTAGCAAAAAGACTTCCTAACAACAAAGCCTTCCTCTGCAGCTACAGCCTGAAACATACTCATCTGGTACACCTTGCTCAGCAGGTCAGTGTGCAATCAAGAAGCACTGAAACACAACACAAACACTTACCATAAGTCCTACTGAATACTCTTCTAGAACACTATCTTTCACTTCAAGAATGACAGTGAAACCAGAATAGTTTCAAAGATTAATTAAAGCACAGATTGAAGTGGGGGAAAGAAAACTGCCTTAGTCTTTGCAGGCTGCTGAAAAAGAATGCCATAGACTGGGTAGCTTGATACAACAGAAATTTATTTCTCAAAGATTTAGAGGCTGGGAATTCCAGCAGATTAGTTGTATTGAGAGGTTTGCTTTCTAGTCCATAAATGGCCATCTTCTTGTTGTGTCCTTACACTGCAAAAGGAACAAGGGAGCTCTTTGGGGTCTTTTTATTAAGTCACTAATTTTATTCATGAGGGCTCCATCCACTCAACCTAATCACCTCCCAAAGGCCTCACCTCCAAATACCATTACATAGGAGATAGGATTTCAACTTACAAATTGTAGGGGAATAGCAAAATGAAAATAAAAGAATATACACTTTTGTTTGGATAAGTGCTGACTTAAAGAACGGACTAATAAAATCCATAAACTCATAAAAGATATTGAGTAAATATAGATTTAATAAGTAGAAAACTAGACTTTGTTGAAAAATAGTGTGCATAACATAAGAAGTAAGGAACACTCTAATTTGAGAGATTAGTTCATAGTAATGACCTTTGCACAATTCAGAATTAATAGAGCATGAGATATCCATTGAAATTGAAGCCCATTAAATTTACAGCAAACTAAAAAGAAATTACATTTACCTCAGTAAATAATAAATATAATGAAATCATTAGAAGTTCAAGAGTGGTGAATCTGAAAATCTAAATGAATCCAAAGATATTTTTTTAGTTATGAACTATAGACCATTAAGTGAAACTGGCATTGATAGAATATTAAGGATTCCATAGACAGTATAAAATGTACTATAGTTTCATGTTCATTGATGTTTTTGTCATTGTTTCACAAGGCAGCACATTGTATTATAGAGCAACTGTTATGATTGAAAGACCTTCTTCATTTGAACTAAAACTACTGGTTACTTTTATCCTACCTTAGAATCACTCAGAAGGGAAAAAAAATTAAAGTTATACTTTTAATTAAACCCACTGTTCTCTATGTGATCCAACCAATACTGACTAGACCACAAAATGGCCTTATTTGTTTAGGAGACATATCTTCTTCAATGCCCAAATATCAAACTCCATTAACTTTATTAACAACCAACTGTTATTGAACTCTGAGCTGGATATTGATTGTGTGAGAACCAGTATTCATTTTCACTTCCTTGAATGTTCTCCCCTATACTTCTGAATAATATTCCCTACCCTTAACCTTTATCCCATCCCCTTCCCCCAAATATCCAGCCCCTAATATGTAGTATTTGAAAGTATTACCTTACAAGGAAACAGAAACTTTGCAGATGTTATGAAATTAAGAATACTGATATATCCTGAATTACTCAGGTTGACCCTAAATGTAATCATGCACATCTTTATAAAAGGGAGGCAGAGGAAAATTTGAAACACACCGAGAAAAAGGCAATTAACAGACGAAAACAAGAAGAGGAAAAAGATAATGTGATATAGGGTCTTGAACCAAGAAATAGGGATGTTCTCCAGAAACTAGAAAGGTAGCAGAATTGGATTTGCCCCTACAATCACTGTAAGAAGAGTGGCCCTGCCAACATATAGATTTTGCCCCATTGCAACCCATTCCAGACTTCTGGCCTTCAGAACTATGAGAGAATAATACATGTTGTTTTAAACCACCACATACTTTGTTACAGCAGCCACAGGAAACTAAAATACCCTGTCTTTATGAAGGGCACTCACATGAAATTTGGAAGATTGAAGAGAATTCAAGTCATTATTACTCTTGCAGCAGGCACAGAGGATTTGGCAGTGGCTTCCAATATTTCTCTGCTATCTCACCCTCTTTCATGCTGAGTCCATTAACAGTGGGTGTCTGCAATTCCTACAAATATCTGATGTCCAGAAACCTATCAGCTTTCCATGACTTCCACCGCATCCTCAGCTTTTTCAATTGACTTTAAGCTCCTGAAACCCTTTCTAAACATTATTTTAACAAATAATGAAATAAACCCTTCTAGTTTGAAACACCTAGAGTGCTATTTTCCTGACCAAACCTTGACTAATAATATTCAAACTCTGAATGTCCAGCAACTTACTTAAAATGAGCATAAAATGTTTTGTTTCCAAAAACTTCACAAAGTCCTCACACCTATAATTAAGAGTTATGGGAAGCATTAAATATTTTCCAAAGCATTGTAAATAAATGTACATAAAGAAAGTATAACATCTGGCTCTGCAAAACCAAAGCCCCTCTACACTTGAGGCTCAAATGTCCTCTAAATGTTAAAATTATTATCCCTGCCTTTTGGCCCAGAGATGGGCTTATCAAAACTGATCTTCCTAGAGAAGGAAGGAAGGAAAGGGGAATCAGAAATAACAACTTCCCAGGAGGTGCACAAAACCCTCAAGAAACATTCCAGGAGCACATAGCACAGGTGATTTGGAAGACTGTGCCACTGAGCCCAACAAGACGCCTTCATCATAAAACCATCACAACAAGTTTGGGGGTCATAGCAGATCTATCTAATATACAGAGATAAAATGGGGAGAAAAGAAAAATCCCCCAAACAAAAGAACAAGAGAAATTCCCAAGGGAAAAAAAAAAATAAATGAAATGGATAAAACAGAAACAACCAAGAAACCAGATGCAGAGTTTATTTATTTATTTTTTAATTTCTTTATTGATTAAGGTATCACATATTTGTGATCATCCCCCCCATTCCCCTCCCGAACCCTTCCCCACCCATGCCCCCACCCCCCTGTTGTCCGTGACCACTGGTTAGGCTTATATGCATGCATACAAGTCCTTTGGTTGATTTCTCCTCCTACCCCCACCCTCCTCTACCTTCCCTGAGGTTTGACATTCTGATCGATGCTTCACTGTCTCCGGGTCTGTTTTTGTTCATCAGTTTATGTTGTTCATTATTTCCCCTAGATGAGTGAGATCATGTGATACTAGAAATACACTTATAAGAACCGAAAATGGGACAAGCAATAATGGTTATGCTGAGAGGCAAATGAATCATTCTGTAGTGAGTTTCTTTCTGGGCCAACAGTTCTTTTGAGTCCCAATTTCCATGTCAAACAGTTTCTTATGCGTATATGTCAGCAATGATATTTCAGTTCTGGATGGTGGACAAATGGTGGTAATGCAGGTCCGACCCTCTCTGGTTTGGTCCTGGGCAACCTGCAGTGACGCACAGCTGCTGACTGCTAGTATGGCAAGGCATCGTCAGAGTCTTCCATCTCTGGACTGTTTCTCTTCTGTCTTCATGGCTGGAGCAATTCCTCTCTATTGCAGGAATCCACATGGTCTTGGAGGTGTTTTCTGAAAATATACAAACATATTCTCGACCAAAAGTTAATAAAGGAATCTTTTCTATAAATTTGACTTGGGATCCTTTTTCATTGTTTTGTCCAAACGATTTTCCTTTGGCTTCTTTTGACACCATATGTGTTTTTCATGTGTGTCTTGCTGTTAGCATTACAAATGAAAGTTAATTTTCTAAAGTAAAAATTTTCTAGATGTAATTTACTTACAGGATATTTTTCCTTACATGATATTCTTCTACTGTCCCCCTTTTTTGATTTAAATATTAGGAGGCTTTTGGAAATTTCATAATGTAGTCTTGATAGCTTTTAAATTTTAATTTTTTGCACTAAAATATAACTGCTTTAGATTCATTACATGTTTCACAATTTTACCTTGAGATGAACTACCAATAAAAATTTTAGTTAACACTTTAGGAACAGCTTTTTGTCCAGTACCATTAATTTTTCTAGAATATTGGCTTATTTCAATTAGCCAATTTAAATTAGTCTGAGAACTTGACTACTATTTTACTGTCAAATTTAATACTCTATCAACAATCTTATTTTACCCTTTAAATATTAGTGGGAAGGATTATTTGCCTTCTTAAGTAGGCCCTGAGCATTCCTGGTGCTAGGCTGGATTTAGATATCAAAAATCCACTTCTCCATACCATGGGTACAAGACAACTTAAACAAGTCTTGTTGCAGTGAGAGGGCAGCTGCTATTGGCCAAGTCTCTGTCTGTTACCTGGGTCCCAATTTGAGCAGGGCATGGGAAGTGAAGCAGCCATGGGGGCAGGAGACCCAGATGCAGAATTTAAAATAATGGTTATAAAGATGCTCAAGGACCTTAGGGGAAGAATGGGTGATCTCAATGAGAACTTAAAGAGGTAGTAAGCATTTTAAAAGACATAGAGGCGATGGCAGGGCAGGCCACATCAGGCAGCCAGTGTGGGTCTGAGCTTGTGACAGAAGGGAGGTGGAAGGTATACTAACCTCCTCACAGGACCAAACTGAAATTATTTTTAAAAAAATTGTCCTGAGTAACCAACTAAAGACTAGCTGGAGAAAAGCCTTATAACCACAGACTTACAGAAGAAGCTACATTGAGACTAATAGGAAATGTGGAAGCGCCAGAGGGCTGGCGGAGTTCACACAAGCAGCAGCTGAAATTCCGGAGGGATATCTCAGTTGAAAGGTGGGTTCACCCTGAGAAGCATGGGGTTTAAACCCCAAACCAGGCTTCCAAACCTAGAGGACCAGAACTGGGAAAGGCACCCATTATAACATCTGACTTCAAAAAGCAGCAGGAGTTCTATCCATCAGGGAGAGAAGGCATAGAGACACAGGCACCCTCTTAAAATTTCATTCACAGCCACTCACCTTGGGCTTCAGTAGGGCGAGGGTAGAGCAGACTAGGGCCACATGAGGGAAGTCTGAGTTTGATGGCTATGGGGAGAGAGCTGAAGGGTCAGCCGCCAAAATCCCTATGCTGTCATTCCCGCATACTGCAGAAGCCACATTTCTTGGGCAGAGCATTGTCCTCCAGGTGACATCAGCCTCAGGGGAAACAATAGCCCCACTCCCTGGAATGCCTCTCACCTAACCCCATGGAGTTTACACCCTGCTGAGGAATATAGCCAGAGGCTCTTTCAGTGACTAAGCCTAAGAGGCAGCCTACAGACAGAGACTTTTGCTGACCTGCCCCTGGGCCCAGTACTGGTAAAAGCTGGCCTTGCTGCACAGTTTGCTGCTTTCCACACACACCCAGGCCAGGCAGAGGGAGTCATAAACTGTGGATCACTGATAGCTTCAAACAGCTTGCCCAGAGCCAGTCACAGGCAATCTCTGACATGGGTCTGCCCTGGGGTCCCTCTGAAAAGACCCAGCACCAATACACACAGTGGCCACCTTCAGACAATAACAAAGCAGGATTCAATAAGCTTCACAAGCAGGGTATCAACAGGAAGATATAAGCAAGCCCCAAACTGTGCCAAGGTGAATTCTGCTCCATGTGATCAGCACCTGCACTGCAGCTTACATCTGTGTTGGGGGTTGAGTCTCACAATCAGCCAACCTGAAGGCTGACTCCAAGCATGAATGAGCCAATATCAATCAAGACTCAATTATAACAGGAGGGTTCACATAATGCACACAGGGGACATTCCTAGGGCAACCAGCACAGGTGATCAGGGAGGCTGCACCACTGGGCCCCCAGGACTCCTACTACATAAGGCCACCCTAACAAGACTGGGAGGCATAGCAGATCTACCTAATATATAGAAACAAACACAAAGAGGCAGCAAAAATGGGAAGACAAAGAAGCAGGCCTCAAATTAAAGAACAAGAGAATTCTCCAAAAAAGAGCTAAATTAAATGGAGGCAAGCAATTTATCCAACAGAGAGTTCAAAGTAATGATAATAAGATAGCTCAAGAGCATGAAAAAAATACACAGAAACCATAAAAAGGGGCCATTCAGAAATGAAGAATGTAATGTCTGAAATAAAGAATAGACTGAAAGGATTAAACAAAAGGTTGAATGAAGTGAAGGATCAAATAAGCAATTTGTAAGAGAAGGTAGAAAAAACACCCAGTCAAAGCTGCAAAAAGAAAAAATAATTTTAAAAAATTAGGCTAGTTTAAGGAACTTTTGGGACAACATGAAGCATAACAGCATCTACACATAGGGGTACTAGAGGAGAAGAGAGAAAATAAGGAATCCAGCACCTATTTGAAGAAATAGTGACCAAAATTTTTCCTAATCTGGTGAAGGAAAAAGACACAAAGTCCAGGAAGCTCAGAGAGTCCCAAACAATATGGACCCACACCAAGACACATCATATTTAAAATGACAAAGGTTAAAGATAAAATCTTAAAAGCTGTGAGAAAAAGGAAGTTGGTTACCTATAAGGGACCACCATAACATTGTCAGCTGATTTATCAACAGAAACATTTCAGGCAAGAAGGCTTTCGCATGAAATATTCAAAGTGATGAAAAGCAAGGACCTACAACCAAGGCTACTTTACCCAACAAAGCTATCATTTAAAACTGAAGGAGAAATAAGAACTTCCCAGACACAAAAAAACTAAAGGAGTTTGTTACTACCAAACCAGTATTACAAGAAATGTTAAAGGGCTTGCTGGAAGGAGAAGAAGATGAAGATGAAGGAGAAGGAGGAGGAGGAGGAAGAGGAGGAGGAGGAGGAGGAAGAGGAGGAGGAGGAGGAGGAGGAGGAGGAGGAGGAGGAGGAGGAGGAGGAGGAGAAGGAGAAGGAGAAGGAGAAGGAAGAGAAGGAGAAGGAGAAGGAGAAGGAGAAGGAGAAGGAGAAGGAGAAGGAGAAGGAGAAGGAGAAGGAGAAGGAGAAGGAGAAGGAGAAGGAGAAGGAGAAGGAGAAGGAGAAGGAAGAGAAACAAACAGAGGAACATAGTTACAAAAATAAAATGGCAATAAATATATAACTATCAATAATCACTTTAAATGTAAATGGCTTACAGTCAGAGAAAGATAGGTATCACATGATCTCCCTCATATGTGGAATATAATGAACAAAATAAACTAATGAACAAAATAGATCCAGAGACATAGAAGCATGGAACAGAATGTTGAATTTCAGAGGGAAGGCAGAGAAGGGTGGGTGGGTGGGAAGAGATCAACCAAAGAACTTGTATGCATATACAAGAAACTAGGGTAGTGAAGGCCTGGGGTAGCGGGTGGGGGCAGGCTAGAATATGTCAGTGGGGGGTGGGAGGGGACATATACTTTCAACAATAAAGACTTTTTTAAATGTAAATGGCTTAAATGCTCCCATCAAAAGACATCGGGTAGATAAATGAATAATAAAACAAGACCCATATATATATGCTGTCTTTAAGAGACCTACCTCAGAATGAAAGATACACACAGACTAAAAGTAAAGGGATGGGGAAAAAAATATTTCATGCAGATGAAAAGAAAAAAAAAAAGCTAGGTTAACAATATTTATATCTGACAAAATATACTTTAAAACCAAGGCTATAATAAGAGACAAAGAAGAACACTACATAATGATAAAGGAAGCAATTCAACTAGAGAATATAACCCTTATAAACATTTATGCACCTAAATAGGAGCAGCTAAAGATGTAAAGCAAATCTTGATGGACATGAAGGAAGAGATTGACAGTAACACAGTCTTAGTAGGGTTTTAAAAACTCCATTGACATCAATGGATAGATCTTCCAGACAGAAATCAACAAGAAGACTGTGGCCTTAAATGTATTTAATTGATATATTCAGAGCATTTTACCCCAAAGCAGCAGAATATACATTTTTTTCAAGTGCACATGGAATGTTTTCTAAGCTAGACTACATGTTGTTACACAAAACAAGTCTCAATAAATTCATGAAGATTAAAGTTATATCAAGCATCTTTTCTGACCATAATGTTATGAAATTAGAAATCAACCACAAGAAGAAAATAGCAAAACACAAAAGATAAGTAAGTTAAAAAAAAAAACATGTTACTAAACAATGAATGGGTTTACACTTAAAGGAACATGAAAAAAATAAAATAAACAAAGCCCAAAGTGAGTAGAAGGAAGGAAATCATAAAGGTCAGAGCAGAGATAAACAAAATAGAATCTAAAAAAACAATACAAAATATCAATGAAATCAAAATCTGGTTATTTGAAAAGATAAACAAGATTGATAAACCTTTAACCAGACTCATCAAGAGAAAAAGAGAGAGGACCCAAATAAATAAAATCAGAAATGAAAGAGACGAAGTAACAACTGACACCAAAGAAATACAAAGAACTTTGAGAAAATATTAAAAGTAACTATATGCCAAAAAAAATGGACAATCTGGATGAAATGGATAAATTCTTACAAAGATACAATCTTCCATAACTAAATCAGGAAGAATCAGAAAATCTGAGTAGATAGATTATAACTACCGTAGTGAAATTGAAGCAGTAATCAAAGAAATCCCAACAAACAAAAGCCCTGGAATGATGGCTTCACAGATGAACTTTATCAAACCTTCGGAGAAGAAATAACACCTATCCTTCTGAAACTATTCAAAAAGTTCAAGGGGAGGGAAGACTCCCAAGCTCATTTTATGAGGCCAGAATTATCCTAATTCTATAACTAGATAAAGATACTACAAAGAAGGAAAATTATAGGCCAATATCCCTGATGAACACAGATGCTGAAATTCTCAACAAAAAATTAACAAACCAAACCCGGCGATACATTAAAAAGATCATACACCATGATCAAGTGGGGTTTATTCCAGGGATGCAAGTTTGGTACAATATCTGCAAGTCAATACATGTGATACACCACATAAACAAAATAAAGGATAAAAGCCACATAATCATATCAATAGATGCAAAAAAAAATTGGTAAGATCCGGCACCCATTTATGATAATAGCTCTCAGCAAAGTAGTAATAGAGAGAACTTATCTCAATGTAATAAAGGCCATATATGACAAACCTACAGCCAACATCATACTCAATGGGGAAAAACTACACTTGTTTCCCTTAATATTGGGAATAAGATAGTGATGTCACGTTCACCACTCTTATTCAAAATAATACTGGAAGTCGTAGCCACAGCAATCAGACCAGAAGAAGAAATAAAAGGCATCCAAATTGGAAAGGAAGACGTAAAAGCATCATTATTTGCATAAGACATGATACTGTATATAGAGAACCCTAAATATTCCACCAAAAAACTACTAGAACTGATCAATGAATTCAGTAAAGCAGCAGGATATATAATAAATATCCAGAAATCAGTTGGATTTTTATACACCAATAATGAACATCAGAAAGGGAAACTAGGAAAATAATCCCATTCACAATTGCTTAAAAAATATATATATACCTAGGAGTAAGTTTAACCAAAAATGTGAAAGATCTATACTCAGAAAATTATAAGACACTGAAGAAAGAAATTGAAGAAAATACAAACAAGTGGAAGCATATAATGTGTTCATGGATAGGAAGAATTAACATCTTTGAAATGTCCATTCTACCCAAAGCAATCTACATATTCAATGCAATTCCTATCAAGATACCAATGGTGTATTTCACAGAAGTAGAACAAATATTCCAAAAATTTATACGGAACCACAAAAGACTCCGAAGAGCAACAATGATCTAGAGAAAGAAGAACGAAGTTGGAGGAATCATGTTACATATTATCAAACTGTATTACAAGTCCATAGCTATCAAAACAGCCTATAGCGCTAGCTGGTTTGGCTCAGTGGGTAGAGCATCAGCCTGCAGACTGAAGGGTCCCAGGTTCGATTCCAGTGAAGGGCACATGCCAGGATTGCAGGCTGTATCCCCAGTAGAGGACGTGCAGGAGGCAGCCGATCAATGATTCTCCCTCATTGATGTTTCTATCTCTTTCTCCCTCTCCCTTCTTCTGAAATCAATAAAAATATATTTTTTTAAAAAAACAGCCTGGTACTAACAGCCAGACATATAGATTAATGGAATAGAATAGAGATCTTAGAAATAAACCTACACT
Organism: Plecotus auritus; assembly: GCF_963455305.1. Lineage (NCBI taxonomy): Eukaryota > Metazoa > Chordata > Mammalia > Chiroptera > Vespertilionidae > Plecotus > Plecotus auritus. Next base: position 62,068,570 of record NC_137776.1, on the reverse strand, counting down.
TTTATCGGCAATTAATATTTGACAAAGGAAGCAAAAACATACACTGGGCTCAAGTTAGTCTCTTCAATAAATGATGTTGGGAAGACTGGACAGATACATGCAAAAAAATGAAACTAGACCACCAACTTACATCATGTAAATAATAAACTCAAAATGAATTAAAGAATTAAATGTTAGTCTTGAAACCATAAAAATCCTAGAAGAAACATAGGCTGTAAAATCTTGGACATTTCTCACAGCAAATATTTTTTCTGATTTATCTCTTTGGGCAAGGGAAACAAAAGAAAAAATGAACAAATGGAACTACATTAAACTAAAAAGTTTTTGCACAGCAAAGGAAACCATCAACAAAATGAAGAGACAACTCACTAATTGGAGAACATATATGCCAATACATCTGATAAAGAGTTAAACCCAAAATTTATTAAAAAAAAACTTTTAGAACTCAACACCAAAAAAACAAAGAACCCAATTAAAAAATGGGCAAAGAACCTGAATAGACATATAGATAGCCAATACATATGAAAAGATGCTCAATGTCACTAATCATCAGAGAAATGCAAATTAAAACCACAATGAAACATTGCCTCACACCTGTCTCACTAGCTATCATCAATAAATCAACAAACAATAAGTGTTGGTGAGGATGTGGAGAAAAGGGAACCCTTGTGCACAGTTGGTGAGAATATAGACTGGTGCAGCCACTGTGAAAAACAGTAAGGAGATAACTAAAAAAATTTAAAATGTAACTTCCTTGCAACCCAGCAATTCCACTTCTGGGAATTGATCTGAAGAAACCCAAACCACTAATTCAACAGAAATATATGCACTCCTATGTTCATTGCAGCATTATATACAACTAGAGGCCCAGTGCACAAAATTCATGTATGGGGCTAGAGGGAGTCCTTCAGCCCAGCCTGCACCCTCTCACAATCCGGGACCCCTCAGGGGATGCCTGACTGCCGGTTTAGGCCCGATCCTGCAGGAATCAGGCCTAAACCGGCAGTCAGACATCCCTCTCACAATCCGGGACTGCTGGTTCCTAACAGTTCACCTGCCTACCTGCCTGATAGCCCCTAACCACTCACCTGTCTGCTTGATTGCCCCTAACTGCTCGCCTGCCTGCCTGATCACCCCTAACCACCTCTGCTTCAGCCCCCACTGCTGCGGCTTCATCCGGAAGGTCATTCAGCTGTCTGGTCTAATTAGCATATTACCCTTTTATTATTATACATAGCCAATATTTGGAAGCAGCCCAAGTGTCCATCAGTAGATGAGTGGATAAAACAGCCATGGTAGTTTTACACAATAGAATACTACTCTGCTGTAAAAAAAAAAACAAAAAAAAAAACACAAGGAACTCTTGCCTTTTGCGATAGCATGGATGGATCTGGAGATTATTATGTTAGGTGAAATAAGCCATTTTGTGAAAGACAAATACCATATGATCTCACTTATATGTTTAATCTGATGAACAAAATAAACTGATGAAGAAAACAGATATAGAGGAATGGATACATGGAACAGACTGACAGCTGTCAGAAGGGAGGGAGAGGAAGGACTGGGTGAAAGAAAGTGAAGGAATTAGCCAAAGAATATATATGCATAATCCATAGATGCAGACAACAGTGTGGTGGTGGCCAGAAGGAAGGGGATAGGGGAGTGGTGGTGGGGAGATAGGCAAAGAAGAGGAATATGGGAACATCTGTAATAGTGTAAACGATAAAAAGAAAGTATAAAGATAAAACAATATAATTGTTGAAAGAGTTTGTGAAATAGTTTAAGTTGCCTGTAATATTTTCACAGTAATTTCGTGAAAATGTGTAGAAATGTTTATCAGATAAGAAATATTATTTAATAATTTTACTAGGAGAACAAAGGCTATAAAACCTCAATTTTAAATTATTGTAATAAGCTTTATGGTATATAGATATTTTTAAATATGTTACATTTCATTTTTATGTATTTGTTTATTTTGTTACATATATAAATTATTTTAACATTGAGAAGAAAAAAAGAAAGTATAGCACCTAATATTTACTCATCCCCTCATTCATTATATAAATATCTCAGAGATGCTATACACAATATCAGATGCAATGATGAGCAAGCTATATGCAATTCCCACCAACACAGAGTTGGTTGTAAGAGGAGAAGAAAGGCAACTAAATAGAGTTAAGCATTCTGTGAAAGGATAAGTACAAGATGCTCCAGAAGTTCACAGACACAGCAGGATCTAGGAATGCTTCATGGAAAAAGTTATGTCTAAGCCAAGATCAAAAGCATACCAGGCACTACTGTGGAGGGTGGAGGATGAAATAATCCTTTCCCCATTTTGCTACATGTGCCATTTGTCCCTCCTCCTACACCTATGAATTCACACCTGACTCAAGACCATCTTCCTCTTTTGCATAACCCCACATGTGCATAGAAAATTATACAGCAAGCAAAAGAAAATATTATTGAAAGGCAATAAATAGTTCCTCCAGGTATGAGTTCCTGAAATAAATATCTAGAAAACAGGGTAATCATTTAAAGGGAGAGTTTAGCGTAAACCAGGGGATACCCCAAATGTGAAAAATAGGTCCCACAACTGCTTTTTGCTCTTGCTGCTACTGTTGTTGCTATTGCTGTCATTTGAATATTATTATTGGCCAGCCCAGAATTTTTTAAAGTTCTGAAATCGAATGTCTTTATTCAGAAGTCCGTAATTTACCACAGTCCTATTGTTTGGATTGAGTGCTTCACACATCTGTTTTATTTGCCAGGCCTCTCAAGGCATTTGCTCATGAATCCTAGTATAAAAGAAAGGGTACATCAACTAAAGTAAGACAAACCTGGATTCAAAGCTCAGTTCTGCACTGACTGCAAGCAATCTGGGGCAAAGTACTTCATTTAACTAGCCTTTCTTTATATGTAAAGTCAACATAGTAATATCTACCATATCCTATATAATAAAAGGCTAATATGCAAATAGACCAAACGACGGAACAACCAAACAACCAGTCACTATGACGTGCGCTGACCACTGGGGGCGTGTGTGGAACATGGAGGGTGTTGGCAGCAGGTGGCAGAGCGCAGAACATGGCGGGCATCGGCCACAGCAAGATGGTGGAGCAGGTGAGCGGGGGCACCAAACCAAGGCAGGGCGCCAGTCGCTGTCATCAGGGCGAGCCTCTGGTGGTTACTGAAAATTCTTTGCTCCCGTGCGTGTGCCACAGTCCTGCCCAGCACTCGCACCTGCTGTCAGCGCCAGCCCCACTCACACCCGCTGCTGGTGCCAGAGCCACCGCTCACACCCGCTGCTGGAACCCAGCACCGGCCCCATCACTAGGCTCCATCAGTGGGTGCAAGCAGTGGCTGCCAGCCCCGATCACCCCTCAGGGCTTTTCCACCTCCCCTTGCTCCTGAGAGGCGATCAGGGCCAGCAGTCACCTCTCGCATCCACTGCCAGCACCAGAACTGCCAGTTGCACACACTGCCGGCGCCGGCCCCACTCGCCCCTGCTGCTGGTGCCGGCCCCAATCACTCAGCGCTGTCAGCGGGTACGAGTGGGGCCGGTGCCATCAGCATGTGGGAATGGTGGTGACAGCCGAAGCAGGGCTGCTGGCAGACAAGGAACTTGGGGCCGCAGCAGGAGGGGCTAGATGGGGGCATGGAGGATGGGCCGAGACCTGCCTCTGTGCCCACCACAGCCTCACAGCCCACAGTTCCTTTCAAGGTGCACCAATTTATGCACTGGGCCCCTAGTATAGAAATAATGCCTGTGAAACACCTAGCTCAATAGCTGACCTCCTTCCTTTCTTTCTTCCTTCCTTCCTTCCTTCCTTTTCCTTTCCTTTCTTTTAAGATAATGAAGTATGCATTCAAATTGTAATAATTATGTGCTAGAATCTCAGATATAGATTAAAACATTTTTCAGCTTGAATGTGAGCTTATAATTAGCAAACTCTTAAGACTTTAGATTTGAAACAATCTTTCAAAAGGATCAAATAAATGGGGACACTTGGGCCCCTACTTCCACCCTCAGAGAAACATCTCATTTAACATGGTCCTCTTTTTTGAATTATTAATGGTGACAGCAAAAAATTCTTCCTGATTATACCAGCAAACAAATTTTCTACTTCCTACTTCAAATATTAATTCGAGCCCTAACCGGTTTGCCTCAGTGGCTAGAGTATTGGCCTGGGGACTGAGGGGTCCCGGGTTCGATTCCGGTCAAGGGCATGTACCTTGGTTGCAGGCACATCCCCAGTTAGGGGTGTGCAGGAGGCAGTTGATCGATGTCTCTCTCTCATCGATGTTTCTAACTCTCTATCCTTCTCCCTTCCTCTCTGTGAAAAATCAATAAAATATATTTTTTTAAAAAAAATATATATATATATTAATTCGAGCTTTAAATAATGATGGTATTATAAGAAAGTAATGGACAAATAGCCTATTCAGTGGTCAACAAACTGTGGCTTGAGAGCCACATGCGGCTCACGAGCCGCGGTTTGCCGCTCTGTTAACTAATGAGTTTGCCAGCCACTGACCTAGACTCTCGATTCCAATAGTTACAGGCTGTTGTTGTTCCTTGTGATTAAGCCCCTATCCCAGTGGTCAGCAAACTCAGTCAACAGAGCGGCAAACCGCGGCTAGCGAGCTGCATGTGGCTCGCGAGCCTCAGTTTGCCGACCACTGGAATCATGCAAAATTAAAACGTAAATTAATTTTCAAAGAAAAAATATTTTAAGTGCTATTAGTTCTTTCATTCTTAATGCCTACTTTGATGAAAAGAACTGCTCTCAATCATCTGATGGATTGGTCCCAGAGAAAGCTGTAAGAGTTAATTCACCAATTAAGCTGCAAAAAAGATTCAGGGAACTGAGCAAACATATCTCATAAAAGGAACATGGATTCCTGAAGGTAAGAAGAAGAAAGAGAAGGAGGAGGAGGAGGAACAGAAGAGAGGGGAGACTAGATAGCAAAGGAAGCCTATGAGATCTAGTGAATGAAACATTGCATTGAGTGTAGGAGGCAATGGGCACCATTACCATGTGACACTGGAGCAGACATGTGCTATTATTCATGTCCCAGGGTCTGCAAAGTAGAACTGTGTAAAAATGAAATATCAAGAAATACATAGAGTACGCTGAGATTTTGTTGAGACTATAAAAATGACATTATGTGCATTTTTGTAATCTGCCTGTTTTGGAATTACTTTCCTTTATCACTCCCTATATTATGAGAAACCAACAGGAAAAAATCTACCCTTTTTCACTTTGTGCCCTAAGACAGTCACAGGAAGATGGGCTTGAGGAGTCTGCCCCTCCTGCCCTTAGAAATAGCCTGCAGGCAGCAGGAGGAGCCCACGGTGCTATGATGAGGCAGCTGGAATAGGGCAGAAATTGATGAGGGGGCTGTACTGTTTATACAAAGACTGACATGGAAACTACAAATGGCAAATGATGGAAGCAAATCATAAACACCACATCTATGCAGCATTAAGATAATTTTTCTCCAATGTTAGGTTGGGGGAAATAGCAACCTGTTGGATTCTTCAGATGGAACTATTTCTACTCCAGTTACAATGAGATATGCATTTTCCCAAATCAGTTAAAATGTCTGATGAACAATCAGCACCCTTTTCTCCATATTAGTATCATTCAATCTTTCAGACGCAGGTAAGAAGGTATATGCCCCAGATTTTCAGGCAATTTTGGTACTGGAGTCTACCAAATGATATTAAATATTTATTTAAATACATAGAAACATAGCTTTAGTTTAGGGAATTTTTATTTTGGTTTGGTTTGGTTTATTGTTTATTTGTTTGTTTTTATGTGACTCACCACTATTGCCAGAATTCCTTGAGAGAAGCGACCTCAATATAGTCATCTTTGCTTTTGCAATTCTTAGCTTGGTGCCTGGCATGTGGAAGATATCCAATATATATTGGATGGATGGGTCGGAAGATTAATCGATAAGTAAATAGTCATGAATGAGCAGTGGCAATAAGAGATACATAGAAATACCCTGTAAGTAAGAGAAATGACTTACGTTCTTAAGTTTCCAGGCAAACTTCCTTTCTTGAAACACAGGAATTCCTAAGATATTTTTTTTCTTATTGAAGGATGGAAAGTTTTCTGATGTCCAGACTAACCCATAGAATACCTAGAGCCAGCATGTGAACTTAAATACCCAATGCACCAACATGAAAGGACTGAAATATGGTGGGAAGGTACAGTCTGTGAAAATGAGCTAAAAAGAAGAACAGTTTTATCAAGGTTAAGTACAAAGCAATACAATTAAATAAAGTATAAATAAAAATGTAAGATCTCTGATTTGGGACCCCAAAGCCCCTGCCTTCATCAGAAATCTTCAAGTTCTTCTCCTTCACAGGAGAAAAACAGAATATTTAGGTTTAGTAATTGCCCTCATGTGAAAAATACATGGTTTAGGTCTCATATCTTTAAAAGATTTAGTCTCATGTCAGCTTGGAAAAATTCTTCCTAGAAAAACAAATTTAACAGGGAATTAAATATGCAATACCTCATATGAAAAGAGAACATATATAAATACATTGGCCTTTTAAGTCTGATGAATTAAAATGGGAACAACATTGAACTTCAGACTTTTTAAAGCACAAACTTTTCAAATTTTACTAAAAGGGTGACTGTGTGTGTCTTCACACTTATGTTTAAATCTTTACTGTCACATGGTCACCACCACAGTGAATGTGTCACTTAGATCCATCCCGCTTCTTCTTGCTAATTATGGTTACATACCAGAGACAATGAAGGAAGAAAATTATTCTAAAGAGCTAATCAAAACATAAAACCCACGTGTCATTAAAAATGCAAATTTAACACATACATAGCTATCCTTAGAGTTGGAAAAAAAATGGTTCTAAAGATAGTCATTTGCTTTATATTTCAAAGAAATATCACCATGACCATCAGAATGTCAATAAAGAGAAGTCTGACTGTAACACTCACAGTAAAACCATAATTTCTTCCTTAGGTGCAATGAATTTCAGAGCAATCTATAAAACAAATAGTGGAATGGATTTATTTCTAATCAGTCCTAAATGGATTTTCCTTCCTTTTAAATATTGCTATTCCATCATGAAACTTTTTCAGGAGCTCATTGTTATTTGGGTTTTCATGCTCATTACAGAGACAAGTTTTTAAGAATTATTTTCCCTTAATAGTAAACATAATCACTTTTCCTTTTATTTCAATGGTTGAAATATGTTCTCCAATTGGTAAATGTGGCTCAGGAAAATGACTGACCTTTTCAAACAAAATTTATAATTTTAGAAATGTAAAACTTAACATTCTTTAGTAATCCAATATTAAGATACATTTAGGTTGATCTATAAAATGCTATGATTTCAACTATTCCTTTCTTTAGCGTGCAATAGAGGAACATTAACAATGCGTGTGGTTTAGAAAAATTCACTTATAGAGCCGTTTGCCATGTCATGATGTATTTTAAACAAAAGAGGTACAGACAAAGGTATTGATTTTAGGTACTTAACTAAATAAACAGTATGTAAATTGTGTCTTTTTCTATAAAATTAGATCAGGACACACATATTACACTGCCTTTTTCTATAAGAATGACAGCTATTGAATTTGGCAGACATTGGAATTTGGTTAAAGAGTTACAGACCTTTGATCTTTGGATTACAATTAAATGAAACCATTGCAAAAGGACAGTAGTGGGCCAGCCAATTTCTCAAGCACACAGCAGCAGCCAGGAGGCGTTATGGCTTAGTGCTGTCAAGAAATCGACTCTGCATTCGGTCCTGTCTCTAGTGCCATGTCTTCCGGTACACGATGAGGACAGTGATGATATCCTCATTAGAATACACAGTAACACCTTGAGAACACAAGTTGGTGTTTTTCTTCCCTTTTAGTTATGACCATATATCCACATTGATCCAAGGAATGATTTCAGACCCCAGGGAGCAGTTCCCTACGTGGGGCTATTTTTAAAGGGGATGGAAAGAAACACTACATTGCAGATTCAAATTCATGAAGTTTTAAGGAAACCACATGCTAGGAAGGAACTTCAAGTTCGTGTTGCTCTATTTTTGTCTCACCTGTGGGAATTTTTGTTTGGGTTTTGTTTGTCCTTTTTATTTTTTTAAGGTATAACTCTTTCTTAATCAACCTGACTGCTACATAAATTTACTTTCCCAGTCGTGCCCAAGGGAGTCATTTCTTTCATGTCTTTGCTTTTTAAGCTAAATTCTCCAAGTTACAAATAATGTCATTGCACCATAATGACAACATTTGTCCACCATTTTTAAAAAGAGATTTATTGATAACCTTTTGAATAAGAGGAATGCTTGGTCCCCAAGTTCCCTATTAATTCACATTCTCCTTCTTTAATTATTACTAATTCTAGCAAGACGTGCCCTAATAAACTGACAATAAACAGTGACTTAGCAAGTTTTCTTCGTTTAAAATTATATATTCATAGCAACAAATAAGCAAGTTAGATCTCTCTTGGGTCTTTTTATCCAGCCCACCAGATCTGTGTTCTTTTTTTTTTTTTAAACCTTCTTTGTTATGTCATTCTGCAGACAGAGCTCAGGCTGTTTCCTGTCACCCACTGGAGCAAACTGCTCAACAGAAAGCACAGTTGGACAGCCCTTAATTAGTGCTACTTGTGGTAGTCAGTGTGTGAGCCTGTGTCAGCATCTCACTTAAACCAGAATAGAGCAGTGAGAATCAGCTGACAGTTTGAAATGCAAGACACCAGGTCTTCCACTTCCACCTAGAGTCATACATTGCATGCTGCACACCCGGGAATGTTACAAAAAATGTTGGAAATAATGTTCTGTATGGAGTCAAATTATTCCATCACATTTTACAGGGTGTTTATTTCTTTAAGATATCCAGGTACAGATTCTCCAATCAAAATCTAATGTGCAAAAATAAAGAAAATAAATCTTGAAATTACTTTTCTGACCATTTTTTTAAAATTAACAAGACCTGGCACAATGTTTCATATTTAAAAGAAAACAGAAAATAGCATTTTATAATTCATTAAAAGGAGCAATAGAGTGCAACTGAATTAAAATCAAGTGAACAATAGCCTTAGAATCTGTATTGTATTGTTAGTTTGGCATTAAATGTGTTAACATGATCATTAATTATTATGACATCAAAACCATATTTGTAGCTTAAAACACAGAAACCAAATTATATCCAGGTCAACTTCATAAGAAACATACTTCTTTGCCAAAGTCTGAGTGGGGGAGATGCCTTATAAACTTAAAATTTTTATATCCATGAACATGAAGGAAGATTTGCAGCTTTAACAAATGTCTTCTGGGTTGAAAACCTGAACACGGACCTCTATCATCTATTTGCACCTCTACATTTCAGGTGACTAGCTATTCTGATACCTGATCATAATTCCATTTCTATAGCCACACACAAAATTTGAGGTAGAATTTGTGTTCAGCTCTGTGATAGTGAGATGCTCTTTGTTATAGAGCAGACACTGTTTAGCCTGGTAGAAAATGAGATCAATATATTCTAAACCTGTAACTTACTATAAACATAACCTCCCCCAAAGTGTTTTAAATTAATATTTTTCTAATGGCTAATAGAGTCCCTTTAGGTTAAATGTGAAGGGAGTCTGCCATGTATGTTTTCAGAGAGTAAACAGCCACCACTTTTTTTTTTCTTTAATTTCTCTGGAAAGTAGCTATTGCACCTTAGATGGTAGACATTTTTAAAAACTGCTTTTTGCTTTTTGTTGTTGCAGTTCAGAGGTAGGGTGGCATTTCAGGGCTGGTGGCAGTACAGCCTTCTTTATAAGGATGAATGAAGATGAAAAGCAAGACAAATAGAAGCGAATGAGACACTGCTTTATGTGATTCATGATAGCTTGCCGTAAGCCTGTTAGCCTCTGTCTGGCTCTCTTCTCTGAGAAAATAATGGATAGTTACAATGTGTATAGTGACATTGTCAAACCATCAGGAATTGCTGATTATAGTGCTAAATATTGATCTCTGCTTCACATGTGTCAAAATTCTTTCTTCCCTTAATTAGAACTTCCCTAAGCACCATACAAGAACAAACTGAATATATCAGATCTCTGTGAAAGGGAGTGTGATACCAGAATATAATTGTGACCTCTTGTCTTCCCCTTTCCTCTTGAGTTCCAAGATGACTTCGGCTGTCTCCCCTGCCCTTCCCAGCACATGTGATCATCATGCTCATTTTTCCCCATCTAACCATAGGAAGATTTCTCCCAGCCTCTGCTTTTCATCATCCTGAACCACCAGGGCAGTAGTCAGATGGCAGTGAGACTTAAAGTGCCAGAAGGTGCCTTTTTCTATTTGTTTGTTTCATGGTACACCGCACCAGGCAATGACCTGTGGCAACAGTGTCAGACAAAACGGAGGCAGGTTCACCCAATCAAAGGGAGGTTTAAAATTAATACAGATCCCTTCACTTCTTCCTGCGAGGTCTGGGAAGGGCAATTTCAGGGTGCCATAGTCTTCCTGATTATCAGTAGCGTGCACTTAAAACATATTTTTCAGAAACTTTTGTTATGGAAATAATCCCTTTTTAGCTCCAGCAACTGAAGAAGGGTAAAGCCCCCTACTAATATGATATTACCATTCAATCAGCTCCCATAGTCTGTACTCTAGCAGTAATGTAATATAATGAAAGGTTGTGATATATGGTTTCAATTTGCACCGCAAACTGAGCACTTAACTCATTTATCTTAGTTTACCTGTAATATATTGTTATTTTTTAATCGTGACACCACGGTACATTTGCCTTTAGTTTGACGTGCTTGATAAAATCAATATTTCATTAAAAGATTTTCAAAAATTGTTTCAAACACAGAGCCGGACCAATTTGGCAGCCAGTGGCTTAGAAGCAACACTTTGCCTGACTCTGCAAGTAAATGTCTCCATGAGCACCCACTCGCCCCACAAATACCTTGTGTGGAGACCTTGGTCTGCAGTTACCTCCCTGGTAAATTGGCTAGGTCCTTATATGTAATATGTGGTTCAAAGGGGGCTATAAATAGCACATTCCAATTTTGACCTTTTCATGATAAGTCTGGAAGAGGATGATGAAGGGAAGGTTATTAAGCCTCCCTACTTTTTTTCCTAAACAATTCAGACAGGAATCTCCGTCACCACAGAGAGAAAGCTCTACGTGTCCTTCATGAATGTAGGTCCCTGCCCATTGCCACCCAAGTCATCTGGCTCCATTGCACTACAGGTGATCTGCGTCAGTGGTAATGATCAGGTTAGCAAAGTGCAGAAGAACGGGAGTTTAAATTGGGCTGAACAGCCTCACACTGCAATGGAGAGGTGCCAGAGTTCCTAATATCCTGGTGCACGATGATGACACTGTGTGCTCGTTTTAATGTGCTGTAGTTTTCGAGTAGAGCTACTTGCATGAGAAATGTTAACTAATGGCAACCGGTCACCTTTTTTCTTCCCTGGCTTGGAGATGTAGAAAGAAAAATGATCATTGGCCTGCCTGGTTAAAACACACCCATTACCCATTCTCTTGAAGCTATTCAGCTCACAGAAATAACACTTTTGCCTGTTTTCCCCTCTGTGTTACAAATAAAATATATATTCATCACTATAAATCAATATCTAGCTATCTTCACAGGCTACATTTATGCCCTTTGGAGATAAATGTAGACAATGATAACTGAAGCCACTATAACATCTCTAAATAGTTATTTAACTATTATATAAATACAAGGAATGTGATGATACATAAAGTTATGTTTGTAGACTTAAATAATTTTGTTCTATAAGATAATCTAAGAAGAAAATAGTCATTGATAAAACTACACGTAATTATTGAATTTTGCTCATTCTACCTGAAGGTGACAACAATTCTGTAAATACCAAAAAAAAAAAAAAAATGATGACTAGCATGATGACATTGGCAATTACACACAGAGCTCTCCATCAAAAGCAATTACAGGTTGAAACAACTAAATTGCCTTCTTTGCTAATAATTGGCTGGAGCAGGATTTGCAAGGGCAGGTGCATATAACACTTTATTAGCCAATAGCATCTAAGGACTCCCAGGTTTCCTTTAATATCACAACTGTGTATCACCGGCAATCTGGAATAAATTAGTCCTTCTTCTAGCTAAAAGAAATATTCATGACAATTCACAGCTGAGGCAGATAGGATTTGATCAATAAAAAGCCTACCAGCCTTCGGACTTATGTCCTTCCCATGAATCTTAACCAAAAGAAGTAATAAGTAAGTGGCACATATGAATAGTACCTTTAAATAAGCAAGTGAGCCTTCTTCAGCAACAAGAAACATTCTCTGGATATCAAAAATAATAACTGGTTTTGCAGCATGGAAACACGGGGGTATAAGATATACTGTACTTTAAGCTCTGTTTGATGAATCTGAGCACAGTTCCTGGGGGATAGATTACTTTAAACCATGCTCTTTTACTTTCTAATCCTGACTTGATTTGATTTGTACTTTAATACAGCTGCCTGGCAATTCAACAGCAAATAGAGACTATTTATGTAATCAGATTGTAAGTAGTGGGACAAGAAGAAACTCTCCAGAACCTTTTTGGAAAATAGTTTGTTGTACTTTTTATTTATTGAACATCAGGGCTCCGGGCTTTCCAGTGCTCATTATAATTGGTTTTCTGCTTGAACTTTCAAAAACTGTCATGTCAATACTCAAACAGAATTTTTTTGCTTACTATATGGCTGTGGGCTCTATTTTCTCATGTGCAACTTGACAAAGTTCTTGTAATACCTCAGAGGCAAAGTTCTAGAGTTTCTTTTGCTATTTTAGAAAGCCAGGCATCAGAGATCTTCAGTGTGTAGCACACTTGTATCCTAGTTTTGCAATTAAATGCCTTGGACTAAGATATCCTTTTATGCCTACCCCTGCCTGTTCATGTGTCTCTATTGTTCTGTTGGAGGAGTTCCTCTGCTTTTGTTCTACCATCCAACCATATGCTCTTAATTCTCCTATCTTGCAACACTCCACTTGTACGTAAGGTTGTTTCCCCATTAACCTTAGTCACACTTTATATTCTACTTCCTACTTGATAAAGAATATGCCCTTTCCCTAAAGTTTCATTTCCTGTACCACAACCAAGAGTGCAAATGTGAATTTTATATTCACCAACCCTTTCCTTTTGGAATAACTTATTATGCACAACAAAAACTTCACATGAATTAGAGACAAAGTAAATCATTTGTACAAAGTGGAAATGTATTTTAAACTCCAGCCTTGGAAATAACCTCTTTGGAGGAACATGAATACTTATATTTTCAAAGAGATTAGCTCTATCTTATTCCGTTTGTTTTTTAACTAGAGTGAGATCACTTGTGAATTGTTGGTTATTTGTAATAATTTCTATGTGGTGAGAACGGAGGAAATTGCAAAACAAAGGATTTGTGCTAGAAACTAATGCTCTATATTTCATTGTGTTTCCTATTCCTTTCATTTCTACATATTTAAAGCAATCATCTATTAGGAACTATGTAAGGAGTGGATATTACCTCTTAATGATAAAAAGACAGTACAAATAAATAATATTAAATAACATCCAAATCTTGATAACAGTTTTTCAAGTATCAAAATAGCCTTTGCTTCAACTGGGCAACAGAGCATGTAGATTCCACAGCCTTTCAGAAAGAAGTTCACATCTTCCAATGTTGCTGTCAGGTATTAGTTAGTCTTCTTCAAAGATTATTTCAGAGAGACATGGTGCTATTAAATACTTCGCATTTAATTTGGTTTCTGTTTCTTTCTAATTTTGGTGTGGTGGTGGTTAAATGTGTGATGATGAAATTAAAATTATTTTTTCTCTCAAAATCAACCCAGGTGCTGCATTTTCAAAATCCAAATGTTCACTGATAAAGCAGCCATCCAGAAACACAAGCCTGACTTTAAACTCAATAGAAAAAAATGCATCTGCAAGGAAAACTGTGCATCATTGAAATACTATAGCTGCTGATCAAATTTGCAGCCCTATTCTCAAGTATGATCCTTATGAAACTGACTGAGCAATCCAAACTGCAGGTTACCTTTAAAACCCATTTGTGCTCCTTTAATGCATACACAGAAAAAACATGGGCCCCTCTGGGGTTAGGTGGATTTTAATGCAGTGTGGAATATATCAGTTCCATGTAATACCATGCATTCAGAACTTTTCACATTCAGCATCCAGAAAAAGACTTCCAAAACATCGATGTGAATGCGGCTGTAACTAAGAATAAAAGCATAGTTCAAAATAATGAATTGGACTAAAAACAATAATTTTTCAGAAGTTCAGTAACTGACAATAATTACTTGAATCAGTGGTAGATGTGGAGGCTCTTGCCGGACTCTATTATTTATTTCAATTATTTAACTGGAGTGAGTTTGTGTATTTATACAATCATATCTGTGATGGTTGTCTATTTAACTACAGTATGACTTTCAGCATGATCCTGGAAATATAAGTTTGCTGTGCTGTAGTACAGGTTTAAGGTGACCATCGGAATCAAATAAAAATACGAAATGCATTAAATTCTTAGGGTAAAACTCATTCTCTGGATCTCAAGTAAGAAATTGCTTGTGTATGGCAGAATTTTACTTTCATAATTGTGTGTCAATGCTGTTCCGTTATATGCAAACTGAAAAAAAAATTCCAAGTTCTCTGAGAAAACATATTGAAAGATACAGACACATTTTATATGTACATATATGTACACTCATACACATATAAACTAACAAATCTGGTTTGCTGATTATTAGCAAAAGAATTCATATTATGTTTTCCTTATGGAATATGCTCAGCTCTTTCAAGGAACTGTATTTTTGTATCATCTATTGTATTATCTATTTTACTACCGGACTGAGGAAATATACTCGTGTGTTTGTTTCATTACACAAAACATCTGGCTAAGATTCGCTGCCCCTGTATGCTAAACTCAGCAGGCAGATCTGATTCTATGCCTTTAACTCCCAAAACTACATCAAGGCTACTCTTTTACTCAACTTGGAAATTTATATACTATACACTAACCCTCCTTTAATATCCTCTCTCTCTTTCCTCTGGGCATTTATTGCTGTTCTTTCTAGTTCAGTAACCAGTGAGCAGAAGGTTCATTAAAACTAATTGAATTGGAAACTTGTCTGCCCTGGGAAATATTAACTCTTTGTTGTTATCTGTAGGAAATTCCTTTTGTTATGTTCCTTTGAATTGAATTATTGGATCTTAATGTTACAAACACTGTGTTAAAAACGATTTCCATCTTTTTGATGGTCTAGACAGCAAGTTTCAGAAAAATGCCCTGATATTGAATGGGGTTTTACAAAATAAAGCAGCATTTTATTCAATGACATAAACAGCAATACTGCACACTGTTCAAAAACTGGAACGCCGTTGCCTTGTTCACTCTTATAGTTCTAGTCGCTGCTACACTGACTGGATATTAAAAAAAAGAAAAAGAGGTGAAGAGAGAGCTTTCTGTTATAGCTCATTCTCACTTGGTAAAACAAATAACACAACTGCAGGTTAGCAAGTCAATGTTAGTGGAATATAGATTATCAAAGAACATTAATCCTACAATTGCTGCCATTCCATCCATTTGAACAAATGTCAAAATGAAAAGATTATAATTATTCTTAATGACATAGAAAACCTCACTTTAACTTGTCATCTGTAATCATTTGGAAATTGTGCTGAAAAAATACATTTGAAATAAGGGTTTAGAAGGCTGTGTGTTTTGGAATTGTTTAGAGCAGGGAAATATTGACAAAATTGGGAACATTTGATGATAGTCACAGTGGTAGATTTTTGCCAGCTTTAAAAATCAATGGAAAATAACAGGCAACCCACTGTTGCTAATAAAAGTAAATATTTATGACTGATTTGATTGTGCTTCAATACCAGTCAATCACTTTCTAAAGGATCTTTGCAATTCATTAACCTCTTTTTACTGGTCTTGTCCCTGTTGGTATTAGCCATTAAAAAAGAATAAGGGCGGGGGTTTTGATTTTTCTGTTCTCATCATTCATAGCTTATTTGTTCCTTCCCTTCATTCCCATACATTGCCGCTAAATTGATTGTCTGTTTAGTCATATGAATGATAAAGTAGCAGTGCCAGCAAGATTGAAAGCCTCCATTAATTTCTGAGGAAGGTGAGTTCCTCAGCTTCAAACACACTGAAAACAAACCTACTTCCCATCGTGTCTCCTATCACCAGTAATTCCTGTTGTGATAGAGTCCACCGAACTGTCAGACTTCTCGCTGATCTTTATTGATATCATCTCAAAATTATCTGTCCTACTGTGCTTCAGCCTGGCCACAATCTTTATATACAAAAAGCCAATAGCTGCAAGTTTTTGTTGAAAACAAGGCTTCCTATGTATCATTTTTAGTGCTACAAAATTCCATTCATTCAGTCATCAGCGTACTCAAAGGTAAATCTTTCATGCAGTGAAAGACATCTTTCTTTATTAAAAGAGCTTTTTAGAGCTCTTCCATGACACAGTTTTAGATTTCTGAGATCCGTGTTTAAAAATAATAGCACACCTACTGATGGGTGGTGTTTTTTTTTTACTTCTTAAAATATTCATAAAATCATAACCATCTAAAATTATCTATGGCAACTGTGTTTCCTTACTGGGGTATTCTGTGATGTATTACAGTGGTACCTGAAGTTGCTTTAATTGCCGTTGTAAGTACATATTTTGTCACTGAATAACAGACTGAGCAGACGTGTAAAACCTGCATAACTTACCAGTACTTGTACATTAAAGCCACCTCCACATGGCCTAAAATTACAATCTCCTCTGGAGATGGATGTTTTAACTCTTTCAATGGCCTGTGTGTTTGATGTCTCCTATGTTCCCAGGGGGCTTTGTTTATAATGATAGCTAACATTTATTGAGCCATAAGGCTTGTTGGTTGGTAGACACAGTGTATTAAAAAAGGAACTTTAACATAAATTATCATATTTAATCCTCTCAATGGCTTCCATTTTAACTGCAATTTCTCAGATTAGGAAACTGAGGCTCTAGAGATTAAATAATTTTCTCAAGATCTTAGTATGTTTAGCCGTAAAAACTGCATTTGCACAAAATCTGAAGCCGGAGCCTAGGTTCTCCATGTTATATCTCACTGCTAATTGATCACTTAGCATGGGCTACCCTGCACAAGGAATACTTACAGATTTGCTTGACTATCTCCACACTCCAGAGTATAGCATCTCACAAGGTCAGGGAGTTCTTATTCTCATTTGAACCCCCACCCTTTGCTGGGCACTTTGCATATAGTGGGTGCTTTTGAATTGCCAGAGTGTGCATACTGTACAGGGACAAATGTTAATTGTTTAGAATTCTTAGTTTTTTGCCTTTGTAAGGGCTCCAGGCACTATACCCCCAAAAAATAGTGCTACAGGGGGTAAGTTTCAGAGATAGGAATAGAAACACACACACACACACACACACACACACCAGGACACAAGAGGGAGGTGATGAGTGTGGCACAGCCAGCAGCAATACAGGAGCAGAAGCAATTTGAAGCCCTGTCCCTGAGCCTAGCCCTGCCCCTTCATATTTAGCGTTGTGTCTGTAGTCCAAGATCTGATTTAAAGGTACCATTGTTTCTACACAAAAAGGAAAAAGCCTGCATTATTAATTTTATCCACATTGGCACCTTGGCCTTCCATATGAACCAAGATTTCCAAATGCCTCATCATTAGCCTTTCTATGGAGTCAGCACCGTTGAACTTGATTAGAAGTGGAAGCATGTTCAGTGTTTTTCATCTTAGGCGTTAGAATTTGGCCCTTGGCAATCCTAAGTGTGGAAACCTCCATTGCATGGAGGGGCATTTAAAAACGCTGCAGTGGAGAAGACTAACCCTCTGTTGTTCTCAGTGATGGGTGCATGCAGAACCATCTTATGCTTCCAATGGAGTAAGCAAGCTCTTATGTGCTGCAGCTAATCCGCAACATTGGGCTAGCATAGGTTCCACACACATTATGAGATATTAGATAAAAAGATGATGACTTCAAGGAGAGGAATATAAATACCAGTAACACAAGCACATGTCACTAGTGGCGAGAATAGAAGAGGGGAGGATCTAAAGCAGAAAGTCCACAGCCTTATTTGACAAGCTATATTTTTTTCTCACTGTATGCACTTGTCTTTTCAAATATCATCCATTCCATTAAAAAGAATACTTTCCCAAAGATGATTCCTGAGAATGGGTATCAGATTGCTCAAAGAATGTAGATGGCAGATGTGCACATAGCTAGTAGAAAAGGTTTCCACTGTGAAGTTACATCTTCTAAACCACTGGGAAGAGAAAAGTGCTTGGACAGAAAATATAGCAAATGAAAGAGGCCTCAGTGTGCTGGTTCTCCATTAAGGATTATGCTAACCAACAGCTTATATACTGGTTTTTAGAGAAAGGAGTATTCAAAATGAGTATAAAGCAATTGTTAAAGTCATAGAGAATCACATACTCTGTTGATGTTTAATATTTCCTTTAGTGTTAAATTAGTATTTCTCATTTTAAAAACGTTTTCAACTGCTTACAGAAATTTTTTTCAAGTTTATTTTTAAAATAATAATTTTTGACATCTAGGAGGAGATGTAATAAGTTCACAAAAGTTATACTATTTGATTTATTTTAGCACTGTACTATTTTATTGGAAAATACATCTAAAGATGCATCATTTATCTAAAAGACTAACAAATTTTTTCCACACTAAAAATGTATCAGAACTCTCTTTCCCAAAGTTGACAAAATAAACTCAAGAAGAGTAATTCAGCAGGTTGTGAAACCTTTACATTAGGAAGAAGAACAAGGAGAAAAGAAACCCTAAGCAGTGATGCCAACATGTTGATGATAAAAAAAAAATTCCATTGAGGTTGCTTGTTCATAAGATTTCCCATATTAGTGGTTTTACAGGAAAATTTAAGTTTATCTGGCAGGTTACAAAAAAATTGAGGTCATAGTAGTATTGCCGATCTGGAGCAAGATTTATAGCACTTCACTCTGCCTTCCAGTCTATTCATCTTTGCACAGTGGTCCTCAGAAGACTTACTTGCATGCTTACCCCGAGAAGCAAGCAACCTTGATTTTCACAGGAATCCACCTGGCACTTGTCTCATTTGAATACTTTACAGTATTCGAATTGCTAAAGTCTCATTAATATTGGCTCACAGACTGGTTTTCTACTAACTCTATCTTTTTAGATCTGTGCTCTTTAAGTGGAAGCCAATTTTTATTTTTATAGTTTAAAATAATTTTCAAAATCATAGCAAATAGCTCTTACTTCCCACAAGCATTTTGCTAAGAGTGTTTAAAAATGAATGATAGATGATTTATAAATTCAATAATATTTAAATTACTTTGAAACACACCTGCACTGACACTTGAATATCTGGAAATGATAGGTTGTACCAAATAAAAATTTTTGTGACCTACATGTGAAACCAATTAATAATGATTCTCCCAACATCTGTGAGTAACTCAGATGCTTTATATTGAAATCATCAAGACAATTTAAAAGGTTATCTTTAGGAAATTAATCTAACTTCTCTGGCTCTTGGGTTTTGCTTCTGAAAATTAAAAAAAAAATTGAATGATTTGATCTCTTTAAAAACCTAACAACCACAAATACTTTGACATAAATTTCCACAAAGAATGAAGGAGGAGAACTTGAGCTACCAATTGGGCAGGTAAAAAGGAAAGATTGGAAAGGTCAGTGATGACAAAATTCATAATTTGGTGCTAAGACTTGGCCTGGTAAGCAGGGTTCTGAGCCTATTTTCAAGATTAGGAGACAGAGTCAATCAAAAGGATTAATTTTTGTAAGTTTGAAGGCCCCTAAAGAATGGCAGAAAATTCAACCCACTGATCTTGAGCTCCCTGTTGCCCTGTGATGGTATCTGTCTCAGATGAGGGGCCAACTCCAACCTTTTGTAGAGGAATCTTCCCTGCATGCTTCTCTCCTATAGCAGACCTTTGAATCTTAGGAGCAATGGGACCTCTGGCCTTAGACGGACCATCTTGAGAGCCCAGCCACGGATTTCTGCAGCGTGCAGCATCTTCTCACACAAAGAGTAAGCCCCTCGCTAATGCCTCTTTGTACATGGCAGAAGCAAACTTGGTTTGAAATTTTTGCAATGAGTAAATGGGAATCTTATTTTTCCTTAATCCTTCTTATCCCTTTCAACTCATAATATGGAAGTAAAGAAACTGGAGTTTGCGAGGCTCACTCAGGAAGTAATAGAAATACACATCAATCCATTCTTAGATATATCGGAGAAATTCGTATGACCTTTAACGCCTGGGAAGATTTTTGCCAAAGCCAAGGTCATCTAGAATTTCTCACTTAAATGTATTTCATAAAAGTAATCTTGTTCTCCCATCCCTTCCCTTAACCTGCCAGAGACTTTGCTGTTTGGATCATCTTTCTAAAATGTTTGGCGCTTCCTTCAATTTCCTAGAGAGGAAACATGGACATTACAATAAAAATTTCCATTCAGGAGATTTCTTCTTTAATATACTTTGGTGGGTTCTAGATAAATTTCTTTCTCCCTTTTAAATATATTATTATCCATTTCTCATCCTTATAACGCATAGGTGGAATTATTGCACTATTATGAAAGAGAATTCTCAACGTTTATTCCTTCATACCTCTGTGATTAGGAATAATTATCAATAATAATTCAATATTGGAAAAGGTCTGAGCCATCATAAATTATATTTCTTAATTTTCAGAGGAAGAAACTGAAACTCGAAAAGTTAACTCACATCTGAGATTGTTAGTAACCAAAGACTTGCTCTTTTGACCACCCATCCAGTGTTCTTTCATTACAGTAATTGCCCCATTTTTAGATGAAATCATGAATTGCCAACACTAACAGGAACCTTGGAGATTAACTATGTCATGCTCCTCCTCTCCCAGTAAGGAAGTTAAGGACTCCCTAGTGTACTGTGGGCCCATTTTCTATTCACTTGTTCACCAGGCAAGACCTATTTGACCAGAGCAGGAGAGACAGACCTTGAGTAGAATATGACATGTGAACCCAAGTTGACCAAAAGAGACCTGCATCATAATCCACATCAGCCCTAACACCACCCTAAAAATGCATCTCTCTTTATTGTAGCTTCCTTTTAACAGGAATATTTTATTTAACTGTGGTAATTCTGGCACAGTATGAACCAAGGGGGCAGAGGTTTTTAAGGAAAGTACTATCTTAAGATTAATTCATACCACCTCACTTGAGTAAAGCCTACTTGAGTAAAGCCACAATGCTTTCCCATACCTGAGCCATGCCCAAATAATAATAAAACAATAAAAATAAATATTATCGATGCTAATATATGAATCGTGACTGCCTGCAGATAAATGATAAAGTTATATGATTTTTCTATTAGTCCATAGATAACGTTTCCAAAATACAAATGGTCTATAGTATAAAGCTCATTTTCTTCATATGTAGTATAAATCCAGTTTTCTCATTCTTCCCTTTGTGGCCATAGTTACTTTCCTCCATTTGTTAGGACAAGGAATATATATTAATTGCCCATCCACTAAGCTCAGTGGTGGGTCCTGGAGTACAGTTTTGGAAGGAAGCTATGCTCACCACTATGCCACCATTGCTGCACCTGTGATACAATTTTGATTAAGATAGATATGATCCCTGACATATTTGTTAGAAGGAGGAATTTCAGGCTGAGAAGACAGCACGTGATAGGAGAGTGAAATTAATGGGGATTTCAAGGAAGACCTCTTTAAAAACACACATTAAAACTGAAAATTTGAAAGAATTAATGGGCATTAGCAAGCCACTGAAGAAGAGGAAAAGTGTTCTGAGCAAATGGAATAGCATTTGCAAGAGTGCAGAAACAAAAGGGAGTATAGTGTGTTTAAAGAACTAGAGAAGAACAATGCTATTGGAATGTCAATGAACTACCCATGAATTATGTTTACTTAGCAGAAATATTTTTAAAGAAAGGAACTTAGATGTGCACTTGGAATCAACTCTGCTGATTTTGTTACATGAAGCCTTCAGGTGGCCCATGCACAAATGCTGCTGCTCCTGGGATACAGATGAGTGCCTTGGGGTAGCCAGGGTGCAGCTCATCCCACTTCAACTGATGCCTGATGTGGGAGACTTGCCCTGGCTCGACTTCTTCTAACCCTAGACTCTCAATTCCAATAATTACAGGCTGTTGTTGTTCCTTGTGATTAAGGCCCTATCCTAGTGGTCGGCAAACTCATTAGTCAACAGAGCAGCAAACGGAGGCTCGTGAGCTGCATGTGGCTTGCGAGCCGCAGTTTGCTGACCACTGCACTAGGTAACTTCCTCCTGACTTCTTGCAGCAGGATTGCTCATCCAGTCCTATTAGATGAGTCTTTAGCTGGTCAGATTAGGACTGGCCACTTTGAAGACTACAGAGACCCAGAGGGACCAACGACACCCATGCCACATCAAGCTTTCAGTTTCTGGGCTGTTCGGCTTCTCTTCTCTCTGTCTAACATTTCTCTCCAATTCTCTTCTCCTGCCCAAGTAATCACAGGGATGAGATTAGCAGAAGTCTAAATGAGGACCAGGATGCCAATCTTTGTTTCTTACAGGCACCTCCAATTTCCACAAATAATTATGCTGAAGGACTCTTATTTAACTTGGATAAACACTATTTCCCTTCTCTCTCCTATGGGAAGAGAAAAAAATGAAAATCTCAACTCTACTCCCAAGAATAATGAATGACTCATGTCCACACATTTCACCTCTCCTCTAAGCCCTGTCCCCTCTCCTGTCAGCTCTGTCCCCTCTCACCTCAACTCTGTCCCCTCTCACCTCAACTCTGTCCCCTCTTTCCTCAGCTCTGTCCCCTCTCCCCTCAGCCCTGTATTCTCTTTTCTATATCTCCCAGCTCCCTTATCTTTTGTTTAGATATTAGGAAAGGGGAGGAGTAAGCCAGGAAAACAAAAGAAAAAATAAACTTATGGGACTGCATTAAACTAAAAAGTTTTAACATAGCAAAGGAAAAGTATCAACAAAATGAAAAGAGAGACCACTGAATGGGAGAACATATTCACCAATGATACATCTGATAAAGGGATAATATCTAAAATTTATAAAGAACTCATAAAACTCAACACACACACACACACACAAAATCCAATTTAAAAATGGGCAAATGACCTAAATAGAGACTTCTCCTACGAGGACATACAGATAGCCAACAGACATAGAAGAAGATGCTCAATGTCACTAATCATCAGAAAAATGCAAATTAAAACCACAATGAGATATCACTTCACACGTATCAGAATGACAATCATCAATAAATCAACAAACAACAAGTGTTGGCCAGGATGTGGAGATAAGGAAATCCTCTGCACTGTTGGTGGGAATGCAGAGTGGTGCAGCTGTTATCCTTATAATTAGCTAGTTAATATTAATAATAGGAAGAGAGCAAAGGGGAGGCTAGGCATTATAAACATTGTCATCTGGGCAGCTTCATGCTCCTCGGGGAATCACTGGTCCATTCCCTGCAGATTACTGTGGAAACGGATCAAACAAAGAGGGAGATGGACACATGCACAGTAAAGTTGGGGTGATGTAGGGAAGGTTCTTGCCTGTTAGTCTAGCTGGGAAACAATGGATTGACTAGGGGGGTGAACCCCATCAGAAGTGTAGGAAATCTAGAAAAATTAATTGGTTAGTTTAAAGAAGCTCCTGCTTAAAATCCAGAGTTCCTTCACTCTTGCTCACTCTTGCTATGTGACCCACACTCGCCTGTGTTCTGGCCTGTGCTCTCTCCATAGCCCTTTCTGCACCCCCCACACCTCTTTCCCCCCGAGAATTGTCAGTCCCTTTCTATGCCCCTGATTTTATTATATTCACCAGTTTATTCTGTTCCTCAGATTTTTTATTCACTTCGTTTTTAGATTCACTTGTTGATAGATATGTATTTGTTGTTCATAATTTTTATCTTTATATTTTTCTTCTTCTTCCTGTTCTTAAAGAATACCTTTCAGCATTTCATATAATACTGGTTTGGCGGTGATGAACTGCTTTAGCTTTTTCTTATCTGTGAAGCTCTTTATCTGACCTTCAATTCTGAATGTTAGCTTTGCTGGGTAGAGTAAGCAGCTACATGGCCCATGGCCATCCTGACCCTTCACACAATGGACTGCAGCTGGAACACAAGCTAAGCTAGCCAGATGATGACCTGGATTGGACTTTAATATGGAACAGAAATCCTGGGCAGTGGCCTTAATTGTGGCCCTGATGAAGACAAGATTGGACTTTTTTCATGGTAGGACAGATGGAGATAGGACCTTGGAGGGGAACCCCTTTAATTTACATCATCGATAAAGCTTTTTATGAAACCCCATTGTCCCATGGGGTCCTCGGGAAATTCTTTTCCTTGTGGCATCCCAAGAACTCCACTTCCACTGGTAGCACAGCCACTATGGAAAGCAGTTTGGAGTTACCTCAAAAAATTAAAATGCAACTTCCTATGGCCCAGCAATCCCACTTCTGGGAATTATCCAAAGGAACCCAAAACACTAATTTGAAAAAATATATACACCCCTATGTTCATTGCAGCATTACTTACAACAACCAACATTTGGAAGCAGCTCCTGTCCATCAGTGGAAAAGTGGATAAAAAAGTTGTGGTACATTTACACAATACTACTCAGTCATAAAAAAAAAAGGAATCTTACCCTTTGCAACAGCAGAGATGGACCTGATGATCATTATGCTAAGTGAAATAAGCCAGTCAAACAAAGACAAGTAACAGAGGTGGAATCTAATGAACAAAATAAATTAACAAAATAGAAACAGACCATAGATACAGAACAGACTGACAGCTGTCAGACAGGAGTGGGGTTGTGGGGCTGAGTGAAAAAGGTGAAGTGATTAAGCAAAAACAAAAAAACAAAAAACTCATATACACAGGCAACAGTATGGTGATTACCAGAGGAAAAGGGGGCTGGAGGGAGGTAGACAAGGTTAGGGGGAATAAATGGTGATGGAAGACTTGACTTGGGGTGGTTAACACACAATACAATATATAGATGATGTATTATAGAATCATACACCTGAAACCTATATAATTTTATTAACCAATGTCACCTCAGTAAATTCAATAAAAATTTTAAATTAGATTAAAAAGTTAATAAAAAGGAAAGGGGAGGAGGAGTTATTCATATATAATTTATAGCCATGTAAGAAATAGATTTCTATCCTATCACTATTTCCCACTAGTCTAGTACTAAAAGGTGAATTTATCAAATGGTGTTCTTAAATCCTTAAACTCTGCAGGAGGCAGCACTTGACAATAGGCTGTTACTTTAAAATCTCTTGTCTCAGAGACTAGAGATCCATGCTCAGCCATTTTAAAGCAATCTTGAGTCCAGAAGATGTTGACCCCTAGAATTAGTTTCCTTTTTAATTCCCCTTCTTCTGCACCCTCATTTGCCTCTGATGTTTCCTGACTTTGATGTGTCTTCAGGATTCCAATTCTGGTATTCACGCCATTATGCTCCTGGTGTCTCTGTCCTGACACCCTGTAATTGAACTTGGCTTAACCTTCCAACTTTTCTCCTGCCTCCCGAGCTTCATCTTGATCTTCTTTCCCTGGTCCTGGCCCCCAGGGCATCTCGGGTTTATATGGTAGCATTGCAGATTTCTAATATTAATCTTCAGGATTAGGACACAAGAAATTCTCTGGAATTCCCAAGATTATAGCATTTTGTGTTTCTCATAACACTTTATTTGGTTTTAAATAAAAATGAATGACCACAATAATAAACAGCAAATCATTTTTCTGATAAAGCTTTTCTATTAAACTTTCAGAGGTTGTCTGTTTAAAAATGTAATAATAAATTCATGAAACAATATATTTTATAAAATCATATAACATAAAAATAACCTCAACATTTGAAAACTGAAAATATTAAAATGAATCATTAATACAAAAATGCCAATTAAAAATCAATTTTAAAAAATTTAAAGACAACATCATAAAGATTTAATATTTAAAAGTTGTTACTCTTAAAGTGAAATTTTATTTATTTTTTTAATTTTTTTTAATGAATCTTTATTGTTCAGATTATTATAATTGTTCCTCTTTATTCCCCCTTAGCTCCCCTCCACCTGGTTCCCACCTCACCCTCTGCCCTTACTGCCCGCCCCCCCCCCCCCCCCAGTCCTCATCCATAGGTGTACGATTTTTGTCCAGGCTCTTTCCACACCCCCCACACCCATTTCCCCCCAAGAATTGTCAGTCCCTTTCTATGCTCCTGATTTTATTATATTCACCAGTTTATTCTGTTCATCAGATTTTTTATTCACTTCGTTTTTAGATTCACTTGTTGATAGACATGTATTTGTTGTTCATAATTTTTATCTTTACTTTTTTCTTCTTCTTCCTCTTCTTAAAGAATACCTTTCAGTATTTCATATAATACTGGTTTGGTGGTGATGAACTGCTTTAGCTTTTTCTTATCTGTGAAACTCTTTATCTGACCTTCAATTCTGAATGTTAGCTTTGCTGGGTAGAGTAATCTTGGTTGTAGGTTCTTACTATTCATCACTTTGAATATTTCTTGCCATTCGCATCTGGCCTGCATAGTTTCTATTGAGAAATCAGCTGACAATCGTATGGGTGCTCCTTTGTAGGAAACTAACTGTTTTTCTCTTGCTGCTTTTAATATTCTCTTTGTCTTTTGCTCTTGGCATTTTAATTATGATGTGTCTTGGTGTGGTCCTCTTTGGATTCCTTTTGTTTGGGGTTCTCTGTGCTTCCTGGACTTGTAAGTCTATTTCTTTCAAGCGGTGGGGGAAGTTTTCTGTCATTATTTCTTCAAATAGGTTTTCAATATCTTGCTCTCTCTCTTCTTCTGGCACCCCCATAATTCTGATGTTGGTACACTTGAAGTTGTCCCAAAGGCTCCTTACACTATTTCCATATTTTTGGATTCTTTTTTTCTTTTTGCTTTTCCAGTTGAGTGTTTTTTGCTTCTTTGTATTTCAAATCTTTGACTTGATTCTTGTGATCCTCTAGTCTGCTTTTAGGTCTCTGTATAATATTTTTTATTTCAGTCAGTGTATCCTTAATTTCTAGTTGATCCTTTTTCATATCCTCAAGGGTCTCGCTAAATTTATCGGCCTTTTCTACAAAATTCTTGAAAAACCTTATAACTGTGGTTTTGAACTCTATATTCAGTTGTTTGCTTTCCTCCATTTCTTTCATTTGTGACCTGCCTCTTTGTCTCCACATTTTAGCTGCTTCCCTGAGTTAATAGAGTGGCTTTGTGTGCTAGGTGTTCTATAGGGCCCAGTGGCTCAGCCTCCCCAGTTACCTGAGGTGGACACTCTTGGTGCACCCCTTTATGGGCTATGTGCACAGTCATGTTGTAGTTAAGCCTAGATTGTTGTTGGTATCACTGGGAGGAGTTGACCTCCAGGCCAATTGGCTGTGAGGACCAGCTGTGTCTAGGCTGGGAGAGCTTCTGTGCCCAGCTTGGATGGGGCGGAGTCTCAGGGTGGAGCAGACAGCCTTGGTTTCCCATCAGCCCTGCCCTAAGAGGCCCCTGGGTCTCAGTGTCCCACAGCAATGGCTGAGCGCACCTCTGAGAGAAAGCTGCCCTTGAGTTTTGCCTGCTGCTAGACAGTTCAGTTTCTCCCTGAATGAGTCTGGGTACCCAAAGTCTCACCCGGAACTGGAGTACAGTGCAGTCAGGAGATTTTGTTTCCCTCCCAAACGAGAAAGCCAGCCACACGCTCAGCTGCCCACCTTCTCCACGCGCGCTCCTCCACAACTCTGCCTTCTGCAGCTCCCCTGAGTCTCAGTGTGCTTCCTCCTGACAGTCCAGTTTCACTCCGTATGAGTCTGGGTTCCCCGAGTCTCACCCAGCACTGGAGTTCAGCGCAGTGGGGAGCCTTTGTCTCCCTCCCATTCGAGAAAGCCAGCCGCGTATTCAGCCGCCCACACACACGTTTCCGCGTCTCTGCACCTCTGCTCTTCGCAGGTCCTCTGAGTATGTGTCCTTTTCTCTTTCCTTCTAGTTGTAGAATTTCCACTCAGCCAGCTCTCCAGTGGTTCTGGATGATATCCGTTTTGTCTTTTAGTTGTAGTTTTGAAATTGTTGTGCAAGGCAGCAGTATAAGTGTTTACCTATGCTGCCATCTTGGTTTTTCTCTCTAAAATGAAATTTTAATTACATGTAGCATTAATTACCTTATCCAATAGTCTTGACCTTTGTTCTATGACAAATATTCCAGATATAAAAAAGCTTCTTTCATTTTGCATTAAGAGTTAAGGTGCACATTATTACTTCATGTGAACTAATTTTTTTAATGATGAAAATATTTTGTCTGCTTGCTCTGAGTTTATATTTGCTATTGAAATTGATAGTGCTTTGACTAATTTAGATTTTTTATTGGTATTTACTTCCTTTCTGAATATTGAATTACTTCTTTTCTTTGTATTTTTTCTGTTGAAGTACTTACAGAGAGCTGGACCTTTTAGCAAATATTCAAAAATGAGAAACTCCAGCAAACATTATTTGGTAATATTCAAATAAGGTAACATTCGAATTTCCTAACGAAGTTAACAGCCCTACACAGACTCACATGTTGAAATTTCTAATTTAAAGAGTTTTTTTCCTCCAAAATGTGACGTCTCACGGAACACCACTCATAGTGAGATAGGCCAGGAAGCCAGGACAAGTGGAATAGGGAAACTGAGGCAGACAGCTGAACAAACTAACAGAGCAATCTACAGCCAGTGCAGAAAGTCACCTCTCTAGAGATAACCTCTGGGCCTCTGTTGTATTTCAGCTTCAGACCCAGAAAAGCAGCAAAACCAGATGGGTGACACCAGGACCACCTGCAATGACTAATGACCCACTGCCCTGACAATGGTCAATCAGTGGAGACCACAACCCTGAAAAAGCACACCTAGAAAACTGACGAGCTCAGCTCAGATCAGGACACAGGTGACAGACAGTGACTTGGCCCAGCTCAGATTGGGACCCAGGTAACAGACAGAGACTTGGCCAACAGCAGCTGCCCTATATCTAAATCCAGCCTAGCACCAGGAATGCTCAGGGCCTACTCAAGAATGCAAATAATCCTTTCCACTAATATTTACAGGGTAAATTAAGATTGTTGGTAGAGTATTAAATTTGACAGTAAAATAATAATCAAGTTTTCAGATTAATTTAAATAGGCTAATTGAAATAAGTGAATATTCAAGAAAATTTAATTGTACTGGACAAAAAGCTGTTCCTAATGTGGTAACTAAAATTTCTATTGGTAGTTCATCTCATGGTAAAATTCCTGAACATGCAATGAAACTAAAGCAGTCATATTTTTGTCAAAAAATTAAAATTTAAAGTCATCAAGACTGCATTATAAAAGTTACAAAAGCCTCCATTAATCAAAAAAGGGGGGATAGAAGGGTAATATCATGTAAGGAAAAATATCCTATAAGTAAATTACACCCATGAAAAACACACATGGTGTCTAAATAAGACAAAGGAAAATCGTTTGGGCAAAAATAAAAAGGATCCCAAATCAATTATATAGAAAAGATTCCTTTATTAACTTTTGGTCGAGAATATGTTTGTATATTTTCAGAAAACAACTCCAAGACCATGTGGATTCCTGCAAC
The DNA here is from genome assembly GCF_963455305.1 of Plecotus auritus. Lineage (NCBI taxonomy): Eukaryota > Metazoa > Chordata > Mammalia > Chiroptera > Vespertilionidae > Plecotus > Plecotus auritus. Next base: position 62,038,882 of record NC_137776.1, on the reverse strand, counting down.
AGAGAGGAATTGACAGGTCTGCTCCAACCACGAAGACAAGAGGAGAAACAGTCCAGAGATGGAAGATGCTGATGACGCCTTGCCACGCTAGCACTCAGCAGCTGTGCGACGCAGCAAGTTGCCTAGGACCAAACCAGAGAGGGTCGGACCTGCCACCATGTGCCCACCATCCAGATATCATTGCTGACATATACACTTAAGGAACTGTTTGACACTGAAACGGGGACTCAGAACTGTTGGACATTGAAATTGGGACTCAAACATTTTTTGTTATTATATGTTTATTTCTAGTCTGCAGAGGCAATATTTTTTAAAGGAATGAAATGGGGAAAAAAATAGATACAGAGGCAAAGAAGCATTAAACAGACTGTCAAACTACAGTGGGAAGGCAGAGGAGGTTGCGGGGGTGGGGGGGGGCTGTAAGAGATCAACCGAAGGACTTGTACGCATGCATATAAGCATAACCAATGGATAAAAAAACACTGGGGGGACGGGGAAGGTAAAGGCATGTACTGGGGGGAAGGGGAGGCTGGGGGAAGGTCAATGGGGAAGGAAAAAAAAAAGGAGACATATGTACTATTTGTAATACTTCAAACAATTAAAAAAAAATTCAAAAAAAAAAAAAAAAGAAAACTGACGAATATTCTGCTGAAACCCTCCCCTGAAACGCCCCCTCAGATTTCCATCTGCAAGAGAGACATAAAGCCCTCAAGGCACACCCTCTGCCTCTGGGGAGCAGCCCATGCCATCCCCTTTTCCCTCTTCTTCCCCACAGGCATGCAGCTCCAAAACTCTAAGAGTTCCCACTAGACTTGTAACCAGGGGAACAACAGGCAGTGGCAGCTCCTCCTGGGCTAACCCAGTGGTTGGCAAACCGCGGCTCTGTTGACTAATGAGTTTGCTGACCACTGGGCTAACCCCCTGAACCTGTCCCCAAGGCCCCCTTTTTCTTTGACTTCCCAAAGAGCTAAGGCAGCCCGGCCTAGGCCCTCCTGTTGCTTCATTGTTTTACTGTCCCCAGCTTTACTAAACATTCATCATCATCCGGACTTGTGAAATTTTTCCTGCATGAAGTCACACACTACTGGCTGGCCTTAGGCTGACCGGCTCAGCGCCTGGTCCCCTGTCTGGTAACAACAGGACGTGTATAAAACATACTATGTGCATAAACTTATGAATATTTTTTGTAAGAATGACTATCTCTGCAAGAGACAGAACCACACACACCCTTGGAAACAGAAAATAACTGCAAGCAAGACTGACTGATTAGATCAGTGGTCGGCAAACTCATTAGTCAACAGAGCGGCAAACTGCGGCTCACGAGCCACATGTGGCTCTTGAGCCACAGTTTGCCAACCACTGGATTAGATGGTGACCACTTCTCCTTGCTCCAGTCCAGTTTCTGGAACCTTCAACCCCTTTGTCTGTGTTTCCTGCTTTTGCTTTTGTCTTAACATCAGTGGGTTCTTTCAAACCAGTAACTTTTTTCTTTTTATGGAAAATTTTAATGATAAAATCCTTTAAAAATGCTGAGGACTGGTTCTGGCACACAGCAAACACAATCAATGGTTGCTCTTCTTATTCCATGCTTCATATTCATCTTTTTTATTACATAAGCAGTGTCAACATATATTTAGAGATGTAAAAAAAAAATGTCAACTTTTTATTTGAAAAAAATTGACTTTATTGAAGTATAATTTATATGCAATAAAATGCTTCCATACTTTTTATTAAATGTATACACAATAAAAATATAAACCATTTCCATCTGCCCAGATTGGGAAAGAGCAAACCAGTACCTTCTTGATTATTAAGCTTTAATTCTCACAGGAGAACTATAATATCTTCCCCATTTTTCTGAATTCTCAGCTGATTTTTCTAAGCATTGCTGATACATCTCCTAGGGCAAGGGAAACAAAGGAGAAAATTAACAAATGGGACTACATCAAAATAACAATCTTCTGCACAGCAAAAGAATCTATCAACAAAATGAAAAGGGAGCCCACTACATGAGAGAACATATTTGCCACTGATACATATGATAAGGGGTTAATATCCAAAATATATAAAGAACTCATACAACTTACCAAAAGGAAGACAAACAATCCAATTTAAAAATGGGCCAAGAATCTAAATAGATGCTTCTCCTCATGGACATACAGATGGCCAAGAGAATATGAAAAAATGCTCAGCACTATTTGGTTTGGCTCAATATAGAGTGTCAGCCTGTGGACTGAAGGGTCCCAGGTTTGATTCCAGTCAAGGGTGTATAACTCAGTTACAAACTCGATCCCTGACCCTGGTCTCTCTCCCTCCCTTCCACTCTCTCAAAAAAATCAATGGAAAAATATCCTCAGGTGAGGATTAACAAAACAGACAAGTGAAAAATGCTCAAAGTCACTAATCATCAGAAAGATGCATGTTAAAACTATAAGAAAGTATACCCTCACAACAGCCAGAATGGCTACCATCAACAAATGACAAGTGCTGGTGAGGATGTGGAGAAAAAGGAACCCTCTTGCACTGCTGGTGGGAATGGAGACTGGTGCAGCCACTATGGAAAACAGTATGGAGTTCCTCAAAAAATTAAATATGGAATTGCCATTTGACCCAGTAATCCTACTTCTAGGAATATATCCTAAGGAACCTGAAACACCAGTCAGAAAGAACCTATGCACCTGTATGTTCATAGCAGTGCACTTTATAAGAGCTAAGATCTGGAAACAGCCCAAGTGCCCATCAGCAGATGAGTGGATAAAAAAGCTGTCGTACATTTACACCATGAAATAATATGCAAGAGTAAAAAAGAAGGATTTCTTACACTTTGATACATCATGGAGGAACCTGGAGAGTATTACGCTAATGAAATAAGCCAGTCAGAGAAAGACAAGTATCCCATGATCTCACTCATATATGAAATCTAATGAACAAAGTAAACTGGTGAGCAAAATAGATCCAGAGACATAGAAGCATAAAACAGACTGTCGAATCTCAGAGAGAAGGTGGAGGTGGGTGAATGGGTAGAGATTAATCAAAGAACTTATATGCATATATGCATAACCCATGGACACAGACAATAGTGTGATGAAGGCCTGGGATGGTGGGGTGGGTGCCAGTGTGAAGGGGGTCAAGGGGGAAAAAAGTGGGATATCTGTAATACTTTCAACAATAAAGATAAGTTTTTTTTATTTTTTTCTGAGAAATGTCAGAAATGAATTTCTTCATGGAAATTAGGTATCATTATGGCCCAACACATAGTCAATATATGTCAAGGTTTAAGTGATAAAATAAAATATAGAGCTTTATTTCTTAGTAAATGGAATTTTCTAAGTAAATAGAATATTTTAAATATGAATATATATACATATTTTCACAAATCAGAAAAATGATCAAGCTTTGGACATGAAAACATACACCTCCTAACTTTTTATGTCCTGAGACACATAGAAAGTGATCATATTTGCAGTACATACTGGGGTACCCAGAGAAGGCTGCCCTGTGGTGTCTGTCCTTTGAGGCCATCCAGCCTCCCTGGGGGCTGAGGAGAACCAAATCTTAGTGAGCCACCTCTGCTATGTGACCTGTGTTTTGCCTACCTGAAGCATGACAACTGACTGGTCTCAGTGACCAGACTGATAAACACTGACTGGTCTCAGTGACAGACTAAGATAAGCACTGGCAGGTCTCAGTGATCAGACTAAGATAAACAAACACGCTCAGAACCAAGATCAGGGCCCTAAAACTGAATTTGACAGCATTGAAAGGAGGAAGGGCAGTGATTTCGCAGGAGCAATTCTGATGTAAACTATCCATCCACTTATTCATCCAAATGTATATTATCAAGTGTTAGTGGATTGTAAGGAGTTTTTTTGCTGTTGTTGTTTTGAGTTTTTGCATGTAAACTCATTATACTGTTGCCAGTAATTTATGATGTTGGCATAACATACCTGTATGTCCAACTGGCCCGGAGGTATAGGCAGATATTACTGCCAAAGGGGCCCTGGAGATATAAATGAGTAGCCTGGGCCCTGGGGTTATAGACAGGTATGTGAATGATGGAGTGGCTGACCCATGGATTCTTTTCTCTTGACCCTCTGTTCCAACTGTGAAAGCCTGTGGGAGTCCAAACTGATTTTACTTCATTCCTGGTAATGGGAAGCTTAGAGAACAGTTGCCTTGGGATAATCACAGGCTTCTGTTTTCCTATGAATTGACTTAACCAACTGGTCAGGTCAACTCTCTGGCGCCATACACAGAGGCCATCACATACCCTGAGATGTGCCTTGTGGAATGAAAGCCTTAGAGCCTCACAATAATTCCTCAGGAAATAACCCAGAAGCAGAGAAATCCAAGTGTTTTACACCAACTTAGACTTGCAAAAAAAATCATCAGAAGTAAGTTAATATTTCACTAACTAATTGTTCTCAGCTCTGGCTGTACATTGGAATATCTGGAAAGTTTTTAATGCTGATACCTGGGCCTCATATTTTTTCATTCCTCAAGATTTTGATTTAACTAGTTTGGGGTGGGCCCAGGGCATCACAATTCTTTTAAAGCACTCCAAGTGATTCTTTTATACAGCCAAGATTAAGAGCTGCCAAGCTAAGGCATAGGGTCTTCACAAAAAGAGTCTGGCTTTCTTGTTACCCAGGTAGGAACATATATAACAAGAGTGCTCTATTTTTTTATGTGATTCACACCAATGTACTTGATAGAAGTACTAATATTATTCACATATTTAATGCATCTTAACATGACACACCATCAGATAAAGATGCTTCCTCTTCCCACAAGAAGCTAACAATCTAAATAATGACATTTAATCAATGGCCAATTAGAGTCAATAATAGGTTTCAAAACAGGGAATGCTTAGCTTAAATGTTAGAATGTCTGGTCAGCAAGTTTTCTCAGATACTGGAATGTATTACAAAAAGAGTCCATGGAAATTTCTTTCCCAAAATTGTGGAAAATAGGCAATGGACACTTTTTTCTGACTATAATTTAAGGACAGGTCCTCCTGGAAATAAAAATAAAAAAGGCATGAAAAGTTCAAATATGCAACACTGGCGTGGAAGGGCTCCCTGCTCCCCCCCCCAACCCAGAATAACCTAAGAGCTGAAAAAGGCATCAAGTCTGTGACGATGAATAAATTGCCAGACATCCTTACTTCTCCAATTAAGAGGTCCTCTGCCTTCAGCCAACAGAGTCCCTGAAGTTATGGTTCTATGTGGAACACCAGGAACTTTTGAGATGTTAAACTCAAAATGACTAGAGCAGTATTTTGCAGACTCAGACCTCATCTCACAAATTCAAGCAAAAACAGCTGATATAAGTTTGAGGAATTTTTATAGAAGAAAACTTAAAATTGAGAAAGGCTATCCTTATCACTTTTCTGCCTATCTATTGATGGAAGAAAAGTCTGGAGGTTTATTAAGCATAAATGCAGAGGGAAGCTGGAAATTTTAAGTTGGATATGAGCTTTAGGAAAAAATATACAAAAGTTCTGGAATGACACCACGAGCATAACATAAAAGGGACATAATTTCAAACCAGAATTAAGCTGATAGCCCCAGGTGTATTTCTAGTTTTATATATTCATTGAAAAAAACAACAACTTTATTGACATGTTTAAGAAGAACTCAGGTTTTCACATATGATTTGTTTTAAATGATTTGGTCCCAAACATCAGTGCTGTGAAGATAAGGTCAACCCATAGATGCTTTGTATAACAGGATGTGGCTGAAGCAGGAGGAGAACTTGAAAGGTACAAAACTTTAATATTTTATATGACAAAGTTGTGATCTTGTGAAGAAGCCCAAGCAGAGTCTTCAAGGATGATGAGGGTAGAGGGATGCTGGTAGTCAGTCTAGGGCCATGGTTTGGAGTCTTGTCAGGATGGATGTAGTGAGGAGGAGAATGCTGACATGTACACATGTCCAGACTCTGCAGTCCTAAGGACTCTCACCCATACCCAAAGTACCAAGAACAATCTCAGTTTTTATCTGAAATATTACATTGGAGTTAAAGAGAAAGACAGTTTTCATTGTGCAAAATGAAAACTTTCGGTCTCAAACATAAATTTACTTACCAGTGTACTTATGAGCTTTGGTGCTAAAAAGAAAGAATCATTGTTCTGATTGAAATAACCAAATTATTTCACATCATAGATGATCATTTTCATTCATCCACAACTTTGGTATGTGTATTACACAGTCAAGCAATTAATACTCTTCTCTGCTATTCAGCAGAATTGTGATTAGAGGAAAAAAATCAAGATATTTGGACTTGTTAATACAATTTTTTAATTACAGGAAATATCTATACAGTTAAGTGAAAATTAGAAATCAGCATGTATGAGATTTATTTCTGAAGCTGAAAAAGCCACTCAAATTTGGGTTTCTTGAGATCCTAATCTATGAAATTGCAATAATCACATATGTCCCCCTCTGACTTTACCTGGAGAGTGAAAATTAATAAGATATGTCTACACACATATGTAATACCTTAATCAATAAAAAAATTTGGGGGAAAAAGGATATGTCTACAATGCTCTATAAGGTTTTAAAAAATAATTATTAAGGAATAAATCATAAAGTTTAAGAGCAATATTCAGTAATTCATTTCTAACAAACTAAAAACAAAATTCTTACCTACTTCCAAAATAGACACCACACACACATCCATGCCAATACACACACACACACATCTTTATTGGTTGAGAGACAGTAAAAAGAAGAAAAGAAAAGATAATTTTCCATCCAAAAACTTCTCACCAAAGTTTAATGGTGGAATGGTCAGTTAGTTATGGAAGCTTTAATAAAATGAGGAATCTAGATATTGCAATCATTATCCCACCAACTTATCAAAGGATGTGGAACTACAGAACTCAGAAGTTCAGAGAATGTTGAGTCTTTTCATTCATCTACTCTACAACTGCCTTGACAAATAAGAAATAGAAGGATCCTACAGAGGACCCAAGGTCACAATAAATGGGAGAAGACTATTTAATTAGCACATTTTTCTCTTTCCACTCCCAACCTGCTCATAGTTCTGAATAAGAACTATGATTACCAAAATACATAGCAGAGTTTAGAGTAAATCAAGCCTGTATTGCAAATCCCTCATTGCATAGTTCCTTCACAACTATGCCCGAGGAATTATGCTAGAGCAAATTTATATTGGGAGACTAGGAATGCACTGGTGTCACTTCTAAATGACATTATTTTAAAAGGTGTCCTTTCATTTTATTTTGTCCATCATTAATTTTATGGCACTTATCTAAGGGGTAAAAGTTTTCAATCTTATATCTTTTAGCCTTAGGACACCACTCATCAGTAACGTGCTCCCACTTTTTTGACATAATGAAATATGCTTAATTCAGCTTTGCATCATGCACTGAGCCCAAGAAAGTGCTTTGTACATAATAGGTAATAAAGATAATGTTTAAAACTGCTATCATTGCCCTAGCCGGTTTGGCTCAATGGATAGAGCATTGGCCTGCACACTGAAGGGTCCCAGGTTTGAAGGGTCCCAGGTTCAATTCTGGCCAAGGGCACATACCTGGATTGTAGGCTCAATCCCCATTGTGGGGCGTGCAGGAGGAAGCCCATCAATGGTTCTCTCTCATCATTGTTGTTTCTATTTCTCTCTCCCTCTCCCTTCCTCTCTAAAATCAATAAAAATATATTTTAAAAAATAAAGTTAAAAAAAACTACTATTATTAATGAACATCTGAATTAGTGTGGGTTCTCCAAGAAACAGACACCAGGATGTTTTAGAGGAAATATCTGTGAGAGAACAGGAAGAGGGAGCCAGGACACACCACAACGTAAGTGAAAGAAAAGGACAGAATGTTTGGTGGAAGTGTCCTCACCTAGATAGCCCTGAAGTGTTCTATAGGAGAAGGGTACTAAGGTGTCCTAGAGCCAAGGTAACCACACTGAGGAGGCACTTGTCTTCCAGGAATAAACCTACCTTAGTATCCCTGATGCACCCAGTTATTGGCTGGGAGCAGTCTCATTAACAACACATTGGTGGGTTTCAGATCACAGACACTAATGCTCTAGGGTTAGTCCGGCTACCTGTAGCTGGAGGTCTACAGGTCACCTTCTCCTGGTCACTATAGCACCTATCAGGTGTCAGGTTCTGGATCAGGTAGTTTATATATGTATCCTTCTGCATCACATCAACCTTGTAAAATAGTATGATCATCCCATCTTCACCCCTGAAGAAATTCACATTCAGCGAGGTTCACCAACTTTCCCAAATGAATGCTAGTGCAGAGCAGAACTCAGATTGAAGTCCAGGTCTGTCTGGATCCAAAACGTATGTATTTATTTATTTATGCTAATTAATACATAAATAAATGAGGGGCTAGCCTAAATGTCTAGGAGGCTTAGAAAGAAAAGTGCATTTAGGGATTTAAAGCTGATGCACCAAAAAGTAAAACAAGAAGTCATTCAGCTAGTAGCTAATAAAAATTGTATTTTAAAAAAATAGACTTCCCATCTTGTTTTTCTCTCTACTAAGTTCTAATGTTTTGGTGGAGTTTGAACTTTTATTATATCTATTTATACATATTTTATGAGGGAACATGAAGGCCTACCCCACAAGAAGCTCAACTTTGTTCATGGTTTCAGTCCTACTTATAAAACTGAATAATTAAGATTGTATGCAAATTCACCTGTGTGCTTCCAGAGAGAAAGAGGTCCTTACACTCTGACCTATATTTGTTCAGCTCCATGGAAACCACTTCATTCCATTATCCACACACAATTTACATAAAACTAAGGGGAAAAAGGTAAGGGATGTAAAGTGGCACAACCTGAAAGGAAACAATAGGACAGCATTCATTACTGAGAAGTGGAGGGTAACCCAGAGGTATTTATTAAGCCTGTGCATACAAAAAGAAAAAAAATCATCTATAACAGTGAATCTGTCTCTAATAGCATAACGCAGAGGGAAAGGAAAATCTATACTTCATTCCAAAATAGACATCTGGACAATTCAGGTCTCTTTTGTTAAGTGACTCAATCTTGTTTCCACAAAAACAGGCTTTGGTGAACTGCAAAATGATATATATATATATATATATATATATATATATATATATATATATATGAAATTATTTAACCACTACTTATTCCACCAAAAGAAAAATGACTCAGTCTCCAACCCTATTGCCGCTGTAATTGAAGAAAATTCATGGAATATTGCTTGAATTGTAGC